>NW_026643205.1:0-671349 GCF_028828555.1 Penicillium taxi
ACCCTAATACCCTAATACCCTAATACCCTAATACCCTAATACCCTAATACCCTAATACCCTAATACCCTAATACCCTAATACCCTAATACCCTAATACCCTAATACCCTAATACCCTAATACCCTAAACTTGCGCACGGATAACATCTGGTTTAAGGTCAGAAAGAACTAGACATTCAAACTAGATGGAATTTGATCGAGCAAGTACTCACCAGCCAATTCCATGTTTCCAATGCCAGCTAGGAAAGGAGCAACTGCTCCGATGCCAAATATAGCCGTGATATAGATAGCCGGACCTCTAGTATCTGCACTAGCCCAAGGAAATTTTGGGTCTCCAGGAACACCCAGCAGCCACATCAATGGCGCTAGGACAAACAAGCTGATTGCGACAGGATAACGAACGCCAATTTTGTCACGCAGCCAGCCGGATAAAGGCCCAATAACAACTGATGGTATCTCGAGACAGAAAAACATGAGACCGGTTTTCGAGGGTCCCCAGCCAAATGCATCCCGTAAATGAAGGGGCAGTGTGGTGTCAAAGCTTACCAAGACCATACCTGATGCACCAGTGACGAAAAGTGCCGTCAAAACACGGCCATTGGTGATCATTTGACGATAAAATGCGGAGGGGGTCGAGAGGTCCTTCTGATTGGGGCCTTGGCTTTCTACCGAGGCAGTCTGGTATGATGGTACGGCTTCTGGAAGGAGGGGGCTGTCCTCTTGCTGTTCGTCATTAGAAGCAGAGGCTGATCGAGGTTTCGATGGAACTTTCGTCGGGTCGACCATGAGTAAACGCACAACCATGTCTATGAATAGCACAACCATTGGCACTGTCCATGTGAGCCAATATCCTACCGCATATAAGAGTAGCCCTGAAATTACGGGGCCTAAGATTGAGCCGCTAATTAAAATTGAGCTAATTAGCCCCATGACCTTTCCCATGTGTGCCTCGCCGACCCTATCTGCGACTGTCGCCAGGCCGATGATCCCAATGGCCGACCCCGCAACGCCCTGTAAAATGCGCCCCAAAAAAAGAACCCAGAGAGAAAGTGAGCATGCAACTAGAGCAGTCCCCACGAGTCCTCCGGAGAGCGATAGCAAAAGTGGTATTTTTCTACTGGGAGTCTTGTCTGCAAAATGACCCACGACGGGTCCGGAGATGACTGAGACGAAGCCATGGGTAGCAAGGATTGCGGAAGTGAGACGCTGGGTTTTGGATGGATCTATATGCATACGCTCTTCGAGCATGTAGCTGAGAATTGGAACGACAAAGCTGTATAGGAAGGCACCTACGATGTCTCGAGGTCAGATTTGTGCGACAAAGCAGGTGGCAACCTACCGGAAAACAAGGCGACTGAGATGGCGGCGATGATGAACACCTTAGAGGAACGCCATGAGTAGCCCAAAGGCTTTTTTGCCTGTTCCATGGCTGCTCAAGTGCTGTTTTCACAAGTATTGATTATAATCAACTTCGAGAATAATATGACCGTAGAAGAGTTTTTTTCCTCTCTTTTTGTGTTAAGTCTGACTGAAAATTACCTGGATATATGGTACAGATACATGGTACCCAGGTATCTAGGTATTCAGCCCTTGCAGTAACTTTGACAGTATGATTCATTGAGCTGCATTATCGAGCTGCATTATCAGTGATCAATAAGACGCAAAGGTTTATGCAGTTGTCCGTGAAATTAATAACGCCCATACGTCGCTCTAGTCTATATGCCTAGAGTGCATGCGAGCGAAACATCATACTCAAAACTTCTAATTAAATAGACCATATGAATAGCATAGCTAAAGATCAGCTGCCAATGTTTCTGCCGAACGAAGTTTTCCATTCTTTCAAACTTAGCAATTCGCTGTGGATCGATCTGTTGTATCGTTGAAGATGATAAAAAGCGTAAGCAAAGATCAAAAGGATACATCACATTTTTTCTTATGTTACAATACATTTTCATGAAGCCACAGAAAAGACCCAAATTACCCTCTCAACCTTAGAAAAGTTAACGGATTGAACACAGCAAGAATTCAGGCTGTGTTTATCATATCGGATCGCAGACTATGCATCTAGAACCCACGAGGAGGAAGTAAGGATATTGCTTAACGGACAAATTTACCGGAGACCAAACCTGTGGTATCATCTTTTGCCAATTTTGAAAAAAAAAAAAAAAAATGAAGATCTCAAATCATCAACTCAACATGTTCAAGCACTGGTATAAGAAATGATATTGTGAGATATTTACCAGTGGATAGATGGAGATAGGGATAAGGAGTTGATAAATCTAAAACAGCGGACGTACGTATTGTTAGTGGGGAGCCCTATATAGTATAGAGAAGAAAGCGGTCTGCAACGGCAGAACCGAGTCGCAACACTGATACAAAATCTAGTTTCCAGATATCCGAGCGGGCTACTACTTTACTCTGAGAAATTACATTATGTAAGACTTGATCGTCGGTAGCAAACCTTGTTCTCTTTTTCCCATATACCTCTTTATTTTTCTTTACTTTTCTTTTCCTTGCCAACTTTCCTATCATCTTTCAATCATGATTGCCCTTCCTTCCCAGCCTTTTCACTGGCCAGGCGGTATCCCACCCGAGATCAAACCGGATACTAATAGCCATTTCACTTCCGAACAGGCTAATGAAGAGGCTAAAGGATGGTTGCTTTTCGTGGAATAACAATGGGTTTCTCGTGCGAGTACCAATATCCCTGATGAAGACGGAGATTATGAGGTTCGCCAACGTCGAGAACTTATGGTGACCTGGGCAAAGGCTAGCCAGGATTTCCGCAATTCTTATCAATAACGAGCCAACCTAAGAAATGCAAAAGATTACCCAGCAGAATTTTTGGAAAATATTCACTATTGCTATGTATGATACGCCCAGATTTGTCTGCCTACCACCTCTTGGTCTATCTGATCACTCTAACCGGTCTAAATGGATTAAGCTATATATCCTTTCATGTCGGTTAGATGGAGAAATGGGCCATTGTATGGAAGATCATGGCGCATCTCATGGCGGCCTCGACCCTAATCCTTTCACGGTTTCGGATCCCTCTAATCCACAAATCACCGATATCCTCCCTAGAGCCTTTCTCGAAATGGCTAATTTCTCCTCTGTCACTATGACCTATCGAGGCACACTCCTTTTTGTGCATGGCTTGTGGAGCTGGTTTATAGCCACTTGGGATGACCTAAATACTGGCCACGTTACTGTCGTTGACTTCGAGCGAAATGGTCAAGTTCATGAAACCTTCAACAGACAGGTTTTCAATATGTCGCCAGTATATCTCGATCTCTTCATTTACCGACGACCTCTTGGACATGTAATAGAGCATAGAGGATATAGTTGGTCTAATCCTGAGTAAGTGATCTGGACAAGTGAGTATGACTATAGCTAATTATAACCCAGCTTAGATATGACTCAACCAGTGATTGATATCCTAGAAGGAGCTCGGGCACATCGACAGCTTGACGGATTTGATGGCGGTCGAGACGGTTGGACAGAAGATATTAAGATCTACGCACCGGGATATCTAGAGATGGAGGCCGCAGGTCATGAGGCCGACTACGATCACGCACGATTGATTGGTCCTGGAGATGCATATGGTATCCGGAAACGAATGTACCAGGCCCAATTGTTAAATGAATAGACTCTCTAGATGTTCTTTTCTATCGCTATTCACTCATTCGAATATTTTGTTTTTTCTTCTATTGAAAAACAAAATGAACTTGTACTATCATTCAAAATATATTATCTTTTCAATATGGCATTTTCACGGAAGCTTCTTAATATTAGTAGCTATTTCGCTTTATATTGCCCTCTATCTAGATCAAGTGCAATTATCGCGGACTAGATTACTCAGAAGTTCTGAAAGCCTAGATAAGATTACCCTCATCAACTACAAACCTAGATCCCTACATAGATATGAATCACTCTTTACGTGTTAAGGTGACTTGATCCCCGAATATATAACACCTCTGAGTAAAACAGTAGTTTATAAGGAAGTCCCAGAAGTACTAACTTCTTTCCATCAGGCTTCAGTGCGTACTTTGTTCCGATCACAGTACCTTTATCAGCATTGGAAGTATCCTGATTGGTGAAGAAATACTCTATAGATATTATCAGAAGTTCAATCTTGATTAGTATTTCGTCAGATCATACAAGGCACAAATTATCACTTATATGTTTCACCCAATCCTTTCTCCTGGTTGAATTCTGAGTAATCCTAGCAACAAAATGAAACATTAATCTCTTTCCTTGAATCAAAAACACTTGAAGAACTAGAAGGGGATATGATTATTATAGGGATCATTATTAATCGATCGCTTCCACTCTTCTATGTTATTGTAACGGGTCAAGCCCGATATGTATAAGGTGTAGTCTCCTATAGATACTATACCAATGGTTCCTATGCGGAACTAGGACGCTCTATAAGAGCTACCATTTCATAGATCCCTTTCTAGTCCTTAGTTAATTCTTCTTGACCAAACATCAGGGTCCCTGGTCATAGTTTAACTTGTTTCCTTTGTTAAAGCTCCGAAAAGCCTGAAAAGCCTAATAGACAGAGATGACTAAATAGCAGGAAGCTGGCGTCGCTCTTCCCGGAACCTCTTGAGGACACGTACGACACATGGTCGGTGTCGCAAGGTTGCCGAGCCTAACATCCTGAACTTATATAGCAGGATTGTATAAGAAGTTATACTATTATGGAGGCCTCTACGATGAACAAGGATCTTAAGCCCGTATCTGGCTGTCTTCGAGCCCTCTGCCTGGCTACCCCTGAATTCCGTACGATGGCGAACCCTTCGAGCCCCCCTGTCTGGCTACCCCTGAATGCCGTACGATGCCGGATCTCGTACGATGATGAACCTTGAGCGACGGTTGCACCTTGGAAAGGAGGAGGGGGATAATGTAACGGGTTGATACCAGATGGATTTTATGGTCTACTGTGAGACCATACTGATGTATTTTTACCTTCTCCATCAGACTACCTTTACCTTCTTGAGCTACTCCTTCCTTTCTCCCACACAGCCCCTAGAGGACGGACTCTGACTGTATCTACCATACTCCATGATTTAGCTAGGTTCGCACACTAGCTAGGACGTCCCTGTTCCCCGTATTAGTACCTAATATTTAGGCTTGAGTCACATTTTGACTCAAACCTATCCAATTGTCTTTCTGTTAATCTCATTAACTAGGCACAGGGCGAATTGATAGCCAGGCTCATTAGAATTAGGATGAGATTACATAGAATAGTGTCTTAGATGTCATAGTCCACTTGAACATATACCGAATCACCTTATATGTTTTGTCCAACATAAGCCTTTATCTGTCCCAGCAGAAAGGTTCATTAGTAGGATTGTGGCTCTTTTATTTCCATCTCATTGATCATTTACTTCCCGCGATCAAGAGTTGGAATCACAATTGTACTCATAGTACAGGTGGATAAGTTGACTATTGTAGTGACTTTAACTACCCATTAACACGCCAAAGTATCTTACATAACTATCAATATCGAACCGCTCATTTGGCTCGCAAAGAATATACGATAAGACCGCTCGTTCATCGCTGTCAAATTCAGTCCCAAACTTCTCAATCAAAACCTTTTCAACATCATCTGGTATAAGGCCAAGCGTTTTGCTTTCAGTAGGGCCTACAAGAGCTTTCCAAGTCTCATAAAAAGTATCGTCCGAGAGACCATGCATGGCCATGTCTAAATAACTTATCCCTAATGCAAAGATATCGACTTTCTTGCTATATGGCGATTGAGCTCTCACGACCTCTAGTGTCGCATCAAGGCGAAGTTAGCGAGACTTTTTATTTTGTTAGAATAAAGAGGAGTTCTTACCGGGTGCAACATAACCTGGTGTTCCAATATCCCAGCGCTCGGATGCTGCATCAGCTGTCATGGAGTCAAAATCGGAGATTTTAGGAATGTTTTTGAACACCAAGACATTGCCTGGCTTTAGATCACGGTGCATGATACCATTAGGGTAATCTTTGGTCGGAGTGTGAAGTGTCTGTACACCGAGCAGTATCTCATAAAATAGTTCGTTTAAGATTGCTCGTGACATGCTCTTATTAGATATTATTGCGTTCAAGTCCGTGCTGGCTTTTGGCATAATCAGGAATGCCTCACGATACTTCTTAACATAGAAGTAGTCCACCACTGAAACGAGGTAGTCGCTAGAAACTGATTGTCTTAGTTTTGCTCCGGCAATCATTTCAGCTGGCAACTTTTTTGATCTCTTGACTGCCATATTCCAATCTTGGTTCCATGTATTTGTGTCCTCGTCAAAATTGCTTAGTACACCCTTGTAGACATCGCCATAAGCCCCACTCCCAAGTTTTCCCATTATCTGGAGGGTTTTCTCAACCACATAACACTCATCTTCATCTGATACCCAGTACGTCCAAAATGGCTGTTCAATTCCGTCAGATCCCGATTGGTATTCTCTTTCTCCACTTGGAGTGTCCAAAGGCATCGTCACGAGTTTTGAGGGGTTCTCTTTGGCAGCCTTTTCCCAGTTCTGCCAGAGGTCCCAGTCTGTGATGAATGAAGGCAAACTCCGACGGAAAATATGAGTCTCGACATCCTCATGTTCGCGTATAGATTTTGTTGTCTCGCTGATTGGGGTAGAGAAAATTGGGGATATCAAAAACGCGCAAAGGCTCAGTAGAACGAGCGAGATGCTCTTGAGCTGCATTTTGAATAGTTTATAGTCAACTCCGGCTGAGTCGGTGATTATTGTCATTCAGATTATAATTAAAATCTAGCACAATCGGAAATATAAAGGAAATTGATATCTTTGCGCATCATTAATTTCAATCATGAAGGGCCCGCTCTGTAATCTTTTTGAAGTTTGTTTCTTACTTGGGCAGGAATACTTCAAAACTTGAATCTATTTTTAGGTAGCCTTGTCTAGGTAGCCTTGAATACTACTGGATGCTCCTTTTGAGAAATATGGTTCTAGATCCCATAATATGACGATTATGAGTTCCAACGTTTGAAAATTCAAGATGGTCTTTTTTTTCCCTCATCGGGAAGGATGAAGGTGGAAGGATTGTAACAGACTTTAATATTTAAAACATATCCATTAGGGCAAAAATAGAACCCATGGATCACAGCTTATCCTTAGGATCCCCCCTGAAACGTTATCCTTACAATCTATTAGGTTTCTGTCGGTTGACTAGGTTATTACCGAAGCAGACAGCTATTGATATCGTTTCTGTACGTATATAATAGGTGTATGCATATTGGGTAAAAGTGAAGTGTCATTCTAAAATGCTCAGATGAAGGAAGATATAGTAGCTGCCATGCCAAGATCACATGATCTTGGTATGTCAGCTGATATTCGTTCCAACAGTTTCTGATATCATGAGGTTCTGCATTCAAATTTATAGAGATCATTTGAAATCTTTTAAAAAACTTCGCTTTAAACAAAAATGAATGTTTAATCTGTCAAATTTTGGCGGAACTACATTTTCCTGGTAAAGGTCCGTTTGGAGTTAGATGTTATGAGAGACTACTGGGATCAAAGAAAAGCAAGATCTAGAGTTCATACGTCGTGGATTTAGCACATTGTCAAATGTCATTCTTTCCTACATGCCAATCTCTCCTCTCTATTGTCAAAGTGACCTTGAAAAGTTGATTACCATAATTGGATGCCATCGTGCTAAGGTAATTAGGCACTTGCTTGAATAACTTGATAATAAAGACTAGTTCCTGTGGCCCAGGGGGGGGGTTTCCTGAATGGAACTCAAAACCTTGGAATTCGGTCAACCCCCGAAATTGACAGGAGTTTGTCTGACTCCGAGTTATGATATGATAAGGAAGGGACGAGTTAGTACGTCAATTTTTGTTGTGCTACTAACTTGTCCATTGGAACCTTGTTTTCAACGAGAATGGTCTTTCGGGATAACAGTATGCTGTTTATTGATCGGAGATTGTCTCGCCAGGTTGAGAAAGACTGTGATTAAACATCCTGTTAGCTTTATATATACCCTTTATGCATCAGTCATGGATCTCCACTCGGCTGCCAGAGAATATCGGAGCTGTTATTTGCGGATTTATGGTTTCAATGCGCATTTCGGATCTACCGCGGGATGTCTTGAAAAGACATTCATTTCCATACAGGCATGATACCGAGTGTGATTAAAGTTCCATTCTATCTACAGCCTGAGAGGGAGATGTATAAGGGGATCTTATCCGACAGATATTAACATCATTGTACAGAGCTCGTATGGAACCGACATATGGTTGATTCTGTCCTAAAAACCTAGAGGTTTGTTGAGTATCAGCGTGTTCTATTCATACAAGGAAATAATAACTGAACAGAGGTGAGCCCCATAAACAGAAAAAAAGACAATTGATAGATCCGAACACATAATCCCGCAACTTTAACTTGAACTTTTCATGCCACAATAACTGTCGTAAGATGTGACTCCTTTTACACGTGTAGTACTAATAACTGCAGTTGTAAGGATGGTAAGAAGTGTAGATTCTATTACTGCTAACTGAAACTAAAGAAGACCTCTGCCCCACTTATTTGGGAGGCTGCGTCCAATAGGAGTCGCTGGTGGAATCATCCAATCAGAAAGGATGATTCCGACTTCCCATAAAATTCGGACAATAACTACTTCGCTTAACCACTCGTATGAACAAAAGAACAGCAGCCTAACGCTGTGATCACAGGGGCAGAAGTAAATCTTGAATTTTAGTGACCATTAATCTAGGTCTAAACAATCAAAGAAGCTGTCGCTCGCTTAGCGAGCGTAGCTAGCTAGTCGCTCGTTACTAAGAACAGTGAGCTCCAACGAACCGCTACTCAACACCGTAGACAATCCACCGATCTGGTAGTGGATTCCTACTAGTTGAATATTGCAGTTGTTGTGAAGTCTGCTTTTTCATTGATGAAAGAACTAGCTACTTATAGTATATGGGCGCCCCTCTGCTCTGGACGAATGTCAACATTCGTCCGAGACAGAAGAGACGGTGAAGACGGGACATTACTGTCGCGAATGCGCATCGCTCAAGGGTGTCGTTTGCGATGAATGCATATCGTTCAAGGATGCCGTGATATACTAATCCAGTTCCAGAGTCACTGTCTTGGCAGAAGCTTTTTCGGCCGAAATACTTTCCGTCTGTTGATGGCCTTGTTTCTCGGCTGTCGCAGCAGAAGCTGAAAAGATGAACTTGAACACGAAACCTGGGTTGGTGCAGACATACGTCTGGCCTTGAGAATAAATTTTCAAGGTTACAATGTATATAAGCACTTGGTCTTTTCACCGATCAAAAATCATTTATTTCTCTGCATATTCAGTAAGCAAACCAATACGGAAAAAAACCTTGGGACGATGCCTTCTAGTTGCCCCGGCCGCTATTTGCCCTCGAGCGGAGATTTTATTTCAAGCCTACAGTCATGACAGCACATATCGGAGGCGTGCGAGAAGAATCAAGCCCTACTGCTAATAATGCCCTCGCAGACTGAGAAAATACGCATAAAGAATGCACATACTCGGCTCTGACGGCAGTTCAGATTCGAGGGTGTTTGGATTGGCATTTTTGAGAATCAGCCGGCTTTTTTGTTGGGATATGGAAACTATCCAGGGATTTTTTTCACACACTGTAGCGGAATGATTGCAGGCAATCGATTCCTAGGAATTGGTATGATTCTTGACTCGATGGAGAAATTTGATGCGGTTTGCGTGTCAATTAAGTATCGAATTCTCCCCGAGCATCCGGACCTGACACCAATTGAAAACTGATATGCGGGACTCAAGGTGGACCAGCATGAACACTCGAGGCCTTGAGATCAATTCAAATTTCATGATGATTGCGGGATCATATGCTAGAGAAAGACTGGCAGCAGCACAGCGCTACTAGCTAGAGATCGTGGCGGATAACTGCTATATGCCCAGGTACTTATTTGTCCCATGCTGGATGATCGTAACGTTACAGTCTCGGGTCAGCAGTATGTTGAGGAAGGTAATTGCAGTCGAGACAGCAATCAGACAAGTTGGAAGTGTCTGTTGGGGCGGATAAGAAAATGATAGCATTTATGATGCCCTTCTCGAGTCACTGGGCTCTCTAAAAATGTCTGAGCCTTCATTGATGTCGGCACAACCGAAGTTTTCAGAGATGAAGCAGTTATATATACGAGCCTCCTTTGGAAAAGCAGAGTCCAAGCTGAATTGCATGTTTGGCCTGGCGAGTTCATGGATTCGATTTGTAGCACCGAATGAAACTTTTTCAATCATTGCGCGGGAAATAAGATCGGTTTAGATTCGTCGTTTGCTCAACCCCCAATAAATCAAACTACTATGGATACTCTATTACTGCTCAGCAGCCAATCATGCTAACTACCCGATCCCTTAGTGACCCTTGACTTTTGAAGCAGAACAACTGGCAGATGAACTACCGAATATCGCAAAACCAAGTCATTTTTCAAATTTAAAATTGTAAGTACTATCCTGTTTGACAAAAAGTGAGCTTCTTACATAAGCCCCACTTTTTTTACTCCCCTGCAGAAATCTCTGAAAATTAAATCAAATTCAAATAGTAAACTAGAAGTTTGTATTCCAGCCATAACTTTTGATCACCTCCGCTATTCTATAGGGCATATCTATAGCTAGATGCTCAAAAATATCGGTATCGAGACTTGCCTAGTATAATGGGGTTACTGGATTAATTAGAGAAAACAATGGAACCAAGAACTTAGTGTATATTTGGTAAGACTGATTCTTGAAGGAATTAGATATGTTTATGGGGTTGGGTATGGGTTTGAAGCAAAACCCATACACAAGCCTTTTATTTCACGTGATATTTATCGCCTAGTTAGAGGCAAAAATCAGGCACTTATTCGAAGTGGTTGGAGATCGTGCGCTCCACGCATCCTCTATAATTATTCCCCCAACTCCTCAAAATGTGTCTTCTGGTAATTTGGATACTCAACCAGCTCTTTCTGAGCAAGCTGTCTTCACCCTCGCCCTCATCGATTCCCTCTCTTTCCTTGGAGTGGATGACCTCAAAGAATGGCTTCCTCTGACTGTAAACCTCATCAATATCATATCTAATTCTGGCTTGCGCCAAACCTGCGCTGATCGTTTTTGGGAAGTGTTAAGTAATGGGGAGATGGATGTGGATCGAGCGCATTTCTGTGTAGAGTGGTGGAGCACTTGGGGTGGACGTGAGCTCATCATTTATGGAGCTGAGTCTGCTTCTGGCCCTCTTCAGACCGCAGATGAAAGTGGACCTTATATGAGTGGTGCTGTGGGAAGAGTGGCACCTGAGAGTAAATTGTGATGAACCTAAGGTGCGTCTTTTGTCTTGAGCGTTTGTCAGATGCTACATGCTATATACCAGGACTGTAGTCCAAAATAGTATTCCATATAGTTACATAACTTTGTCCACTATATTTGAGCGCAGGAGTCCTTATCATTTGGTTTAGAATTCTTAAGATAAAATGACCTTCGAGGACTCAAGGAGCATAGGAATCGAAGGTGATAGATGTCACGTGTGTTGTAGTACTTGTCAAAGGAAGTGATTTGGGACCCACTTTTCGGTGTGTATTTAAGCCAGATTACACTCTAGTTAGAAAATTCAGTTTCATTCATTTGTGGCATTTGAATGATTGGCCAGTCTGAACCAGTCGACTTGACAGTACTTGAACTAAGATGAGGCTCAAGTAGATATATGCTTCAACCTTGGAATTTTGACTTTAACGCCAATTACCTAAACTCCTTTAACATGCAGCTGGTTATATAGAGAGCTATATAGAGAGTTACCGAAGTTTGCTAGCAAACAAATGAAGCTCTGGTATCATAAGTGAGAGCGGAAAATAGTAAATCCTAGAGTTGTTGTTCAGTCGCGATAAGACTTTCGCGGATCCTAAGAAAAGTAAAACGGACCTTCCAGGAACAAGCGACTCGCGTAAAATGCTGATCGATGAAGCGCCGGACAAATTCGCAAATTGGAAGCTCGAAAAATGGGGTACTACTGTATTAGCAGAATCACGTATTTTCGGATTAATTACCTCAATTTGCAAGGGATAAACTCGCAAAACGAAGCTCAGCAGGTGTAACAGGTTGAATCCTGGTGAACTATCACGTGGTTGTACCACGTGACCCACCAACCGCATACCTCACGATTCCACCCCGAATTGTTCACGTTCTTCAAGGATTTTGTAAATAGCATGTGCCTAGCTAGTTCTGAATTCAAGATTAGCTTTAGCCCTTCACATACAAAATCCTTCCTCTAACGAGAGTAAAACCCACGACCGACGATAAGAAAAGCGCTCTCAGAAAGTATCTGATCGAGCCACATACGACAGACGAACGAATCGCTCTCGGAAAGAATCCGATCGAGCATACCAACGAATACGAAAAGCTCTTAGAAAGTATCTAGTTGAGCATCCTACAAACGAATTGAAGACGGAAAGCATCCGATTCAAACACGAGAAGAAAACGAATATCTTCATCATCATGGCTGCAAGCGAACCGTCGAGCCCACCCGAGTGGGCCAGGACGTTGATGCAGCACATCAGTCAGACAAGTATTAGTACCGATGAGAGAATTAGAAGACTCGAAGAATTAGTGGTTCGGTCCCAGGAGCGGGCCGCTCCCGAACCACCCACGGAACCACAAGGGATACCAATCGAATCAACCAGCGATAATAACCAGAGTCGACGACCTCGCCCTCGTCTCCCCGACCCCGCGATGTATGCAGGAAACATCTCTGATTGGCCAACCTGGAGAATCTCGATAGAGAACAAATTGCTAGTAGACGGAGCTGCCATCGGTACCCCATAAGAGCAATTCCTCTATATATTTTCCCGCCTAGAGAAAATGGCCGCCAAGAACACCAGAACGTTTGTGAAGACACAACGAAGCGAAGGCAACCCGTATATGCTTCTGGAATATCTTGAGAGGATGTATGGAGACCCTAACGCTCGATCACGAGCAGCTCGGCGTCTACATCAGCTTAAACAGAAGCCCGACCAGCCTTTTTCACGATTCCTTCCCTAGTTAGAAAGAGAGCTCGCAGATGCTGGTGCAACCGAATGGCACGACGAAGCAAAACGACAACTCTTACTAAACGCTCTTAACGAAGATATGACGAATTCGCTTATGAATCGTGGTGTTCCCTATGATTTTATAGGTCTTATCACACGGCTCCACGAAATCGACACTGATAGCGAGACACTGAATATCGCATTAGGCAGACGCCAGTTATCCACTCGCCAGCGAATCCAAAGAGATCAATCAACCATAGCCATAGAGGATAGGATGGACTGGACTCTAACAGTAAACACGAACACCACATAGACGAATTCGTCCCGATTCGTGAACGAAAAGGGACAGGTTCGTAAAGAGGATCAACATCTCGTGGGAAAACGTGCAAAATGGGTCGAGAAAGAAGAACTCCAACGTCGCCGTACAGAAAAGAGATGTCTACGATGTGGTCGAGATAACTGTTGGCAAAGTATATGCCCTTTACTGCCCGCACGGAATCCGAACCAAGTAGTGGTACAGAATGCAGTAGTCGAAGAACCAAGATCGAGCCACCCCCGAAGAAGGGAGTATTCGCCAGCGATCGAAGAAGATGAAGCGGAGAATGATTCGGGAAAAGATTAGCTCCTGCACTAAACCGCGAGCAGGAGCAGAAGGGGGTTGAGAAGCTGCTAAAGAAAGAGGCGTCATTCTATGTCGATGCTAGAGTTAATGGAATTCAATTCGCGAAGACTTTAGTAGACAACGGAAGCGATAGCTATGCATCTATCAGCGGACACCTAGCGCAATCTCTTAACCTTCCGCGTATCCCGATTCCACCGCGAATCCTGAACGGAGTCATCAAGAATCAAGGACGGATCACTCAGGCCACATACTTCGATCTTGATGTTAATGGACTACAACAGCAGAAAGTCTTTGCCTACATCATTCCAAGACAGTCAGACGAAATGATACTTGGGACGCCTTGGTTAAAAGATGTCGACGGAGTTTACGCTGCGAAACGAGGGTATTTAGATATCCATTCGAGAAATGGAGAGCGCATTCGTTGTTGGAACCGTATCGACCCGTCAATCGGTCCAATAAAAGTAAAGAGATTGAAAGTACAGCAATCATCTGCGGGAGAAATCAAAGAACTATTCGATAGCGTTTCGTCGCCGGACCACCTCCGAATAGCCAAAGTGACTATGGACGATATCGACAAGGCGCTGCAACCTAAGAAATTCACCGATCCGAGAGCTAAACTTCCCCCACAATATCTCCCTTGGTTAGATGTTTTTAGCCAGGAGAAAGCAGACAAGCTTCCGAGCCATCGCCCAGGGATCGATCATAAGATACCCTTGACACGCGATGGAAATAGTAACGAATCGACACCACCTCATGGGCCATTATATGGAATGAATAGAGAAGAGCTATTAGTTCTACGAAAAACTCTTACCGATCTACTGGGAAAAGGATTCATACGAGTCAGCAAATCGCCAGCAGCTTCACCAGTATTATTAGTACGAAAACCTGGTGGAGGCATCCGATTCTGTGTCGATTATAGAGGGTTAAACTCCATAACCATCAAGGACCGTTACCCCCTACCTCTGATTCAAGAAACACTACGAAACATGTCGAAGGCTCGCTGGTTTACCAAACTCGATATCATAGCGGCTTTCCATAAGATCAGAATGCAGGAAGGCGAAGAATAGAAGACAGCGTTTCGAACACGATACGGGCTCTATGAGTGGCTAGTTACACCTTTTGGCCTGACTGGCGCTCCCGCAACCTTCCAACGGTATATCAATGAAGTTCTACGCGAATTTCTCGACGAGTTTGTGTCAGCATATGTGGACGATATCATTATTTACTCCGACGGATCGATCACGGATCATAGACGAAAAGTACGCGAGGTGCTCCAGAAGCTAAGAGATGCTGGACTTCAATGCGATATCGAGAAATCTGAATTTGAACAGAGCTCTGTGAAATACCTAGGGTTCATCATACGAGCTGGAGAAGGTCTATGTGTAGACCCGAAGAAAGTTGAAGCCATTAAGCTATGGGAAGCACCTACTAATATCCGAGAAGTACGTGGTTTTGTTGGATTCGCTAACTTCTACCGGACGTTTATACCACGATTCGCAGATGTCTCTGCACCATTGGTGCAGTTGACAAAGAAAGATACGATATTCAAATGGGACAAGGAGAAACAAGAATCATTCGAGACCCTAAAGGACCTCTTTATCTCTGCACCAATATTGGCTCATTTCCGAGAAGACACCGAAACAATAGTGGAAACAGACGCATCTGGATGGGCGACAGGAGCAGTCTTATCACAAAGACAAGAAGATGGGACACTAAGACCATGCGCCTATCTCTCGCGTAAGTTCTCACCTGCAGAGACTAATTATATGATACACGATAAGGAATTACTCGCTATCATCCATGCGCTACGGGAATGGAAGCCAGAGCTGAAGATGGTCCCGCGATTCGTGGTCTTAACGGACCACAAAAATCTACGATACTTTCATAAGGCGCAGGATCTAAGCGAACGACAAATGAGATGGGCAGACATCCTGGCCGAATTCGACTTTGAGCTACGATATCGACCCGGGAAACAGGCGATCCAACCAGATGCTCTATCCCGGCGAGGACAAGACGAACCTAAAGGAATCTCTGATGAGAGGCTCACGAATCGTTTCCGGAAACTCTTCGAATCAGTAACAATCCGTAACAATAGCACTAAACCAAGTCCACCTTTAGACTTTGATATACCAGTGGCGATGTTTGAAGAAGCAGAAACGCAGGAAGCATGGAATAACGCGCGGAAGGAAGATCAAATATACCAGCAGTTCGCACTCGCACTTGAAAAGGGAGACCGACGAATCCCTGCCGAATCGAACCTGAAAATAAGCCTATCCGAGTGTGACTTAGATGAACGAAATCTTCTACGCTTTAGGAAAAGGACATAGATTCCAGACAACGAACCACTACGCACAACCTTGATCCAGAAGGTCCATGATTCCTACACGACTAGACATCCAGGACGGGACGCAACCTATACGATACTGGCCCGTAGATTCTTTTGGCCAGGAATGACGAACGATGTACGGAGATTCTTAAGGAATTGCACCATTTGCGGACGAAACACGATTTGGAGAGATTCGAAGCAAGGCCTACTTAAACCGTTACCGATTCCACAACGAATCTGGGCCGAACTATCCATGGATTTCATCACAGAACTTCCACCTACTGGGAAAGAAAGAGCGACGAATTGTCTAGTAATTACTGATCGGCTATCTAAAGGAGTGATCCTAATAGATATGCATAGTATTACTGCGGAAAGCGTCGCAGATGTCTTTATGAAGCATATTTATATGCATCATGGTTTACCGATAGCGATCACTAGTGACCGCGGCCCACAGTTCGTAGGGGGGTTCTGGCGAATCGTGTGCGAAAAGCTAAAGATTCGACGCCGATTATCTACCGCATTCCACCCCCAAACTGATGGAGCTACGGAACGCGCAAATCAAGAAGTCGAACGAATTCTACGCGCCTTTACTACGTACGCACAGGACGACTGGGCAAGTTTACTACCTATCGTAGCCATGGCGATCAATAACCGAGACGCAACCTCTACTGGACTATCTCCATTCTTCTTCACACACGGATACCATGTCGATCCAGTCGAAGTGATAGAAGTCCAAGCAGAGAGAGGACCAGAGATCGCAGCGGAAACGTTCACGAACCGGCTACGAGACGCCACCGATTGGGCAAATGCAGCGATGGCTATCGCCCAAGAACGCCAACAGGAACAAGCGAATCGTTCAAGACGAGCCGCTCCAGTCTATAATATCAACGATAAAGTATGGCTAAACCTACGGAATGTACGCACGATACGGCCTTCAAAGAAACTAGACTGGCTCCACGCCAAATACACAGTTCTAGAAGTGCCATCCTCTCATACAGTGAAGCTGGATGTGCCAAGCGGCATACATCCTGTCTTCCATGTTGAGTTAATAAGACCCGCGGCAACGGACCCGTTACCGTCACAAATCGTGGACGATTCGCAACCGCCTCCGCTGTTAGTCGAAGGAGATCTGGAATACGAAATTGAAGAGATCCTACAAGCAAGGACACGAAAAATTGGACGTGGATCGCGGAGGGAAGCATTAGTGAAATGGCGAGGATACGCAGAACTGACATGGGAACCTATCGACGCAATGGAAAACTGCACAGCTCTCGACACCTTTGAACTACGATACGGACCAATTACGACTTCGAATGGACCCCGGAAAACAGGAGAATAGGAGGGGGGTATTGTAACAGGTTGAATCCTGGTGAACTATCACGTGGTTGTACCACGTGACCCACCAACCGCATACCTCACGATTCCACCCCGAATTGTTCACGTTCTTCAAGGATTTTGTAAATAGCATGTGCCTAGCTAGTTCTGAATTCAAGATTAGCTTTAGCCCTTCACAGCAGGGATCATTTACAGAAAGATTCAAAATCAAATTCCATGTTTTACATAGAGGATCCTTCTGTAAACCTAACGCTAAGGCCGTGCTGTGTGTCGATTATCCCGACATTATACGTCTAATGAAGAGAGTATGGTGAAATTGCCTAGTCTTAATACGGGCTCCAAATTATCTTTACTGTGAAACTGGAAACGTAAAATATTTGACAGAACAATGTTCTAAAGGCTTGAATTAAACGTACGGTAAATACGTTATCATCCTTTTCTGAACATGCTGTTACTAGCCCACTACCCGAAAACAACACAACACAATGACTCCCAACCTGCCCTCTTCTACTTGGGAGTTCATTCGCGATATGATTTTGAGCAAGTCACCACATCCTAGATCGCTGATGCTGCTAGATGCATTCCACGATCCATTACCACTATGAGCCATTTAACGCCGTCATTAGTGGGAACTGCAATAAGATAAGACGTTTCCGCGGCTTTAAATATAAGTACGGAGTATAGGACAATAAAAGGTTAACCTGTTAAACAGGTTCCTTCTAATCGCGTCTCCACTACGGATGACACCCCGCTTAGCACGTCGGATCAGATTAAGATTAGATCAAGATAACAAAGTAGATCAAAGTCTCGCCATTTCGAAAACCCCGCAGTTTTATTTTGCTGCCTCAAGATCTCAGACCACACTTTTCCAAGATTGCTGCCTAGTAGGGATTCAATATATAAGCGACTAGCACTGTACATTGGGCTTATAATGACCTAACACAGATTCCCTTTGGTAGCTTAGCTGGTTCCATTGCTGGTTTAATTTCTGAATCATGTACGAAATTTTTGATCATGTGGCTAATAACTCTTTGCTAATCGAGCCGAGTCTCATCTCGTTTGGTCCGGTGACCTCCGTCGGTTTCGACTTTACGCCTCTTTTTGAAGATACCATCCTCTCTTTGCTGCCATCGACTTTGCTTTTACTATGTATTCCACATCGCCTGGTAGCCCTTTATGGCCAGCGAGCCAAGGTGGCCTCTGGGGGCTTCTTGCACGAAAGCAAATTGATTTTTTTAGCCATGTTTGCCCTGCTCCAGCTAGTGCTGCTGATTGTCCACATTCTCAACTCATCTCTGCGCACCACTGCTACGATTGCCGCATCGGTATTGTCCTTCGTGGCCAGTTTAGGGCTGTGTGTGCTTTCACACTTTGAGCATTCTCGTTCTATTCGCCCATCGCCCATCATCAATGGGTACATCCTTATCACATTAATCTTTGACGTGGCTCGTGTGCGATCGATGTTTCTTGATTTGAACAGTAAGTTCGTCGCTGGGATTTTCTCTGGAATGATTGGCGTCAAGGTGATGGTCCTGCTTGCCGAGGCGGTCGAAAAGCGCAATATTCTCCTAGAGCCATATCGGGGTTTATCACCAGAGGAAACAAGTGGCATATACAGCAAATCGTTCTTCTTCTGGTTGAATCAGCTCATGACATCTGGGTTCCAGCGCGTTATCAAAAGTCAAGATCTTTACCCGATTGATAGCGATATGTCTTCCCATGTACTTCAACAGCGAATGAAGAATGCATGGGATTCTGCGACATAGAATAAGAAGAGGGCTCTTTTTTGGGCTGTGATGCGCGCGAACAAGAAGCAGCTCGTTTACTGTATCATCCCCCGTCTCTTCCAGATCGGCTTCAAGTACACACAGCCTTTCCTTCTGACACGAACAATCGCGTTTGCGAACGACGCATCTCAGCCAGACAACATTGGCTGGGGCCTCACGGGCGCTTTCTTCGTCGTGCTTCTTGGTGTTGCGATTTCAAATGGCATCACCTACCATATGACTTATCGCCTTGTGACTAGTGCTCGTGGCAATTTGATCAGCATCATTTACGCCAAAACGGTTGACCTCAGCATCACGGCGCTCGACGAGTCAGCTGCAGTGACTCTGATGTCCAGTGATGTGCAGTCCATCTGTAACGGCTTCGCATTGATGAATGAACTGTGGGGAGTGCCCATCGAGCTAGCCGTCTGTCTCTATCTATTGACTCGCCAGCTTGGTCTTGCAATACTCGCACCAGCCATCTTGTCACTCGTGTCTATTGTTGCTATCTTTTCTATGGCAAAGCTCATGGGAAGGGCTTAAAAAATATGGATGGAGGCTATATAGACAAGAGTCGATGTCACGGCGACAATGTTAGGATCTATGAAATCTGTCAAAATGCTAGGCTTTACTGAGTGGCTTGCGGCTCTTGTTCAAGGATTGAGAGTGACGGAGCTTAAGGAGTCAACCCTCTCTCGCAGACTGCTCGTGGTGCGAGTATTTTGGCAAAACAGCATTAGCACACTGGCTCCATTCGTAACTTTTGTCTTCTTCGCAATGATTCCAGAGAAATCACATCCTTTCAATGTCAATTCGGCTTACACAACCTTGTCACTGGTCTCGCTGCTCAGCTCACCTGTTAATGGCTTTATCCGATCCATTCCAGCCATGTTAATTGCCCTGACCTCTCTCGGTCGCATTCAGGAATTCCTTTAGTCCGAGGCTAGACGGGATCACCGCATTTATCTGGAAGATTCTAGGCCTCCTACGCGACCGAGCCAATCAACCTCGGATGAGATAGAACTTTCGGACTTGAGTCATTTGACGTTCTCCCCATCATCAGAAGTCATTGTCGCTCGAGATGTGAGCTTTGCATGGAGCGACCACGCTACTTTTTCGGTCCATGATATCAATCTCACTGTTCGAAAGGGACAATTTTGTCTAATCATTGGGCCGACAGGTTGCGGTAAGAGTACCCTCATGAAGGGAATTTTAGGCGAAACACCATCCATAAAGGGCTTTCTCTACTCTAAATCCATCCACACCGCATACGTTGATCAAAGTCCCTGGATACGCAACACTTCATTCAAGGATAATATTCTAGGTGTCTCAAACTACACAAAGGGTTGGTACGATGAGGTTGTCAATGCCTGTGGTTTGGAGCAAGACGCTGCAAATCTCCCAAATGGTCATTGTAAGATTTTTTTTTTTTTGTAATAAAACTTTGCACTGTACTAACCATTTATTCTCACCCCTAGTTACAAAGGTCGGCTCCGCTGGGATTTCCTTGTCCGGGGGACAAAAGCAGCGACTAGCCCTGGCTCGTGCCGTCTACGCAGAAAAGCCCGTTGTCATACTCGATGATATATTCTCTGGTCTGGATGCAGAAACAGAAGAGCACATCTTCAAGAATCTGTTTTCAAGAAATGGATTATTCCGTCGGCTGCGCACAACTGTGCTACTAGCTACTCATGCTGTGCATCGCCTTTCTTACGCAGACCATATCGTTGCCATGGGCAGCGATGGTTCAATATTTGAGCAGGGCACACTAAAGAAGCTCAAGGCTGACGGTGGGTATGTTACACTCATGGCGCAGCATAAAACTCAAGCCCGGGATGAAGGCGATGGCCAACAGCAGAAGACTCCAAGGAATGTGATCACTAGCTCTGGTCCTGGTCACACTATTGACGCTATGACAGAAGTGCTGAGCCGACAAAATGGGGATTTGTCCCTATACGCTTACTACTTTCGCTCTGTAAGTTGGGCCTCTGCAGCTTTGAGTATCATTCTCCTAGCAATTGCGGGAGTTGTAGGAAAACTGAGTGATCTGTTGGTCAATATTTGGGTCAGCGCTTTGGAAAGGACCGGCAGCAGTGTCAATCCTTTCTATTTAGGTCTTTATGGGATGTTATCCATCATGACCAACGTGACTCTGGTTGGCGGAGCTTATCACTATATTATGATTTTCACACCCCTGAGCTCTATTAGACTTCACGAACGTCTTCTTAAAACGGTTATGCATGCACCCTTGACATTCTTCACCTCTGTCGATATAGGAACGATTACGAACAGGTATGTACAACCTATTCAATTTGAACTAGTTTATTTCATTGCCCACTGACCATCTCTATTATCATTATCAGGTTCAGTCAAGACATGACCTTGATTGACCATGATTTGCCATACTCAGCCGCCGATTTTGTCGTTTCATTTTTCATTGGTCTCATGTCCGTAGTTCTGATGTGTACATCAGCACGATATTTCGCTGTTGTCATGCCACCGGTATTCCTTTTTATGTGGGTATTGCAGAAGTTCTACCTGCGCACTTCGCGGCAGATGCGAATTCTTGACCTCGAAGCCAAGTCCCCCCTCTTCTCTCAATTCATTGAAAGTTTGTCAGGCCTGGTGACGATCCGCGCCATGGGCTGGGCGGCCGTGTTCAAAGACCAAAATTTGGATCTACTCGACACGTCGCAGAAGCCGTTCTATCTGCTCTTTTGTATCCAGCGCTGGCTTGAACTAGCTTTGGATCTGATGGTGGCTGTCCTCGGTGGTATTCTCATGATTATAGTCGTTAAGCTACGGGGTGAGGTGGGTGCTGGATATGTTGGTCTCGCCATCCTCAACGTGATCACTTTCAGTCAGTCTCTGTCACAGATTCTCCGAATGTGGGCCCAGCTTGAGACTTCTATGGGTGCGGTCGCTCGAGTAAGAGATTTTGTGGCCAACACCGCTTCCGAGCACAAAAAATCCCGTAACGACGGGTTGGAGCCTACTCTGTCTTCCTGGCCATCAGAGGGAGCAATCGAGCTTCGAGATGTCTACGCATCTTATAAAGCGGGTGAAAACGAGCCGCGTGTTCTGAGAAGCTTGAATCTCTCTATCCAGCCCGGCCAGAAGATCGGAATCTGCGGTCGCAGTGGCAGTGGCAAGAGCTCGCTCCTGGCAACCCTGCTCCGAATGCTAGAAGTCGAGCCCCAGAGCCAAATCTTGATTGACGGCGTAGAAATCACAAGTCTCCCGCCACAGATAACGCGCAATGCTCTTAACGCCATTCCCCAAGAGCCCTTTCTCACCCATGGCTCTGTTCGCGCTAACATGGATCCATCTGATATCAAGAGTCCTGAGCAGATTGAGCGAGCTCTACGTCGAGTGGAGCTTTGGGATGTCGTTGTAGCGAAAGGTGGACTGGACGTGGCTCTTGATGCCAACTTTTTCTCACACGGCCAAAGACAGCTCTTTTGTCTTGCGCGGGCTTTGTTACGCAGTAGCAAGATCTTGGTGCTTGATGAAGTCACCAGTAATGTTGATGTTGCTTCGGATGCATTGATGCAGCGCGTGATTCGTGAGGAGTTTTCAGACTGCACGATCTTGGCTGTTGCGCATCGGCTGGAGACTATTATAAATTTTGATCGCATTGCGGTGATGCAAGATGGCATGCTGATTGAGTTTGATACACCCGAAGCACTTCTGAAGACAGATAGTGCATTTAAAGAGCTCTACGAGTCATGATTCCAAGATATCGCTGTCGATTATCTGAGGTCCAGCCCTTGTGAGCTTGAGAGTAGCTATGACAAATATACATGAGTGCGCCAGTTCAAAAAGCGGGATATAAGAAAAATCTTTTAATCTCTTCCTATTAGGAGTGTCACTTCAAATATTTACAGAAACAATCTATTTTTCTTCCACATAATCACAAACCACCAAGGAAAAGAGGCTATGTCATTATCTAAAGATTCATTGCGATATCTAAGGAACGTCGTACTTTTTGATTTGGTCATTCTCCTCATATCTCAATGGCGATTAGTGGAGAAATCCACGGCATATTATCCCCAATTTATCATCGTTTCACTAAAACACATTCACTAACTAGCATCCAGGACGGGAAAATAACTCCCGACATGCTGGAGAAATGCTAAAACTCCAAGCTTATCAAGATTTTGTGGGGTAAGTTGTAGCTTTTCCTGTCGGCGTTTGGAGGGTGCGTACGTGTATACTCGTTAGTAGACACGGAGTCACGAGGCTGATACTAACTTACAATAGGCTATTCTCCGCATTCTTCGCCTATTTAGTAACTTAATCAGGAGATCTGTCAACATGGTCGGAGATATAACGTCGCTTGTAAGCATAGCATAAGGATCCATTTGTAATATTCAGTCATGTTTGCTGCTCAGGGAAACTTGGGACAATGCCTGGTACTATCCACGGCCCGACTGGAAGGGTGCGGAAGACCTTTTTATCTGGAATGTATTTGAAAAGGCCTATCTCGAGACCACCACCTTAGTCAACCCGAATGGCCGGGAACTTGGAAAGGCATATATCTGCCGTGAAGGTGGAGTATAACACCAGACATCCTGCAGGATCCCTAATCAGTGCTACTCCCACTAAGGGTCCTATCATAAAGGACGGTGGCACAATCCTGAAGAATGAGCGATGCTGTAAGAAGGGAAAATCCCGCATCACTGATTTGGGCTCACTGCAGGAGTAGAATCGTCTTTACTCTTGGGAGGTAGCTATGTATTAGGGTCTCTGATTATAATAACAACTAGTTATTAAGCTTTCCTTGAAGGCCTTCCCATACTTTTGTAAATAGAGATAGTTGTACAGTAATTGGGCTAAAAACCCAGCTGCGATCGAGAGATATCATACCAAGTGGTCTTGAGGACCTCATTCGCAACTTTCTTGCCCATTTTCGATAGTTTCATGTAGTCAGGCTTTATTAGCTTATACCATATTTGTTGCGACAGCCGAGAAACAAGGCCATCAACAGACGGAAAGTATTTCGGCCGAAAAAGCTTCTGCCGAGACAGCGACTCCGGAACTGGATTAGTATATCACGGCATCCTTGAACGATATGCATTCATCGCAAACGACACCCTTGAGCGATGCGCATTCGCGACAGTAATGTCCCGTCTTCACCGTCTCTTCTGTCTCGGACGAATGTTGACATTCGTCCAGAGCAGAGGGGCGCCCATATACTATAAGTAGCTAGTTCTTTCATCAATGAAAAAGCAGACTTCACAACAACTGCAATATTCAACTAGGAGGAATCCACTACCAGATCGGTGGATTGTCTACGGTGTTGAGTAGCGGTTCGTTGGAGCTCACTGTTCTCAGTAACGAGCGACTAGCTAGCTACGCTCGCTAAGCGAGCGACAATAGATATATTGTTATGAAATTTTATAATTTTAGATGAAAACTTCAAAAAATGATAATAAGTTCCTAAAACCAGTTCCAAAGTATTATTCTTAGGAATTCCTTTAATAATTATATCTATATTATCAAAATCTGAATTGAGTTGACTGTTTTATTGTTGAATGAATGAAGAAACATTTTACAAATTCCTGGTAAATTATCGAAAATTGAAGCTAGGTGGCGGGGTGGTAGGGTTGAAGCACCGTAAGTCAAATCTTGCATATTACCACATAAGATGGCTATTTACCACTACCCGACGACCTTTTTTTTTTAGCTCCCCGACAAACTTATTATGATATATCATATTACCCACAAAAAATGAAATACAGAGTTTTTATTGGCCGATAAGACGAAACGTTCGTCGGGTGGTAGGGTGGCGGGGTCGACCCTGCCACCCCGCCGCCTGTATACTCTCCACACCTCCTATCTAGTATCACCCACCATTACCCACCACCATGGTTTTTAGGAATTTGGACCAAGAGAAACGTATTATTGAAGCTATAAGCGCCTTCAAAAATGGAGATTACCGTTCAATGTCATCAACTGCGCGAGCTTTTGATGTAAACTATCAACGGTTTCGACGACGCGTCCAGGGTGGTAAATCGCTATTTGAGAGGCCACCAAATGGACGCAGACTTGATGAAGCTCAGAAATTTTCCCTTAAGAACTGGATTGATTATTGTGATCAAATTGGAATGCCTCCAAATTTTAAACAGCTCTACGCAGCTGCTAAAAACATCTCTGTCGATCAACTACATTGAAAGGACAGGGTTCACACGTTGAACTATGTAACGGACCTAAACTCTACGGATGAAGCAATCGGCTTATAAAGGCCTACCACCACTAAATGTGGCCATCTACAAAAATTACTTGCCATTAGTCAATGCGACGCTATATCGTATTGCAAAGAGTCTCTTGAGATCATAGTGGGTGAATGACTTTACAGAAAACAAATCTCTATTTTTGGCCCTTCGCTTAGGAAGGCTAGACATCGCTTAGTCGTTGCTGCTGTACGGGGCAGACCTAAATGAGACCGATATCTACAGGGACTGTGACGAATCTGTTCCGGCACGCCCGTGGCTGATCCTGTTACCTAGATTCACTATAGTGAGGGGGGACCCCGCGACCCTCCGAGCTTATACTTGATATTTCCAATGAGTGAAAGCTGGATAGTGAGTGTTGGAAGCGTACGATTTTGTCGTCACGCCGTCGGCACTAGAGCTTAAACTTTTGTATTATTATTGTATTAGTACTTCCAAAAACGAATGTCTCTTGACTTTTCTATGGCAGCTATCCTCCAATAATCAGGAACGTTGTCAATAATATGACGAATTATCCTGTAACATCTATATCTTCCGATGGTATTTCTGACTGGACAGACCCGACTCGAGAGAGAGCAAGTCGATGAACTCGACAGCAACTCAACCAGACAAGTATATTTTAAAACACACCTGCCAGCGAAACATCATAATTGATAGATAAATCAGGCCACATCTCACGACATCATCCCAAATTCCCACTTGAGCACCTTTTTTTAGTAATAAGGAAAGGCTTGGGGTCGGGGTCTTATAATAGCCCCAAATGATCTCCCTGTCAGAATCCTTTCGTTACTCTCAGCATTATTGATTGTCTCACTCGGGCAATTGCAGGATTGCAACTTATGTCAAGTCCCTACTAGCTCTCAATGTAGGATGTTTCACGGAAATTAGATCTCAGCTATTATGTTTATAAATCCCTACTGTAGCTGAGAATACAGATGCCAGTCTGGACTGTTTTGTTCTTCCAGAATGCGCTCTTTGGCCCTTCTTCTTTTCTTGAGCACTTTAGCAATTTGCTTCATTCTGTGCCCGAGTTTGGCTCCTCTATTCAGTAAAACCTCAATTGTCAACAAACGATCACAGGAAGCGACCACAAAAAGCTACCTTGTCATTCCAAAAGATGGCAGCGACCCTAGTTCCTTGAAACGCCTCAAGGCCACTATACAATCAACTACCAATCAATCGGAAATAAGCTCCCGGACGAGATCTGGGGTATTAAGTTGGTATACAGTCCGCTTGGCCGAGTCTCAACTTACCATTCTCAAGAAATCTAGCGATGTGAAGAATATTGTCTTAAACCTGTCATCCAAGAAACAAGCAGTAATACCTGCTAAATACCAGGATCGTCAATCTCAGTTGCACAACATTAGTCAGGATGAATCCCAAATTAATCTTGGGAAGCGTACTCAGCAATATGAGTGGCAGCCCAGTCCACTAATTCCATTTGACGCACCCGAAGAGCTTATTGCCATGAGCACTCCACCTGGTGAAGATTGGCAATGCCGAGATGGGAAGTATATCTATCCTGCTGAAGCGGGTTCAGACATCTACCTCTATCAGATTGAAGACGTAAGTTCCTCTTATACAGGTGCTTTGTTAACATATAAATTCTGACTGAATATCGACTTAGGGAGTTCAATCGGGATATGAAAAGGTTTGTCTATATGCATTTTGTTGGCAAATTGATGCATTAATTGACTGAGTTTCCAGGAATTTGAGAATCGAGTAGAACCTGCATTGAGAACCGAAGCCTCCTGGCAAGATGACGGTGATATTGACAAAAGATTAGACGTCTGGCACAGTACATGTGTCGCCGCTAAGGCTGTGGGAAAGCACCTTGGATCGGCCAAAAAAGCCAAAATTGTGCCTGTCATTCATGAGAGTGATTTCGTAGATTTCATTGAATCACTGGACTTGATCATCAGTAATATCAAAGAAGACAAAGAAAGCAAACTGCCTGTCAGGTACAAATCCAGTATTTTGTTCTTCTCAAGTGGCTTCGATCCAGAGGACCTGGCCGAGGCTGGTATAAATCCAAACGAACCGCCCTTCTCGGAGATGAAAAAATCAATGGAAGAGATCTTTGATCTGGGGATTCCAATAGTGATGGCTGCAGGCAATCGTCGTGGCGAAGATGGTCTCAGTTTGGAACTGGATATATATCCACAAGTTTGGGAAAGCGATGATTTCCCGGCTATTAACATCGGAAACGCATTTTCAGACGGCCAGATCTATGAATCTTCTCTGAGAGGTCCTAAGGTTGCCGTATATCTTGATGGTGTTGGAATTAGGTGTGTCGGTAGAGATGGACTGGTCGCTGGAACTTCTTTCAGTAAGTACTTGACAATGACAAGGGTATCCCAATATCAATTAATAGGATTTTAGGCACTCCTCTAGGCGCTGGGGGAATTGGAGTCTACATGTCTCAGAAAGAGGGCCCATTCTACGATGCAACTCATCATGGAGCTGGTACAAGAGAATTTGTTGTTGCTGTTCGAAAATTTATCAAAACGCAGGGCAGTTGGCTATCTCCTAACGGGGCAAGAATGTTTTGGAACCAGGCTCCGTAAGTGCTTCGAGTCTGAATGCTTCAAACAAGGTATCTTTCTGTATTTCAAAAGAAAAGCTATGTGTTTAAGAGCACTTGTGATATTATCTCAATCTGTGTAGATAAAGAAATCCATTTCCAAATTTTCCTTTTCAGCTCGCAGTCGATGAACAATTGACTGCTCATAGATCTTGAAAACTTCATATGCAAATCAACCATTTTTGGACCTGCAGAAGCCAGGAGTTAATACGGTCCCTACGTTCTGCAATGAAAAAATTCGCCAGCTAGATTAAATTTGCCAATCGCCCCCGGTAGGTTTGTCTATAAAGTTGCATCTAACGTCACAGTCGAGGAGTTTTCTGGTCCGGTCTATACTCCTCGGTTGTCCTGATTAGGTGCTTCTATGTGCATTTTTCGCTGCATTTCTTGTGAGTAAGTTGACTATGTGCCGAGAAAAATATGCAAGTAGTTGGATTGTATTGAATGCAGGAATGGATGGTCGATTGGTTGGCTGAAGACTAGCTGCTGTAAGGCCAGCTTGGAATTGCTCTTTAAGTAGCCTTCAGAATCTCTATCACGAAAATATGGGACGGCAATTTCCTGTATTTGCTGGAGCTGCAGGAACTCTTGAATGCGGTTAAAACATTCAGTACATGACAGGAGGTTTGGGACAGCCTGGAAATGTTATTTGATGCAAAGGTCGGAAGCGAGATCAGTGAGAGTGAAGTAAAGGCTTGGGTTGTTTAAAGAGAGTCACTGTGCCTGGTTACACTGATAAGGATAAAGAGCGCGAAAGTCACAATTGGAGCAAGAAGATCAGGTACATTACCTGCGCGTATAAAATGGGCTACGAGTTAGTATTGAACGCAACAACGACATGCTTGGCTTACCCAATAAGATTGAGGTAACCAGAAGTTTGCGGTAGCGGGACAAAGCCCGGATTTCCCTATCCCGCCAATTATCCAGGCTCTCGGATAGCATTTTGTCCAGACCTAAGAGTTTGACAGAAGTTATGTTTTTGTTGATACGATGGACTGGAAGTGGTTTCAATCACGAGTGGAGCCCAGACTTACTGCAGTAATACTGCAGTAAATCTTTGGCACCTAATTAGTTTTGTTGGTTAATAAATGAAGAACTACTTTAGGCAGTTCTAGAATAGACTTGAATAACACATCTCTTACAACTCGCAAGAACAAATTTACAAGGTAGATGCATATGTACCAGTAAGACGCGTCAGTATTCCGACAGTTTTCCAATATGTTCGTAGTAGCTTGGAGACGAGTTTCGACCTTCTCAACCCACTCTCGTTGACTTGCACTAGCGCGTAGGGAAATAAGCCCAGACACTCTGAGACATACTATGGTGAATGATCTTAGTTCAGGTCACAAAAGCCCGAAGCAAAGCGATCTTACGTCCATCATACCTATAACGAAAATGACAGACATCATGAAGGAAACCGACACTTGGCCTTCGAGGAGCCATAAGGCGAGTACAATATCGACTAAAGAGGCCTAAGCTTCGTGGAAGGTCCGCAGACTCAATAAGATCTTCTCGATATTCGTGCCCATCAGAGTCACAGGGTCGACGGTCTTACCCGCTATTAGCTTCAGTTTCGTCGTCTTCTGGTAAATCATGGATATCAAGCCCCCTCGGGCTATGGTGATGAAGCAGTACGTATGTTGCCAATACACTGGGTAGACACCTGAGATACTTATTGTGAATATTAAATGCGTTACAGGTTAGGTTACAAAATAGCCTTACCGCAATGCTCGCATATACCAAGTCATAGCCCATATTCCGAGCCTCTTGTTCATCCTGCAAGTTCTCCATATATACCGTGAATTTATTCATAAGGAATGGCTGGGCAATCTTCGACGCGGAAGTGCCAATCGAAGTACAGCCGTAGCTAAGGTCTGCCACTTGTAGCTGCGCCAGGTGGTGAGAAGCAATGCGTAGGCCCTTTTATATTTTTCTAGGGACATTTTCAGTAGGCAATGCACCAGGGGAGGAGCATGATACGGCAAAATAAGCTGACATTTATCCCACATCTCATCGAGCCGCCTGTGCACCTTGCTCGACTAGAGCTTTTGATCGATGGGTGGCAGATCGCAATCCCGCAAGATCTGACGATATCCCTGTCGGAAAAGTGGTCGTAGCCATAGAAAGAGTGCTCGACCCCTAGCTAGCTCTTCCGGCTAGGGAGATAGGTCTTTATCAATTCTGATGCAAATACTATAACATCCACGAGAAGGATTAATATGAGTACTATCGATATCGATGGTAAATCTCCGCTAAATCAGGAGGTCCGCACTTATGTTCCGTCACAGACACTGTGCCTAAAGAAATATATGTTCATAGTTATAGAGGGGCTAATAGTCTGAATGTGTTCATAATAAGAGAGAACCATGTATCCTGTGGTTGCTGCTCGCGCCAGAATAGCAGATGCTATACTGATTTGATCGCGTAATGAGGCTGTACAGAATTGAAGTATAAGGAGAATCAATTGTAACATTAAGAGAGCACCAAGTAAAAGCTAGCAGTATGATTTGTTAGCCAATGCGTATAACTTGTTTTACTTCTTCATAGGCATCCAAGCGAGGTGGGAGTACCAACTAGCCTGCAGAAGTATAACTGTCCTCTTCTTGCTTTTCGGCATAGCGAAGAAAGGTGATATATCCGCGGAAGTAGGACGACAAGCAAGATCGTTAAGATTACGCCTGACAAAATCCAATTTTCGAAAGCGATGGTGAGATCAAACTCCCTACAGCGAGGATCAACCATGGGGCTGAAAGGAAAGGCGGTCGCTGTCGCTTAAACACATGTCACCAAGAAGAGATAATAAATTCCGAAAGTCCTCAGGCAAAAGGGCCACAGCAAATCAGTGGACTTTTTATATCTTGTGCCCAGAAACTGTTTGGTATTTCAACTTCAGCAGACCTTGTAAGCTTTTCCACTCTCTGAAGTGCAATATATCATGTTTACGCCGTTGAGAGGTAGAAGGATCTATTGGAAAGTATGCGATAAAATAGCATTTATTTGTTACATGTTGGAATCATAGGGGTCAAGGACAAAGGTCTCTGTAATCCAACTTCTCCCAAAATTCTAGGACCAGCCCAAAAGTTCTATTCTTCGCCATTTGCCCATTTTCAAATGCGATAAACATTGTAAAGCAATGATGCGAAACTTGAAAGCTCCTTTCGTAGTATATCCTGGTAATTCAAAATCCTGAACTATATGGGCTATCTACGACTTTGATCCTATGCTTGTTCAGATAAAGGTTACCCGCTCAATTGGTTCTTCTTTTTGCTCGAGTAATTTCTGGATTCTGGAGAGCCACCGAGACAATCAATGAATATCGGCTTGCATTTTTGAAAGGCTTTGTGTCGGAAAACTGACGCGTCTTACTGGTGCATATGCATCTATTGTGTAAATGTAACGTTGCGAGTTGTAAGAGGTGTGTTATTTGTTTACTCCAGAACTGCCTAAAGTAGGTAGTTCTAGCCCCGCTTATTAACCAACAAACCAATTAGGTGCCACATATTTACTGCAGTAAATCTGGGCTCCACTCGTGGTTGAAAAGCCACTTTCAGTCCATCGTATCAATATTTTGTCATCGCACCATCGGGCAAGAATCAATTCCAATGAAGCGGCAAGCTTTCTCACCGGGTCATGGCAAGGTCAGTTAGGGACATTTCCGCGGACACCCGAAGATCGAGGGGCCTAGGACATATTGTAATCTACTGGTTCCAACTCTTGGGGTACAGAGACCGTTCATAATATTGTGTTCTTCCCGGAAGCCTAGATATGACTCGGTGCACGCATCGAGTACGTACCCTAAGCCCAGCTACTTATATCATCCTTTCGATAGTTGGTCAACGGGGATGGGGCTCTGACTCGCACAGACACATTTTGACTTAGCCGGGAGTGCGATGAGTGCCTAGATATATCCGGTCGAGTTAAATTTTAGACGATGTAGTGGCCAGAATGACGGGAAAACGCTAGAAAAGACCATACTTCCTTGAACGGTGGCGTAGGGAAGGATTACCGATGGGAGGCACTATTAGAGAGTTCTTGTGTTGGCGTAATACCTTTGTCGATACCACCAGACCAAAGTGGGCACAGGACCAATGAGAATGGTCAAGATGCTGTTTGTCCGACATGAAGTGAATCTAGTAAGTTTTATCTATTCAGTTGCAGCGAGGACAAGATTGAATAACACACCTCTTACAACTCGCAACGATACATTTAGCTGATCTCTGATCATAATGCGACCGTGAACACGCTGATTGATTAGTACAATAGTGAGCTGCTGGGCGTAGTGGCCGCCGAATCACACTAGCGGCCACGCGAGGGGTACAGCTAGATGTTGCCCGACGGGGTTCATCCAGCGGTATGGAGTTCAACATTGATGGCGAACAGCTTCTATGAGACGATCGTTGAGGACAGCTGACGCGGACTGATCTTGGAAGCTGAGGGATCATTTATCAATGAAGAGGCTTCGTCGGTGCAGCCGTCGGGGAAGTGCGGGCTGTCGGAGGCAGTAAGCACTATCTTCGACTAGTGATGATCTAAACTAAATCAAGCAAGTGGCAATGACCCTGCAGATCCCGTTGCATCCTCCAGCGGGCGTTGCCGGCGCTTTGTGTTTTATTTTTCTTCCTTCGAGGATTTTTAGCGGCGGCCGATGGTTGGTATTGCGACCAACAATCCCCGACAGGTCCCACACAAACCACCACCTACTGTCAATTTAATTCAAGCAACCATGCCAGCGGACGCCACTTTGAAGTCTCCTAATGTATGCGCCAACTGTAAGGCCCGCAAGAAACGATGTGACAAGTCTCTGCCGCGCTGTCGCTACTGCGCTGAGTACCATGCTGCTTCTACTCCAACCGAGGATTGGAATACCCGCTGACCCACAATCTCCTTTAGCCATGATTTACCCTGTCTATAACAGACCCTGAATCATAGTCCGCGACATCAAGCAATCGCAGATTCCACCCTTGCATCCGCAGCCAGTCCTCAGTCCGAAAGCGGCGTTTGGAAACTCTGGCTCTCTACGAGCTAACAACCCTGTCAGTGCATCGACACAACTACTTTTCTACAGCCTCGCATGCAGCGCGCACATTCCCCGCAAAGTGCCAGTCTCGACAGTTGAGTCCACACTATGCCTCTCAGCTCAGCAGTTACTCGAAACAACGGGACTTTATCTTGATGAAATCAGTGTCCGATACTTCCAGGGTGTGCATAATTCGTACCAATTATCTCCCGACGGCGGTTCCACCCACAACTGCTTTCTTTTGGGGTCAATCCCCAGGCTGATTTCGCTTTACTCGTTCTATGCATGGCATTAATTGTCTCCTCCACAGACTCTTCCGATCTCTTGGGGCTTCAGGGGGGCCATCGTGTCGAAGATCTGACGCTCCACGTTGCCACTAAATCCCTTATAGCCCAGGCACAAGCACTACACGCATCCACAACCCGCCTCATTCAAGCTGGCGTGTTGTTATCAGTTTACGAGTATGCCCATGGTCATCCGGAGCAGGCTTTCGGGACGATCGGAAGCTATACGAGGATGGCGTATGCAGCCCAGCTACGATCCATTCCTGCTCTAACCAGAAATGCTTCGCCGCAGACTGATTGGACCATAGAAGAAGAGGAAATTAATACCTGGTGGGGAATCCGGATATTTGAGCGGTACGTACTTGGTCCTCTCCACACCCCATAAGACCATTGGTTCACGGTGGCATAAAACGTTCCTTTGTGAGTTAGCCATTGTGGGTCAGCCATTGGGCTCCGTGATACCCGCCCAGGATGATTGTCTACCACTCGAACCCTCCATTTTAGACCAGATGAATCATGCGGTGGTGCTCGCATCTCGCGTCGCGATCCATGCGCTGAACTCTCCCGGGGTTGGCGGCTTCAGGCGCAGCGCTCAGGCAGCATGGCTCCTTGATGGGGTGCTGCAGGATCCATCCATGGCGGACCCGGACCAGAAACAGGCACATATAACTGAATGTGATCGAAAACTACAGTCCTTTCTAGCTGTTGTGATGCAACAGCATAGGGGCAACTATAGAATATTCTGTGTTCCAATCGCTCTAACGAGCCGGTCTGTTCCTCCCCATGATTCTGATTTTATCTCTCAAAGTAATCGATTTAATCTGATGGGAACGCGTAGTGCATTGTTTTTTCTTCATTGACACCTCCTCGGCTCACCCACCCGCGACTCCCCAAGGGCCTATGACTCGAGCAATAGTTCCCACCAGGCCTTGGATACAATTACTAAAAATGGTCATTGACATTGCCACCACGCACGAACACCTCCCCTTTAGTCAAATTGACCACCTTCCTCCCAGCTATCTGTATATTAATCGAGCAGCGTTGAAATTTGGACACATGGTTCCTAAATATCAGGGATGTGCTCGATTCTCTCAACCCTCTTCACCTCATTATGCCAACGGTAATCATAGAGCGGGTATGGCGCAAAAGTTGGATTATGTACTGACTTAAGCATGTTCTAATTTTCAACAAGGACAGGAGACTATACACGCGTGTATACTTTGAAGCTGTCTGCCTTTGCAGCCTGTTTGAAGAGTCTGATAGATTCTCTCTGTGCCTTATTGAACCACTCTAATGATGAAATCTCAATGTTAAATCCATAACAGTAGGGGCTGACCTTGCACTTCCAGCGGACTTGGAATCCATCTGCTTCGGAGATGCCTTGACATGACTTGGCTTGCTCTTCTGTGAGCTTGATTGCTGTGAGGCTTGTTTGACCCAGTCTTGCGGAAAAGGCGTGGTTCTCAATTTGAGGGCTATATAAGGTTTCTGGTGTTGTTGCAGTCTCCCTCTTATCAAATTCATGTTCATCCCACGAAATCCATATCATGGTGAGCGTCATATTTGTATACTAGACGCAGATTGAGTCCAAAGTGGGGGATTTCACCAGAAATGAAAAATCTCAGCTGCGTATTGGGATCGGAATATATTCCTTGAATTTGCCCGCTCATGCTAGGAAGCCAGATCATAAAGCCACAGACAACATTCTAGCTGAAAGGCTGATACTGATTAAGTGTCCAGGTGCGAGCTGGAAGTAATGACCAGTGCTTCCGGTCAAAGGAAGATAGGTCTATGGTATGTCTTTTAAAGCCATCGTACCATTCCTCTTCGTGTTTTAAATGCTCTGAAAATTCAAATATGGTTGCCATCGTGAGGAAAAGAGTGTTCTAAACTGTTTGAAGAGTCGCCTTTCGGAGGCAGGCTAAAGACACGGAATATAAAATGGAAACAAAAAGAGAAAGAGATTGTTCCGAATTATTTAAGTCGCCATTTAGAGGCGGATTGAAGACATAGAGTACGAGGGAAATGAATTGTCGGTTATTCTGGTGAGGATTAAAGGCTGAATAAAACCCTCTAGAACTTTTGCTGTGAGAATCCGAAAGTGCAGTAGTGTTAGATGATGAATTTAGTCACGCACAAGAGGTGTAGAACCGATAAGTTAAAGAAAGATAACAAGTATCAACAAGGATTAACAAGAATGAGAGTATACATACATTTTTTTAAGATGTAGGCTGACTTGGATTGAAGATGTAATGCAGAGGGGCATGTGAAAATTAAAGAAAGAAAAAATATACCCTTAAGATGCTTTCTCTCATTTCCTTGGATGAATAGATGGTGGTAAGTGAATAGAAGGTAGTGAAGTGAATAAAAGGTAGTGAGGTGAATAGAAGGTAGTGAATTGAATAGAAGGTAGTGAAGTGAATAGAAGGTAGTGGATGTTGTTGTTTTCAGTTCTTGCTGGCCAACTATTTACCTAGTGCTTCTTTTACTTAATTTACCTTCTTCCTCTAATTCAAATCATTCCTTCAACTCTGTATTTTAGCTACTATGAAACTTTTATAACTTCTCTACCCCAACTTTCATATCCTTCACAGTTTCGACTTCTACGTCCTTCACAGCCAGCCTTAGAAGACGGCTGTCTCGACTTCTAACTGGAACTCGAAATTTGAATCGCCTCAAGTGCTTTAATTAAGGTTTAGCTGGATACCGCCTGGTCGCTCTTTCTCCGTCCCTAATGGAAGATATCTGTGAGCGCTTACAGCGCGTTAATCATTCAGAAAGCGACTTGGATACTAGTGTTCCAGATCTTCATGTGAAAAAGCGGCGAAGCTGGATCCTAACATGACCATGGTCCCCCCAATCAATCAGACCGACTTAGAAGATCTCATCAATCAAAAAAAGTGTTTGAGACGTGAAATTGCAACAGCTCGAGAGTATTGGAAACCTCCGGGTCTGTTTGACCAGAGCTATTACCAGCAAGGCGCGAATGTTGCCAAGTTGTCAGCAGCATCCAAAAAGATCGATCGATCAATTTCCTAAAGCAGTTATAATGGACCCGCGATCGACTATGAAGCGACTGAGGAGGCCAAGCGACTCTTGGAAGAAATCCGCGAATACGAGGCCACTGAAAAGTTTTTGAACTCTTAGGCGGAAAGACTCGATGAGGGGAAGAAAGGGCGTACTTACGTGCGTCCTTCATGCGACTCTTTACCACATCGAAAATAGGAATAGATATTTCATAGACTGGGGCGGGAAAACGCAAGCGCAACCACTAGATGGAATTCAAAAACGAAATGTTGGACAGATACAACGCCAAACACCCGACAATCAAAGACAGTGCTTGGTCTGCGATCACTGGGCGATACCATCCTGCCTCTCACATGGTCGCAGCACATTTGTTTGCATATATGCATGGTGAAACTACAATGGGTGCCATATACGGAAAAGGTGCCAAAATCAATGACCCCCGTAATGGGTTGTTGGTTTCTGTCGCTCGCTTAGCGAGCGTAGCTAGCTAGTCGCCGATAACTGAGAACGGTGCTCGAGTCCTTACTGCAGTAAAAGGGAATTGGAGTTTACTCCAGTTCCGGAGTCGCTGTCTCGGCAGAAGCTTTTTCGGCCGAAATACTTTCCGTCTGTTGATGGCCTTGTTTCTCGGCTGTCGCAACAGTTTCAATCAATTTCGAAAAACACTTTGACAAGGGCAAGGTGGTCCTGGTTCCTGATGTTGAGGGTGACACAAAGCTGCAGGTGATAATTAATTGGCTGATGAACTCACCCCGAAAATTTCGCGTGAAGATCCTTGACAAGGAGTGGGACCAGATGGATACGTATATTACAAACGACATGACATGGGGCGAGATTGACGGCCGAAAGCTGATTTTCAAATCACACTTCCGCCCCGCTGCACGTTATATCTATTTCCACTAATTATTTAATTTTGGCAGAATATATGGCAAAATGAAGGTTGATGTCTTAAAACCTTAAAAATAAGGCAGGGGGTCGTCAGATTAGCGAAGGGGTCGTGGGAATATCAATTCCCTAATTCAGACTTTCAAGCCACATCACAATTTCAACTTCACTTTTCCATCTCCGTATTTCTTCTTTTATTCAGTTTGTTTTGTATTCCAATTTGCATACTTAAGAATATATTTTACGTATCGTTACGTGTTTGTTTCAACGAGAATAAAGCATTCAACTTGAGCTAATAATACTGCATATCAGGGTCTTCAACTCTTCGCCGACTTAGAACAGGTCTTTGGGAGTCACTCTGAGTGCTGTCACCACCCATGGTGCTTTCTAAACCCTGTTTCATCGCCACGCCGGCGACACGAGCAGCATTACAAGCAGCATTTGGAGTTTTCGCGCCTTTACCCCTAGCTCCTTCTTGTGATCGTGCATAGTCAAATGCCGATAACTTTCGGCGTATTGATCGATCGATTAGAAAATCTGGAGGTTGTGTATTTAATTGAGCATTAAATTATGTATTCAATTGATCATTCAACCAGCCAGTTCTGTTGAGGTTTGGTAAATCCTTTACGCTTCCATGTCTCGCCTGGAAGCATAGTTCTTGTAAAATGATCCCAGAGTGCTGTATTCACTATCTTTGAACGTCTCTTCTTGATTGGATCTGGTAGATTGAAATTTGATGTTGGAATCAGGCTAGTCGGCAAGGAAGTAGAATCTGAAGGCATCAGAAAAGGAGTTTGGCTAGCTGAATCATCTAGATAAATAGAAGATTCATCGGGTGAATGTTGTCGTTTATTAGACTGAGGAATCCGATCACTAGGATCAGTTTCATCATCACTTCCACCATTAAGGTTAAGATAGTTCCATTCCCGTCGTGCCCGTTTAGGGCGTTGATTATCACTCATTGTCTGATTTTAGGGTAGTGAGAAATCAAAGGCTATTATTATCGTACGAGAAACATTTTCAACTAACTAGTACTAACTAGTATAACTAGGCTGTAGGCAGTGGCAGAAAACTGTGAATATTCGCGAATAATCGCATCAACTGCGAGTGCGAATACGAATAATAGCTAGTGGTAGCAACTGCGAATACAAATAACCTGAAATAAGTGCGAATATTATTCGTGCCGAGCTCTACTGTAATAAGTGTTAGAAGTGGGCGTTAGCCTCTCACCAACATTGCTATACCCACCGATGTACCGACAATAACTCTATAGATGTGGAAATATATATTAAAACTGCGGTTCTAGACACGTGATATAAGCTAAGGATATTACGGATAGAGGGCATTTATTCGTAACCGTAACCGTAGAGCTTTTATTCGTATCCGTATCCGTAAAACCGTGCCGACCTCTACTATTTTCCAGTGCTCTAGCCTCTAGCCTCAATGCGACTGGTAAAAGAGACCAAGGATTAGAGATTGTTTTCGGTGCAGCTATGGGCGCCAGTGACTGACGAATCGTGTCATTCAATATTCGCGTCCTGGATGACTTGAACGTCTAACTAAAATTGGACACGATGACATATAAAACACTTCATGTTTCAGGGAATGGATTGGCTGCTAAGACAGACGTCCCAAGCACTGAGGCATCACTCGAAACGGACCCTGTGCAGTAACTCAGTAGGCGCTTACACGATCGCACTTTAGATAGCGATTGATGGACCACAGCAACCACACTATAAGTTTAGAACGAAGAATAAGCTATGCAACAAAGAACCGCAGAAGTGAACCTCAGAGATCATATTGTATTCCCCTCACGACAAGAAACGGAAATAACGAGCAGGATGTCTGACATTTTATGTATATGCATTTGTACCTACATACATATATATGTATGGAGCCCTGGAGTTCGTGTATGTAGCTGGTACGATTAGTCAAATATAAAGTCACATTGATACATCCATGGAAGTTACTGGAGGGCTGAGATGATACCTCTCTACCTGTAGACGTCGGGTGAGAGGTTATGTTTTCTGCTAGAGGAATCGGGAGGCGGAAGGACATGGGGTTTTATCATAGCTACAGAGCTTAGTTTTCTTAAGGAATATAACCGCACTCAATTCATCTGTTTTCGATCGGGTGAAAGTCCTCCTAGTGGCTGTTCATCTATCAGATCGAATATCTCGGCCTTAGTAGCCATCTAGAAGTCTGGGGGACAGAATTGACACCACCGAGAGTGGGTGGGTCGAGTTCATGTCAAGATACCAACGCGAGGCGAGCGCGACTGGTCCTGCGCTGGATGTTGCGCAACCTCTGCAGATGTTCGCACGTAATTACATTAATGCCCGACGAATTCATAAACAGGTATGCTATTGTGTCTCAAACCAGTCTCCTGTTCGAAAGACGCCATCCATGCCCACCTTCATCTCCCTGAAAGTAGATGAAATGAGCGGAGATACAAATGGATCCAGCGGATCTCGACCATCGACTACGGGACCCGACAGGAATTAGTACAGACTTATTGAAAACGTCGAAGACCTGGACAGATACTGTCCCGGGGGATATTATCCTCTAAAAATCGGGGAAGACCTAAATGACGGCCGATATCAACTGGTTGAAAAGCTTGGATACGGAGGATATTCAACTATATGGCTAGCCCGCGATCAACAAGGGGCTAGATTCGTGGTAGTGAAGGCGATTACCGCAGATTCCAGTTCTTGCACACCTGAGGCTAGTTTTATGTATTCCCTTGGGAAGTTACCGTCTACACCGGGTGGAGAAGTCATTCCACCCCTCCTCGACGAATTCTGGGTTACTGGACCTAATGGGAAGCATAGGTGGATCGCCACTTTACCCGCGCAGATGAGTTTGTTTGATGCTAAAGAGGCTTCGACTTTCGGTCTTGTCCAGTCCAAGGTTGCGCAGTCAATTATCGCTCAGCTCATTCGTGGGGTGGCCTTCCTGCATAGTAACGACATTGTACACGGCTACGGCGGTACGTGAAGCCTATAAATGGATTAGCTGGGTAGCCTAGCTGACCTCAATTTCTTCCAAGACCTTCATCTGGGTAACATCCTAGTCCAGTTTCCTGAATCCATTGATCGTTATTCCACGTCAGAACTATACGAGAAATTTGGAGAGCCAGAATTAGAGGCCGTTATTTGTCTGGATGGCATGCCATTATCTAATGGAATACCTGTACATGTATTTATTCCGGGCTGGTCTGGCGTTCGCAGCGATGATATTGCTCTTGGAAAGGAAAGGACCGTCCTTAGCGACTTTGGGGAATCTTTTAACCCTTATAAAATTGCTAGGTCTTCTTCAAAGACTCTTCCTCTCATTCAACCACCCGAGGCCCGATTCTCTGGTGTACCTCTCTCCTTTGCCTGGGACATTTGGACACTTGCCTGCACTATTTGGGAGATTTTTGGCCACCGACCTTTGTTTGACGCTTTCTGGGCAACCGCTGATCGTGTCACCGCGGAGCAAGTCGAAGCTCTTAGAATCTTACCTGCCGAGTGGTGGAAGAATTGGCATAAAAGGCTCGAATGTTTTAATGAAGAGGAAGAACTTGATGGAATATCTAGGGGCCATGGTAGCGTGCGCAGGACCTGGGACATGAGGTTTGACTATAGCATACAGAAGCTTCGGGCCGAGGCGAGCCTGGAGATCGAGACGGAGAGTGAGAGGAGGGCATTTGAGGCGATGCCTCGCCCAATGCTGACCTTCCGGCCTGGGGAAAGAGCGACTGCACAATAGGAGTTGCACTCGGAATGGATGAAGGGCTGGGGTCAACCTGCCCTTAAAGAATGTAGGAGTAGATTTCATTCTATGAAGGAATAGGGAAATAAATGTTTAATGAAAAGCTTCCATCGTTTCTCTTGAATAATATAAAATATATATGCCTATAACAAATACTCACTAGTCGCCATATAAGTGGACACCTCAACAAATAACAAAACTCACTCACAACACCCAAGTCCTCTCAATCTCAAGACAATACTCGTCATTCTCCTTCCACCCCAAATTTACTCACCTCGCAGGCCGCTCAATAGCATCAGCAAACTGCCTCTGCGCTCCTTATGGACCTTCCCAACTCCAACAGCCAACGGCGTGATAATCAGCAGATTACAGACAAAATTAAGCTGCGAGGCTGCGAATCTAAGTACCACATTGCGAAACAGTAGTCAATTTGCTGAGACAGACCGAGCCGAAGACCTCGCTAGCTAAAACTCGTTGCATGGCCAAAACTGGGCAAAAGGAACCACATTGTTGGAACGAATATCAGCGGACATACCAAGATCATGTGATCTTGGCATGGCAGCTACTATATCTTCTTTCATCTGAGCATTTTAGAATGACACTTCACTTTTACCCAATATGCATACACCTATTATATACGTACAGAAACGATATCAATAGCTGTCTGCTTCGGTAATAACCTAGTCAACCGACACACATCTTAGAAATTGAAAAACCTTTTAGGAACAAAATACCAAATTGTGCACCGAGGATGACATGAGTAAGTGATTTGATGTGTCTGGGGTAAGGTGAATTAGTCCTGCATCCTCATTGCTTATGGCCGGATCGTGGCGGCCTCATCTTTTCTAGCGGGAGTCAAAAATGGAGCTCACCTGTGTTCTGAATATGGATTTGTGTCCTCATTTAGAGCGCCCCGAAAACAGAACACGGTGATAATTCTAATTCGGCGGCGAATATAAAAGAATGCCACCAGGTAAACAGCCTAGCTAACTTCACGCTATCGCATGCCTAGAATTTTTTGTGATGTCTAAATATTTTATTCTCTGGCCCCAATCGAGTAATTGAGCAAACTTATCTTCCGCAAAAAGTTCCAAGGTTACTGATTTGACGCATAGAAGGTCAAGTAAATAATTTAAAATTATTTAGAACCTTCAAAATCATTCTGAGATAAGAAAGCTTTCAGTATTGAGAAAGAAGAAACTACAGTTATCATTTACTACGGAATGACTATCGACTGCTAATGGTCCACTTGTTGTCATGGCTCGGTTTACAGGATGTAACGGAACCCAACCGCACGAGTCTCGAGATCATTCGTATCTACTTGAGAGCCATCTATAGCTGAATCTGCCTCAAGTCGATTGTTCATTCTTTTATGAACCAAGCGGATGACCATCGCTAATATTGCGACCAAGAAAGCAATGGCAGCTGTCCCACTACCACCTGGTATGTATCGAGGTCCCGATGAGGAGGGCCACATGTAGCTCCCATAAATAGAAGATGTATTGCCAAGCGCGTTCGCGATGGCAATCGCGGCAGATCGCTTGACAAGTGGCCGAGGAAAGCTATTTGAAATCCATGCGATGATAATTTGATATGCCGAAACAGCGCCCATAGGCATTCTGAAGAAGGTTAGGGTCATCAAGAATATAGTGAAGGTTGCTTGTCTTACAGAAACATTGCAAAGAATTTAGCACCAATGTTAGTTGTCGCAGTCATGATCACACCTCCTGCGACGCTAATCAACATCAAGCAAATGATGTGTATGCTGCGATCGTTTGTCTTCCCCGAAGTCCAGGTCACGAGAAGTGAGACTAGGAAGGTGGCAACCCAGACAGGCGCAGTAATTAGAAGGGTTTCGATGTTGTTGTAGCCCAAAGTTTGCACGATGGTTGGGAAGAAGTACTGAAAGTTCTGAGACAGAAGGGAAGCGTGCTGAAGGAGGATGAAGAGGTAAATACGTTTATCAGAAAATACCAATGATAGAGCGTCCTTGATGCCGGTGGAGGTGGCATCATCAGCTTCTCCTGTATCGTGCATGAGTCTCCATTGGGCATATCCTTGCTCTTGTTCATCCAGCCAGGATGTTGTTGCTGGATAGTTAGGAAGAAAAATACTAACGAAAAGTCAGAACACAGCTACATCCATATGCCATATATGAACTCACGCTGCGAGAATGGACACCCCCACAGTGATGGATCCTTCTATAATGAAAAGCCATCGCCAACCGGCCAATCCGTGTGCTCCATCTAGGCTACCCAAAACACCGGCTCCGATCAGGCCGCCAAAGGCATTGGCTAGCGAGCTCCCCGAATAAAACCAGGCAATACGGTGACTCAACTAGCAGAAGTCAGAAAAAATCTTTCATAAGACTCAAGTAATACTCACTTCCTGCCTCGTATACCAGCTCGACCTATATACTAGTCAGCAATGAAACACTCACTCAGGACTGCTTGAGCTAACATGAGCATGATGGCACCCGGGAAGAACGGCGCCTCAACAAATCCAAGGAAGAACCGGCACACAATTAGTGTTGAAAAAGAATGCACAGCAGCTTGACAGCAAGATATCACACCCCTGAGAATATAATCAGCAGGCAATACCTTATAAGCTCTGATATAGTACTTACCAAATGGCCATAGTCACACCCAGAAAACGGGCCGGCCGAATACGAGTAAGTAAAAGATTAGAAGGAAGCTGCATCAGTAGGTATCCAACGAACAAGATGCTCGTAGCTAGGTTATAATTTGTGCCTTTCATTCCCAAATCAGCCTCCAGTGAACCCAGTCGTGCCTGGGATAAATTACTAAAGATAAAATGAATACAGATTGATAGTCTAAGAATGCGTTTAGGTACTTACTTGCGGTCCAAGAAATTCAGAAGATACATGAGAATCAAGAAGGGCAGCAAGTGTAAATCCACCTTACGCAGAAGCTTGCCAGTCATCTTTTGATGCCATTCTGGGCTTTTTGATGCATAGACTTGATAGAGTGCATCTTGCGTCGCAAGAGATTCTTTCTCATTATTTTCTCGGGACTCAATGTGTTCTGCTGAAGACTTATTCATCGTGACAAAGACAGAGAACGATACCCTTCCATAATATGCGGGGTCAAGGATCCTTATAATGACTGAGCTCTCGGAGAAACTCCGACGACGATGTCTAGTTCCCCGTGGGGTAAAGGAACGTGGGGTAAAGGAATTGTGGGGTAAAGAAATTGAACGTCCTTTCAACTCTGCCATTGGTTCCATGATGTAGCTTTTGGGACTAGTGGATACATGGATCTGAGCGTTCGGGACAATTCATTCCGAAGAAGACATCATAGATAGAAAATATTGATCCTGACTCAAAATTTTGAAGATTGACTGTAAAATTGAAAGTTTAGGTGCTAAAATTGTACCTAGCCCTGCTTGAAGTATTTATTGATTGACTTGTGACCTGTACATAATTTGACCCACGATTTCCAGAAGAGATTTGAAGAGCAACACTCCAGAGCTTCACTGGGCCCTCCTAACCAGCAGCTCCGCGGTTTAGAATTTATCGCTCTCTAAGTCAGAGATGGAGTCATCTGAAAGTCAGGTAAACTTCTATCCTATGAGGCCCTGTGTGGCGAAGTATACCGAGGTATCTTAGCGGGTGGGTATAAAAAAAAATGTAACGGCGTACAAAGGAACAAATATTTCGAAATGAGAGTTCCTTTGGAACTATACTAAATCTCGCTAAAACAACTACTCAAAAGCCCGAACCCGCCATGAGTTAAATAGGAACTCTGGGAAACTCTTAGGTACCTAGAACCGGCTCCTATGCGAGCACTTACGGGGTCACAGATTCCCTTGCTTAAGGTAACAGCATCTCGGGCTTTCGAATACCGATAAACATCAGCGGAAAATATTGTCGGTCAGCCGATCAGTAGGTGTTAAATTTATTGAATGGTGGAAGTTCAATTTTTCGATGAACTATCGGCCTGTCCGATTGTAGCGAGCGCCCCAAGATCATTCTATTCCTGTTCCCATTTCGGAAACGAGGCGGTCTCCGCTGATATGAAGTGCATGTCGGTCACTGAAAGTTGAAATGGTCCTTCAGGGATCAATCACTGCATTAACTTCAATATACTGTTCATCTAACCTCAACCACACTTCTTTATATGTTCTCGGCCTACAATGAGAAAGGAGAACGAGAGAACTTCATGAAGAGGGCCATTGCACGATTAGTCCAAACATAGACTAGCGCTTAATCTACCCGGTGTGACTAAAACTCTATCATAGTTCGTTAGTTACCCTGTCTTTGCTCCTTGAATATTCGACCAGCAGCAAACTTGCCATCAAGTTTCAATTTTAAACACATTCTGACATTCATCTAAAATGTCTACCAAGATATTACTGTTGGAAGCCCTAAGTCTGACAATGAGAGCCAACCCCGACTACTGCAATCGTTCGTACAAGCAACCTTGAAGTACAATGGAAGCTATCAAGGTCCTGAGGCAGTATTCGTCCGATCGCGGAATGCTTAGAGAGATCTTTAAAGCTCAATCATGCCTTTAGAATTTTTGAGCAAATTCAATAAGGGCCAGGTTTTGGTCTATGGATGGCTCTGAATGGTTACATCGATGTGTTTCCTGGCCAAAAAAAATACGTATGGTTAGACCCATGATCCTTGGTCTGGCGATATCGAGGGCGGCCGCATCTATGGGAAAGGGGTCCTTGCTGATTTTCTATGCAGCCCTCTATGCTCGGCGAGAGTCTTTTCGTGAGAATATTGCTCTTTACGCGGTCACTGATGAGGGCACGGGTGACCGATGGGGTGGAGATGTCATACTCGGCAATTTGACATAGACTCTTTATATTTTCTCTGAATCCAGGACCCCTGACTAAACAATAGTATCAGTTGTGCAGGATTTAGACTTTATAACATGAGGGAAAGAGACGATTATCGAAGGGATGTTGGATTGGCAAGAGTAGTTGAACGCCTATTTCTGTTGATCAAAGCCTACTCGTTGTGTCTTATACTTCTCTAGGAAGCCATTCTAAGTGCTGACAGATCAGTGGAGGCTGAATTCTCTGTAGGGTTTTGTCTATTCTTATTGGAAGAGTTGATAAATCTAATACGGATGGAGGGCTGTAAATGAGAGAAGAACCAAAGTTGACGTAGGCTATAATAAGACGGGCGAGGAATGGTTCGAAGCAAGGATCTAGCATATTACAAGAACAACTCTTGAAGTCCTGTTGGGATACTTTAGATAGGCGGTGAATCTAGTCTATAGTATCTATGATATTTTCGCGATTATTGGGCGATCGATCGTTGATACGTCGCCGACTCCCGACCGCCAGTAACAGTAAACATTAGTTGACTCATCACCAATTCAACCAGGATTCAACCGCGCTGTAATAGCTTAATGCCAAGTTCTCACTTGCATTAGCCTAATCCCACGCCTTTACAAGTCAGGAACCCGAGATGTTGTTTCCTCAAGCAAGGGAGTAATAGGCTATCCCAACGTCTATTTTGGAAAAGCAAGGTTATGGTTGATAAATTTGGATAAAAAGATGGAGATGATGAAAGTTTTTCATTTGGGTCCCCGTGTGTCCGTAATAAATTGAATAAATTGATTTATGAGAGGGTATGTGCCAAACAGCACAACGAGATTCTCGAACCTAACCCAATGCCTGGCCGGGGGTTTTTTTTTTTTTTTTTTTTTTTTTTTTTTTGAGAGACCTAGGTATCAGCCTTTTATTGTGCGCCAGCGAGCCAAAAACTGGTCAATGGTTATACGCTCAGCTGGTCCACAAAGCACATCTTTCAAAAGGTTCCGCATATCCCGGGATATTTCGTACTCCTGAAGTATGGAACTGACTTCCTGTGGTGTGTTGTACATGTTTCCACTCACTGGCTGCACAACGGCCTTCCAGAACTTTAGGAATGGCTTTCCTTCCCACATCTCATTGACGTTCATCCTCACCTAATTACCAGCTAATGATTAGTGTGCGATCATTCCTTTCCAAGTTTGAAGGTTTGAACTTACCCATGTCATGCCCACTGCGAAGACATCAACTGATTTGGTGTACATTTGGAGATTCAATTGTTCTAGTTCGAGCCTTTTAGTTCCAACTCAACTATAGAAGCGAGCCTGCCATTTTGATATGAACAAAAAGATCGGTGTTCTTACCAGGCGAAATGTATCCAGGAGTACCAATTCCATCTCCCTTGGCCACAACAATCTCTCTCGTAGATGACTCTGTCGATGCGGTGTCCATGTCGGCGATATAAGCAGTAGTACCATCCCACAGGATATTATCAGGCTTGATATCACGATGCATCACCCTTCGGCTATGGAGGGCAGATACCCCCTGGAGAATTTGCTTGAATACCTTATTAACCATGCTCTCGCCCACACCTTGAATATCAATTGTCTGATCTCTTAGCCCACCACCGGCGATAATGGGCGTAATCAAACCACCTGTACCCTGCTGAGTCTGAAAATAACCATAAACCTTGAGGACATATTGGCTGTCGATGCTCGACTGGATACGCGCACCAGTCAACATTCTTGCTGTCGGATTTCTCGACTTGGTGTATTTGACTGCCACAAATGTACCGGCTTGGGATGCCGGTTCAACAACCTTGCCCTTATACACCACTCCGTAAGAACCTTCGCCCAGTACCTTCACCGCTTGAACATTTGTATTGTCGCAATCTTCAGGCTGCGCCTGGAAAAGGAAAGATGAGATCTTTCCGTTGTTCGATCCTATATAGCCATAGGGAATGCTGGCTGGTATCGTCGGCGCAGTAAAGGGGTCTACTTGGTTGACTACTCCGCTATAGGTGTGCCAGAGCTGCCATTGCCTGATAAAAAGAGGCATAGCACGTTTCTCTAGTAGGCTGGCGAAGGATATCTGCAAAAAACAGACCATTACCAGAGCTAGCACTCTGTTGTCCAAGAGCAACATCTTGAATTTTGGACAGAGTATATCTTCCAAGGCTTAGAGGGCTTGGAATTGTATAATCGAGGAAGCGCTAACGGGTTGGTCTCATATATTAAATACTACGATCATAGCCCCCAATATTATCTAGAGCCTCATCCTTGACCCATAGAAATTTCACAACCTTAGAAATTTCACAGCCTGGGCTAGGATGGGGGCCATATTAGAAGTTTCATTTAGAGGTTGCCCACCTGCCTCAACCTCTGATATGTCTGACCACTCATTAGTTCTAAAGCGAGACCCTCATTTGAAAATTAATGTCTGGATTCATTGCCTAAAAATAAAACAATAAGTTTTTATGCCATTTCATCAATTTATTCGAGTTCAGAATGGTTTCAGCTCTGTGTTTGTTACAGGACTAGGACCAAAGCCTAGACAAATGAATCTTTTGATGAATCCCAAGATTGGCGTGCAATATACCGGTCGGGTGGATTTCCGACATAACTATGGAACTCAACGATTATAAAGCGTCCATCGGTTCTCAGTAATTAAGATAGAAAACAGGCTATGCTCAATTACATCACTCGTCATTTCCTATATTTTCTAGCTGTCTCGTCTCGGTCAAAACCCGATGACCAAAATAGGTTAGCCCCCACAAAAATTTTATACTAAACAGCAACACATCCGCAAACTAATAATTGTCTATTCCGAGCTAACAACTAGCCGGCCCCTTTCATAAATTGGTAATTTATGAAAGGGGTCGGTTATATCGAAATCACCATCAGTGGCCATCACTTTGTAGAACAGATTGTTGAGATCATCCTTGTCTATGAAGTTCATCTTCTGCTGGACCGTCCTCTTGATGTCGGCTAGCTTCACCCGGGCCTCAACGGGTACTCCTTGAACAGGATTCGAAGATGTGGATATCTTTGCAGACGGGCCGTGCCCGCAGCTCCCTGCCCCGTCTCCTGGCTGGCCAGCTGGGATGCTTGTCCAGCATGACGATGATGTCCTTGGCTGCCTCCTCGAAGGCGACGATGTCGGCCTCGGCCTCGCAGAAGGCGGTGACGGCGACGATAATGGTAGCAACGCTCATGGCCAGGAGCATTAAACCGATTGTCAGCTCGATCAGCCACCTGTCGGGTTCCTTAGGCTTCTTGGGGTTGTTGTGATCGTGGCCAGGCAAGTTGTAGTCGATAGCCGGCAGGTCAGCCGGCGGGTCTTGCCGGCATCGTGCATGGCCTTGGTGATGGTGAAGCCGCGAATGTGAAAGTACTTGTTCTTGTGCTGGAGGGTCAGGGGCGGGGTCTTGATATCGGCAATGGCGATGCCGAGGCCCTTGCCCTCGTACCGGACCGTGCCGGAGTAGGCACCGGCACCGTAGTTAAGCTTGAGAGAGAAGTTAGGGCTGTTTAAGAGACGAAGCCCGGCCTCCGGGGTGAAGTACAGGGCAGTGTTTTTGTTCTTGTCGTGACAGGCTGAGGCAGAGACATGAGGGCCTTCGGTGGTCTTGGTCTTGGTCTTGATAAAGGCATAGGAGCCAAAGTCGAGGGGGCATTGGTAGCCATCAGTGATGGACAAGCGGCTCCGGTCGATCCTGGCCAGCGTAAACAACTCCATGGTGGCGTGCATGTGGAAGCCGGGCTCCGGGATGACGGGGGGCTTGTCGCCCACAAACGCCACCGTCTGCTTGTTCGTACCTCGGAGATAATAGAGTCTAGCGCTCTAGAGCTTCATGTCGCCAAATTCATCGAGCCAGCTGACTGCATCCCAGGCGCCATGCTTGTGGAAAAGGTCAGAAAACACGTCCTTGACTCACAGGGTGGCCACCGTGCCCAGGACGAGGGCTTTGAGGCTGCTCAGGATGAATACGAGTCATCTGGAAATGGTGGGCTTAAAGACGGTGACGTGACCCTCGATATTGTAGTCCAGCGACCGGGCCGTCTTCTCAGTCACCAGCGAGATAGTCTCTCGTCTCCTGGACGCTCCCGGCCTTAGGCGTGGGCTGCTGGTAGGGCAGGATGAAGGAGTTGAAGTACATGGGACTTGTCTCGTGTATCTGGAACTCGTCGGGCAGTGAGGATTTGAGAAGGTCCATCAGCTCCTCGTAGTGGTCCTCGTGCGGGTGCGAGTTGAGAAGGTATTCCGGGGCGAAGACGGTGTGGCTGTGCAGCTTCTGCCAGATGTCGTAGAGGCTCCAGACGAAGAGCTTTGTGTAGGGCGCATAGTAATACTTATGGAGCGCCGTCCACGGTCCGCCATCGACGATCATGAACCACTGGAGCTCGGGACTATCTAATAGGACTGCAAGTTGCTGTTGATTAATGACCGTCGTGAGGGAATATTGATGCCCATAGAATCCTCTAAAGGAACCTAGCTGCTAATATCAGCCGGGGCTGGAGCCGCCGGCCCTCCATACTATTTTAGCTTGAGAGGTTTTGCGTGGCTAATGAAAATATGAATGATTGAGATCCCAAATTTTATGGAATCTCTTTGAGGGAGAGTCCGGATCTTCAAGGAGGACAGCCTTGGCAACAATACCTATCACGTGAAAGGCACAGTCAACTTTTCAGATCGAACCAATTGTAAAATCGTACAAAACTGAATGATTTGATAGGAGTGAAATCGGCCGCAATCATCGAGTCCCTTTATTAAGGCCCATGAATTTTTCAAAACTTTTGATGATTGTTAAGCGAAAAATCCATTCATATCAAGTCAGGTAATTTCTAGTAGGCCCAAATCAGTGTTATCTATAATCTATCTTCGGTAGTACAAAACATCTGTATGCATTGGAAATATTGCGGAATTATCATATTGGCAGATTCTAGAAAATAGATTTAATACATGCCCAGATGTTTAGACCTCCCAATGCGAACAATCCAAGAGGTAGATACCAGACTGCAGCTGACTGCCTCATGGTTTCATCATATACAAAAAGCATCAAAATGACAAGAACAGTCTTGAAAAATGCCTCGTATACAGTAACCATACCATCACCACTCAGGCCAAGCAGCTCAAAGTCTGTGTTCACAGGCCACGAGATGGAACCCAACCAGTAGCTGAGAAATACCTGTAGAAGGTCGCGTCTGTAGACATCGATTTTATCTTTGGGAAGAAGCTGTAAAACCAGAATATCTGTCGCAGATAATCCCTTGCATGGCTCATAACGCACTTTTCGAGGAAAGTTGGTTGCCAGCGGGGCAGTTCTGAGACTTTTGATGACTTTCCAGCGCCAATCCGGAGACTCGAGATATTCTTCCTTTTGGGTTCCAGAGAATAGGGATGCGAATTTCTCGGGATGCGAACACCAGACTGTTCGAGTTTTTTCGTCATCGAGAAGCTCACTTCTGATGGCAGCAAGGGGCGAATTGTAGTGGAAAAATCGGGTGAAAAATGTCGGGGTAGTGACTTTGAACGTGATCTGCTCATGTCCATCATCGTCCACGATTTCATTTCCGGCCATAGGACATCCTCTGGTTTTCTCAGACGTGACGCTGGAGCCAATGAACCGTATTCTCTCGCAATGCTCCCCTGGAGTTTCATATTTCACGCTCTTGATGGCCGTCTGGTGGCCCACCATAGCGGAAAGGATTGTGAAGAAATATTTCTCCATCAGCCTGCAAACTAGTCAGAAATGTATTCTCAAGGCCTCATATCTAGCACGGAGAAGAAACACTTACATTTCAGATTTGCTGGCGTATCTTGCGATTGATGTTGTTGACTGCTCCGTTCGTGTTTGGATGTTAAGATTTTCTTTAGGTTGCTTGAGGTAAATCCTAGCAGCTTCTCTGAGAATCCTGAAGGCTATAAAGCCACCTGTTGGAATATACCACCACTTTGCGAGGAAAAGTAATCTGGAGCCAAAACTCGCCTCTTCAACAACCAGGGGCTCTGATATCGTGGTGACTCGACCGAGCATGAAACTCTCGTTGCCGTTTCTCAAGTTTATCAGGAGATTGGCATGATTATTGGGACTGGCTAAAGGATCAGAACTATCAATAACATAGTTGGCCCCGGATACAGGCATGAAAGGTGAGATTTGTAAGTCTTTCTCGAATTTGCATCGGAAAGTGAAGGGACCACTTTTTGATCCCTCTTCTCGGCAATTGCGTGCAAACCACAGCCTTCGAGTCACGTAGGAAGTGTCCAGCTGAATAATCATTGCACCGAGCTTCTTTTCGGGTGTGTACAGATAGTAGAAGGATAAAGGGTTGAATGACTGGCCATTGGCGCTTGGCAGAGTCAAGAAATAACAATATCCCCATTCGTTGGGGTTTTCGCCCTGAAATATTATCAGTCATAAGGATTTCAATCTATGATGGTCTCAACCAAGGGGGATTTGACTGCGAACCTCAGTAAGAAGAAATTCTTCGAGCTTCTGTGCTAATGATAGAGCCGCTCCTCCTCTGAACAAATTGTCTTGGGGTCTGATGCTGAAGAAGGCCTTGTTATACCAAGCTCGGGACTCAGGTGGCGAGTCTACAGATATCAAAGGACTGTAGCAAGCACGCAGACCGATTGGAACACCAATGTAGAGATATGTATGAGAAAATTCATCTTTGAAACCGCTGGGGGCAAGACGGATATGTCTCAGAACACATGGGTACATTGTAACTTTTCCGTACACATCTGCCTGTTCTGAGGCTGCTTTGTTCCATTTCGAAAGCTCCTTTCTCCTAAAATTTGTTAATTTGGATTCGGAGATTTTGTTTAAATCAGCGGAAAAAGGACATTGAGCACTTTGATCTTTGGACATGGAAGTCAGCTGAGAGGCTCGCGTGCATCCATTTTTTGTCGCTTGCTTCAAATTGAAATACTCAAACTGTGTTTTCAAGAAGGCAGACGCAAGGAAAAACGTCAATATAATGGGATACGACTTCCATTTGAGGTCAACGTATTGGATTATGATGAGAAAAATATTTTCCGCCAGGCACAGCGCCGTCTGCTTCTCTAGGGATTGACGGAGTAACAAGAGGCCAAGCAATGAAAGAACATATCCCCAAGATGCCATTGTGAAGGTCATAAACCAAAGGCGATCGCTAGTGATACAATTGGTCGGAATGCACTAAGTTAAAGTATTGGAGATTTGAGATTTTGAGCGAAGCTTTTAAATATTGTCACAATCCTACATTACACATCTAGTGATTATTACCTCGGCAGCATGACCATTCAGGGCTAGCCCCCACTTTCTCAGTCTTCAAATTAGTGAACAGATGGTATGATATGCCACAGGGGTTATTAACTAGAGTAGTTCTAACTTAGAATGAAGAAATATCGTAATCGATCTGGAAGAGCGGCTCGGACATTTTTATCAAATATGGGACCTCTGGATGGATTGATGCATAATTCCGTTAGTGGACTATTCCTGTGATCCAATTATCGAGATTCAAACCACCATGTGGAAGGAACCGGATAGGTATCTACCACGTTGGCTGGAGTACTACTCTTTATTGCAACGACGGGATATTCCAATAGTTTCATGTAATGAATTATGTGGATGTTTCGTCATCTCAAACGGCCCCATGGCTTTATCATGAGTTCGGGAATATGGAGGATATGTATTCGGGGGTAGCCTTAAGACCGATCAACATGTGATCAGCTTATATTATATTTCTAAAACAGTGATTGCATAGGAGATTATCGAAGTATCTATATTTGGAAAAAGGTATTGATCTGAAATAACAGGCATGGCAGAATTCCGAATGCGACTAGTCATAATATCTAAAGAGATGGGAAGGTTAGCTTGATACTGCCGAAAACATCCAAAGCAGACCCACCTACCAGCTTTACTAAGTACTTGCATGAAGACATATCTCGCCCCACAAAAACTCCACTTAACCAAAATGTCGGAATTGCAGAAGAATTAACTATTTATCAGGCATAATGTCATTATTAGACTGGTAGAAAGCCAAATCCTGCCGAATCTAGGCCAATTTAGGCCAGTTTAGGCCAATTTAAAAATTAAGCATTCTGAAGAATCAATTGAATAACTGAGATCTGCGTTAGGGGGCCAAGAGCACAGACGAGAAAACTTGCGCAGTCTGCAATTTGAAGTGTAGATGAAGACAATTCTAGAGAGCAATCTCACTAGAACCAGCCCATCACACAATACAAATGAATGGCTTCAACATTTTCTATCAACGCCTTGTTTTACCCCACCATACGTAAAGATAATGAACTAAATAAGCTAGTTCCGGCTTCACTTGCAGATGCTACAAGAGAAGAGTGTGTTGATTTAAAATACTGTCACTTCACTTTATTTACCGACGTCTATAGATCATTTGCAAGGACGCTCTGTAGTTCACATATAAAGCCGTATTTATATTCAGAGATACTGAATAATCAACATTTAGCGTGCAATGAAGCAAAATTTAATTTCACGCTGGTGAATCTGAATAAGCATTGACCTTCAATCCTTCATTAAAATGCAGATCATATGTAAAGATTCAACCTCTATCCCTAGCCGTCCCCCCACATACACCCAATTCCAACGTATTAACACTTTGCTAGTTGATCCTTCGCCCTTAAAGGAGCCTCGGATATAACTTCAGTCGGGTTTCTAATGAAAAGAGCAATCTGAGCGATTTCTGAGCAACAAGATGGATGTCTCCACAGAATTATATTAATTTGCGGCTAGTGATGGGGGCGAACTATACAAACACACATGTATGTATCTATAGATCCTTTAGCGGCTAGAGTTCCAACCTCGGAACTTCCATCTAGCCAAGTTCGAAAATGCAGATCGTATACAAAGATTCAACCACTAGCCCCCTCCCCCAATTCCAACGTATTCACACTTTGCTAGTTGATCCTTCGCCCTTAAAGGTGTCTCGGATATAACTTCAGTCGGGTTTCTAATGAAAAGAGCGATCTGAGTGATTTCTGAGCAAGGTTGCAAATTGAAGCAATAATATGGATATCTCCACGGAATCATATTGATTTGCGGCTAGTGATGGGGGCGAACTATGCAAACACGCATGCATGTATCCATTAGCGGCTAGAGCTCCAACCTAGGCACTTCCACCCGGCCAAGCTCGAATATCTCGGAGATATTACTTAAATGGATCGACAAGATTATCATCGAGTCTCCTCTTCCATTGTCGTCGCTTGTCAGAGCTATCGCATAAATATGAACTTTGACCTCCATACTCTTCTTCTCATTTCTACACCATATTCGAATATTAGACCATGGAGAAGCAAAATACCCTTCAAAGTGATGTTGTCATCATTGGGGCTGGCCTATCAGGCATTAATATGGCTTGTCAGCTTCAACGACAACTCAAAGTGAATGACTTCGTACTCTATGATAGAGCTTCAGAGCTAGGCGGAGCCTGGGCAGCGAACAAGTGTAAAGTTTTTTCATGATACTACTGACTGGATTGATAAGTTTTGGAATGCTAATAGTACCGCAATAGATCCTGGATGTGGAGTTGATATTCCAGGGGTGTTATACTCGCTCTCATGGTTTCCCAATCCTCAATTTACTAGCCTCTTCCCATCTCAATCGGAAATCCTAGCATATGTTCAAAATGTGGCTAATGCATACCGAGTTCCCGAACGCACAAGGCTGCAGACCGAGTGGAAAGGCGCCAAATGGATGGAATGTTCGAACACCTGGCATATATACCTCTCCGATTTGAAAACAGGAAATGATTTTATCCATGAGGCAAAAGTGTTGATTTCTGCCGTTGGAGGATATACAAACCCCAAATACCCAGTTTTACCTGGCATTGAGAATTTTGAAGGCCCGGTCGTTCATACAGCTAAGTGGGACAAAGACTATGATCTACGGGGCCGCAAAGTGGCAGTTATCGGTAATGGATGTATGATTTACATCCCTCATAACATTGGAGAAAGCCAAAGCTAATTAGTTCCTAGGTTCCGGATCTCAAGTCGTTCCTGCTATCATAGAGGATGTCGGTAGCCTCACGCAATTTATTCGGGTACGTAATTATGGTTGTTCATCATGTTTCAACCAAATCCCCAAGTTTCTAAACTTTTTTATCTCATTCTAAATTCAAAAATTATAGAGCTCACAACATTACATACCTATGACTGTCGGAAACTTTCAATTCGGAAAGGTATACCATGCAATCTTCTCCTACTTCCCCATTCTCTTGATGTTTCTGAGATGGCTTGTCTTCTGGATTCTGGATTCATCCCTTGCTCAATTCTACAATGATTCACAAGGGCAAAAATCCAGAAAAGAGAGGCTTGACATCAGCCAGCAGTACATCAACGACCACGCGCCAGGTAAGAATTCTTTCGTCCAGAAGAAATCTCAGCTCATTCACATCTCATGTTCATTTCTAACGCTTATGTCTTAGAGAGATACCGCCCTTTGCTTACACCTGAGCATGATTTGGGATGCAGACGGCGAATCTTGGATAATAAATACATTCGCTCTCTTTATAGTCCCAAAGTACAGCTAGTCAAAGACACTATCACAAAAGTCGGGCCGAAAAGTCTGATCACCGCGTCAGGCAAACAACATGAAGTGGACTTTATCGTAGGTTCATTACAAAAAAAGTGACTTCAGGCTATGATGCTGACTCGGTAATTTACAGATCTTAGCGACTGGATTTCAATTCACGCAATGGAAAGCTGATGCCGTGATCGGACGAGATGGACAAAGTCTACAGCAACATTGGGATAATCTTGGAGGCATTGGAGCTTATGGGACAGTTTCGATGAGTGATTTCCCCAATATGTTCTTTATTTTGGGTCCCAACTCAGGGAGTGGCCACACATCTGTTTTGTTTGCTATGGAGTGGTAAGTACTCCCTTGAGTCAATTTACCCTGAAGACAAATCACAGAGTTCAGCTAACGACATAACCTAGCGTGGTGAATCTTGTGATCAAAATCATACGCCCCATTCTTAAGAACCAGGCACTGCTTGTTGAGGTGCGCAAAGAGGCCGAGGCCGAGTGGTATACTACCATACAGTCTGCCCTCAAAAAAACAGTATTGTCGCAGAGTTGCTCAAATGTAAGTCTCGGCGCCAGTTTTGATTTTGATTTTGATTTCGTTTCATCTTTTTTCACTTTGAGTATTAACGACGCTCGATCAGCAATACACGGATTCGAAAACTGGCTGGAACTTCTTCTCCTACCCGTTCAGTTCCATTCGTCTATGGCTGACGCAATATCCGGATGTAAAACATTGGCTTTATCGGTGATTGGGGTCAGACAACAGGACGTTAGATTAGGGAGATTCAACCTAACCTAACCAAAAGTGACCTAGCTTTCATATTTATACCCTGCATTTCTTCTGATTCTTTTTGGTAGCTTATAGAGTAATTCATACATATCTTGATTGTCTTTCATCTTTGCTAGAAATCAGATGGCTAAAGGGTTGTCTGATTGGTCAGAGAGGACCAAAGCCAAAGTGGGGACTTGAGTTTATTGAGTTATAGTCCACTTCAAGAACGAGACAGACCTCTCAGAGCTTTGGAACCATACATTTATCACAGAATAGATGCAAATGCATTCGTAGGAAACATCAGTCTTCCGACAATCTTATATCTCTCAAACATTGTGATGCAGCGACGAGGACGGCTATGATTTCAAATTAGTGAGCCAATATTCCTAGATGTTTCACCCAGGTGGTGTATGCAGAAGCTATGTATTGGAATTACATACTAAGCCAAACAAGGTTTACGCTTATTTCGGCTACGAGCCGAAAAATAAACTATGAGTTTTTATAGAATAATCCGTTTTTAGCTGCCTTCTTTAAGAGACTCAATGTTAAGCCTAAAGTTGTAAGCTCCCTTAAGCTCCTATGAGGAGTACCGAATTTGAACCTTTCCTCAGAAGTACGGTTTGAGGGATCATATGGCTTTGAGTAGGTGCAATTCTTTTTACTAAAAAGACCGAGGGCTTTAAGTATACCAGCCAAGGTATAAATATTAATTAGAATTATAAATAAATTAGAGTACTGTTGGAACGAATATCAGCTGACATATGTCAGCAAATTGGGCGGAAGGAAATGTTAACGATTGATTGATTGGCTAATTACGTGGGAAATCCACAGAAACTAAATAGTCCAAATAACATGCAAACAAAGCAAACAGTAACCGTCTGACAACATACCAAGATCATGTGATCTTGGCATGGCAGCTACTATATCTTCTTTCATCTGAGCATTTTAGAATGACACTTCACTTTTACCCAATATGCATACACCTATTATATACGTACAGAAACGATATCAATAGCTGTCTGCTTCGGTAATAACCTAGTCAACCGACAAGTACCCTCCTTTGCTATCCAGCATCAAAATTGTTCAGTCTTATTTTCAGTCTTCGAGACTCAAATGTGCTTTATCAGTCCATTTTGGACCTTTCAAAAGTCGAATCACATATTCTTCAAAACGAGCTTCATCTGTATTTGGTCATTACGTACAACAGAAACTTTCAGCTTGTCCGGTCTTGAGATGTTGGTTCTCCTCAATTTTGTTCCGTCTTCTCAGTAGCGGTGGTCAAGTCAACACGTGTCTCAGCGAAGTGTCGTAGCGAAACCTTTTTCTCGAAAAGAATGTCCATTTCTGCCACAGTCCGATTTTTGGATTCTGGAACGAAGAAGTAGGCAAAAATTGCAGAGATCAAGCAACCTCCAGCCCAGAAAAAGCCGGTCTTGGCACCCCAGTTCCATGCGGTGCTATTAAGCTGGTAAGTTGTAAGGATACCGGCAACAATAGTGCTCACGGAGTATGTAGCACGTGCTAAAACGATAGATTTGCTGCGAAGTAAAGCCGTAGGGATCTCAGCGCAGAGTGTATTCGTAAGAGGGCCCATTGAGCAGTTGTAGAGGAATGAAGAAATGATCAGAATAGCTCCGATGGCCCAAGAGTAGGAAGAATTATCGGATTTGGCTTGAGGAACACCAAGGGCTCCAATCAAAATCATCAGCACAAACATCATCACAAGACTCCAGAAGTAAATTGATCGGCGACCATAAATAGGTAGGAGGACCCACTATATTATCATCAGTTTGAAGGGCCTTATAATCTAAAAGACAAATTCCTTACCGAAAAGAAGCTGCCGAGAAGCGCCAATGAATAGTTCACGATAGTCATATCGAAGGACATAGTGCTTGCAAGACCGGCCTCTTCCATGAAATATGTCGAATAACCACGGAGAGGATTTCCACTCAGTGTTTGAATGCAGTAGATTCCAATACCGATCAAAGTTCTTTTGAGATCTGTTCCCTTGAAGCAAGCCATGTAGGATGTCTCTGAGCTAAGCGCACGCTCGTGTTCGATGGTAAAAGCAATCAAATTAATGTTCTTCTGGATATCGAATCCCTCGTTACGGGCTGAAGTAAGCCTTTTGAGCTCATTACCGGCCTCCTCCATGCGACCTTTTCGAACAAGCCACCAGGGTGACTCAGGGGCGAAAAAGATAAGAGGAAGCAGAACAACCGGCCATACCCATCTTAAAACAGTCAATAATCGATCAAAATAGATTCACTCGCGTGGAAATGCTTACTGAATTGCAAATGGGACTCTGAAACCCCATTCACCACTAATTGACAAACTGCCGCGAAGAATGCCAGACCCAATAAGGTGGCCAATAGCCTATGAATTGTTAGTTGCCGTTCAAACATTGACTATCAATAGACATGCCCAGCAAAAATTGATATAAGTCGTAAGGTATGGGCGAAGACACATTGGCGATACTTCCATGGCATAAACGACAGGGACTGTTTGGAAAAGACCCAATGGAATACCTATTGTAGCCGATTAGAGCTGCTTCAAAAATTCTTGGGGCTTGGAAATGTACCAAAAATAACTTGTCCAACTTCAAGAACAGCGAGACTTGGAGCAAAAAAAGGAATGAAGATAAGGGCGATCGTGGCTAAGAGGCCAATAGACATTGTCTTGCGGAACCCGATATATTCACTTATATATCCAGCGGCGAGAAGACCGATAATTTGTCCACAGGCAGAGCCTTGATTGAGGCCTGACTGCCATGCTGCTGGAATCTCGTACTTGCCTGCTTTTGCGGGGATGCCATAATGCTTTTGGAATGCTGGCTGAGCGAGGAGATTTCCCATCAACATGGTATCATAGCCATCCATAATAATGGCAGTCGACATAACCATACTCCAGAAGACAGCCTTTGGATAGAGCTTCAGGGCTTGGAACAAGTTCAAAGAATGTTCCTGATCAGTCAAATCTTGAGCATCAACAACCCATTCGGCTGCAGGGTTTGAAGCCCCAGCAACGTTAACAATCTCGTTCTGATTTCCCATGATGAGTAGATTAAGCACTGGCTTAATGTGGCTTCAGAGAGGTGTTTGCGAAGATGAGATGTTTTTTGAATAGACCCTGCGTTTGAGATGGATATCTATATGATATTTATGTCAAAAACGTGAGAAGTGCTTTATACTGCAGATCAGAATTGTTTATTTCAAATAAGCCAGTGAAAAAGGCCATGTTGAGCACATGTTGGACACGATCTCGGGAGTTCAGCCTCTGATAGTGCAATTGTAGATGGACCGATTCCTATCAGAAACCGATCTTGAGTTAAGCAGTTCTCCATTATTGCCAAGCAAACATTATCAATGCTGAGGACCAATCGGGTTCTCGGTAAGTACAGCATGCAGGCCGCTCGGCGTAATGTCGGAGAAATATCAACCTTGGAATTTATACACATGGATTGGGGTTAAATCTAAATTAGCCTAAATTACACCTTTAGGATATTACAGGCGAAGGTAGGATACAGAGCATCAAATAGCACAACCTCGGAAGTTTCTCGGAAGGACTTTTCGAATTTATTGCCTTCACGGGTAAGATCCGACATCGACAGAGATTGTTCGGAGGATATGCACCGTATGATTACTGGTTTACAAGTGTGCTTAAACCCCAGCAAAAATGAAAAATCGTGGAAGACATTTTCCTATCAAATTGCTCTTGAATTCCGAAGGTACTAAGGTATGATCCATATATAACGTTAGCGCGAACTAGTCAAATTTAGTTAGAAGGGAGGCATAAAGCTGCCTCAGGCATAACTATACCGCTGAAATTCTGCGTCTGGATGCCAGACCGCCAACCACTTGGCTGCGGCCACGCTCCTGGCTATCATAGTCCATTTCCGGCTTAGGTTTAGCCTATGACTCCCCCAGGTTATCGCTTGAGCCTCCTCCAATACATTTGGTGGTCATTAAAATGGATCTACCAAGTGGGGCGCTAGTGATGAGCTAACATCATATATATGGGTGATACCATCGCAAAAGCTTTTCAATTTTCGTGATTTCAGCGCTATATATGATGCTGTGAGTAGACAATGCGGATTTCTGGTTATGAGGTGTAAATATAAAGAAAATTAAAGGGTTTATATTAAATTTTAGAAAAAATTAAAGCTGTTTATAGTCAAGTATTCTGGCGCTTCGGCGATGACTGTTGGGAGTACTGAGAAATTAGCGGAGTTCTTCTAGAAAATATTTTGAATTCTCTCTTCAAGTTATCACCCCAAGTCCCGATCATGATTTTTGGCCTGTGAGATAAAATTCTCTGGGATAGGCACACATATCTTCAAATGTGCAGAATTCTACCGAGCCAAGCTCAAACTCCAATGATATAGCTGGTCTTTGTTCCTCCAAGACCTTGTCTAGCTCTCCTTTGAATTCTCCCTCCACCCAGCAGAGAAAGTATGCAATAGTGACGTGGAATCCGTAGTATTCATGGTTCGGCGCCCGGAAACCAACAGCGTCGGCAAGCCTATCTCTCAACCTGCGCATACGACGCTCCTCTTCTGGCGTCGCGCCCTCAACACGGAGTCCCAGTGCAATTTGGCCAGAATTGAAACCAGTGGCACGCATGCGATAAGGCGGTGCTAATCCTTCTCTCTCAAGTTCAGGTCCAAGTTTTCGTAGGGTTCTTGAAAGCTCCGCCGTGTACTCAGGGATAGACTTTTTGGTCATTCCTTCGGGCCAGCCATCATTATCGCACTCAATCTCTCTATAGCAGTCTAGGAGCGTCATATGCCATGACTCCTGTGGCACGAGGCGGATGCCTTTACCGATGGATGTGTGGGACTTGAGGTTTTCATACAAGGTGCGAAGGCCAGGCTGAAGAGAACAGTCGGTTGGGAGGTGGCAAACAGTAGTATTCCCTGGATATCTCCGAATATCGCCCTCAAGTGAGAACTTCAATGCGACACCATCGGGATAAGCAGGACGCTCGGTTGGGTTGAGTGTATTTGTTGCGGACATGGTTCAGTCCCAAGCAGCTGAACTGAGGCTGATGCAAAGTGTAATAAGAGTTGAACGAGCGAAAATAAACACCTTGAATCTAGCTATATAAGGTGAATTATTACAGAAATAAATCCCAGAGCACAACATGCCCACGTGGGACTTCTACAATGAAACCCCATTTGAGCAGCAATCACATGATTAAACCAGACGCCTACTCGGTAGGATAAGCTATACATGGGATAAGATACCCCACATTTTCGATGAATTCTCCGGATCAATTACATTACTCGGCAGGATAAGCTGCACATAGGACCCCACATTTTAGACAAATCCTCGGATAAATCATCGACGTACCAAATCGACACGTGGTTGATGCCAGTAACAATAGAAACGGATAATTGCTGAATTTTCAACTTTCATTTTCAATCTTATACTTCCTAGAGGCAAACTTTAATATAAAACCCATATAGGCTTATCTTGTTCATTAAATCTAAGAGTACTCTTATTTCAATTGCATTGATATAGAGAAATAGTGTAAAAAGCGAAGTTTTTCGAAAATAAAGGCTCGATGAAAAAATCTTCGAATATAGCTTATTGGTCCTTTCGCATTGAGTACTAGAGAGTGCTGCTTAATATTGGGAATCTTGTAAATAATTCTTAATGATTCATATGATTTCCAAGGTTTGATAATTCCCCGAATATTTACCGATTCAAATATCATATCTTAAAGAGCCTGTACAGAACTAAGCACGTGGTCTCTTTTATCAGCCGGCGGGCTTAGCTCTGGATAGAAAGTACTTGAATTTCGAAGTTCTCAATTCCTTCGAATTTCAATTGCAATCCTTGAAAAAAGTATCGAATAAAATGAATCAAAGAGATCTTCAAAAATTACGCCTCTTTCTAGTGGAAGTTGCTCAGGAGGCCGGACTCCTCATAAATACTGCCCAACCGAGCGCAAGTACAATCGATGAAAAAAAAAACAGTATGTTTTCTGCAATCTATAATGGTTTTGTATGTGAAATGACGTTTTTGAAGCGACTGATATTGTGACGGAAACTGATCGGAAGGCTGAGGCACTGATTCGAAAACGCCTACAAGACCAATATCCTCAATTTTCATTCGTCGGCGAGGAGAGCTTTGACTCTAAATCTGGAGTATCAGATGAACCAACTTTCATAGTCGACCCAATCGATGGAACTTCGAATTTTGTCCATGGATTTCCAGAAGTATGCGTATCGATTGGATTCGTTATCAAGAAACAGCCGACTGTTGGAGTGGTATATAACCCATTCCGTAACGAGCTGTGGGCGGCTACAAGGGGCCAGGGAGCATTTTTCTGTGGTGTCAATGGCAAACAAACGCTTCCCTTCACACGGTCATCTCTAGAGTTTGAAAAAGCATGCATTGGACTTGAATGGGGCAGTGACCGAGAGGGGCCCAACTTTGATCTCAATTTACATGTTTTCACAACACTAGCTCGCACCAAAAGGACAGGCGGACGCTTTGTCAACTCGCTCCGATTCACCGGCTCAGCTGCTCTTGCAATTTGCAGAGTAGCAGCAGGTCAACAGGATGCTTTTTGGGAATGTGGTTCCTGGGCTTGGGATGTTGCGGCAAGCTGGTGTATCCTAACCGAGGCTGGGGGCATCATGGTTGATGGGCACCCCGGCGAATGGAGTCCACCTATCGATGGCCGTCGGTATCTAGCAGTCAGGCCTGCACTTGAAGGACAGAAAGAGTTTGTGGAGCAATTTTGGTCTGTTATCGGTGATAAGCGCTCTGCTTATGGGAAGGTCTTGGATTAAACTCTAAGAATTTGAAGACTGGGGGAATTCTTCCACTTCATTGATGACTTCATGCCTTCTCATAAGAATTCACTATGAAAAGATTCATCAAAGAAATTGAGAAAATTCTCGATGATAATAAGGTTGTTCTTGTTACGGCAGCTGCCCGGTTAAAAAGTTTATCTGTATCCTTCATTTTTGAACCACCACCATGCTCAAAATATACTTGAATTCATGTAAAAAGAGGGTATATTCAAAAACTAAAGGCCGAACTAATAAATAGTGCAGGATCTATCATCTATAAATATCGAAATTCTAGCCAGTATCTCTCAGTCCCTGGAGCCTGCTTGAATTATTTACAGCATATTAGCCCCTAATTCACTGCCTGGTGCACAGTTATGATTATCTTATTCATATCCTGAATAGACGTGGAGTTTATTTAAAGATATCAAAGTCAATTTAGAAAGCATATGATACTGTGGAAACAAGCTATGAATCCTTCTAGCCAAGACTACGTGGTTATTTCCGCTTAATTCTTGATCCTTCCCAAAATTCAGATCGGCAGCAGTTGGCGAAGGCAATCCAGCGATGTAGCATACTCGAGTCACCAAGTGGCCCCTGCAACCTGAGCGAATTTTCATCACCATTGAGTGATACCAACACCTCTGTTTTAGTTATTGATTGGACCTTGACATCGTAGTCACGCCCAAGGCTTGAAAATTGCTGTTGATCAGAGACAAGTGTTTATTCTTGCGAGAGCCATCGTTCGGCGATCGAAGTTTCCTATCGTTTACGAGGCCATGGTATCAGTGACAGTGCCATTCAAGAGGTCCCCAAATGAGCCTTTAACGATAGAAGTATTCTAGCCATTGTGCACAAGCTGTCAATCATCATAAATTATGACAGGATCATTGTTATGAAGGCTGCAAACCTACGCGAAGCTTGATCATCGTAGGAATTGTTCAAACCGTCCATGTTATCGCCCTCATATCTTTATTTACCACTTCCTTGCTCCTTTCGTTCCTCTTTGTATCATCTCCCCTCCCGTTTCAGTCTGCTTCGTCGTTTGAATGTGGTGAGATATACTCGCCTATGGTTTCTCGGTAAACCACTGGTTCTGGAGTTCCCAATACCCAGCTGTGCCGTTGCCATATTATGGCAGGTTATCTTCGTGATTTTATAAGTCTGATTCAGCATTCATGTTCCTGAGCCGACTGAGAAGACCTATCTGGATCATGAACTTGGCCATATAGCGCGCCTCCTGCGAGTATGATACCACAGAATCGTAATCTGTAGGGCTATCCAAGTCTGTACGTGCCCGGATCTTGGCCAAAATCCATTTCCTCAAATCCCTGTATAACGAACACTATATTATAGCGTGTCTCGGTGTCTGAGTCTCCATCTGTATCGACACTCATCCGATTCGACTTCGATTCGCATTGATTACATTTAGGTCATCAAACTGAATAGGCTTGCAGTGATCCCTCAAATCACCGTTAGTTCTTACTTCCCGGCACCTTTGTGAGCCTTTAGTTAGGTTTACGAATTGCTTCCTTTGTCCACTCCCACGGCCGCACGCCCTTGTTCCGATCCAGAAGCATTTTCGGCCGCTGGCTTCGTTTTCACATCCACACTGCCATTGTCAGGGGTACCCGCGTGGATTTTGATAGGAATCGTATTGAACGCGGGCGGTTGTAGCGATCGAAGGGTCCGGACGTGGTCATAAATTTGAGGGAGTACGAACTAGCCTGACGATCCCTTTGGATTAGCTACTACTTGAATAACAGCCAGATAGTTGGAAAAGATAATTGTCGGTACACCGGTGGATATAGCAACTCGATAAAGTTGATAAGAGGCTAACGCCCACTTCTGACACCTATCACAGGAAACTCTTTACGCCCCTATGATATCTATGTGTCCTTTGAAGTGGTTGTAAAGTCTGGTTTTCATTCTTAGATTGCTATCTATTATAAAGTAACAATTTGATCACATGACTGCTTTGTTCCATATTCCAACAATAATTATCTTAACATATCCGGGGCTATCATTGTTTAGATCTTGCTGAGGGTTGATTCGTTAGAGATTAGCCTACTGTAACCTGACCGGTTGGAACTTGGAAAAGTGGGCAATTGCTATCCTTATTCTGTTGAGCTCCATTGCGTTGACTATTAAATCATTCTCAGGTGATTCGAGAAGCCGTCTGGGAACCTCGTTCTCGTTTAGAGCTACAGCAGAAACGCCCATTTGACCCTTTTTCCCACTACCGTCTGCATAAACGGAGTCGTTATTCATATGATTCTCCAGAGTATCAAAAATGATAGAAGTTAATGGACAACGCAAAAATTGTAACGGCTAGGAATGGACATATTCTAGGGTTAAAAGACCCGAAATTTGAATGAAAATAGATATATCAAATACATATTACGCCAGACTAATAAAATAGTTACTAGCATGTATCAACCAAAAGAAAGCAAGCAAGCAGCTTTGTTTAGAGAGTTTCCAGGTTTTGACTCGCTATCTATGTATCTAGCATACTTAGGTACTTCCAAATTTGGAATGCTTTATTACACTCCGGAGCCGTGAAGGTAGGTAGTGGCGTGGATACCGGCTTTGTGGGTGAAAGAACAGAAACCTGTGATGTAGTTGTTGAAGGAAATGTTGAACTCAACGGTCTAGGCAACAAGATCTTCAATATCCTTGAGCTTCTCAAGCTTATACTTGCTCTTAATGTAGTTGCGGTCAGCAATCATCATACGGGCCATTAGGCCACCGAGTGGGATGATACCGTTACGTTCACCAATACCCAAAACTGAGGTATCAATGTGAGTGGCACCAGCCTCAAGGGCACACTAGGCGTTGGAAATGGCGCAGCCAGTATCGTCGTGGAAGCTAGTCTCGATGTCACAGCCGACAACACCACGCAGTACGCGAACGAGCTCATAGACCTGGAGAGGGGAGGTGCAACCGACATTGTCGGCAATACCAACACGGTTCACGCCGACCTTATCAACGGCCGAGTAGATAGAGAGCAGGTCAATAAGGTCTGAGCGGAAGGAGTCCTCAGGTGAGAAACGGGCCTCAATGCCCTTGGACGAACCCGATGACTTCAATGGCAGTGTTCTTGATGTAGGTCATATCCTTGCCGTGGCAGTGCTCACGGAGGTATAAGCCACTTATGCAATGATTATGTATTCATTCCTTTATTCATTTCGTACGGCGGTATATTTGTCTCTATCTCTCGCCTAGTGTGCTTAGAGCTAATGTATTACCTATCTAGGAAGGTATCTATGTACTTGTTAAACCATTACACTGCTTGTCGGGTGTCAGTTGGATTATGATTCCATCCGTCCATCTCATGAGACGGTTCTTGCTCAGTTGAATAAATCTCGGAAACTTTTGGAGTCGCAGCAAGTTCTCCAGGTTGATTTGGAGCCTGATGGGCTTCCATATAGGCTGGGAATTGAAGTAAACCAGACTGTCTCCTGCGATACAAAATCCATGCTATGCCTACCACGCTCATCAGAAGCGGTATGCCCAATCCAAAACCGACCCCAAGACCTGTATTTCTTGCCTCTTTGTCGCTAGTCTCTTTATCCTGAGTGGCACTTAGTGCAGACAATGTTGATTGTGCTTTGTCAGTACTTGATGTAGCTGATGATTGGGTTGTCGATGTTGACGTCAATGTCGTAGCCGATGTCGTAGTCTCATAAATCTTCGCTTTTATCTCAATACGCTCGGCATTTGCGCAGCACTCTCGTGCTGATACAGATCCACAACACCATTTCCCATCAATTGGGCACATTGTCATAACAACATCCTCCGAGTCGGATGCGTTGGCAACCTTCAGTGTAATTTGATGATCAGCTTATATGATTCTAGTTCAACAAGCTTCTTTGGTTAAGGACTTACCGTTGAATTAGTGCAGACATTTTTTAAGCACTGTGGGCTGCTCCAGGTAGGATCTGTGCACGATTCGCGCCAGTAGGTCCCTGCTCCTTGTGCAGCGTCGCAAGTTGCATTTTCGTCTTGCAGGCATGGATTGAAACAGAGGCCATTAGGTAAACAACTATCATCTGGATAGTCATTGTATCTATCGCCGATTGCACAGCACATTGAATGAGTTGTGTTGGTCGAGCATGGCTCATAAACGGAGGCAGTTAACGCAGTACCATTAGGATGGTAGCATGTTGTGGAGGCCGATCGGAGGAGTATTAACAGGATTATTAAGGTGCTCAATAGCTTAAACATATTCTGTATGTGAGCCGCCAGGGCAAAAAGAAGGTGATGTGAAATCGAAAATGATAGGAGCTACTGCTAGCCTTATAAATCCAGGATACTGTCCGCATAGCCGAGGGGGAAAAAAATTCAAAAAATAAGGAGCTAGCCAACACAACCTCTGAAAGGATTGCTAGTAGCTAATAATGGCATTTTTCAGCTGAAAGATATCCTAGTCCACTGATCTAAGGGTCTAGGCGTAAGATTTTAGCGCGGACAATTGACCAATAGGATACTACCGTCTATGCCTAATTTCATTTTGAAACTATTCTAAGTATACAGGTAGAGATTATCCATTCTTCGACACGATGAGAAGCTCAATTTCTGTGTTGCTATCAACCCAATATTACTGACAAATTTCCATGGGATCCCCAGGGGTCAGACAACATAAGGATTGACTTGAGCTCTCTTTATTATTTCTTGATCTATTAATGGTAGGGCACGGTCGTTCATCTTGTTTACTATAGTATGACCTATAAGTAATGTTATTCGGTAAAACACGCAGCTAGGCCACAACCACTCTCCTTTTACTGATTTTGAGTCATCATTTTGATAGATGAAGTATGTCGTTCCGAAACGAGTTTTGACACCTTCGTTCGTTTCGGCGAAGAACTAGAAGAAAATCGTGCTGTCTTGATACGAGACGAGAAAGGGATGTGAAGTAGTCAATGGAGTCTCCGCTGTGTCCATCTGCTTCGAGTTCCTGGAACCATTTTATCTCCTTATTAATCGAGAGAAGGATCAGAATTGTTGGGGTTTACTAGAATGATAAAGTGATAGAATGGTAAGAACAGATTAAATTGTATCGAGACTGATTCTTGGAGAACTCAGGGGTTTTTCGTAGACATGTTCATTGGGTTGGGTAAACCCATAAACCCATTTTTTGCCAAGACTTTTATTTCACGTGATATTTGTCACCTAGTTAGTACTAGATTGAGTCAAAATCCAGGCAGCAAGGCACTGATTACCCTAATTTAGTTTAGGTTGAGGCAAAATTCAGGCATTTAGGCATCAAAAATACCCATATGGGTATGGGTTTACCTTACCCCTGATGGGTTTAACTAAATAACTATTTATTTATTTCAATTTTATCATGTCAGACTAATTCATTAGTCATACATGTTTGTTTAGTAATAGCTTTCTGTCAAATGTCAAATAGGAAAACCTGCTTAAATACACGCATTGTGGATCCTGCAAACAGTACAAACATGCCCCCCCCCCCTTAGACACTTTCCTTTAGGAATTCCCACACTCGAAACCAATCAATCAGTTGAATCATTTCATTTCGTCGGCTGATTCAGCATTTAGTTCAACATATCAAGAATATCACGTGATATGTGACGCGAGCTGCTCGCACAAGGTCGACCTGTAGTCCGACCTGTGCCCTGTATTGTGGGGCCTCAGGTCTCAATGTCTTTCAGTGGATTCCAACATACTCCACGCTGATACAATTTCATTTTCATGCTACTGTGACAATTTACGACAATCAAGTGACTCTATTAGTTTAATTTAGTTATTTCGGCATGTCAAGTCCCGGTGCCTTTTCGGGGTCATTTAACGATTCCAACGTTCATTCCATCGGATCCGCAAATGTTGTTCATAATCACTGCTTAACATACCTTCCCCAGACTGAGAGCTTTGCATTATTGAAACAGAATGAAGAAAGAGATGTGAGTCTAGCTCAAAGGAGTAAGGTGTGCAAGTCCGCCCCTGTCCGTATTTCCACATACAACCTCACCACCACACGTGCAGCGAGCTGGAAGATTCTTATCCGTGATCTGCGATGATCTATAGAAATACGAGGCTAAACAAGAATGATAAGCTAACTTCGATAAGATTTTATACAGATTGTGGTTACACTAAACGGAGCTTTATAATTCTTAGATTTCCACTTTCCTAAGTAACACGATGCTCTGCAGGGCTATATAGTACAATAGGGTCTCATAACTAAGTATTAGAAGCATTGAGAATTGAGAAGTTTCTGCGCAGCAATATTTTTTCTTGGCATGGGGCTTGTACCGGGGTCCGGAAACTTATGGGACAGCACTGTACCTAGGTATGGCTTCTACCGGCAGAATAGAAAGTAAAATTCTCTTCATACAAAAATTACGAAGCCCCTGGCCAATTTTTCTAATTGAGAGTTTGAAGTTCCAGGCTTTCAGGTAGATATTCAACCAATCTCACTCTTAGGGTACCTGGTTGTCCTTCTTGTTAATTAACGATGAAAGAAGGTACCTAGGTTCTCCATACAGTGATACAACCTTCCTAGTGGACCTAGGTGACAAACTTCCACTATGATGGAATTCGTTCTAAGTCTCCACTATATCTCGGCATGACGGATACAAACTAGAAAGTTCACCGACACCAGATAAGTCACAAACTCAAATGTTCTCACATTTCACAAATCCTGAAGAAAAGATTCAAGATTACCCGGGTGGCAAATGTCCAGTCAATGTAGTAGACATTATTTCGACTAAAGATAGCGGCAGTGGAGCTTGATCGATTTGGAATTTCTACTGTGTAGATCTATCTTTGTTAGATCTTTACCCGATTTGGCTGCCTCATACTAACTTTAAAATAACTTGATTTAAAAGCCCATGATTGCCTTTATGATGCCATCTAATGGCTACATACTTTCTACACTCAGGAATCGGACAACTATCAGTCTCCTCTTCTATGATGGCTCTCGCAATGCATCATCGTCTTCCTGTTTTTGACTTGTTCTACTCTTCAGGAGTGCATGACCATATGGGCCTTATTGTATTCTTCATTTGTCTTGTGTCCGTACTTCTCTACCACACTCAACACCAAGTTCCAATCTATCATCGAAAATTTCACAAGCGGAAGATCTATCTTTACATTCACATCTTCACAGGCCTAGCAGAGGCATCCCGGTACAGATTTCGAGAGTTTCAGAACCAATCTTTCGTGTTGCCCGACGCTCTGGACGTATTATCCTCTTTCCTGTGGTCGTGGACAAGCTTGGAGCTTGTGAAGACACTCCGCCGAGGAGATCCTCGAACCACTCGACCTCCTTATCAGGCTGCTGCTTGTCTACGACCGGTAGCAACACTTGTATCATATATCTACGGCATTTCTAGCTTATACACGGTATCAGTCCGCGCGCTAGATGGCTTCATCTATGCCCGATTGGCAATCTTCTATTTCGTCCATACACCATACATGCGATATTATTCAAATAGCCAGATATATGCAGTCTCAATTCCGCTGGCTTCGACTATCAGTATTTATCAAAGCAGGGTTCACAGCGCAACTTTGATATTCATTCTTGTTACTGCCTACATTACAAAGCTCAATGAATGGGTGACGTACCAATCACATTTGATAAGAGAGTGAGTTAGCAGATACACCAATGGATACCTCTTTAAAATTGCTCATCAATAAATACTAACATATTCAAATGATTTCATTAGCTCTGGAAGTTCTTGCAACAACTCCAAATACTTCAACAAGATGATTTCCATGCTTGTGAATCTCGGATTTGTGGAACTAGATGAATTACGAGTCGTCACAAGCATCAGTGAATTCAAGAAACCTGTAGATGATGAATTCGTCTCGCAAAAATATAGCAAAATGAGAGATCCAACTTCCGGGTGCTCACTTAGCTATGAGTCAGGAGGGTGACCTCAGGAGGCAATTGCTTGAAAGGTACATAGTGAAATGGGGAATGCTCTAGGCAGCACGGTCGTAACGTGCAGGTCTATTCAGCTAGGAAAAACCAACCACAACCACGAGGGAAAGCTCAGTGAAGGTGGGAGTCAAAAAGTGGAGAGGTGTGTAAAGGTGATCAGTCTGTAACTATCACAACTTCTAGATAAAGGATACTACTCGGTTCTACCGTTATGAACCGCTTTCTCCTCTATACTGTATAGGTATAGGGCTCCCCACTACAATAGGTACCTCCAGGATTAGGCCCACGGGCAGTAAGCCTTGTAGCTCAAAAAGGCGGACAGCTTGATAATATGGGGACTGAACGCAGAATTTGTTGTCGATGCAATCAATAGAATTCTTAAGCAACCATACATTTTGCTTTTCCTAATCCATATAGCTTTGCCTGGAACCTATCTAGGTACCTAGCCACAGTAAGGCCTCATCTTACTGGAGGGAACTGGCTCCCTACATTATCGAATCACGAGAGTCAACCCAAAAACCAGTCCAATGGTCAAATGTAGAAGAAGCTAAAGTCCATATTTAAAATCCCTGCTCAATTTGCCAATAACAGAGGGGAGCTCATACTAACTTGGTGGTTTCATGCCAACCAACATTCTCCAGAAGCTTTTTTCGCACTTGGAATTTTGTACGAGGGTGACTTCGGCAATTTTTCAAGATGGTAGAGCACCCTGACTAGTCGATATATGCAGCTAGCAGGCTCTTGATAAATATTTACAGATTGATCGTACACATGTAGGGATCTCTGATCACTATTGTCTGGCAGAATCTGATACATGCTCTTTCTTCTCGAGTCGAAGGGATATGACGAAGATTTCATGAAGAGAACATGGCTTTCAACTACTGTCATCTCATCAATCGCCCGAGCGGATAAGAACGACCGAAACCCTCAGACATAATTTCAAAGGCAAGAATGGCTTTCTGTACCGAATGAACTTTATTGAGCATGCGAGATCAATCACTGGGGCGTCTGTGTTAATAGAGGGTCGGGTCTGGGTGTGGAAGCTGGAAGAATGTATCAGCAAGCAAGAATCTCAGTGCATGTTATCAATTCATCATTGCTGAACACAAGACCGTCCATATTGATAGGGGTCAGGCCAGAGGTTGGATATAGAAGGTCAGTGTAAAGTCTCTGGGAGCTCACCGTAGTCACCGTAAGGAAAGAACAAGTCAATGGGCATGTTCAACATGAAGCTAAAGTCTGGGGGTTCCGGTAGAGCCTGTAGTTCGGTTTTATCTTGAGCTATGAGCCTCGAATGATGCACTTCTTTCATTAGCTTTATCCTTGCCATCATTCTCCCAAATATTTCCGGCATCTCAGGACTGCTCTGGCTCCAGTCATTACTAAGAACTGGTCGTAAACCTTCCAGTTTCTGCGTCAATTCATCAAGAATTTGGTCAAAATCAATGTTGTTCTTGGCATAGGCTCGATCCCATCCTAGTTTGTTCCCTTGAAACAATAGCAGACGAGACATGGTGACAACAGCTTGGCCAAATTGGCCCCAGAAAGTGAAAGGAAAAAATGGCAGGTAGATGGATGGAAGGGAGTAAAAATGTTTAAAAAAGGATTTGGTGGCCTGCAAGCAGCCAAGTAGAAGATCAACCTGAGTAATGGGAGTGTTGCCATATTGCGCATCAGAGAAGTCTTCTATAAGTGCCACTCGGTATAGAATCATTTCGAGAGTATCATAATGAAAAGACAAAATAGCTGGTAGGTAGCCAGATTAGCGGGCATTCTTTGAGGTGCAGGTGTTAACCTAGTAGACTTACAAGAGTATGGATTCTCACAGCAGAAAGCTCCTTTGAGCTCTTGAAGTTCAGCTTGATGCCAGTTTATAGCTAAGCCAAACGGGGCTGATAGAATCGCAGGAGAGTCTAGCTCATCGACAGAGACAGTGTGTTGGATCTTGTCAGTGAGGCGCATGACTCGCACAAGTTGGACAAGATAGCTATCGGTGGGAAACTCTGCGGCTTCTTGTATTTTTTGGCAGCATTCCTGAGAGTACTTAGTAAATCGGATCGGCTATAGTTGATTCATTAGTAAATTGTGAACTTAAACTCATGACTAGAGTTATACCTCGATGTTCTTAACGCATGCAGACAATCTGGTTTCGTCAGTCCTTTACTCCATAGAGCAAGAGAGGGGTATAATAGCGGTACATTAAAGTCAAATAGTAGCATCCAAGATACGCTCGGCGTTCTTCTAAAGTACGCTCTGGTATCTGATCTGGGTTTAGATCAGTAGCTTTGAGGTAGGATAGGGGTCGGTCCAGACTTTTCAAGGAGACTAATCCCTGATTAAGCCTCAAACTAACGACCTGTGCAACTGCCAGTTGCACGAAGGCATCTAGCTGAGAACTACCTTGGGACTTTGCATTGGCCTGAAATGCGAGATTCGAGTCCAATGTACTGGTCGCTTCGTTGGAGGCATACCGATTTGGCTGACGAGAGATTGAGATAAACCAAGCCAGATGAACTAGGAGGCCTTGGAGCAGGTCCAAGCTATATTCCCCGCGTAGAACGATATGCTTTGCGATATATTCTTGAACTGCCTTGGTAATCTGCCTCTGGCGTGGAGCATATTGGCAAGCGACCATGGAGATGTTAAGATAAAGAAATGGCCTTTCTCGATGCAGCTGTTCCGCAGTCATATCAACTGGAATGACAACGAATGGGAAGAGAGGAAGCATTCGTTTAGAAAACACTTCCATCAAAATATGCTCCTCCTGATTACTAGGTGTTGAAAAATCTTCAATATACGTTGAGTACTGTCCAGGCGACGGATGATAATCAGACTGCAAATCATGAGAAGAGCGATCTAACGTCGCGAGTAAAGCGGTCATCCGATCTAGCTTTTCTTCCAGAACCGCCACCTGCCTGTTTACATTGTTAATAAACTAGAGTTATGCAATTGAAAACATCACCTACAAGCTGCTCTTGGTGGATTTATGACGATGTGCACCAGGGGCTTGGTTCCCACATTCCTTATTTAAACGCCGACATCTTGTTCTGTTTAGTGATGACTGAAGAATCTCTCCTTGAGCAACTTTCAGCTCACCGTTTGCAGTTCCCATCAGCTTCTGGTTCACATCTTACTTTAGCCTTGGCACAGGTCCGACAGGCCTTGGGCACACGGGTTCCAAGCCCGTCACTCATGACCAGCTGAGTCTATGGAGGATAGAGGGGTTTATTGCGAAAAAAGAAAAAAGGTGCAGGAATCAGCATTCGTCATGGCCAAATCAAGGCGAATTGTCAATGCAAGGATTTTTATTACTAAAATGGAAATTGAATATACTAAAGTTAGTGAAATGAAGGGCAATTATAATCAAGCTTAATCACTTCGAGTGGGCGGTGAGTGAGTAATTCTGCCTCACGTCTGCGCAAACATCTTCAGAGCCTCGTGTAATCTGCCAAAGACACCACTATGCCACCCCTTCAATGCATCCCACTCCTCTTCGGGCAACGAGACCCGACTCATGCGCAGCCATCCTCCCACAATAAAATCCGCATAACTTGCCCTTTGCCCCATAAGGAATGGCCCACTCGCATCCCTCAGATACAGACTTGCAAGACCACCCAGAGTCTCCTCAAACGAGTTCAATAAGTCATCCCTCTTCTCCTCTTTAACCCTCATAAGCTCCCATGGTATTCCTCCCGCCCTCCGCGAGAACTCCGCCCTGCACTCATCAACCGCATCAAAAGGCATCCCTTCCATCATCAGTTGCACATGGGCACTAAACGCGGCATCCACATTTGTATTAAATTTCGCATATAATAGAAGATGCCCTTCAGCTTTCTGTGACTCTGCAATTGGCGCGATAAGCGCCAAGTCCCTTCCGAAGACGAAATCCAATTCTTGCACCGGGAACAAGTCTCCTGCCCCCGAGGACGGATATTGTTCCTGGAGGTATGTCGCGATTTCAAAGGAGTCACCCACTATGCTCCCGGTAGCTGGGTCGGACAGAACGGGGAGAGTGTGGTAGGGAGATCCATCGGCGAATGTGCGCGAGGCGGGGATGTTCAGAGCGCCGCGTACAGAGCTGATGTCTAGCAGGGGTACCCAGTTTGTTTTGTAGGGAATCCCCTTGAAGTTCAGAGCGTAGCGTGACTTCCATGGGTTTGGGGAACAGGATGATTCGGAGACAGGGGCTGCGAGGGCGATGTCATAAAAGGTCATTAGGGCCGTGGTGGATGATGTAGATGTAGATGTAGTTGAGGTCATGGTGTAATTTTCGCAATTGGAAGTCGTAGAGGTTTGATGTATCATGTATTGTATGAATTGATGAAGTTTACAAGATCTGAGAATGTTCATTGATCCGAGGTGAGCAGTCTTATAAGTACTGATTCGCGTGATGGAGTCAAATCGACTCATTAGAATTCCTATATGACCCACATGCGACCCACCAAGTTTCCATGGATATTACAGAGTATATATTACGCATAATGACTCATAGGGAATATCTTTGAACATGGATATATTCCCTAAACATAGATTGGAACAATCACTTATGTAACCTAGGCGTTTCAAATTGAGTTACCTAGTTCATTTTCTTTCTTACATTTCTTGACTTCCCGTTTGTTATTGTTTTTGGTAAGGGTTGACTCTGCATAAAAGCTCACCGACTTTATCATAGATCCTCCCCCACATTTCCCTTACTTCCTTTCTACACGTTTATATATGTACTTTCCAAGTCTTCATTTCCTATCCTCGTATCGCTCCCATGACAGCGCTCAAGCAGACATTCACACGATAATTCAGCTACTCGCCTGAGGTCATTCCCCTATCTACACACCTACTCCATCACCCCTTCAATCCACCAGTCACACCCTGGCATAGTCGATGCTTGAGCTCGTATGCAAACTTCAATGTCCGCCTCGTATTTTTGCCTCTAAAGATATTTTTGGTCTTTTCGACCCAGGAGCCAGCAGGTCTTATACTTCTTTAGCTCCCAAAGGCCTTGTCAAATTTGTGCCTTTTTGTAGATAGAGATCTGCTTAGTATGATGGCCTATATAGGTTTCAAGGTTCTTTCTTGGGCAGTGGTGCATGCCTAACTATGTGGTCGGAAAAGATGCCAGCTCTAGCGAGTACTTCCAAGGTTCTTTGATGGGGGTAAGTGATATAGTCAAAAATAGAGAACTGCTAGAAAACACTACTATTTATTCAATTGATATGGATGATTGTGACCTATTCATTGATTTTAGACAAGGACATTATGTCCCGAAGTTTCCAAAGACTAATCATGGTGGACCTCCAGGGCTGACCTAGAAACATCATGGGTCGCTATTTAGACTATATTGCCAACTGAAGATCAGGTGCGCTCAAGAGAACCTTAGAAGATACCCCTGGAAGTCTCTCCAAATATGACCTTCTAATAGCTGTTTTCTTTAATGTACCCGGCAATATTGGGTCGATTCTCGATAGCCTCTTGAAGGTTGATGAGAGATTTTGGGAGGGATGTCTGAAAAGTGGTCAGTGAGAGAGCCATCAATAACTTTGATTAGAAAGGACATACTGGAAGGGTTCCAGTTCTTCTGTCATTGTCAATGGATTGGTAAACCGCGAAATCAGCATAAGTAATCTTATCGCCGAGAAGGTACGGGCCGCTGTTGTCGCTGTAGTACAGTGCCAAGACACGATAGTACTCTGGCACAACCTCATCCTTATACTGATCGGTTTTGGTGCCTAAATTAGCTACCCATTGGGACTATATGAAATTATTAACTGAATTGATGATTGGGATTCCGAGGTGACTATTACTTACTCTCCAATCGATGTAGATATCTGCAACAGAGTCCACTACATATTTCTCTCGATTGGTTTCACCATCGTACGAGCCAAGATCCCGAGAAATATAACGCAAGATCGGGATGTGCTAGCAGTTGAGTCAGAATATTTTTTTTTAACGGCGAAATGGATTAGAGGTAGCAGACCTGCGATAGGATCAAGCCCTGGTACTCGAGCACAGGGACTTTCCCCGTTCTTGTGAGACCCTGGTTCTGGAGCGCCTTGCTCTTCTGTGGCCAAGTCTTATCCCAAGGAAACCGATCTTCCGTGAAATCAATACCGGCGTCTTTCATAAAGAGCCTTTCTTTTAGTTAGTCCACGTACTGCAGAAGGGGTGTAAAGGAGGATATAAAACCTACTTGACAACTTCTCCTCTACCGAGCCTGCCAATGTCAAGGTAGTGATAGACTGCTGCACTCTTTGAAGTCATTTTGAGCAAATGTAAACTGTCGAGTAGTATTCAAGTCAAGAGGTTGAGGGGGATTGAATTTCTTTGAACAAAGCTGTTGCAACTGTCTAACCATCTCATACCTACTTATATAGCTTTTTTAGGACTCCACATATGCAATAAGCTTACGAATTGGCCCGCACATCATGGCGATAAATCTGGGTTCAACCTTGCATGGAATCGAGATGAAGCGTATAAGCGAGTCGTAGCGAATATTAGCGAGATAAGCGAGCGAGTTATGTCATTCCACCACGACGGCCGCAAATAGTGGAAATGCTGCAAACTTGAATTTCACCCGTATTATACCGTTTTTATCTATTTTCTATGTATTTTAAGAGGCAGAATCAGGAGCATGGACCTGTAAAATCTGATTACGGTGGGCGGTATAATCATGTAGCTAGGTAAATCAATGCAAAAATACCGTTTGCAACATCTTCATCACTTGATGCATTGGATTATTCTAGACTTGACAGTATTCTTATGAGAGTTTTTCCCGTCACACCGATATTCCCCTAGTAAAATGGGAATGATGAAATGACGTGATGAATCGAATATTACAAATACGATGTAGAGGATAAGAAGCATTGAATGGCCTCGGCCTCCTCGGACCCCCACACCATTGCTAACAACTCCACCAACATTCCATCATGACCACAACAGCGCTTCACGGGTGGCATCCCGGCGAAATTACCATTCAGCGCAAGCTCGGGTTTGATAAAGCTGTCACTAATAGCTGGTCGCACATCAGAGACTTCATGCCTGACCAACACCGGCTTTTTTATACTTCTAATCTACCCTTCATTCCTATCACCACTCTCGATGAAGAGGGTCGGCCCTGGGCGTCCATTGTTGCTGGAACAGCAGGTGAACTTGGATTTGTGAAGAGTCCAGACTCACGAACCCTTTCTATTCACACTCGATTGTGGGAGGGTGATCCATTCTTGAACACAGCCAAAGCATGGATCGATCAAGGGCATCAAAAGGTGCTCTCTGAAAGATTTCTCACTGCTGGTATCGGAATTGAGCTCTCAACAAGGCGGCGCAACAAATTCGCAGGGCCTATACGGAGTGTGCAACGTTTGACGGACTCAGATTATCAAATTAATGTAGAAGTTATCGAGGCAATGGGGTAGGCAAACCCCGAGAAACTTTGCTTTTTCTGTATATGAAAACTGACATGTCTTAGTAATTGTCCGAAGTATATCAATGTTCGAAAACTTCTCCCAAACCCAAATACGCGACCGGAGGTAGTGTATCAGCATCAGCATTTGGCCCCGCAGTTAAGGCTTCCAGAAGAGGTGATTCAGTTCATTCTAGATGCTGATACTGTCTTCATTGGGTCTATCTACAAGTCAAAATCTTTAGAGTTCCCCTCACACGCAGGAATGAACGCTCGAAGTGGACTACCTGGCTTCATCCGCGTCAGTCCATCTGATGGTCGCACAATTGTGATCCCAGACTACTCTGGAAACCGGTTTGTCTCCAGCTTGGGGAACATTGAGTCAAGTGGATTGGTGGGCTTGACCATTATGTCCTTCACAACAGGTGATATTCTCTATCTAACAGGGACAGCGAAGAATGTTGTCGGCCCGCCTGCTCTCAAGATCATGGTTAGACATTCCAGCGTTACATCAGTGAACGTGACTGGATTTACCTTTGTTCGAGACGCTTTTCCTGTTCGACAGCAAGCTGGTACCTCTCCTGAACGCAGCCCATACAGCCCAAAGGTCAAATACTTGTTGGAAGAAGCTGGATCAAAGATTGGGGGTTCTCAACAACACAGAGCACTACTTGAAGAGGCAGTGCAGCTGTCGTCTGACCTTGCTGTATTCAAATTCAAAGTCAAATCAACTCCAGGAGCCGATGATCTAAAAATTCGCCCCGGGCAAGCTATCGTGTTAGACTTTATGGACTGGATAGGACCGCCTCAGTATCAACACATGGCTAACTCTACCCCCGGGTCAATTAATGATGATCGGGTCCGCACCTGGACAGTGTCGAGTGCCCATGAAAATGAAAAAGCAACTCGGTTTGAATTAACTATGCGCGAAGCGAAAGGAGGCACAGTGACAGGAGCTTTGTTTGACCTAATGAGAAAAGCTTCTTCGAAGGGGCTTGGTCAATCTGTCTCGTTTGGAGTTCTCGTCTCTGCAGAGATTGTTGGTATCACAGGAGACTTTTTCATGGGTCCGGGCAACCTCAATATGCTATTGGTAGCTGGTGGAATTGGGATAACACCATTCCTAGCTATGCTTAGTGCACTAGCGGAGCGCGGGTCCAATGACGAGAAAGATGTCGTGCTCGCTTTGGCGACAAGGGAACCACAGATTATGATGGACTTGATGAAACCAGCTCTTGAAAATATGCCGACTACAGTCAAGATCAAGATCACCATCTTCACTAATGACTCTGGTGCTGATATCTCATATCGCAATACGCCGAGTCAAAAGGTTTCCATATCCAGAGGCCGGATTGATTTTAAGTACTGGAAAGGTTTATCAAAAGAAAAAGAGGTCTTCATCTGTGGGCCCAAGGGATTTGGAGACTCCGCCATTGAGGGATTACAAGCAGTTGGATTTCCACTGACTCAGATCCACAGGGAAGGCTTCTATTAAATGACGATATGAATCAGCTGCAGTAAAGTGATCTTTTTTTACTCTTTTTCTGAAGCAAGATAATATAATTTGCGCTTAGTTAACTATTTGGATGCCTTGAAAATATACCAAAATTTTATATTCACCACTTTGAGGTTAACTATTGGTGGATTCTGCTTGAGGGATCTGACCTGTATTTAGAATGACCGCCCAGTCCTATTCATTTCAGGAGACTATTAATTCCAAAGTTTGTAATGATAGCGAGATAACTACGAAGTACTTACGAGATGTTGTACAGTTTGTACTCAGTACAAAGTACTTCGTCTGCGAACATTGATCCTGCAATAAGATTCTTCCAATAACATCTCTCTGTGTTCGAAGTGGATATCAATACCTCACCCCAATTTCATGGATCGAATCCGGCAGTTCTTGGTCAGCGCCTTGCATAAGTAACCCGTTGATCACTACTAAAGTATTTCACCACTGAACGGGTCACACTACTGAACGGGTCAGTTTGACCCACTTATTTTTATGAATCCCAATAACTCCATTATTTACTATGTAATATAGTAAAAAAAAACTACTGAATGGGCCTACTAGGACAGGTTTCCCTCCTATGTCCAGGTGTCTTACATATCCCACACCGGCGTTGGGTTACAGGCGCCCTTACAGGCGCCTGGCCCTCTTGTAAATTGGCATCATTAAGTTTAGGGCCACCATTCGACGCGTCAACCAGGTCTAATCCCTCCTGAATTGTAAGACCCCCTACTACTGTTAATTGACGATTCGGACGTTCTTTTTGTTTTTTCTTTTTCTCATGGGCGGCGCGTAAATCTCTGTTTTCCAGGCGTAAGAGAGCATTCTCTTGATATAGGTAATTTGCACCCTTTACTATCTGGTCTAATGCTCTCTTAGATGGTGTTGGTGGCGTTCGAGATACAGTGCGTAATATAGCTTGGTGTTGACGTCGTAAATCTTTCTGCGTCCTAGGCGTCTTAGGTGTCCAATTTCGACTTGAATCGCTTCCTATAGAGGGTGGTGGTGGTGGTGTATCGACGCGCATAGTAAGCTTTTTTAACACCCTAGTAGGGTCAAGTGGCACGATTCCAGTTGCAGCAAACGCATTAGAAGCAGATGCAAATGCTTCAATACGCGCAGTAGGATATATCTCTAGGAAATCTCCTTTACTAATGTGGGAAAAACCAAGCTCTACTCTAGACTCAACCAGCCGAGAATAAGAGCGTTTTAACACCGCAAAACACCCAACATCAAGAGGTTGAAGAAGATGAGACGCATGCGCAGGCATACATAATGGTATAATATCATGCTCCTGGCAGATTTTGTCGAAATCAGGTGTTAAATGGCTACCATGGCCATCTAAGATCAGAAGGCGATACCGTCCTTTAGTACGAGCAGTAGCAGGTATAAAGAGCTTTTCAAGCCAACGGAGCCCTATTTGATTTGATGTCCAGCCATTAGGACTAATCTCAAGACGCCAATTAGGTGGTAAACCTAGATCAGGAGCAAACCAGCTCTGCATCATCACCTTACCCTTAAAGATAATACAGGGTGGAGGTGCGTAACCAGACGCGCCTAAACACTCTATCACAGTAACCCATTCCCGGTTACCAGGCTGTTTTTTTGCGCGTTTACCATAATAACCAGCTCTAGTAACCACTCTCGCGGTCGCACATCGTCCCATCGCAAACCCAGTCTCGTCAAAATTATAGATATCGTCGGTGGTGATACCATATTTTGCGATCGTGTTTTCAACCAGTTTGAACCAATTATTGATCACATTATAGTCCTCTTGACGCGCACGTGTAAAATCGCGCGGTGTTGAATAGGTCGTCTTAAGTTCAGGTAAACGCGTCGCAAACCTAGTAACCCAGTTTTTACCGATCGTAAGAGGAGGGTTGGTTCCGCGGTCGGCGAGTAGGATATTAGCCATTCTACCAACATCTTTAGTTCTAGGAGCACAGCCGCGATCATCTAGAGAGACGACCCATTGAAGTAATGAATCCTCTTCAGATTCAGTCAGTTTAGACTGCGGTGGGTGTGTTTCAAGACGAAATTGGACACCAGAATGGCGGCGTTGGAGGGTTGAAAATGGTATATTAAACATAGCTGCAGCTTTACGCATTGATGATATATCGCCATTCTTGTAAGCTTGGTAAGCTAATAAGACCCTATTCTCCTGATCCTGTTTGTCTTGGACATATAGAGCATTTAGGGGGGCATGGTGGGTAGTTGAAAATGGAAACACCAGACTGACGCGTAAAATTGATGGGGTGACCCGTTCAGTAGTGTGACCCGTTCAGTGGTGAAATACTTTATATCTTATCTAAACTAAGCCTTGGAAGAGCCTTCAAGTAGTATTCCTTGGAAATAGCTGATCTTGCAGCTTTGAGAGAGATTTTTCCATCAGGTACTGGTCTCTAGCGTTGCGGCGTCTCTTGACAAGTTTCCCATGAGACGCGCTTTCCTCCGAATGAAAGACCCACTTCTAAAATGAAGCAAATCCCGTCTGGAAGAGACCGGTCAAAAGGTCTCATCGTTTCCAGCTAGTCCGGGTGTTGGAAAACAGACTTCATTGCCTATATTCGGTATTCAATCCTTTGCCAAGACTAGTTCTGTAGAAGGATTCCATCCCCCGCAGAGAAACGATTTAATTAAACCTCATTTGGATCAAATTTGTCCTTGATGTTTCTCTATATTTCCATGATCCTTGGCTGAAGAGCTGACAAACGATTTCAAATGCTATCGTCGCTGGGACAAAGTACCATTCTACTGACCAGATTCATCTCCAGAACAAATGTACTCCGGCTTGAAGTTTTAGTAATCCATAGATAAGCCTTGCCCTGGTACTTAGTGCTTACCATCTAGACTCTTCAATACCTGGCTATTGAGTACTGTATCTTTGGAACTCTGGTTGTTCGCGGACATTTGAATTAATGGCGCATCTGGGGCACGGAGACCTCGGGACATATTGAGGTTCATCCTTCACATTAGGACTTGATCAATTGGTACTAGGGCTTACGATAAAAAAGCCCAAAGACCCCTGAAAATTTAACCCACCCGAAACTGAGCGAATAATAACATTGAATAGGTGGATCAATGGTCATCAATTTATTCTTACAATACCCTAACGCTGGAGAAACTGTTTATTCGTTGGCATAGAGAGGCATCTAGTATTTAAACCTCTAAGGTGCCCGGCATCAACTTTCACTCTCACCCTCACTCTCATTCTTCTCTTCAAATCAACAAGTAGCTCCTTCAGAATGAAGTACTTTAAGGCCTCTCTCCTTCTTACTGGACTTGGTGGATCCACCGTCCTATCGTCTGGATTCTCTACTACATGTTCAGATATCTCCCTTGTGGATTCTTGGCTTGTTGGAACTTGTCCCAAAGGTGATGGCACAGAGATCAAGAGCAGTGTGTATCTTCCTAGTAAGATTGAGAATAGCCAGGGAACGCTTGCTGTATGTTGAATTAATTGCCTCCATCTCCATGCATATGGCTAACTCTATGATTTTTTTTACAGTGGAGCGCCGAGTAAGTTTTGAAGTCATGTTTATTTATTTTCTAATCCCAAAACTTACAAATGTCTCAAGTGGTCAATACTCCAACACCTGCCAGGACTGCGAGCTGATTGATAGTAACTCGACACTTCAATGTTACTGTTATGGTACATATGCATCCCAGGATGGAACCAGTACTTTAGACCTAGGTAAGACTCTCTTCTCTCTTTCTATAGGAGATATTTGAATTTGATTCACACCTAACAATCTAATAGAGCAACACATCGACAACTACAGTGGCCACCTTCTCTCCAATCTTACGGGAGCTATTACCTCGATTCCTGCCGACTTATCCTACCCGGTGCCTTCTAGTTTCGTCACCGAATTGGAGCTCAGCCCCATCAATAACTCCTGCTCAGACCATGCCACATTCACGGTGAAAGGGCCTTCAGACTGCTGGTATCTCAATCTCGGTGTCGTTGAGCTATGGAAATCTGGAATCTCGGTAAACAACCAGGGTTGGAATATTAAGGGCTATGCGACCACAGACTGCACAGGTGGTGAGGTGCTGGTAATCACTCCTGACGATGATGGCACCTGTTTGTCATTCGCTTCGGACGTGCAAGGGTTCTCTTTCACTCCATTGTGGAATGCCGACTAAGATGTCATATCAATTGACCTCCTGATTCCAAATTATTTGACTTCTTGATGGGCCACTATGTCTGAACTGTGGCTGGATAATTTAAAATTATTCCTGGTGTCCTCAAGTCCTAGCCATTGATTTATATGATAAGCAAAGCTGCCTGCTACCTAGGGAAAATGTCACCTGATATTAGTGGAGATTGTGTATTTAAGCATTCAGTTGATAGATGAGACCATCAGACCACATTTAACTTCTTGAGCTACTCCTTGGTTCTCCTTCCTTTCTCCCAGACAGCCCCTAGAGGATGGACTCTGACTGCATCTACCATACTCCATGATTTGGCTAGGTTCGCAGACTAGCTAGGTCCCTGTTCCCCGTATCACTATCCAGGTAGGTTCACAGCTGAGCCATTAGCCAATTTCATGTAGCCTACTTTTGCAAATTGAAAAGAACATTACATTTGCTTAATATAGCTGCTATGTTCACTTTCATCGAACCCATAATCACCACTCCATATCACCACGATTTGGCAATAGCCGGCTTCCATTCATATGATCATGAAGCGTCTGATTAAGATCAAACTCAGAAAAAGTCAACCACTGCACCCATTCCAATATCAGACCTTGATTCAACACCCATTCACTGTACATCATTTCATGGTCACCATCAAAAGTATCAACAATAGGCCTGCCACCATTTACAAAGGCCGAATAGCGGGCTATGCACAAGGGAGAATACAAGTTGCCGCCATCTGCATCTTGACCTCGGACATGCCCGTAAAGTGTTAAGTAAGAGCGGCCGTCCATGTCGGGAAAAAGAACAGAAATCACGCGTGAAGTCGGGCATGAGAAGTGCTCGATACCAGGAAGTCCACAGTCTCGATGGACGCGCTTTTCGAGGGTTGAAAGTACATCAAGGCTTGAGGCAAAAGCTTTGCTATTGAAGACACCTTCTTGGCCAACTCTATTTAGTTCGTGTGATATCCAACGAAGCCAGGCTGGCTTGGGACATGATTGCCCAGCGAGGAAAAGCATTGGGGGAAAGCCAATTCTCAATGCTTCGCATCCTAGTGTGGTATCTTGGGAAGCTGGAGATTGACTACCCGTGAATGTTTTGACAAATCGTAGTAGCTGGTACAGGAAGTGGTAGGCATCGAGTTCGATATTGCTTTCACCATGGTTGAAAATGCTCAATGCCCACAGAAGCCGTACTCGGTAGAGAGAGTATAATGCTAGTGGAAGACAATAATCATCCGGCAGAGTTGGGTGAGGTACTGGAGGGAAGGTGAGTTTGTCCAGAGCCTCAAACCCAAAATTAACGTGATCAACTAAAGATTCATCAACTTCGAAGCTATGGAACAGGATGGCATGGGAAGCTTTCCATGCTTTCAAGCTGTCAACGACAGTCAGGAGCTTGTCATCTGGTATCGGTCTCAGGTTAACCGAGACTGGACACCATATCAATTGTTTGACTTCGGCATCCATGGAGCCAATATCGAGTAATTGCTGTAGCATAGCTCTTGATGATGATTCCAGGGGTACCTCGAATGACGATAATGGTAGGCCACAATTTTGACCTTGCCTATTAGGTGGATATATCATTTTGATCACCTTCGGATCTGGTAGGGTAACACGACGGATAAGATCCAGGTCTTGGAGGCATAACTCGATAGCTGTCTTGTATACTTCCGGCTGTCGGGTCTCCATGGAGCACATTGCTCGAAAATAATGCTGAGCCATATGGATGTGTCGCATTGTTGCAGGAACATTTCCGTCAAAGCACTAAATTATCATAGCTTAGTACCGAGAAAACACTTCTGGCGGGGGAAATTTACCTCGACATATGCAAAAAGTATCAATACTCCCAAAAGAAGAGCCATTGAGATTTGATTACTAGCCAGATGATCTGAGACACCTTGTAGGGCGTTCGCATATGCCTGGATTGCAATAACTTTGGTATCTAAACCTCTATGGCGGTCATTCTCACTTTGTTGCGATAATAACAAAGTAGCCCGATGCATTGATCCAAGGGCAGCAAGGGCATCAAAAACATATTCGATCTCCCATGCTTCTTGGCAAATGTAATCTCTCCAGTAAGGCATTGTCCCTGGAGGAAATATGGTCGGCATAGTCCTAAAAAGGAATTGGTGATAGGCCAGCACATCACGGGCCCGCGTGTGTGGCCGCTGTAATGAGTTTGGATTGTTAGGAAGTCCTATCAACGGTAGGCCATCAGCGTTTGATTGTGGATGTGGTGTAGTATCTTCTTGGAGCACAGGTTGTGTGTATTTATGTCCCAAGACAAGGTCTGAATTATGCGGCATAGCTGCCATTGCATCAGGTGGTGAGGTGGGCATCGAGTGCCTAGTCATGACACGGCGTTTTTGAGCATACCCAGCGCATTCAACATTGGCAGACTCGCAACGCTCGCATGTCGGCTTTCGCTCATCGCATTTGATTCGTCGTGTTCGGCATGTCAGACAACCTGTCCTGGTTCGGCGCCTCTTGCCATCCATTATGACCGAATTTCGTCTTTAGGCCTCAGATGAGACTTCAGTCTCGTACGTGAAGTGTACAAGCCTTCCAGAAAGGAGACTAGAGAAAGAAAAAGTTTTTCAGGAAAACATATCACTGCTACTGATGTTTTTTATATAACCTGCAAATCCACCTAGTATCGGAATCAATGTAGTTTCCCCGAATATTGATGCCTGTCGCCACATCCATCAGGCACGATTGTGCTGTTCTTGATTACTCAGCAGCTTTCACTTTGACTACTCCAGAATAGATTATTGTATTATTTTGCGCAATATTGAAACATGATTGTTATTACATGACATCGCTGATTCGCCCAGAATCACCGTTTTCTTTGTCCACTACAGAGTCTGAATTAAAGCGAAATTGCCCCAATCGCAGCAACAAGAACCATCATCAAACCCGGGCTTGGGCCAAAGATTCCTGCCATATTGCCAGTCGCAGTTGTGGTTGCTGCTGTTGCGGTAGAATTTCCAAATGAGGAAGCAGGCATTTTGGTTGAACCAATAGGCGAGGAGGTCGGTGCCGGGGTAATCATACTATCACCGGTAGAGGTTGTGCCAGCCGAAGTGTCGGTTGCAGAGGAAGCTGATGAGTCTGAAGAGGCTGAGGAAGTTGATGAAGCCAAGGAAGTATCTATAGAAGAGGATTCCTCCGAAGCTGTAGTGGCGGAAGCCACTATAATGTTGGGTCCGTAACCAGGCAAATAGCTGGCTGTCAAGGTCGCAGTGCCTGAGTAGAGAGGGCATCCAGGCTGATCTGTCTTTGGGGGAGCTCTACCACCTCCACAGTCGACAAAGTCACAGATCTCACCGCTGCCAGGCACGTACCATATCAAGCTGGCTTCATGCCACTGATTGGTGGTTTGCGACGAGATACAACCGCTAATATCAGTGCGGGCAGTCGAGAGGCCAGCCAGGCCTAGCAGGATTGGTAAAACGGAGACCTTCATTTTTGCAAGAAGACAAGTGAATAATACTGGAATTCGAAAGGAGAAGAAGGACAAGAGGAAGGGGAAGTCTTGTTTTCAGATCAAAATGTAGAAAATCCCTGAAACCTTAAATTATGGATCCAGGGTCCAATGTTCCCCTATTTTTACTCCGTACTTTGTTCTATTTATCAGCACGATCTATGAACACTGTCTTAGTGAGTATTCCGTTGAATACAACTGGCTTGGACAACATTTCGTACTCTAATCCAGTCTTCAAGTTAGCTCCCTGTAATAACTGCTGACATCTCTTCCTGAGAGAATCAATGGCTCTTAATGTATGAGTAGCTGTAGCTTCGTCAGCGAATCACTTATTGTGCTTTTCGTAGTCACTTTATTTGTCCAAATATGGTACAATATCAATAATGAAGCACACACCCATCTCTTACAGTGATCCGATAGTAGCTTTAGTGCACAATCAGGGTGCTCGACGTGATGCAAGGCCATACTGATGACCACTTTATCAAATCCAGTGAATTTTGGCTCCCAGAACTTCTTTAGAAGTTCATCGGCGAATAGATTACTTAGTATCTGACTGCTTGGCTTGTAAATTCCATCGCATTGGCATTCTGGTTGAATTAGTCCATCATTTTATTGGAAACATTCCTCGGTAGTACTCGATCAAGGTTTTCATAGACTAAAACTACCTATAGAAAAGTGTCTTCCGAGTTTGACGGCAAGTAGTGATAGATCGTGTCATAGGTATCATCTTTATATCCTTTGGCTTTCGCTAATAGCCTTGAAAGTCGAGCTTGTGGTTGATAAAGCTTTTTACAGCTTTCGACATGAATTTTAGTTTAGCGCTGATGATATCAAAGCTATCTAGTAGGATCAAGACACTCTATAATATTAGGTTAATTACGGCTCGAGACGACCTACTTTAATTATAGGTACGCTGGTGACTCCTGGGCGATAGAATCCAAAAGAGAGTGGAGACCATTCACGTACATATATCTAACGCATCAATCATAATAAAGGAATGACATAAAGATGAGTCTTTCAGAACATCTGTGAAATGGTCCAGAACGTATTCTATATATTCCCGTCTCCAAAGAGGTATATCCTAGCTTAATTGTGCTCGTATATAGGAGAGAAGGGATACGCTATTTTCGTTAAGTAACCTTGGAAATATATCAAACCACGTAGGACCCGTCGATGGATATAACGCTATTGATTCGTATATCGGTCACCTAGCAGAAAAAGGATGAGATGTTCGCAGCATTCTGATACAATCGTGTCAACTTGTTTCAGATGAGATATTAGTTAATAGGTGTGGTGATTAACTATGTTGATTGCACGTCACTGCTTGGCAAATGAAGTGCCTTGGAAAGCTCTCACCGCCCGGAGCTCCCCAACTCATCACCACAGCTCCATCTTCTTCATCACAAACCTGCAATCCAAAACAATCTTCTCATTCATTACCCTCTTCCTTCCTCTACTTACTATCTTTGCATCCATTTTCCACCTCCCACCTCTCCAACCAACGCTTTCCATTATGGAGTCCAAAATCCCCGACTTCCTGACTGAGCAAACAGCATATGGCACTCCCGAGACGCAACCCTATTTCCTTACCTTTGAAGACTTTTGGGAGCGAAAGCTATGGCATCAGCTCACAGACTCCCTCGTGGAATTTTTCCGTATGCCTGAGAGTGCTCCACAGCGCTTGGCCATCTTCAAGAAGTTCGTGCTCACCTTTGCCGACCGCATCAACCAATTGAAGTTCGCTTCCCTGGGTTTGATGGCATCAACGGAATGCGCAGGTTAGTCCATATCATATTGTTCGAGGTCTTCAACGACAATGGTTAACAGCAGAGGGCTTTACTAGATGACAAAGAGCGCCTGTCTTTCCTCACATCCATCGCGAACAAGGTGGACCAACCCGAATCACAAGACGCTTATGTCTATGCACTTGCCGAAGTTGCCAACGTGAAACTGCGACTACCAGACCTGGATGGAACACAGAAGGACTTAGCCGCCTGCCAGCGAATTTTGGACTCGTTCGACTCAGTCGAGACCGCTGTGCATGCCTCATTCTACAAAGTGAATGCAGACTACTACCACGTATGTTTCTCTTTTTCGAAAGCCTGACAAGAAGCTGGCCGTGATATTAATCGAAAATAAAACCCTAACTTACAATATTCCAGGCCAAGGAAGAATTTGCCTCGTTTTACAAGAACGCCCTTCTGTACCTGGCGTGCATTGACCTGGAGGAACTATCAGAGACCGAGCGTGTGTCGCGCGCCTACAATCTCAGTGTTGCTGCCCTTGTCTCCGACTCAATTTACAACTTTGGCGAGCTCCTTCTGCACCCCCTCCTAGATTCCTTGACCGACACACCTCACAAGTGGCTCCGTGATCTCCTCTTCGCCTTCAACCGGGGTGATTTGACCGCATATGATGTTCTTGCAGGCAACATTAGCAAGAACAAGCTGCTAGAATCGCACCGAGTGTTCTTGTACCAGAAGATCTCCTTGTCGGCGCTGACAGAGATGGTGTTCCGACGCCCGCCCCACGACCGATCCCTCACTTTTGCCGCAATTGCCTCCGAGACCAAGGTGCAACCAGATGAGATTGAGCATTTGATCATGAAGGCTCTGTCACTGGGCTTGCTGCATGGCTCGATCGATCAGATGGCACAGGTGGCACAAATCAACTGGGTCCAGCCGAAGGTCTTAGATATGAAGCAGATCGATGGAATGCGAAACAGGTTGAAGGACTGGGATGCCGGTGTGAACCAGCTGGGCCACTGGATCGAGGGTGTTGGCAAGGATGTCTGGGCTGCATAAGTTTATTTACCTAGATAATTGTCTCAACCATGTTATCTTTAATGAATGAATACGGTGGTTTGTTGTGTGGTAAAGATTAATCTATCTTGCATTATACATATACTCATGGACTTCAGAAGAGTCATGGTAATTTCAGCGTAATCGTAGCATGCAGATCAGAACATCGACGATCCCAACAAGACACATCCGATGAGCCAGGCGGGCCACCATACACACCATACCACCACCTGGGTCCACATACCCCAAACATCCCATCCAAAAGCAGCTTGTGTCAGGATGCTCTCCATAGACACCTGCATGTACCAGCAGATGCCCAGCAGAACGGTGGGCGGAGAGAGAAGATTGAGAAGAATCAATCCCAAACTCGATGCGGCGAATCGCACAGGCACCGAAGGGCCGTGGATCCGAGTAATGAAGCTGAGCGGCACGCAGAGCAGGCCAATCATAAAAGAAAGGGAGAAATTGAGGGTTGCGAGGGTGGAAAGGCACAGGCCCAACAGAAGCAGTGCGAACGATTTAATCAACAAGTACTGTTGGGGGATGATGGGTACTGATAGACCCAAGCCGTGAGAGAGTAGAGCAGCTAGAAGTAATGGAATGACAACATCTACGGCGACGAAGATGTAAGTGGCTGCCGTGAAGTACTATGAAGATGGTCAGTAAGATGGCCCAATGGGGCTGATTACGTGGTAAATATAACGTACTTGGTGTGAAAGGTTATTGAAAATCCAGAGCGGAACTAGGCCAAGAATGTGTAGCCCAGTGACAAGGGTGAGTGGTAACGCAAGTAGTCGTTCAGTAACAGGCACTTCAAGGACCTTTGCCCCAGTCTCCGACTTTTCAACAGGGGCAGATGGCTTAGATTTAGTAGCCGAGTCCAACCCTGTTCGCATCCACAAGGCAATTGCCATGATGGTAAAGTTTCCAGCGATGAGCATGGCACTTGGAAGGTAAGTGCCGATACTGACAAAGCGATTAGACTGCATGAGCAGGTAGAAGAAGAAGCTCTGATGAAGATGCTCTAGCAGATTATTTAAACTGCGGCAAAGACTCTCAATAGTCCGTCCCAGTGCCATTTCGTCCTCCCAACCTTCGCCCTTGGGCTGTAGGGTGATAGCGTCGATATGATATGGCATGAAGCTGCTATGAGCTCCCGTGGCATGTCCGAGACCCTGTTTGGTCATACCGCGAAGCATCGTCTTTAAACGTGACTTATAGCTGTCGTCGTGCTCCCACATTTCTTGCAGGTTGGCTCCGAATCCCATCTGACCTCCCGCAATGGCTACGGCTGTGTTGAATAGATCTAAATTGGGCAACTGACCATTGACACCGTCATATACAATGTGCAATGTCTGGAACCTGTGGTCGAATGGATACTCAATGACCAAAGCACCTTGCAATGCGCCACTCTTCAGCGGCAACGGTTGCACAGATGCTGGGTGTAGGTCGTGATAAGCATCAATCCATGCTTGCGTGCCAGATTTACTGTCGGATGGGAAAAGGAAAATGATATCTTTGGACCATAATGACCATCCTAGTGACTGTAAGCTTCGCCAGTTCTACAAAGATTGGATAAGTCGGTGCAAAACTCACTTTTGAAGTAGCGGGCAAGAGTGAGAGCCAGAGTGACTCCATTCAGGTTGAGTTCGTCATCGGCAGTTTTCCATGCGGCAACCAAAACAATAGCTTCTGTTGCATCGCCTCGTGGCGCATGGATAATGCCGTAGATGTTCTCCCCCTGATGCGTGATGCCGGCAGAGGTATATTGGTACTTTTGCGTCGCAACTTTTAGTCCTGCAACTTGTAGAATCGAGTGTATTTTGTCAAAGATCCTGTACGGTTGTTAGTACACAGCTCCCCAGTCACCATATTTCGAACCGTTCCACCTACGACGGGGTCAATTCGATCTCGGTTTCGGGCGACTCGTTTAACAACCCTTCCAATTCCTTCTTGTATCCTCGAAATATGTTCTGTTCACTGCCTGTGAAATAGGCATGAACCTGGCCGGGCAAGAGCGCGTTCTCGGAGATGTAGGTTTGTCGCGAGTACTCGTTCAAGGGAAGGAGTAGAAGCCAGGCCACACCAACAACGATACACAGGAGCGACAAGAGGTTGGGAAGTCGGACGTAAAGAAACTGGGGATTGCTCCGCAAGTTGCGGATAGCAGCTATCAATCACGAGTTAGCCTCGGAATTGTTCCTGATTTGTTTGGTTACGGGGTAGGGAGTGAGCTATTTCAAGCTTTCACGCGCACATTTAATTGCCATTTTATAGATATGCGAGAGTCATTCCCATGTCGCGACTCAATAAAAAGGAGGTGAAGAGGCCAGAGAGTGCGGAGTACGGAGTACGGAGTAGAGGCCGTTTCTAGCGCGATTTTTTGGGTCGGTAGAGATTGCAGGATAATTTACACAGTGAGTGCGAGGCTAGATAGAACAATGAATTGAAACTTTAAAGATTGCCCTGACACCGGGGCTCAGTATTGCCTTAACGTGGAGCGTGGTCGCTTTCGATGTTGGTATCACTGTCTAGCTATCATGTGATTTAGGTCATGTGACCATGATCTATATCCCAAACACTTTCGTGTTACCATACTCTTCCATCTGGTTTGCGCATCTTGAAGATACGAGTGCAGCATCACAGGTCCAGTCTCGGACCTCAGCTGGCCAGAATCAATATATGCGCAGTCGACGCGAACCCTCGCCGGCGAATTCAAACGACATTACCATTGCAATGAGCGCATCTCATTGAAATGTCCACTCAGACTACAATATTTTGCAATATGGTATGGAATAATCGTTAGTAACAGATCTGTTAATCGCATCGGCCAGATGCAGAAATAAAATGTTCCAAGGTTGGTTCACTCGGGCGTAAAAAGGCTGGGGTTTCTTTGGAGTTGACATAGCCTCAGTTCATAGTAGCTCTTTTAGATATTTCTCGAAGTTTTATAGATTTAATTGTAATCAAATAAAAACAACGCTATGCTAAGAGATTTGACTCTGTCTAAATGCATAATTCTGCCTCCCCAATCATAAAAATCATTGGCAAAATATACATTAGAAATTAAAATTGTAACTCTCACGAACCCAGACGCTGTGTGGATCCCATGAAGGACATGGGAATTGGGTTTCCACTCAAACCAGCTGCGTTGTTTGAAGGCAGCACCCCATAACGTCCGTAGGTCTTCTGATCGACGGAGACGTAGTGAGGCAGTCGGCCTAAGAGGTTGAGCTTGCCCTCAATCCATCGAAGGACCTTCTCCGGAGGCACGAACACCTTGAGATATCCAAGTCCAACTGGTCAAATCAGCGACTTATCCAACATCAGCCGAGGTAAAAGAAAAAGGGATACTTACATAGATATCCAACTGCAATAGCAGCAAGATGGCCCAGGAAGCTCACGTTGGATACCAGAATGGAAAGCACGACACAAGCAAACAAGGGTGATGTCCAAGTAGGAATCTTATACGGACCGAGACTTCATGATCTATTAGTTGCGGGACAAGAGGTCAGATACGCTGGGTGGAAAACTCACCTGAAGTACGGATGGGACTTGAATGTGCGAATGGCCTCGGAGCCCAGAAGTAAAAACACCCAGACGCTTCAGATCACTTTAGCTATAGTCATTTCCTTCTAAATGGGGTAGAACTCACCTGGAGCCAACCACAGCAGTGTTCCGGTGCAAAACCAGCTTCTCAATGAAGAGGTAGATACCGGCGGGGAATGTAGAAAGCGCTGGCCAATGTATTAGCACGACTAGCTTCCCTAGAAATTTCCACATCTGCCTGATAAATGTTCCAGGTCATTCGCAAACCAAGGACTACTTACGTCCAACGAACAAGGCGATCGAGGTGAGGGTTCCATGTTCCGCCTCGAATCGTTCCAAAAGCGGGATAAGGGCCACGGTATTCAATACGGCGTGAAAGAATCCCGTATGAATGAAAGGGAAAGTGTTAAGTCGGTACACTAGGAAAGAATTGCAGTTAGCGAATTTGTCGTACTTCTCCTTTTCCCTGTGAAGTGCGATGGGAGAATTCAAGACATACTAGTTCCGAAGTTGATCTCGTCCGGAATCAGGGCACCCCATTGTACCACATTCCATGCACTTTGCAGTTCTGCGAGCCAGAATGCGAAAATCACCAACACAACGAGGCGCGTGAACAGAGGTAGTCGCATCAAATATGATCGTACCCGAGAAGGGTTGAAGGGGAGCGGTGGCAGAGCGGTCGGAGTAGCCATCTTGACAGTCGTAAAAGGAAATGAAAATGTCGGAATAATTATAGGCTTATTTACCCAGAAACAATTGCTTGAACGGGGCAGATGCAAGAGGTTCGGAATAATTTCAGCAGGTCAAGGGTTCAAGGACAACCTGGCTTTTACCGAGAGCTGAAAAGAAGATGAAATCGCGACAACCACACAATGATGCAGAAGTATTAGAGTTATATGAGGTTGACGGCGAGATGAGAGCACGAATGGTCTAGACGCTGGTTAGAACCAAAGGGGGGAGAGTCTTTTGAGTTGACCAGGGATATAACTCACGGCACGCGATCAAGTCAAGTAAAAGACGCGCGACACGGTAGAAGCAGAGAATTAGAAAAATATTCAGGTTAAAGACCAAAGTAGAGAAAGGAAGCTTGTTCTACAGGAGAAGACGGAAGAGTACGTGAAGATTCGACAAGTGAAAAAGCGTGGGCGCGTGGTCGCGATCGCCACTATTCCCCGTTCGGACCGGAGCTTACGAGTGTACAACTTCACAACAATCTACCAAGTACAGATATTCATCGGTAAAAATCATTCTATCCACTTTATAGCTTGGCTGTCTGAACAGATGTCTCTCTAATATCGTTAGCGATTTATCACTATTAAGTGCCTATGTATATTTCACCATTTTGGTTTATTCGTGTGACCCTTATAAATACTGGCGGAACCACGCAACAGCCTGGCAGAAGGCCTGCTCCTTAGCCCACTTCTGAATGGGAACGTTCAGGTCGCCACGGACGGCAAAGCCGTGAGTGACAGCGCTGAACAGGTTGATCTGCCATGGCTTTCCAACCTTGATCAGAGTCTCTTCGGACTCGTGGCGGAGCTGAGTGGTGAAGATCGAGTCGGTCTCTTAAAAACACAGATATCCCGGTTCAGTACTCCTCTCAATACGGGTCTGGGGGTTCACGACTTACCAGCAGCGGAGATAGAGAGGGGTCCCTCGATAGCACCGAGCTCCTCGTGGGTGACAAAAGAGGGGTGAGCCGAGTAACCGACATCGATCTTGCCGGACTTCAGGTGGCGGATAACATACTAGAGGAGATTAATGATGTTGGAAATAGCATCGGAGTATAGATCGCAACATACTTTAGCACCGAAGCAATATCCGACAGCCCCGATCTTCTTCACGCCCAGACTCCGGACATATTTGACGATCGATTCAACAATGGGGTCAATGTTCGCGGGCTGGTGGTTTGGAAGCCAAGCACCAAGATCGGCCTTGCCAGATTCCATGTCACTGACACTGATCTGATCTCCGTTAAAAAGATCAGGAATGACAGTCAGGTAGCCATTGTTAGCAAACTCATCGGCCAGCAATTGAGAGTTACTAAAAATGCCAAAGATATCAGTGAGAAAGACAATGGCCTTCTCAGGTCTCTGCTGATTCTTGGGAGAAACAATATAGGTTTTGACTATAAGATAGTAAGTACTGAGGGTAGCGGGGGAGCCAGAGCAGGAAACATACCGCCGTCAATTGTCTTGATCTCGCCGGTGGGTGCGCCCTCGTGTCTGAAGCCAGTGGCACAGCAAGGTCCGGGAGGGTTAGAGGCCATTTTGAAGTTATGTATGGGTGAGCTGTGAGAAGAGAGTTGTTTGGGTGAATCTTTGATAAACGGAAATTGGGGTTAAATAACGTCTTCTACAGTTAGTTCTCACCCCACTTCGGCCAGTTTCCAATCTAAACCACGGGGAGTTTAGTCGGACTGCGGGCACCTCGGCAGGCTAATTTTGTATACCTGGATACTCTTAATAATACTCCATATATCATGGACTATCACTGAAAAAAACATGGAGTAATGGTGGTGATTTTGAGAGTTTACGGTATGCTAATGGTATGCAAATTTCTCAACATTGAAAAATTGCATCTATTAAGCAGGGGACAGAATAAAACATAACATCATTGCTCGATGAATGACGAGGCGCATTAGTAATACTTACGAAGAAGCAACTTCCGGTATCGGAACAAGGCAGGAAAGAGCCACGTGATGTAGATTAGATACAGTAAAGTGTGCGTAATGGGCAGCCGAAAAACTGTCGCACACGTGATATTTGCCAAGCCTTACTAATCTCAATAGCATTACTAATTCAAATCAAGTTCAATTCTTCTAAGTCCGATTCTAACTACTGTAAATAAACACCTAGTGGATGATCGTGCTTCCGCCAAGTTTTAGGCATCGTCCGCATGCTCCGAATAGTTTTAGCTTCATTAATCAGCTTCTGGGTTTGAGTCCTTTGGCTTTTGATATACTGAAGCCACTTCTTTGCAAACCTTTCTCCTTGATCATCAACCATTGATATAGTATCAAATTGGAATTGGCGCCAAGCTATTAATTGAGCTTGAATATCCTCCTCCTCTTCCTCATCCTCCTCTATTTCTTCCTCACTATCTGATGCTGAAGAGGTATCGCTTTCATAATCTGGTAGTGGAGTAGGCTCTTTACCACTGCGTTTGAACTCTGGTTTAAGTTCTAATCGCTCATCCCGCCAAAAAGGACAAGTATCATGGCGGGAAACAGTATTAAAGAATTGAGGAGGTGGCGTCTTAAAACAGTAGATAATATGCTTACAGCATAAGAATCGACTAAGTAAGAAGGTAGGACAGGCACAAACCCATTGATAAGGATCTGTATGATGCTGTTTTATCTGATCTAGACAAACAGTTTTTCTTGCATCCTTTTTCCATTACCTTTTAAAGGCTTCTCTCCATCGTCCTTTAAAGATCCGCTGCTCTCTACCTAATATAGCCTTCATTTAATAGACCATATCAGGGACGAGACGACTTAGTAGAACTATCGCTCGCTTAGCGAGCGTAGCTAGCTAGTCGCTCGTTACTGAGAATGGTGCTCGAGTTCTTACTGCAGTAAAAGGGAATTGGAGTTTACTGCAGTAGAAAGGAGTTGGTGAGCTTCAACAAACCACTACTCAACACCGTAGATAAACCACCAAGTGTAGTGGTCTCTACAATACTGAATATTATGGTTGTTGTGAAGTCTGCTTTTTCATTGATGAAAGAACTAGCTACTTATAGTATATGGGTGCCCCTCTGCCCTAGACGAATGTCATCATTCGTCCGAGACAGAAGAGACGGTGAAGACGGGACATTGCTGTCGCGAATGCGCATCGCTCAAGGGTGTCGTTTGCGATGAATGCGTATCGTTCAAGGATGCCGTGATATACTAATCTAGTTCCAGAGTCACTGTCTTGGCAGAAGCTTTTTCGGCCGAAATACTTTCCGTCTGTTGATGGCCTTGTTTCTCGGCTGTCGCAACACTTACCTAATGCTGATAAGTTGCCTGCTTTAAAGATCTCTTGGTGGGCCTGATACCTTCCATTCTGGAAATCTGCCTTATTTAGAAGCATTTGAGCTGAGGTTAGAGGATCATCATGGCGTCGCCAGTTCTTTGAGTTTGCCTTATGCCAGATATAATAGACCTGGTGCCTTGACACTTCCTTTCCTTTAGGATGCTCCCTAACCTGGCGGAAAATCTCTGCAGGAGCATGGGTCAAGACAAGGGAGTCAATAAGATCGTGTATGACTTGCGGAACTTGAAGATCTTTATAAGGCGGGTGCCAGTGATGTTGAATAGAAAGACGGAGGGTCCGATCAAGTAAGGATGGCTGTATAATAAGCTTACTTCCACAAGGAAATCGCTCTATACGGCGGCCATCTCTCTGTTTTTCAACTTCTACCTTAGATTGATAGCTTCGGGTATGCGCTTCATCCTGAGAGCAATGATATCTATACCGATGATATTGGGAATCAGTTGAGGTATGGCGGAATCGGAATCCACCTTCCTGCCAGATCAAATCTGAAAGACTATGCATTGCTATTCCCATCTCCTCTTTATCAAACTCAGAGCCAAACTTGATAGGCAAAGCATCAAGATCAAATTCAAAGTCATGATTAAGAGGCTGAGGCTGGGAGAGAAGCATAGTAAATTCATCCCAATCATCGCGCTGAAGAGAACGCTTCTTTGTATGACGATTACAAAGGCTTTTTCGCTTCCCTTGCTTATTAAGATCAAAATCCTCGGTCGGACGGGGATTACGGCATTTCGAGCAAAAAAAGGTAGTGGTATCCATGGTGCAGGGTAATTTTTAATGACGCGTGTATAGATAGGGCGTGTATAGATAGGGATGAACACCTAGACGCGATTGTAAACATTTACGCCAAGACGCTAAGCCTGATAAAAATATCACGTGTGCGACATTTTTCAGGAGCCCAGTACCCCCCCATGATACAGTATATCGAGTCACATGACTCAATCTCCCATTATAGACTAGCGCATCGCAAGCGAGTGTGGTCCGTGCATTCCAAATTGGGGAGGCACACAATGATTTTCCAACCCTAACCTCCGACTTTCTTCAACAGCGCCAACGACCTCTTCAACAACCCCGTCAACTCCCCCCACGACATCTCAAGATGACTCACGAGTCCGTTTGGTACAGCCGCCCCCGCAAGTAAGTTCATCTCCGAGCCTCGACAACCTCTCCAGGAACTAATAGCATTTTAGGTACGGCAAGGGTTCCCGTGAATGGTGTGTTTCCCCCTAGGATCTCCTATCTCCCGATGAAAGATTCAACGAAAGCAATCGACAATACGAGAAATGGAATCGATCTGGAAACAACGAATCAGGAGGAATTACTGGACGGATGGCCTTTGCTAATACATATTCGATCACAGCCGTGTTTGCGCCCACCGCGCTGGTTTGATCCGCAAGTACGGTGTATGTGAAACCACCATATCCGATCTCTTCCATGGATACGCAAAGCTATGGATGGAATATTTAAATGGAACAATTGTGGCTAATATGTTTCTACAGATGAACATCTGCCGTCAGTGCTTCCGTGAGAAGTCCACCGACATCGGTTTCAACAAGGTTCGTTTCTTATTCGCATTCTTCGACTCGATCGACCACGATAAATCAAAAAAGCCCGAGTGGAAGGAATTCTTGTCGTGACGGAGACTGACTGGTTCACCCTTTTTTTTACAACAGTACCGCTAAGCAATCAAAAACCCATGTCCGCCTATTTACGCCCTTCTCGATCCGTTTGCGTCCATGATCCGTTTTTTAAGTGCCCCGACGCTCGGTCTCAATAGCGTCTAGGGTGGGGAGAAAGTTTCGAAGCTTACGAATACGACTACTTCGTTCTTTCGCATGACGGCTCCAAAATATCATTGTTTCGTCATGGAGACATTTTTTTTCTTTGCTTGTGTCTCGCCTAGACATTTTCGGACGAGGAGGGGACTGGGGTTGTTGTGTGATGGAGATTTTGAAAAAAAAATCAAGGATGTTATGTTAAATCATCCTTTTTTCCTTATCAAATACCTATGACGGAATTCTCTTCACTGGCCTCCTCAACTCACGACCATTGGACCATTTTCCCGTATATTCCGGACAAGGATGAGCACCGTATATCTCCGATTTGACACATGTCTTCTCAGCAGGTGCCAATCCCGCAAAGAAGCAAGCTTGCGAGTTTCCACTGAAGTCTAGGCCTGTCTATGTGGTAAGTTGGATAAGGTACATTTCGCTTCTACTCTACGAGAGTAGACGGCCATAGAGATTCAATTTACTGTAGACGACTATTTTCGCGCGCTATGTACATGTTACGAATCCAATTTTTAACTCATCATTCAACTCCTTACAATACTTAAGATTTGGCTTTATCCGACTCGATTGAACGAATGCCGTAAAAGAGCATATACGCATCTTGGCGCAGAACTTCTGCCGCCGTAGCAACGGTCACCTTGTTGTCATCCATCAGAACCCACTAGTCAAGCAGTTAGATAAAACGCATTCATGATCAAAGGCTGATGCCCACGTACCTGATCGCCAGCTACGCGGGTGAAGGCGTAATAGTGGCCAGTGTCCATAGTGCCCTTGTGGACCACAACAGTGGATAGGTCGTAGATGTACTTTGACGTGTCCACGGGCTCTTTGTCCTTTTTGACGGTGTAAGGAAGCATATTTATAGTCAGGGGGAAATCAATATGGCCATCCATCTTCTCCGAAGTATTCGACTTGTGCTCATATCGCTAGGGAAAGAGATCAGTATGCAAAAAGGTATAAAGGGAACTAAGATACTAACCTTGATCTGCATGCAAAGAATAAGGGGAAGCTTGCCGATTTGCAATCGCTTAGAAGCTCCCTGCGGAGTACTGCCGCATTTTTCACAGTTGTAAGTCGAGGCATGCAAGTCCTCAACTGCAGTGAAGCTCTCAAGACAACCAATCAGGCTTGCAGCCGGTCCGGTAGAGCGAGCACCCAGCTTGCGCTTCTTGCTCTGAAGTTGTACGTCCAGACTAAGATCGGCCATTGGGTCGTAAGTGTGAGTGGTTTTGCCGCACTTGCGGCACATAACGCTGCTGCGTAGCTCGCCGTAGAAGGTCTGGTGGAAGAAGCAATTACACTTTGTATCGTAACCCTCTGCGTGTCCGGGAGTTGAGGCGTGCAGTGCATTAACTAAGAATTGGAAGTATTCATGGGCATCTTGCTGACGATATCCTGCCATTTCCTATTTGAAAGTTAGACTTTGTCTACAGCAGTCTCCTTCCGTCACTTACTCTTGATGCATCCCATCCGTGATAGAGAAGGGTTGCCGCGGACACGGCTTCGGTCTTTTCGCCGCTGTTGAAGTCCATGAAGACTTCGCTGGCGGCACATGCCATGCAAAAATTGCGGTTACATGTGTGGATATCGTGGCCACCAGCCAGGAAGTAGGCGTTGAGAGTTGGGTCATGAAGAAGTGCCTGTAGGATCACGGCTTGATAGCAAGTTTGTCCCATGTTCCATACACCGCGAGCCCCACGGCGGGAACATGGATTCTTGTTAGCATTTGTCTTGACATAAAGTTCAGAAGCCGAGTCAGGGACACATCTGCCCTTAACTTCTATACAGAAGTTAGTTAGCTGCTTTGTAGCGAAGAAGAGATTGGAAGATTTACCTTCTACGTCGAACGATGCGATAGGGCCGCACATTCGCTCAAGTCCATGGTCATAAACAAAATCGAGGCAATTCTCACAGAAAACGAATCGATTGCGAGATTCCATATCTGCATGAGAGTATTAGTGGGGGTATAAATTCTGTCACATTATAAGCACTTACAGAAAGAATGTCCTGTCTTTTTTGTGTGAGCTTTGCGTTCCGTAGCCAAGCAGGTTTCCGGACAGAGCAAGCAATTGTACTTCGGCTTGAGGGATGCCACGGTCCGAAGACCGGTGACCTGAATGGGCACTACCTCGGGCTTGGTGTATGGGGCAAGTGAGTGGAAGTGCTTGCGGAATCCATTCTTGAATTGGATTGCAACTTGATCGTTCTTCAAGATGGCAGCAAGGTGTTCTAATCAGTATGATTAGCCAAGCCCCGGTTACGCAGGGCATTGAGGGTATACATACCGCAACCATAGGCCGCCTCGGAGAGGAGATGAACAGAGTCGAGATTAGCCATGTTGAAATGTTATGAAAAAGAATAATAGGGCAAGGTAACGATTAATGAGGGTTAGACGCAAAGGATATGCGACGAAATGGGAGGAAATAAGAGTAAAGAAGGAGCCTGGTAATGGACTTTTATATTCCAAAATTTGGAATATGGAAGTAGACAAGCAGTAGACAAGCAAATATAGAAGCTTGGAAGTCAGGGCTGAATACCCAAGTAGGTAATAATAAGCCGAAGTCGAAGTGCAAGTCCCACTATGGTGAATAGAGAAAGCGATGTGTTTCGGGCCTCACAGACTCCCCCTGAGCAAGACCAGCATTATACTATCAGATAGTTAAAAATAGGTCCATGATAGATTGAAGAAGAGGGTGGACTTTATACCTACCACTGTACCAGTGAAAATACGTCTAGAAGGGAGAGGAGCAAATGTGCAAGGGTTGCGGCTGATGTTTCCAGCCTTGGAGGTGATGCAATGATGCCCCACTGTTTCTGTTTTCGATTAATATTCCATCTTCAGTATTCGTCTAAGAAGATGAGCGAAGTTGGATATAGCAACTACTATATCAAGATATTAAGATACGGTATCTCTTCTAATGACTCGGAGCAAGAGATCCGGTCGGGATATCTTTTTTTCGCGTGATCTTGATTTACCGCCTCAGGATCCATCCATATCTCCATTGCTTATTATCTCCGTTATACTCCATACTCTTTATTTCTACTTCATTCCTTAATTCTTTCATCCATTTTCATTTCTCATATCAAGTCAAACAGCATCTTCATGAATATAATCGAAGGGGGTATCTCTATCTTCCAGCATTTCGTAAGGATGTGAGGCCGTGGGTCATCGTGTTCCAGTTCCAGTTCCACGCCCTCTGGGAAGGGCACTAGGTCGAGTACGACTGGAGCTGGCCCCTCTCGTAGTATACCGGTTACTGGCGGGTACACGCGTGCCTCGCGTAGTACCTCCTCGTGTGGCGTATCTGGACGGCTTGGAGACTGTGCTGGGTGGGTGCTCGACAAATGTGGTGTCCGTGGTTCTAGATCAACTGTTAGTCCATTGGAACTCGCACATGAAACTCTCATAGGAAATACATACAGGAAAGTCATCTCTCCATCGTCTGGTCGGGTGGGTTCAATCTCTGCTTCTGTATGGCGTTAGACTCAAAGCCTGTTCAGAGTATCAGAATACTCTTACCTTTTTGTTCTTCTGCCTGTTGGGCTCTCCGGAAGGAATCGGGAATAGGGGCCTTTGACTGATCAGTGAACTATACAAATAAAAAGACTTTGTCTCTGATCTAACCTCGGGAAAATCCACGCAGAACGCGTTCATGTTCATGCCATACAAAAAACTGGCAAAGCTCTCGCTGAATCGAGTCAAACTCTCGTGCATGAGCTGTAGATGCATGAAGTTGGCCTCGAGATCGGCCATTGAATCAGCCAGTTCTGCAAACTGGGGTTCAAGGGCATTAATGGCGGGCTGAGAGTTTCTCGCATTTCCAATGCTGTATCCGCCATGAGCTTCGCGGAGGGAGGATCGAGAACTCGCTCGTAGAGGTGTTGTCGGGCGAGAGGTAGGTCTCGGACGTGAGGCTGATCGTGTTGGGACTTCCATGTTGATTGAGTGATGTTGTTGTTGTATTGATGCCGATGTTGATGTTAGTTTTCAAGATCGAGACCCATCAAAGGCGGTGTCGTTGGAGGGGGATGAAGTAATTAATTCTACTCCTTCTATATTTTAATACAATTTACTCCTCTAATTCATAATTCATAATATTTAGGAGTGTGCTGGATCTGAATTGAATCGAAATTTAGAAATAGGAACAGTACACCTCGTAGGACGCTCTACTTAAAACGATCGTCATTATCTTGATTTTGAGGGAATCCACCTCTGCCACAACGCAACTTCTCTCTTCCATCTTATCTTGTTTCAGGCTCCTCACTTTCCTATCTTCTTTCTTTTTCTCATGCGCGCTTGTTCAATCTTGCGCCGACATCTCCACTCCTCGGCCAAATCAATTCCACTTGTCCGCCCACAGATCGCGTGCATCCGATCACACTCCTATCTACATCCTTACTCCACACCACGTCCTAAAGAGGCCTCGACTTTTTGGATCACTTTCTCTATCTTGGCCATTGGTGGCGGCACTTGGCTGCACAACTACTTTTCTTCCCAGGATTCACCCTTCACTCCTTCTAAAGGCCCGGCGCAAGAACCCTTTCTCGGAAGAATCAATACGCTCGACGTCATGTCTCTCCAGCCCGCGCCAGGTACCATTAGTACCCTCACCCCGGAGCAGGAGGTGAAACTTCGAGAGTTCTGGATATTGGCCCTCAAGGTTTTTGGAGTCAAGCTCGATGCCCTGAATCTGAATGCGAAACCCACTGCGGAGCCTTCCGCCGCGGAAAAGGAGAAGGATAAGGGCAAGAAGAAGTCCAAGCACCGTTGGTTTGGCCGCGGAGGAGATGATGAAGAAGATACCAAGAGCGTTACTTCCGTCTCATCCAACCTGGCTTCTATCAACATTACCGACGGCGATGACAAATATGGACAATCCAAGGAGTTCCAGCAGGCCCTGCAGGAGATGACTCCGGACGAGATCCGAACATCCTTCTGGAACATGGTGAAGCATGACAACCCGGACTCATTGCTGTTGCGATTCCTACGCGCTCGCAAGTGGGATGTGAACAAGGCTCTGATCATGTTGATCTCCACCATGCGCTGGCGCTTGCAGGATGTGCACGTGGACGACGACGTCATGGCTAATGGCGAAGCGCAGGCTCTGAAGCAGAGTCAGAGCTCTGATCCCATCGAGAAGAAGAATGGCGAGGAGTTCTTACTGCAGATGCGCCTAGGTAAGAGCTTCCTCCACGGTGTGGACAAGTTTGGTCGTCCCATTTGCGTGGTGCGAGTGCGCCTGCACCGCGCTGGTGATCAGCAGCCGGAACCACTGGAGCGCTTCACTGTCTATACAATTGAGACGGCCCGCTTACTCCTCAATCATCCCGTTGAGACCGCTGTAAGAAATTCCAGCACCACTACTTCTTTTTCGTCTGATCTAACGCGGCAATAGACAATCATCTTTGATATGACAGGCTTTGGTTTGGCCAACATGGTGAGATCCTTTCTCTCGCTTTTTGATTCGCTAACTCACATTCTTTTCAGGACTATACACCGGTCAAGTTCATGATCAAGTGCTTCGAAGCTAACTATCCCGAATCTCTGGGTGCTGTGCTAATCCACAAGGCGCCATGGGTGTTTTCCAGTTCGTATCCTTTTTGAAATTCTCCTTACAATTACTGATTTCCCTTCTAGGTATCTGGAGCGTCATTAAGGGCTGGTTGGACCCTGTCGTTGCATCCAAGATCAATTTCACCAAAAATCGCGAAGATTTGGAGGCCTTTATCGCCCCTGGCCAAATTATGAAGGAGTTGGACGGTGATGAACAATGGGAATACGAGTACAAAGAGCCGCAAAAGGACGAGAACATCAAGATGGAAGACACCGAGACCCGGGATGCCTTGCTCGCCGAGCGCCAAAAGTTGGCCGTGGAGATTCAGGATACCACCATCGAATGGATTGGTGCCAGTCTCAAGAAGGAAACAGAAGCAGTCTCCGCTGTCCAGGAGAAGCGTAATGACTTGATTGCACAGCTTCGCAAGCAATACTGGGAGCTGGATCCGTATATTCGAACTCGCTCACTCTACGATCGAATCAACATAATCCAGCCAGGTGGCACCGTTGAATTCTACCCAGCTGCGGAGAATGCCGATTCCAAGGAAGTGGCGGCCTGATTGGGATTGGGAACTGCTTACATGACATGTGTGAAATTTGTTTAATCTGATGAGCTATGATTCAAGACTATGGCGAGTGGACCTGATCATCTAATCTAGACTTGTGGGCAGATTCTACCCTTCGGAGTACGGAGTGTGTACCGATTGATGATAAGGGTTTAGAAAGGTTTAGCTGCGAATCTCATGGAATTTTCATAAATTGGAATTTGATCTTTTGCAAGTCATCAAATCCAAGTTCAGTTCACTGAGCTGAGGAGTACTTGGAGTACAAGCTGTTCACATCTTGGCCTTAATTTCTTCATGAAGAATCTTCAGTTTTTCCATATCGGTGGCCCGTGCAGGCCAGCCAAGGGTCAAACCATCTTTCTCATTGGGCTTGGGGATCTATATCAGAGTTAGCATATCTTCTTGGAACACTCGTAGCAGTTTGGAATGGATATCAGGCCGAATGGCATACCATATGGAAATGAACCTGGTCAATGGTCAGTAAAGGATCAATCAGTAACATCAATTGTACTTACATGGTCGACGGCCTGGTTGGCGATACGTCCGTTGTTCTGCAAAACATTGAAATCCTGGGCACCAAAAGCTTTGGCAATCTTTTTGACCAGAGGCTATAATGATCATATTAGGGCTTTTCTCTATACTATCAGTTCAGATTAACTTACCAGGATTTCGACAAGGTCCTCGTCAGGGATATCAATGAGCTTCTCGCCGTGGAACTTGGGAATCACAAGCTTTTCAGGTGTATTAGCACTAGTACATGGCGTGCAAATATATTGCCTATTGCCACAGCATGGAATGAAAACTCACAGCATGGCCGCGGCTCAAGGGCTGGATATCGAGAAAGGCAAAGACCTTGTCACTCTCAAAGAGTTTGAAAGAAGGGATATCACCTACTACCATTAGTATCAAATATGGGATAGCGCATAGAGTCGAAAGTCGAAGAAGTTGGAATTACCCTTGATGATCTTGCAGAAGATGCAGGAAGCAGAAGACATGGCTAGAAGTGAGTAATTAAGATGATAACAATTAGCAGGTACGGAATGATGCGGGGTTTGTTTTGAAGTCGTTATGTAATTGTAAAAAGAAAAAGTGGAAGTTGGGGGGATCGAACCCGCGTCCACCATTTTTCAAAGGGTAGATAAGTACCCAAATTTGGTGTAAATGTCGAGGATTGGGACATACTAGTGCAGAACCCATTTCTTGCCTTTTACCAGAGATGGCCGTGGTTTGCCCAACATAATCCTCTAACTATTCTTTGGAACCCCACATTGCAACACAGCAGTTGTATATTTTTGCTGTTTTTTTAGCTTGTTCAATTTAAATTTTATCACATTTTGCTATTCCTCGTTTTTTTCCCGTAATTAAAGGCCCCGTTGTGTGGTTATAGCAAGGTTGGTGTGCGTAGCTGTAAGCCCTTGGTATATATATGTTTTAATGCCACTTCCCATAGTTAAATAGTCCTCCATTTACTATACTTTGTTCGCTTCTGCCACTCAATGAAAGATGCAATATACTAGTGATGATTCACGAGGGCCATATCTTGAAATGTAAGATTCAAATTAATCATAACAGAACGAAGTCGCCGCCATATAGTATTGCCCTCATATATCATTGAGGCCAAGTCAACTAGACAGCAGGTCGAGTACTTGAAGTTGCATCCAATCACAATGGATGAATTGTCAGACCCTATATCGATGAAACTACTACAAGCCCGACAAGGCATATAAAAGCTGCATAGAATTGAAACTGCAAATTGCAAGAATATATATCACAATTAAACATCGTTGATCAATCCGATTCCCCATTAAAGCGCCATCGATTGAACGATTACCATTGCTCTACTTCCGAATCAGGTCTAGCGTCAAGTCCCGTGCCGAAACCTGCGAATTGCATCTCATCCGCTTGCTCCTGCTGTACATCGACTGTCACCCTTCTCCGCTCCAATTCCCCGCTGGTCTCGTATACGCTCTATCAGAGACCATGCAGAAGTCCCGGGCCATCCAGTCCGCCCTAGGGCCACGCGCCTTCGCTGCCCCTCGTTTCCACGTTCAGTTCCAGCGCAACCTCCAAGATGTTGCCATTACTCGCACCGGAAAGCCGATCTTGAAGGTCCAAGGTGGCCGGTAAGTCCTCAATTACTTTTTGAGGTTCAATTCTTTTTGGCTCACAATCTACGCCTCTAGCTCATCCCTCGGAGGTACCGCACCCTCGTCACCTCGACCCTATACTCGCTTCGATTGGCTCACCATGGAACTCTAGGTTATACTGCCACCGTCTTCGGTGCCACTGGCTTCTTGGGTCGCTACATTGTCAACAAACTCGGTATGTGGAAGCCCTAAATAAGTTGGTCCTTGGGTGCTGGACAAATACTGATATCGCGCAGCTACCCAGGGTTGCACCGTTGTGGTCCCTTACCGCGAGGAGATGGCCAAGCGTCACTTGAAGGTCACCGGTGATCTCGGCCGTGTTAACTTTATCGTATGAGGACTCTGCTATGCTCAAATCGCCTTCAAACCCTTTTCTGATCCCTCTCCACAGGAATACGACCTGCGCAACACGCAGTCCATCGAGGAGGCCGTTCGTCACTCCGATATCGTCTACAACCTTGTTGGTCGCCAACATCCCACCAAGTGAGTCAAGAGCCAGCGTCAAGCTATTACTGGAGATGCGGAATGTCCCATTGACGCTTGAAGCAGGAACTTCTCCTACACTGATGTCCACGTGGACGGCGCTGAGCGCATCGCCGAGGCTGTCGCTAAATACGATATCGACCGGTTCGTCCATGTTTCTTCCTACAATGCCAGCCGGGACTCCCCCTCCGAGTTCTTCGCCACAAAGGCGTGGGGTGAGGAGGTCGTCCGCTCCATCTACCCCGAGACCACCATCGTGCGACCGGCCCCTCTTTTCGGCTTCGAAGACAATCTCCTGCACAAGCTCGCTGGTGTCACCAACTTGCTCACTGCCAACCACATGCAGGAGCGCTACTGGCCCGTTCACGTAAGTTTTTGTCAATATAAATGAAGATCCGTTCCAATTAACTCGTGTCAAGGCCATTGATGTCGGTCATGCGCTGGAGCGGATGCTGCACGATGACAGCACTGCCGGCCAGACCTTCGAGCTTTACGGTCCCAAGAATTACTCGACCGCCGAGATCGCTGAGCTCGTCGACCGTGAGATCATCAAGAAGCGCCGCCATATCAACCTCCCTAAGGCTGTCTTCAAGCCTCTTGCCCACAACCTCAACAAGTTCCTGTGGTGGCCCACCATTTCCGCCGACGAGGTGGAGCGTGAGTTTATCGACCAGGTTATCGACCCCACAGCCAAGACCTTCAAGGACCTAGGCATGACCGAGACCTCCGATCTGGCTGACCTGACCTTCCACTACTTGGTACGTTTACCCACTGGTCCTGATCTGGGGATAATCACTGACCATTTTTACAGCAAGGATACCGTAGCGCATCCTACTACGATCTTCCCCCAGCCACCGAGCAGGAGCTGCAGGAGGATAAGAAGTACGTGCATGTGCTGGACAGCCAGTAGTTTGTGTTTTTACTGTATATAAAGCCGCTTCTAAAGCCAATTCAAATTCCACCTTTCCTTTTGTCTAGAAATTGATCAGGAACAAATCGTTAAACCCTTATTATACTTCTATATCTCCTCCAAATATACTATAGAACTACGGAGTAACGTACGGAGTACGATGGAGTAACTCCGTGATGCGGGGCCACTTTTTATTTCCTGATAACAAAAATGAAAATGAAATTTCTCACTTCTCAATTCAACGATGCCTTCACCAATTCTACTCCTCAAGACCAAATCATCCCCCCATGATGGCTACGATGATTTCTTTCTTGAACAAGGCTATGATCCCACCTTCATTCCAGTGCTAGAGCATCGCTTCCACGCCGAGAACCTAGCTCACGTGCGGGGTCTATTCGCGTCTGGCGCATTCGACACGAGCAACAATACAAATGCCAATGCCAATACGGATACCGAGCCTAAGAAATATGGCGGACTCATCTTCACCAGCCAGCGTGCAGTGGAGGGATTTGCCAAGATGATCGAGGAAGATGGCCGTATGTCGAGCATCAACGCTGATCTTGATCCAGCAAAAAAAAAAAAAAACCAAGACTCAGTACTAACTGGAGCCCTACAGTCCCCATTGAATATGACACTACCACCTCTTTAATACTATATACCGTCGGACCAGCCACAGCCCGCTCCCTAACCACACTACGAGACCAATATCTCCCCACAGCAACAATCCACGGCGCCGACACCGGTACAGGCGAGAACCTCGCCCACATGATTCTCGCGCACTACAACGCCATATACCCACTCAGCTCGAGCTCCACAAAACCAAGCCTGCTATTCCTAGTCGGTGAACAACGCCGCGACATCATTCCAAAAACCCTCATGGGGCCCTCTTCCCTGGCAGACCGGATCTCAGTGGATGAGATTGTGGTGTACGAAACGGGGGAGATGGGCTCGTTTGAAGGGGATTTTGAGAGCGCTGTTCAGAGGTATGCGAGTGAGCCTGTTCTTTGGGTTGTGGTGTTTTCGCCGTCTGGGTGTGAGGCTATGCTTCGTGTTTTGGGACTCGGTCCGTTTGCAGATGCTATTAAGGATGATTCGCGCAGACTATTTATTAGTACGATTGGACCGACTACTCGCAATTATTTGCAGAGTAAGTTTGCGTTCGAGGCTGATGTTTGTGCGGAGAATCCTACTCCTCTTGGAGTTGGAGATGGCATTCGTCAGTTTATGGATGCGCAGACGAACAGGCGATGATACCCATTTCTATCTATTACATATTCATACCCCTAGTTCTTTACAGGAAGGCATATAGTATACTGTACGAACTCGAATTGATGTCAAGAAGACAATTACATTGAATTTCCAGCTGCTTTTCTCTTTTTCTCTCTACACCAGGCATAAATTGTATGCTTTCGTGACCGACTAAATGATGCGTAATAAGATGTTTCGTTTCGCAGCTCATCCTCTCTTACCGCATAATCTCCTCGTAAATCAGGACTGGAAGGATTCTTAGCATTGACTTTTAAAGGGTTGGAATAGGCACTTACGCTTCAGCTGCTCCTTGCTCAATACATCCTTGTTCTTGTCGAAATCGAAGAACCCATCTGGAATGGGAGGTGCAGTTGGTTCATCATCGGGGTCGTGGTAGGGCTCCAGGTAGGGGTGACGCAAGGCATCCTCCACAGTGATACGCTTGGCGGGGTTGAAAGATAGCAACTTCTCGAGAAGATCCAAGGCCAGATCGTTACTCTTAGGGAAGAGAGCTCTAAAAGGAATCTTTTTCTTGAAGGGGAGAGAACGGATGTACTCGCGCGCTCTGCGAGACTTGATACCGTAGTAGTCTTCCATGGTGGGTGTGCCAAGCACATCCAAGATGAGTGTCAACTGGTGATGATCTGCATATAAACTATTAGATGGAATGTCAGTAGAAAATACAGGGACCACGTACAATCCTTTCCGGGGAAAAGAGGCTTTCCGCTCAACATCTCAGCCAAAATGCATCCAACACTCCACACGTCAATGGCCTTGGTGTATTCTTTGAAGGTCAACATGATTTCCGGTGCACGGTACCAGCGAGTGGCCACATATTCCGTCATGAATCCGGAGTTGTCGTCGGTGGATGCGGCCGATCGCGCCAGACCGAAATCACACACTTTCAAGTCGCAATTGGCGTTGAGAAGCAAGTTGGAAGGCTTGAGATCTCGGTGAAGGACATTGGCGGAGTGCATGGCCTTGAGGGCTCGAAGGGTCTGGTAGATAAAGTATTGGCAGTGGTCATCGGACAGGTCTTGTGTACGAATGACTCGGTGCATGTCAGTTTCCATGAGTTCCTAAAAAACTAGTTAGCCATTGAACACTCTGTCTTTGTGCAAAATGAATAGTTTGCGTACTTGAATCAGGTAAACCTCATTGAACCCCTCGTAGTTGCGAGGCCGTTGGATATCCAGAATGGAGATGATGTTCTCGTGGTTAAAGTACCGCAGCAGCTTCATTTCGCGCAGTGTTCGCAAGCAGAACATGGAGTGGTCGAATGGAGTGATCTTCTTGATCGCAACCTTCTGGCTGGACGGCTTGTGAATGGCAGAGCTAAGAGTATATTAGCTTGGATATGCCTCATCCCGCTTCCAATGGGTTGATTCTTACCAGACCACACCATAAGCGCCCTCGCCGATGACATCTTGGATTTCGTATTGGTCGGAAACGTTGAAGGAGATCTTCCGCGAACCTCCTGGTTGGGGGGGTTGTTGAACCATATCGGTGGATCTGAGGGGTGACAGGACACGGTCAGCTTCAAAAATAACAACAATGAGATGCCCCTCCTACTACTTAGCGAGTTTGGAGAAGAGTTTTTTGGCAGAGCGCCAGAGGTATCCAAGGTAACCCATCTTACATTTCGCTTTCCACCGGTGCGCTGGCGAGTAGATGCGAGGCGATTCCTGAACTTCGATGCACTACTCCAACGGGACGGGAGGGGTCGCACGGGTCTTTCACCAGCAAACGATCAAAACGATCAGAAAGCAAAAGGGTGAAGAGAACAGTGAGAAACTAGAGCAGATCCTGACGACGGGTGTACACTTCAACGGGAGATGAGGTCTCGGGGAGGGTCTGAGATGGTGTTAGCGCGCTATGCCGTATTCTTTGCGAACAGACCAGCCGTGCCGAGGCGGGGTTGATCTGCCGATCTTCTGCTCACTTCTCGAGAGATCTGAATAGAGAGGAAGAGAACGAGAAGGATACTCAAGCTCAGCCAGAAGGTGGTGGGGCCAGTGAATCAAAAGGGGGGGTAAGAAGTAGTAGCAGTAAGTAATGAGGGGGAGGGTTGAGAGAGAAGGAAAGAACGGGCACTACTGTCAGAGATTCTAATATTAGGAGATCATAACATTATGTACTCTAGTTCATACTTCTTGCATTTTTACATTTTACATTTCTGATCTACAGTAAGGATAAACTATAGTTCTATTTCCTCGTATGATTAAATTGTTTATCAACCAGTCGAACCTTGGATTTACTCTGGGGGAGGGGCCATAGCCCACATTCCCCAATTAGATACTTGCAAGGTACTTGACTTGACGCACTGAAACGAATACGTAGCCCAAGTCAATGGTAAGTCTCCGCCACCAGCGCCAACAGAAGGATTCTCAAGCGCTGGAACTGATCACAATTCACGATCACATATCACTATTCACATAATCCCCACTTGGGCAGTCTTGATTGGATTGTTACTGCTTCATCCTGGTTTCAGACACACATCATGATACAATACTTTCAAAACAACCCGACTTCATGAATATTCCATTGAACGCCTCGTCTACAAAAGAGAATGTGGAAGAGAATTTAGATCAAAACTCCTATTACTGAAAGATCTTCTATTACTGAACAACCTAAGAAGGAAAAGCCAGTTAGTAAACGCATTCAATCATATATAAAAAAGAGGATATCTCTTACCTTCTCCCGTAGAGTAGCCATCCATTGATCCAAGCTAAGAGCCTGGTCTGCGCGGTCCTCAACCAACATCGTTTGAGCCCACAGGCGAAGTCCAGGCTCGCCATCCTCACGCACAACATACAGATGGGGTACGATAATACTTCCAACACCCTTGGATCGGTGATCACGACTCTTCTCAATCACCGCCCGCACGCGCTGACTGAACTCGTTCTCAACCTCGGGTAAGCTCTGTTTACCAACCCGTAGCTCGCTACGGTCAGCAACACCAAACACATCCTGAATGAGCTGGGGTACCGTATCACGGCCGACCCAGAGGAACTGTGTCTGTCCATCATCAATCAGGTACAGACCATATGCAGCTAGAGCCTGGGAAGACAGCTTAAGAGTTGGCGGAAGAATGATCTCGCCGGTCGCCTCGTCCGGAAGACCGGCGAAGTCGGGCATATCATGGAGGGAGTACATCTTGGGGTAGATGTATTGGATGAGAAGAGGTAGGGGCAGAGTAGACAAGAGACAGATCGCGGCAGACCGCATATCCGAGGGTATCTGTGCAGACTTGCGAAGGCCAAGCTATATAAGAGGTTAGAATTAGCAATGAAAATCATCTGGGAAGGAGAGAAAGCCTACATTTTTCATCAATGCGAGGAAAAGAATTGGCAGAGCCCGGAGGTTGGCTGGGAATTGGAGACCACCGCCGCCGACGCTGCCACCAGCAAGCTCCTTGCGGTAGGTTGTCAGCAGTTCGATAATCTTGGACTGCAGAAGATCGCGAGCAGGATCCAAGCCGCTGCTCAAAGCCTTTTCAGTGGCCTTGTGACAGTAGAAGGTTGCGATGGCCTGTTGATCAGCCGAGGCATAGACATCGGCCAGGTTGGTGGTGGTAGGGAGGACCATGGTGATGACACGAATACGGCGCTCGCCATTGCAAGTGGTGTGAAGAACCGCAGCCTGCAAGCAAATAACAGGCTTTGTCATGCTTTCGTCAATTGAAACTTCCACCACATATCCTTGATCGCGGGGGAATGCGGGGAAAGCACAAAGGTCGGTACTGCGGTTAAAGAAGTTTCCGTAGAAGCTGCTCATGCGTAGACCAGTGGTTGCGCGCACACGAAGAACGGCTTCCAAACCGATCTCAGCAGACAGGTAGTCGGAGAACTCACGTGCGAATTTGACGGCATCTTCGCTTCTGGAGGCGGTCCAACCTGGGTAGACTATCAAGGAGTTAGCATCTATGCAAATAGACAACTATATGGAAATAAAACCTACAGAAGGTTTGTCCTCCGGTATACCGAGGAAGACAGCTTAGTGTTGCGACATCGGTGTACTGAGAGCTGAACAAGAACATATCTACGGACACCTGAGCCTTCGAGCACTCAATAGCGAAGCTCTTGTAGAAAGCGTTACCAGCCTGCAAAAGGCTCGATTCCTTGCTTGTGCCCAGCAACTTCTTATCTTCCCGGACAGGGAGCGCTCCAGGGCCAATGTTAGGCAGTGAGGCGCTCAGTACAGTTAACTTACCACCAACGGGGGAGATTAGTTTGTAACCAGCCCGCAGGGCCGATCCCAATGCAAGGCTGTTGTTCTGAGTGTTTTCGAACATCTTTTGGAGTTTGTCAAGGAAATTCTCAACGTTCTGTCGGCATTCGCTAAGTGTCACAAGAAGATCACCAGGAATTGGTAGGAATGGCTCTTCAAGGTCACTGACGACCAACATCCGTGGCTCGGAAACCTCAGGGCCATCTCGAGGAATGCTAAAGTAGTGCAGACTTGAATCAACCGCGAGGAAGCCCAATCGAGTCCGGCGGTCGGCATTGGGTATACGATCGAGACTCTCCTTGATAGTTCGCGCAATCGTGGCTAGAAGACCAGTTTGCACGGACGAATAGCTGACGTCAATCACGAATAGATAGACAAGCGGCTGTGGGGGTCGGACCATGTATTCCTGGGGCGCAACAAACTCGACCACGCTATAGTTCAGATCGGCACGCAACGAACGGTCGGCTGGCGTCTGTGTTGCGGCATCCCAGTCAAAGGCCTGTGGCACATCGTTGGTTAAATTGCACATGTTACAGCGCCACCGGTGACCATGGTCGAGGAACGTAACAAAGGGATGGATATAAGAGCGACAGCGTCGGCATCGCGAAATAACTTGGTCGGGGATCACAGGGATCGGATCTTCCGATTCGTGAAGGGACGTGTATGGCTGGATGACGAGCGCAAATGGCAACTTAGACTTCTTTTGGAGATTGTAGGTTGTCGGGACTGCGTTCAATGTCGACCGCATGAATTTTGGGGGGCAAATAGCGTTGGGAGACGGGTAAACACTAGTCTATTGATTGTCAGCACATCACCGCCCAGTTGCTAGGGAAAGGGTTTGCGACGCACCCCTGCAGGAACAATAATTGGAGGTGGAGGATAATCCAGCTCTGCCACACTGAATGGTTGAGAGATGAGGTCTGTTGGGTATAGCTGGTTCAGCTGGATGTTCTGCGCAGGCTGAACAGGCGCGAGCGGCGGGACAGCGGGCATGTGGTGTGGCTCTGACATGCCCATTCCACCGAACTGCTGTGTCATTTGAGCGACATCGGCAGCCGGTGCAGGATAACCTGCTGATGCTTGCTGCATCTGGTTCGGGTCTGCGTTGTATACGGGCTGCTGGTATCCAGCAGGCTGGGCCTGTTGAGGGTATGCTCCATAGGCACCTCCCGCCGTCTGCTGTCCCCCAAGAGCGGCATTAGCACCCGAGCCAAACTCGAACGCTTCACCAGCATACGCTCTTTTCTTCTTTCCACTCGGAGCCGCGTGAGGGGCAGGTTGTGCAGGCGCTGGTGACTGTTGCGCGGGAGCCGGTGAATCGTAGCCGGGCTGGGCATACCCTTCCTGTGGAGGATAACCCCCTTGAGGAGCTGCCATGAAGGGCTAATAGGGTCGGTGGATTTAGTATGGAGTTTCGCGAGGATGATGGATAGGACCGGAAAGGTGACGAATTCCGGGAGATATTATGGATTGATATGAGGGGGGAACAGCTTTGCTACAACCCCACAACAATCAGTTAACTGATCGATCAAGGAATGAGGAACCAGCGTACAGGTAGGTCTGAGCTGGCCAATAAATCCTCGAGGCATAACGGACCAGAAGGGACTTACATAGATATATTGGCACTAAAGACGAGCAAGTAGAAGCAGAAGACAGAAGGCCGATGGTGTACGGTGGCCTTTAGGTTGCGGCTGCTTAGCCAATCACGGGGAACGTAGGCCGCGGACTAGAGCAACCTTGAAGTACAAAGTACACTGAATTCAATACCTATTCCTGATCTAGTCTATCTAGCTAGATTGCTCCAACTATCTGAATGATATGGTTTAAAATTAATGCTATTTTTGCTCAAATGCAATGATCCTGCGTCTTATCTACCTATAGGGCTAATATCCCTTGGCCTTGGGGGCGACAAAGAATATAAATACCTAGGTCACGGTGATGAACCTTGGAATTTTCCAATGAGGTTTACATTAGGTTTCTTTTATATACATAAATGAAAAAAAAAAACAGATCACAGGTGTAGGCTCATCTACCTAACTATTCTAATGGAGCGGGAAGTTATATACAATGCATTGATCTGTAAGGAATGTGGGCTACTAGCTGTTGCCCTGCCAACCCTTAAGCACCACACCACCGTCTTTTGCGCACGAACTCCTCCACATGCTCAATCGCCATCACTGCGCCCAGCCACGGTAGGTAGTTTTGCTTTTCGTTTTGGCTTATAGCGATTTTTTGTTTTTGTCCTTTTCTTTCCTTTCCATTCGGTCATCAATTGCTCTTCAAGACCTCGAACAATCGGAATACCTCTTGCAGAAACGTGCATGTTTAGCCGGCATAATGAGTGTCCGAGTCGTTGCACGAGTTCGTCCACTTCTCAAGTCCGAACGAGAAGTTGATGTCATTCTACGCACTGGTGCATCCCCCGGCACCGAAACCAAGTCCCAACAGTCCTCGAGCGAAGACCGAAAGCTCGCCGCATTGAGGGATAGGGATAATGTCGTTCGGATCCCTAATCCCAAGAATGAGGGGGAAGAATATACTTTTCAGTTCAATGCAGTCTACGACGCAGATGTAGCCCAGCAGGAGATGTTCGATGCCGAAGGTGAATATCCTCCAGTGGCAGGTGCAAACATCAACGTCAATACTGACTAATATAGTTGCGCCAACCATTAAGCACTTGTTCAACGGATTTGATGTCACCATTTTTGCATACGGCGTAACCGGTACCGGAAAAACACACACCATGCGCGGTGGTAAAACTCTGGCTGATAGGGGTGTCATTCCCCGGCTGCTGAGTGGTATCTATAGACGAAGCCGGAAGATCGAAAAGGATACCGACGGAGAAACGACGGTTCAAGTCGCTCTGAGCTATTATGAGATATATAACGACAAGGTCTATGATCTGTTTGAGCCACCAGAGAAGCGGACCCTATCAGGCCTGCCTCTTCGCGATAATGGCGGCAAGACGGTTGTAGTTGGTCTTGTCGAAAAGGCGTGTACAAGCTTGAAAGAGTTTGAAGGTTTATACGATCAAGCAAATAATAACCGTTCAACTTCCGCGACCAAGGTATGTTTACTCGTTGACACTGAGCTATGGTGTTGCGGCTGACGATGTGATCTTAGTTGAATGCCCATTCGTCTCGCTCTCACGCCATTCTCGGGGTGAAGGTTACCATCTGCTCAGCCGACAAGACTCGAGTCAGTACCATCTCTGCCATCGACCTTGCAGGCTCTGAGGATAATCGACGGACGGAAAATGACAGAGAGAGAATGGTAGAGTCTGCCAGCATCAACAAGAGTCTTTTCGTTCTGGCCCAGTGTGTTGAGGCGATCACAAAGAAACAGCACCGCATTCCGTACCGCGAATCGAAAATGACAAGAATACTGTCTCTAGGCCAGAACAATGGACTTACTGTGATGGTTCTCAACCTTGCACCCGTCCGGTCATACCACTTGGACACGATCAGTTCGTTGAATGTTGCCAACCGTACCCGAAAGATTGAGGTACGAGAAGTAGAAAATGATCCTATCTTTAAAGGCCCTGCGAGACCAGCGGCTCGGCCTTCTTTGGCCCGCTCTCGACAACCTTTACGGGCTCTCACAGCCTCCGTCAACGTGAATATGCCGGCACCTGCGACCAAGGATCCACCGAAGGATGACAAACCCCTGAAGGCTTTCAGCGTCTACTCTGATGGACCCAAAGCAGTGTCTCAGACCCGGAAGCCTGAGCCTGTCAAGAGAACATCCCTCTCATCTGATGCCCTGGCCGCTCGGCCTTTAAAGCCTTCCCGTCAGACTTCAAGCAATGCAGATTTATCTGCCGCTAGAATTGAGGAGATGGTGGAGAGGAAAGTGGAAGAAATTATGGCCACGCGGGCCGTGAGTGAGCAATCGAGACAAACGCAGGTCCGCGAGCTCAATGAACAACTCCAGCGTAGATTGGAAATGCTGGAACAGCGCATTGAGGGCACTGAGGATGCTCGCGCAGAGGGTCTGTCGTATCTCCTTATGGCAAAGCAACACCAGGCACGTGGAGAGAACAGCTCCGCGTTGAGGATGTACCAACTGGCACAGCCACACTTTCCGCATAATGAAAAGTTAACAGCTAAGATCTCTGCTCTCAAGCAAAGGATCGAGACACAACAGCCCGCTGCTTCACCTCCCAAGGGAAAGTTCGGAAGCATGCTATCCCTCAAGAAGGATACCACTCTCACTCTTGGGAAGCGTCAGGCTGACTACGACAGTGATTCCATGAACCAGGCTGATGAAGGGTTCTCAAGTGATGAGAACAGTTTCATGGGCCCAAAACAGAAAAAACGCACCACCAAGTCCATCCGTCAGAACGGCACTAGGCTTGAAACTCTGGATGAATACGAGAATGGGTCGCTATCCCCTCGAACCCTACACCTGCTTTCCATCGTGAACTCGCGGGATGTCAGTCAGATCAAGCTGTTGAAAGGAGTTGGGGTCAAAAAGGCAGAGGCGATTGTCGATTGCCTCTGTGAGATGGACCAAGATTCCGCAGTTTCAGATCAGTCCCAGTTCCAGGTGAACAGTCTAGCTCAGCTGAGCACTCTGAAGGGCGTAGGCATTCGCACAGTTGAGAATATGCGGAATGGTGTATTTATCTGATCGCATTTTCACGGCGCAATCATAGTTATGCGGGTGTTTCCTTTCTACATTTTTGTTTCATCCTTCAGCGATGGTGCTGGGGCGTTCTGGTTCCGCTATATAGCAAGTTTCAAGTTTGGAGTTTGCCTCTCAGCATAGACGTGTTGAGTTAATCATTCCTATCCATTCTTGCCCATGTCATTCTGACGACTACCCACTGCACCCAGTCTCCTAGGCCTTCAACACCCCCGATTGTCAAGATTATAACTTCGTAGGACGTAAACATCCTTAGCTCGATTTTCTTCCATTAAACAGCTCGACCATGGCCGGAAATGAAGTGAAAGTGTCACGAGATTGACTTCCAACCTGCAGGCTTTTCTTTCCCTGTCGAGGCGGCCACTGAAAGATAGACTTACTGATAGCATCACAATATTTCAAGGGTTGGTTCGTTGAGCTGCTAAGAACTCGCGTGCATGTATCGCTTTAATCTAACTATACTGACTTTTTAGGTCGACTTCGATGAGTTAAATTGGAAGGCTGGAAACCTCTGGGTATTTACCATATCTAGGTCAAGGTACCTCCAGAGCTAAGTATTGGTTCCCTAGGTAACACCGAACTATACGGAGGACCTACAACTCTGTTCGGCTTTACTGCCATTTCTATCTCACTTGTCAAACCCGGGATAAAAATTGATATATCTATGTACAAGAACGAGATACAACCTGTGACATTCACAAAAAAAGAAAAAGAAAAACAGATGTTGAGAACGTAATGCTCGCTGAGCATTCAAGCCATGGGTACGACATGAAAAAAAGGAAAAAAAAAAAAAAAAAAAAACCCCCAGGACCCGAGAGCTCTTTGGGAGACCACCTGGGCTAACGCTTCATACCCAAAGAGAGGGACCCAGTAGCACCGTAAGGTGTCATCAACGTCAACGTCAAGATCTTCATCTTTGCAGAATCATCACGCGAAGAAGAGCCAAATCATAATCAAAGGCTAAGGGAAGCGAGACGAAAGAAGGGTGATGCTCTATGGCGATATGGCATGATTCGAAGGTCGAAAGGAATAAAATCGAAATCATCGTATCATGATCGGACGCGAGAATCGTGGGATCCGCCCCATCCAGATGGGCGCCAATGGGTACCAGTCGAATGTTTCGTTACAGGGCTGGTTGGAGCCTGGTAGACATATTCCCCGTCGACGTACAAAGCACCAGTAGAGAAGTTACTGCGATGTTTGCGACGAGCGTAACGCTGCTCTAGACGGTAGAGCTCGAGTTCTAAGGTTCCAAGTGGATTGATTAGTCCGAGTTTCTTCCCCACGTCGATCATGTTTCAAGGTTCCCACATACTGGCTTGTAGCTTATCGAAGAAACTGAGACCCATTTTGGATTGTGAAGAAGGTAGAAAGGTAGGAAGAAAATGGAAGGTATTCTTATGGAAAAAACAAGTTTCTCACATGCGAGTGCCGGCACTGGACGGAATAGCAACCACGTCACTAAGCGAGTCATGGGGTCAATTGACGAAATGGAGGGTGAAGATGAATAATTCACATACCTATATCATAGAAGATGATAGCAGCTGAATAATAGGGGGAAGAGGAAGTTGTGAGGGGTTTAACCCGTTTCGCACGAGGGAAGCGCTTAGAATTTAGCGTGTGCCACACACACGATAGGGAGTCGAAAGGGGGAGAGAGATTCGAGACAGGGAGTCTGAAGAAAGTCAGAAAACGAATGGAATGACTTTAGAAGCAAAGTAGGATAAGTGAGTGTGATATGGAAGAGAAGGTTGGGAAGAAGGAGAAGAAATGAAGATAAGAGGAGTCAAGGAGAAAGCGAGACTTGACTAGGATTCGACGAAACAAACAAAAAGTGGAGAAGTAAAGGCGTAGTGTTTTGGTTAGAATTCGGTCTATTTAATCTAGCCTTTTTTTATTCACTTTCAACCGATTAGGGGCTAATTTATTATACTTCTATACTAGTTGTTTACTAGTTATCTTAGTTATGTTCTTATTGACTAATGAGATCCATTGACTTTGCTAGTGGTTTAAGTAGATAGTAGTTGCAATCTCTATTTCCCTTCCTTCCCCTCTATTTCGATATCTAATTCGTCGGCAAACGTTTCCTGGGCTAGAATAGTGAGGTCAGCCAATCGTCTCCGGCTATACCAGGTACGTCCCACACTTACCGTTCCATAGTTCGGCATAAACGCCATTCTGTGCCAACAACTCTCGATGTGGGCCCATCTCCACAACTTGTCCATCTTTCAACACTAAGATCTGCTCACTGTCATAGATCGTGCGCAGTCTGTGCGCCACAAAGACACTTGTGCGGCTCTTCTCTTTGAGAATGCTGTTGATGTTCTGTAGTAACATCTGTTCGGTATGGGTGTCAAGTGCCGATGTCTACATATCAGGTCAAACATTAGCCAGTTTCCAAAACGCCCGGGAATTCTCATTAAGCCTAAACTAGTTCAAACTTACCGCTTCGTCGAAGAACAAGAGTTGTGGGTCCTTCAGTATCAGTCGAGATATTGCCAATCGCTGCTTTTCACCCCCTGAGATCATCATCCCACGCTCTCCGACCGCCGTTTGGTAGCCATCGGGAAGTCGCTCAATTAGCTGGTCAATATGAGCCCTCTTTGCAGCCTGTCGAACCTCTTCATCGGTTGCATCAATTCTTCCATATCGGATGTTGTGGGCAATAGTGTCATTAAAGAGCGGGGTATCTTGTGGCACCACGCCAATCGCCTTGCGGAGGCTCTCGAGCGTGATTTCGCGAATATCTTGCCCATCGATCAAGATTCTACCAGACTGTGTGTCGTAGAAGCGGAACAACAAGCGAAGAATCGTAGACTTGCCGCAACCGCTGGGTCCCACAATCGCAAACTTCGATCCAGCGGGGATGGTGAAGGTGGTATTCTTTAGAATCGGACGGTCCGGATGATATCCAAATGTCACGTTTTCAAAGCGGATCTCGCCGCCCCGCTTCAGCTCTAATGGTTTGGCGTTGGGGCTCTCCTTGATAGTCACATTAACCTTTTGCAGGTTAAACAGCGTCTCCATGTCCAGCAAGGATTGGCGCAGTTCACGGTATACAGATCCCAGGAAGTTGAGGGGCACCGACAGTTGAAAGACCAGCTGGTTGACCATGACCAAATCACCCACAGTCAGTGTTCCCGTGGCCACCCCGTCTGCAGCCAAGTACATCATGGCCGCCAGCGCCGAAGAGAAGATCATATTCTGGCCTGAGTTCAAAAGGGCTAAGGACGTAGTCACCTTGATGGATGCATCTTCGTAATTCTTCAGAGCCTTGTCATATCGAGCCACTTCGAACTTCTCGTTGTTGAAGTACTTGACTGCCTCGTAGTTAATTAGTGAGTCGACGGCCACAGTAGCCCCACGATTATCGGCCGCATTAGCCTGTCGTCGGAACTTGGTTCGCCAGGCCGTCGTACTAATCGTAAAAGCTGTGTACGCGACCATGGTCGTGGCCGTGATCGCAGCGAATTGGAGGCCATATTGATATGTCTAGGAGATATGAGCGGAAGAAAAATAAACGAGTAAAGGAAGCTTCCTTACAAGGATGCCGCACACAAGTGAGATTTCAAGAGCGGTTGGTACGACATGAAACACCATGGAGGTCAGCAAGAAGCTGATACCTTTGGTTCCCCGATCAATGGCTCGGGTGAGACCACCAGTTTGGCGCGAGAGATGGAAATTGAGATCTAGTCGTAGAAGATGATCGAATACATTGGCTGCCACTTTTCGGATGGCTTTTTGCGCAACACTGGCAAAGACCGCATTGCGAAGCTCTTGAAACAGAGTCGCACTTATCCGCGTAACTCCATCTATCACAACTTTAGAACTCAGAAGTGGAGAGAGATCCGGCGTCCTTACAGGCTATAATCATGGAACCCGCCACTGTATAGGCAGTACCACCCAGGGTTGCAAAGTCCACGTTCATGGAATCGACAATGCTCTTGAAGTAAAAAGGCACTTCTACATTGAGGATCTAGACGCCATTAGAATCAGCTCCAATGAGATATAGAAGAAAACTGACTTTTCCGCCAACCAACAGCGACAAAGCTGTCCCAACTCGAATCTTGGTTCCCCAATCATCCTATAACATCATTAATGCCTGTACAGTCGCATGCGACACTGTAGCTATTTACCTTGGGCCACAGGTACTTGGCCATTTCCCGCATAATGGCCCAGTCAGCCTTCCGCTGCTCCTTCTTTGTCACTGCTGATTCATTCAGTAATTCATTCTTTTTGGGTGGAGGGGCCTGGCTATCCGGCTTTGGAGCAATATTGGCCGCTTCGAGCTGCGATTGCGGCGGGGTTGCGGGGGTTGCACTCTTCTTTGACGTCGAATCTTTCGACAATTGGTTACGAAGGAGAGAGCCAGATGTAAATACGCGCAGCTGGGAGCCGTTGAGCCTGATCCATGGCGACCGACCGGCGTAATTCGGAGGTAAATGACGAGCTGGGCGCCAGCATGGAGACCGAACTGCTCTGGGCAGCATGGTTGAAACAATTCCTACAGCCTGACCACAGTAGACTACAGGAGGTTTATATCGTGGGATTGTCAGAGGAGCATAATGAAGCTCAAATATGTGAGAGAAATGACGTGCGAGGTGTTCGCGATCGCTCGTGCTCTTGAGTGGAGGAAACCGCCGGCTTCGGTAGAAAGAGTCGGAGGTAAGAATGGAGTTATGGAGTTATGGAGTATAGATGATCAGAAAATGTCGAGAATTTTAATTCTTGGATGAAAATAATAGAAGACAGTAGTTAGAAAATGGGAGATAATTAAATGGAAATACTTCAATTGGCAAAAAATATCGCCAAGTACAAATGTGATGCGCTCGGGACCATGATTTTCCCGATTGCAACCTTTGAAGCTCAAACTGACGTCAAGCCAACCTTCCAGGTCCATTTTGTTCTTGCTTCACAATGCGTCCAGCCCTCCAGCGAGGTGTCCGGACTTTATCCAGAACTCCTATTTCTAGCGTCCATCGACAGACCCGGTGCTTCCAGATCCGCGCGACGCCCTCGGAGGATCCAACCGTGAATGGAGACCACTTGCCTCTCGCCAGCCCTTCAAACTCCGCAGAGTCACGAGGTTTGTGATATTGGAAGATGCGCTAGAGAATATACACTCACTTGAAATTTTAGATGCGCGATTTGACGTTATCGGGGCCCCATACTCACTCCTGTCGGTGTCGCTCTCGGCCTCGCAGAACCTCTATACGCGCCGGGGCACTTTGGTAGGATTGAGCGGAAAGGCGGATAATGTGAGCAGTTAGGTTAAATCAGTTGGTAGCGACATGGTCATTAACCTTGTTTTCTTGTGTGACAGGTTATTTCAACACTCAGTGTTCTAGAACCCTTCCGAAGGGCTGTTGTCGGAGTGCCTTTTCTCTATCAAAAGGTGCCGCGCATACTTACTCCGTGATGGAAGGCATTTCTAACGATCAATTAGGTCTCCTCGGCAAGCCCGGTCACAGCCCTCATCTCCGTTCGGTCTCCCTCAACCTCCTTCGCTCTCGTCGATGTCAATGGCTCCGTAGATTGGATGGTTGCCCAGCGTCGGGCTCTGTTGGCATGGACAGGCCGGTCTCTATCCATTAAGCCTACTATCAACACCCGCCTGGTTCGTGAAATATCGCTAGCTTGGAAGGATATATCTGACTGTAATACAGAGCTTGTCTCACTGGGGAAGCTCCCAGGTCACTGGAAGGGGGCTGATGGCATTGGTTGGCAACGGCCAGGTCTACTCCATTGAATTGAAGGATGGAGAGCAGTACATCGCTCATCCTAGGTATGTTGTGCCCGCATGGCTACGATCTGCCTTTGCTAATGCGCACGTTCTACAGTAACGTGGTCGCCTACACTATGTCCTCAACCCCTCCTCGACCCTTCCGCTTCAAGTCTACTACGCTTCAGTTGCAGATTCCGGGGCTGCAAAAGCTCCCCCGACTGCTCCAGAACAATGAACAGGTCCAAAAAGTGATCAAATCCGACGCATGGAAGTCCACTATGCGCTTTTTCCATAAGCTGCGCACTTGGTCTCGAATGACCATTTGGGGAGATAGGGTAATGCTCATTCTTTCTTGTATTGCTGTCATACCGACTGACACTGTTTCTTTTAGCTCTTCCTACAATTTGATGGCCCAGCAACCCTCCTCGTGCAATCACGTGGCCCTCGCTTGAACGATATCTTATCCGGACGAGAGGTGAACGAGCTCGCGGACACTCCGCGGGGATTGATTTCTCCTGCTCAGTCCGAGGAAACAGCCCGGGGTCTACCAGAGCTGAGCCGCTCCGTGGATGCACTAAGCCAAGAGATCCAAGGAATCAGCCAGAGTGTTACAGACCTCCGATCAAATAGCGGAAAAAAATAAGACCCAGCGTGGATCTTCACAAATGTCCCTGTGCTAGCGACGGGCTTTGCTTAAGATGGCATTCTGTACAGTATCATAGAAATCTCACATCTAGCCACCGGTCCGAAGTCAATATGTACCCATCAAACTTAGTTGAATAAAGTTGTTCTGTTACTAAGTTTCTATGGAAATTGATAGGGACACCGCAAAACTAAAGCGTATGTCAGCCGCTCACCCCATCAAGTTTGATTGTAATGACTAGATTTTAAATTGTTACTGTTGTAACATATTTTTTACGACCTTAAATAAGATCTAACTGCTTTTGCTGAACCTTTTTCTCTCTAGAATCTACTAAATCTTGAATCTCTTACCAAAATAGACACATTTTGCGAATAGTTGTGATGGTAGCCTGAGAAACGAGGCTATCAACACGTGAGTGCTGCGGCCTGAATAATAAGGCCGATAATTAACAGAATAAAATATAGTAAACAAACTACAGCAGAAGGGTCCTGAGACAGCGAACAGCAATTTAAGCTACTATAGTTGTCACAACGATAGAAAACGTTTTAATATTACTATGTTTTGCTACTATGTTTTGTAGTAAAGACTGATTTTTTTTGATGGTGTGGATGGCTGACATAATCTTGGTTTTGTGCCCCTAGCAAAAACTTTGGGGTCTAGCAATTCCTTTTTGCGCCCCATCAATTTCTAATTTCTATTAAGTAATTACTAAGTTTCTATTAGTAATTACTGACTAACTAAGTTTCCATTAGTCAGTAATGCCTGGTCATTGGAAATTGGGGCGTCGGCCTCGGCCTCGGATTTAACCATAATTCCCCGTTTCAAACTATATACTTCGGAAAGAGATTTAAACGTATAAGATAAACTATGAGTCCCCTGTAATAGTCATTATAATCAGATCGATTTGCATCAAAGGAAGCCTTTGTATAGAAGTGTCCATTTATCTAGGTACCTAATACCCTCCAGGGCTGTCTTTGCTCCAAGCTTTACTAGACAAATGCTTCATCATCCGTACCTCGTAGCGAGGTCATATATGATTAAATTCAACGGCATTCTAACAATTTTGTAACAGATTTCTCATTTTGTGGCTCATTAGGTTTATCTACCAACAATTACGGATCAATCCATATACGTGACTACTGAAGTCCGGAGGAATACCCTTGAAATGTCTATCGAGCATACAAAAACCCCTATTGCTCCATCAAATCATTCGAAGACCACTATGAATGAGCAGGACGAGTTTCATGACCCTGAGTCTGGAAATCTCGAGTCTGAGAAGTCAAGCCCTAAAGGCCCGGAGCTGGGACCCCCACCTGATGGAGGTGTCAATGCATGGACGTCTGTACTGGGAGCTTTCTGTGGTCTTTTTGTGAGCTTTGGCTGGATCAACTGTAAGTTCGAGAAGTTGCTAATATGTATGAATGTCATTATTAATTCCTGGATGGATAGGCATCGGTGTCTTCCAAACCTATTATGAGAGTCACCAGTTGCAAGATATGTCTACCAGTACAGTGAGCTGGATCACCTCACTGGAGACCTTCCTAATGTTCTTTCCAGTATGTATAGCCCGCCAAACTGTCTGTTATACTCAAACTAATCAACAACCCACAACCAGAGCCCAATCTTCGGAATTCTGTTCGACAGCTATGGCCCACGATGGATCCTGCTAGCCGGCACTTTCCTCCATGTTTTTGGCCTCATGATGACCTCTCTCTCAACAGAGTACTACCAGTTCATCCTCTCACAGGGAATTTGCAGCCCTTTGGGTGCCAGTGCCATCTTCAGCGCCTGTGTGAACTCCGTCAGCACCTGGTTTGGGAAGCGCCGCGGTGCAGCCCTAGGTATCATGACCGCAGGCTCGAGTCTCGGAGGAGTCATATTCCCAATCATGGTGTCACATCTTATCCCTGAGGTTGGCTTTCCATGGGCCATGCGCATTTGTGCCTTTCTCATTCTAGGCCTGCTGGTGATTGCAAATGCCACCATAAAATCAAGATTGATTCACCGGAAGAAGCCTTTCCACCCAAAGATCTTCGCAAAGCCACTCACGGATATCAAATTTATCGTGACTGTAGTGGCCGCATTTTTGTTTTTCTGGGGCATGTTCTTGCCCTTCACCTTTGTGATCACCCAGGCAGAGCGATATGGGATGTCATCCAATTTGTCCCAGTACTTGATCCCCATTTTGAACGCAGCCAGGTAAGGCATTTGCAGTCTTTGATTGCTCTCCCATCTCCCCTTCCAAGATTTTGAACATGATTAATGACTGGATTTTTATAGTATCTTCGGTCGTACAATCCCCGGTATACTAGCCGATCGATTTGGCCGCTTCAACATGATGATCATATTCAGCTACTTTGCCGGCATCCTAGTTCTCGCACTTTGGCTCCCATCCCGCGGAAACGCCCCAGCAATCGTGTTCAGTGGTCTATACGGCTTTGCATCCGGTGCCTTTGTCTCTCTACTCCCAGCTCTGATTGCAGAGATTTCGGACTTGCGCGAGGTTGGTATCCGTAATGGCACGGCCTTTGCAATTATCTCTTTCGCCGCTCTGACCGGGACCCCAATTGGTGGTGCCTTGGTCCCTGATGTTCTGCATGGCTCTTATACCCGGCTGCAGGTTTTCGGTGGTGTTGTTATGGTGGCTGGAGCAACGGTATTTGTTGTGGCCAGAATCATTGTGGGTGGTGCTAAACTGACCATCAAAATATAATCCCGGGACCTTGGAATGGACATCCGGAAGCATCCATGGATCTATGTTAAAGACATATCATGCATATGAAATCGAGGAGTACATACCTACCTATCTAGCGGACTATACACTAATTTAATTTAATTTTTTTTTTTCTTCAAAAAATAGTCCCTATCATGAATTGGTATTTTATGAAAGAGGCTGGTTGCTATACTGGAGGCCTAGGTAAGTTCTGGTGTGCAATTTGAAGAAGTTTTTTGGCCACGGAAGATACTATGTAGAACCATCCCGTCTGTCTGAGTGGTGATGAGATTCAAGCTCATGCCAGTGATAAGGGGTTCAGTGGTACTTCTCTTGGCAACTGGTTATAAATATTTAATATTGGATGCAGAATCATCTGTATAGATGACCAAGGAGAGGAAGATGCAGGTTGGGATTGATGAGGAAAAGAGAATCAAGAAGAGAGAAGAAGAATATATTGAAGGTATTTATAGTGATAGAAGGTAGAGAGAGAGAGAGAGAGAGAGAGAGAGAGAGAGAGAGAGAGAGAGAGAGAGAGAGAGAGAGAGAGAGAGAAAGAAAGAAAAGAAAAATTCACTGGCTTTTTAGGGGAAGGAACAAGTAATAAAGGTGAACTCAAGGCCTCGAGATGAAATAAAGGTGAAGTGAGGTGATAGTGACACCGTGAACTCGAGCTACACTGTATAGATATTACACAGGAATGGAAATCTAAAGTAAAAGGAATATGATGGGTATCTTTGCTAGCTCCACCACGTCAATACTACTTTGAACACATCATTTCTTCGACCTGCGTCCAATAGCCAGTCTACCCAAGTTCGGTAGGCTGGACTTGTGCTTGTGCGCAGAACCCATGAACGAAGTAGATGGAGTGCTTTTCGCAGCACCCTCGATAGGGCTACGAGTACCAAGCCCCATCGTCCCGCCACGTGGTGTTTCCCGATCTCTGCGGTCGAAAGAAGCGGCAGCAAGTGACGAATTGCTGAATGGCTCAGTCGGCCAGAGAGAGTGGCTTTGAGGACCCTGCGAGCGGCGGGTTCGTTCCTGGACATTTTTGAACTTGTCGAGGAGCTCAACCCAACGGATGCTATTATCCTCGCGAGTCTTGAGGCGTGTTCCAGTTGGGCGGTCGTATGATGGAGCAACTGGGCCGATGCTGGAAGGCAAATTAGCGCTGCAGTGATATCCACTTCAATATAGCATGTTCGTACCTACGGGGTCCACTGTGAAGAACACTGGTGTTGCTGACACTGTTCAGGCGGTTCTTAAGCGCGGCAAATGCGGAACTCTGAGGGAGGAGCATAAGCACTCCGTAAAGGCATTTGTACAGGTAGGGGTATTTATCCGGTTCAAGGAGCTGAAGTCGAAGATCTAAATAAGCATGTTAGATGCGATCTGGGAAATTGCAGCGAGATACATACAGGTGAAAACTGGAGACTCCAAAAGCTGCACCAACTTGTCAATCTGGATTAGCATATTAATGGTCATTTCGAGCTCGGCGCTGTGAGTCAACTGTTAGCACTTCATAATGAAATATAGACCAGGAATCATTACAATATCTGGAGAAGATTGTAGGCTTGTTCATATGCCTGTGCAAGAAGACACAGGGAGAAGGTGGAGACAGCGTTGTGACACCAAGATCGGAAAAGGGCGACAAAAAACATTTGGCCCTCCTAAAAAGGATATTAGTCCTCGTATTGCAGAAGATATTTCTCCGGTAAGTAATTACTCTAGAGTCCAGATTTCTCAGTCGCTTCCTCATGTCCGCCAGTTCTGGTGCGGTGATTAGGTTGTTGTTGAGGTTCTGCACCATGATACTAGCAAACTCGATATCCTGGACAAGTATGTAAGCTCAATTCATCATAGTTTACATCTCGAATGTGTACAGACCTCCTCCTTCTCAAGACAGTCGGCCAAAGTCCGATAGATACGTTCCGGACTCAGGTTGAGACAAAGCTGTCTAATGATGAGATTCCCCCGGACCTCTAGCAAGTCTCTATCGGTAGAGAAGAGCTGCAGCAGATTCACCATGAATGACGTAAAGTAGCCATCCTCGCTGTTTCTCGAGATTTGCGACAGAAGCTGCAAATCCTTGGTTACAACTGCCTCTGCAGGGTCCGACAGGGTTTTCAATAGAGCCGGGAAGGTTCCATCATTGAAAGCAACGACTTTGCGGGGCGCCTTGCGGTGTAACATTATGAGCCATGAGAGTGCAGCTACCCGAGTCGCTTCGTTCTCATTCAAAAATTGTAGAGTAAGCGAGCTGACAGCGGCGGCGTAATCTAACTCCGCCGGCTGTTGCGAGACGTCAAGACTGCTGCGTGGCGTCATATTGGTGGACCAAGTGGTGGACCAGTCCGTGGCTTTTTTCGCATCGCTCATTGACATATCCGAGGGCTGTCGCTCTATGCCTGTTGTGGTGGACCAAACCTTGGGAGGTTGTACATTTTCTTCGGTATCATCGGAAAGGGAATAGATATATTCAAGTAGTGATTTGTTTACTTTATCGGCAAATTCCCGCACCTGATCCGAGCCGCTGGACATGGCTGGAAGCACCTGTGTTAGAAGCCGTGGGACAAAACGAAGAATGTCTTCGGGGCTGATTTCGAAAAAGGCGTCGATCCAACGGAGCGCAGTAAGCTGCATTTCCTCCTCTATATTGCGGTCAATTGTCATATCCTGAGAGATAAGAATGATAAAACGTGGGGGATCTACCATGTGAGGTGTCGACGAAACCGACGAGAATATCCAGTATCTTCGGATAATCGATCTGCACGTCTTGGCCTGGGATCCAGTCCCCGTATATTTGGGAAGCTCCCTCGCCAGCAAGTGAATCAGAAACTGAATCATCCACAGCAATGTTGTATCTGTCACCTCCATCTGCAGAAATAGTTTCGACTGTATGTTCTGTTTTGTTGCTAGTACTCAAATTTTCGCTCACACCAGATTGCCTACGACTTTGCTGACCACGGTGGTTCTCTGCAATGCCTTTTTTCAAGAGTGTAATCCTTTTGATTTCGGAAAGGAATCGACCTAGGAGCAGCTGGGTATCCTCGTTGACGTCTTTACTCGGACCGCCGAGGAACTTAATCAATCCCTCCAAAAATTCTGGCAAGTAGCTCACGAGCTCCAAATCGGGGATCGTATCTAGCAGAGTGAGCCAAGAGACCAAGAACAGTCGAGTGAATGGTCCAATAACGTAAATCCTATCTTTTAGCAAAGGGATGAATTTTGCTAGAGAGAAAGCCATGGGCAGATCAGCGTCTTCTGCTTCATTTTCGGGTTCCTCGGTGTCCGTTTGTCCCTTCTCTGGTAGATGTAGCACTGATATGTATGAAGCTGCAGACTCGGCGACAATATCCTTGACCAGCCGGTCAAGAAGCTCTGCGCCATTCTTCACGGAGAGTTCAGAGTCGGAGGCAAGCTCAAGACACTCTATCAGCATTTGATGATTTTGAAGGGGATTTTCTGGTCTCACCTTGGCGAGTGCGTCAAATATTTCATTAAAGAAGAGAAGTATTTCTCCTTTAGCCACCTTGGCGATATTGTACATGCTCTCGCAAGCGTAATATCTGACCCGCGCATCCTGGTCAGAAAAGCATGCCAAAACAGGCGGCACGATTTCCTTCAAGTACGGGGCGACTCCTTCCTAGATGCCTCAGTATTAGCTCGGAATACTCAGCCACCGTTTCCTTATTTGTCTTCCCGACTCACTGATCCGAGGGCGATCGATGCCGCCGCTAATCCAATCAGGCCGCCATTTCGAGCGTGAGGTTGATGCACGGCGTAGGCATAATCGTGGCAAAGTTGTTCGACTATCTTCTTGATTGTATCATGGTCCGCAGTGAAAACGGCATCGCGGACGACTTTCTCAAGTCTAGGTGGTCCGTGTTAGCATGGCACTCGATCTCGTGAACCAGGACGACGTACTCGAGAGCTCCTTGCTTTCGTTTATCGTAGAGCTTATCATTAAGAAGCCTCTGGATTGATGGATCCATTACTCTAGGCGGAAAGTGCTGTTCCGAGCTATGATAGCTAAGCAATGTTCATCATCGGTATCTTGATGCGAACGGGAGGGTCAGGGGCGCGGTGAATGAAACTCGGACTCAAGAACAAAGCCTCTTGGAACCAGATTCTATTGGATTAGTTCCTTTCTGTTGGTTCAGTACAAGCTTAGAAGTGGGGGTGAAAGAAAGAGATGTGTTGTCAACGCGGAGAAGTTTAGTGGTGTGACGTACGTCAGCAAGGAATCGCGATAAGTGAGTTAACCTGTATTTAGTGGAGTGCCCTACATAGTACAAACATAACGACTTGATACTGCTCTACTATCTGTTTATTACCTATTTTCATGTCAATCTCAATACCCAGATGATCTGAATTAACTGCGCTAGTTATTACACTATTACTGAGTTAAATTTCTTCTACTAAGTCAAGTCATAAGCATGCGCCACACGTGTGGACCTCAGTGTTAACTAGTTGACTAGTTAAGGAAGGCACAGTCAAGAAGTTTCGGTGTGAGAAAGAAGAGAACGTAAATTTGACCGAGACAATCCCAGTTCCTTGAATATTTCATGTGCCTTGAAGTCATGATACATTGCGTAGATCTTTGTCAGAGTTAGTACAGTCTACAGCTTTCTACCTATTTGGTAGCACTTTCTTAATATAAACTTGATTCGTCATAAAAGGACATGATTCGAACCATATTTAGATGATACCTAATAAAGGCAGTATATGAAGAAGCAGCCTGTACCTTTACAGATAAATCAGTGACTGATGTACTGGAAAACAGCAGAGACATCTCGTTCTCCTGCCTCTTGTCGGATCAAGAGATCCTGGATCTTGGCTAGAGGACCTTGCTCCCCACTGTTAACGAAATGGTTCCATGAGCTTGTGTCACCGTAAAGCATGGCTGGGGCCTTCATGAACTGCATTCCGTCTGGACGGCAACGCTTGCATTTGAAAGTGTCATGAGTGTCACTGCGGGTCTCCGGTTTGAAGTGGAAAAGTTCTCGCAGAGAATCCAATGAGAAGTGACGCTCGACATCTTCTGCTGAATCTACAACACAGGATGAAAGTGATTGCTTATGGGACTGACGTTGGAAGATTTTTTCTTCGATTGAGCCAGTTGCAATGAAGCGATACACGAAACAATCTTTCTTCTGTCCATCTCGCCATACTCGGGCCAAAGCCTGCTGGTCAGCAGCCGGATTCCAATCCGGATCGAATAGTACAAGCCGGTTGGCACCGATTAGGTTCAGACCGCAGCCACCGGCCTTACTACTCAGTAGAAACACAGTTTCAGGGCCATCTGGATCATTGAACTTATCCACTAGCTTCGAGCGTTTTTTGATGTTCATGGTTCCGTCCAGTCGCAAGCTGCCGTAACCTCGCGACCGGCAAAGTCTTTCAAATAGATCCAGGGTCTGCGTGTAGTTGCTAATCAAGACGATTTTGTCATTGGTGTCTTGACGGATCCGAGCAAGCATTCGGTCAAGAACCATCATCTTTCCTGAATACCAGCTTTTGACATCTCTGTCGCGGCCTCGGGCGTCGGGACGCGTAAAGTCGGTAGGGAATGTATGTTCACATCCAGGGAGATCCTTCTCCAAGTCAAGCAGATCTGGATGATTGCAGAGCTTTTTCAGGATACCAATCGCCTTCAATGGCTGACTACCTTTACCTCGGAGGAGACTTCGAATTTCTGGACTTTGAATGAAGTGATTGTAAAGCTCCAACTGGAACGGTGCCATATTGCAGAAGACGACATGCTCATATTTGACCGGCAGATACTTTGACAAAATGTCGTTTGTGCGACGAATAATAAACTTGTTGACAACGCCTGATAGCTCCAAGAGGCGTTCGTCTCCCAGCTTGCGCTGCTCTTCCGATCCTGCTGCGTCGCGGCCACGAAGAATTGGCAACTCATATCTCTTTCGGAATTCGGCCTGGGTGCCCAGTAAATTGGGATTTGCAAAATTCAGCAAAGCAAAGTACTCTGACAGGTCGTTTTGGATGGGAGTTCCGGAAAGAATGACGCGGCGATTGACATTGAGGCTATTCAGGGCCGTCCAGGTCAAGCTTTCCTTGTTCTTGAGTCGATGACCTTCATCGCACAGAAGAAGACCGATTGGCGTTTCTTTCAATGAATCCACATACATACGAAGGGTTTCATAAGAAACAATAAGGACTGGTCTCACGATTCCTCGGCCCGATGCAATGGCCCACTGTTTGATCTGAAGAGTGAGCTCTGCTTTCGAAGCTTTTCCATCTATAGCGAAGGGAGTAGTGGCACCCTTTCCAAGCCATTTATCTACACGAGTCAGTCGGGTTGAAGAGCGAGGCATTTCAACGACTTACCTAATTCGTTCGCCCAGTTTCCAACCAAACTGGAAGGGCATGCGATCACGCACTTTTGGATGGTGGTCTTGCCGGCCTCAGGATCTTGCTTTAGTAGCGTCCACATCAACGATATGCATTGAAGCTGCAGATATCAGTACCGCATAAATCGAGGCAGGGAATTCTTGGTGACGTACCGTTTTACCCAGACCCATACCATCTGCCATGATGCATCCATTGGCATTTTTGTCTATCAAGCCGGTTGTACATCGATATAAGAACTATGAATTTTCTGAGGTTAGCTTTCAAGTGAACATCGATTGAAGTGTTTGGGTACTATACCTTTACACCTTCCACTTGATGTGGCCGAAGAACTTTGGATAGCCTTGGGTCAATCACGACGGGGACTTTAGGGCGCTCTTCTGTCTTTTTCTTCAGGCCAAGAATATCTGCCAAGCTCTTATGCATTAACGGCTCGTCCAACTTTTCCTTATCCTCTTCGATTGGTGTTTCCTGAGTGGACTCTTCGGGGACATCGTCGACAGTGGGATCGTAAAGAACAATGGCAAATTCTCCACTTGGGTCATGCAGTGGCTTCACGACGAAGGAGGCACCTTGTCGTAGACCCAAAGTAGGAGCTGGCCGGTCTGTATTATAGGCATCGGTCGCTTTGTTTATAAGAGGGATTCGGAATCTCTGCCTGAAAGCTGTATCCTTGTCCTTTGGTTGGAAAACAGGGAACTTGTTGACCTCTCGAGTCTCTAGTGCGAGTCTGTCATCATTTGTGTAGGGTTTTTCTGCGCCATTCTCGACGCTGCCATCGGCGTCTGCATAGTTGACCTTTCTTTTCTTCCTTGCTGGCTTCATTGATGCTCGAGTTGGAGTTGCAGACCCTGGACATTTGAATGGCTTGGAAAGACGATCAAGGGAATTTACAGAATTTGCAGATTTAGGCTGCAGTGGTGTCTTGACACCACCATCTGCGGTAGGGCGAGCGCGATACCTTTGGAGGTCAGCATAAGTAAGCAAAAGTGGCAGCAGAGTAGACCTACATTTGTTGAGATATAAATCACACTGTACATGTAAATGATACAATAAAAGACTTGGAATAAGGGTTAGTTATGGAATGGGCAGTGTCCATCAACGCGCCTGCCTCTGCCTGTTCTGCCTGGCGCGTCGGCTAAACACACCAAAGTGCCGCGGCCCCACGTGACCATCTATCAATCACTTAACAATGCCAAGAGCGCACCCGAACAACAACTACATACACATTTCCACCTCATAATGTTGAGCATTCAATTTCTCATGTCTCTGGTCTTTAGTCTCAAAGATGCTGTTAGGAGGCTCTTTCCAATATGTCTTCTCCTGGATAGATGCCATAATTTGTTGCTAAACATCTCTGCATTATTCGTAATTTAATCATGGATCTAACTCAATGATTATTTCTCTCTCCAGTGAATTACTGGGCTAGTTTCACTATCCTGATTCATGATCCAGCCTAAAACCGACTGAACGATTCAATAATATGCAGATTACATCACGTGATTCCGGCATAGAAATCCGGGGAATGAAAGTGGGACTCCACGGAGTAGACTTACTTACAATGGGGTCAGATTTCTGGGCTGGCTACTTGAGTGGTGCTCTTGGGATCCTCATTGGAAATCCTCTTGATGTGGTCAAGGTTCGCCTGCAGGCAGGTAGATCTGCAGATGCACCCTCCCAAGCTTCAACCCGGTTGGAGCAGGCCCGTTCTCTCCTTCGAGGTTTGCTTTTAATGACAGCATACCCCCAAAATATACTAATTCCAGTGATAGGTGTGGCAGCCCCCATCTTGGGATATGGGGCCCTCAATGCTCTTCTTTTTGTGACCTACAATCAGTCATTGATGGCCATGGACAGTTCCATTCAAGACCCCACCAATCCAGAAGGTACATCCTTGTACAAGATATGGATTGCTGGTGCTGTTGGTGGACTAGTCAGTTGGACCATCTCTTCTCCTACAGAGTTTATCAAATGTCGAGCGCAGCTCGAGTCCCGTCCAGAAGTCTCGTCATGGGCCGTTGCGAAAAATATTTATCGCACTCGTGGTTGGCGAGGATTGTACTATGGGGGAGCAACCACTAGCGCTCGAGACTCTATTGGTTATGGATTCTAGTATGAAAATTCACGTCTATCAAAACATGGATTGTGGTTACACAGGCTTCACTGACTAATGTTCAATAGCTTCTGGTCCTATGAACTCTGCAAACGTCTGATGACATCCAGTGACGAAACTTCAAACCAAACAGCCCTCAAAGTTCTTACATGCGGTGGCATAGCGGGTGTCGTGACCTGGGCTTCTGTATTCCCCCTCGACATGGTGAAGACGAGACTGCAAGCCCAGACAATGCATGATCATTCCCTACAGTCCGCAGAGAGAGAGGCTCTTTTACAGCCCCAGAGGAAGATATTGAACACAATTCAAATTGTTCAAACGACGTACCGAAATGAGGGCTTGAAAGTCTTCTATCGCGGACTAGGAATCTGTAGTATCAGAGCTTTTATTGTGAATGCTGTCCAGGTATGTTCTATTTTGGGACTTCTAAAATCCAAGACTAATGCGATCTTGTGTGTAGTGGGCATCATACGAATGGCTGATGAAACAATTCAAGTAAAATCCCGAGGTCCCATCGAGTCTAGGTGCTCTGTGTCCATGGATTGTCTACTATGGAGTACGGATGGGATAGATAAAATTTAAAAGTCAAGATGTATACCGAAGACCATTTGAGGTTAGACGCTATTGGTATTGAGGGATTTCCATTGAAATGTTTCCAAGGTAGCCTTGAAAGTGGAATTTCCGAAATCGGTAGTTTCACCGAGAGCCGCGAACCGGCAAAACGGAATATCAGCGATTATCGGCAATATAAAAAAAAATCTATCACGTGCCTGACTCCGCTTGGTACATGCGGAGTTCTGGGATATCAACCATTGATGGTTGGAGATGTTGGTTTTAATTTTGATGTTCATGGTGCACGTTTCCTCTGAACAAGCTGCGCGTAGAAGGAAGTATAACCTCTCCGGGAGAAGTTCCTGGGCGAATCGGAAACCTGTTCAGTCCATTTCCATGGCCACAGTCTCTGATCGCTTGCCGTTGTCTACCTTTCCCAGTCCAACGGCAGCCTCGGCAGATTGTTGAGTGTGAGGTTCACCTTTAAGGTCACGAAGCCTGTATAGATTTAAAAGTGATCAGTAAAGGCCCTGAGGAGATATGCGAGACCAGATAAGTGAGAACTCACCTTCGCTTATGAATCTTGCCCTTTTTGTGAGCCTTCATATTGTATTCACTCTCGAACCATTTTGAGCATTCGATGCAGTAATGGCGTCCAAGACCTGGAAGGTCTTCTACATCTTTGGTGTTTTTGTATAGCTCAAGATGACGAGCTGATTTGATGTCGGCGCACACTTGATCGAAATCTCTATCTCGGCTGTTAGCTCGAACTCCAAATCTTCCAATCCTAATTCAATACATACCTTGTGTGACGCTTAGTCTTATGCCTCAGTCTGCTTACAGCATGAGCACCACCCATCTTGATGATTGATAGAGAGTAAAAAAAGAAGAGGCTTATCACCGATAGTCGGAGTGATAAAGGAAGTGGGTAAGTTTTGGTAAGTTTTGCATTGAGAAATCCGGCTTGTGGAGTCTGTCAAGCGATTGAAAAACGTCACTTTTAATTGGTTGAATAGAGCAGAAGATCAAGTCGGCACACTTCGGCAGTAAATACACTATTTTACAATACATACATATACATATCCGGTAATTTATGACGTCCTATTGCGGTCATGTCTATCCTATTGCAGGGATTATTACTTGGAGTAGTAATCACTGACTTCATATTCAAACTGGTTTTGATCCAATTATTTGAATTATCAGAATAGTATTAGACAGACGGCCCAATCTCGCGGATGAACGGGGAAGCTGGGTATTGAGAGATCTCCGCATGGTCCACTTCTCCATACCAAATTCCCTGTGTTCTGCCTTTGGTCCGATGCTTCTGATCGCAGTAATTGCAATTTACATGATTGGGCGCATTTAGCCCCCGTCACATGCCGTGTATTTCCAGTACAGTATTGTCAATATGGGAGTCCTTCATTGTGTAATCCAGATCCTTCAATATATTGGAGATATACTCATTTGAAGACTTCATTTGGCATAAGATGTATTTACTAATGATTAGTTCTACGTTATTCTGATTTTATTTTCCATTTTATAGACCAGTTCCAAGGTAAAGGTCGACACTATAATTATTGGTAGTCAAACCCTATGAAGACTTCAATACGCCACCAATACCGTTTTATCCCTGGGGTAACAGCGGATTACGGCTGTTCGGCCCTTTCTTCGGCTCAAAACCTCCAAGACTTCCTTTTATTCTCTTCATTTCCTCTTTCCTTTTCCTACTCTCCACTCACTTACAGCTTACCAGGAAGGTGGTAGCTTTAAATTGGATGCGTCTTGACTTTTAATAGACTGCTACCATAATGATTACCTCTCGCCTCGCTCGCGTCGGTGCGCTGGTACGTTTCTAATTCTTCGGCTATGGACGGCCCTGCAGCTTCTTGCTTGTCTGGGACAATGCTCCATATGCTCTCCAAAAACATCGATTGAATTAAGATCAAGATCTGACATTGCATATAGGCACCCAAATCCCGTCTGGTAAGCGGCATTTCCCCCAGCTTGCCATTGCTTTCCGCGGCGCGCCGTAAGAGCACCGTGGGCGGAAAGTGATGCTCCTTGTGACCTATCGCAGCTAAATTAAAACTAACTGAATTTCACAGTTCCTCGGAACTCGCAGCTATGCCACCGCCCTTGAGAAGGTCGAGATGACCAACCAGGAGAAGGGTAACTACATCAGTTACAAGAAGATGTCTGAGAACCTCGACATCGTCCGCGGTCGTCTCCAGCGCCCCTTGACCTACGCCGAGAAGGTCCTCTACTCTCACCTTGACGATCCTCAGGGCCAGGACATCGAGCGTGGTATCTCATATCTGAAGCTCCGCCCCGACCGTGTTGCTTGTCAGGATGCTACCGCCCAGATGGCTATTCTGCAGTTCATGTCCGCCGGCATGGACCGCGTTCAGACCCCTACCACCGTCCATTGTGACCACTTGATCGAGGCTCAGGTTGGTGGTGAGAAGGATCTGGCTCGTGCCAACGACATCAACAAGGAGGTCTACGACTTCCTTGCCTCCTCCACTGCCAAGTACAACATCGGTTTCTGGAAGCCCGGTTCCGGTATCATTCACCAGATTGTCCTCGAGAACTACGCTTTCCCCGGTGGTCTTATGATCGGTACTGACTCCCACACCCCTAACGCCGGTGGTCTCGGTATGGCCGCCATTGGTGTCGGTGGTGCTGACGCTGTCGATGTTATGGCTGGTCTCCCTTGGGAGCTGAAGGCCCCCAAGGTCATTGGTGTCCGTCTCACTGGTGAGATGTCTGGCTGGACCACTCCTAAGGATATCATTCTGAAGGTTGCCGGTCTCCTGACCGTCAAGGGTGGTACCGGTGCCATCATTGAGTACCACGGTCCCGGTGTCGACTCCCTGTCCTGCACTGGTATGGCCACTATTTGCAACATGGGTGCCGAGATTGGTGCCACCACCTCTATGTTCCCCTTCAACGAGCGCATGTACGACTACCTCAAGGCCACCAAGCGTGAGCACATTGGTAACTCTTCCCGCGAATACGCCGCCAACCTCCGCGAGGACCAGGGTGCCGAGTACGACCAGCTCATCGAGATCAACCTGTCTGAGCTCGAGCCCCACGTCAACGGCCCCTTCACCCCTGATCTCGCTACCCCCATCTCTCAGTTCAAGGAGGCTGTCAAGACCAACAAGTGGCCCGAGGAGCTCAAGGTCGGTCTCATCGGTTCTTGCACCAACTCCTCGTACGAGGATATGTCCCGTGCCGCTTCCATTGCCCGTGACGCTCTCGACCACGGTCTTAAGTCCAAGTCCCTCTTCACCATCACCCCCGGTTCCGAGCAGATCCGTGCCACCATCGAGCGTGATGGCCAGCTTCAGACCCTCGAGGAGTACGGCGGTGTCATCCTGGCCAACGCCTGTGGACCCTGCATTGGTCAGTGGGACCGCAAGGACGTGAAGAAGGGTGATGCCAACTCCATCATCTCCTCCTACAACCGTAACTTCACTGGTCGTAACGATGCCAACCCCGCTACCCACGCCTTCGTTGCCTCCCCCGATCTCGTCGTCGCCTTGACCGTTGCCGGTACCCTCAACTTCAACCCCTTGACCGACAAGCTCAAGGACAAGGATGGTAACGAGTTCTTGCTCAAGCCCCCCACCGGTGAAGGTCTCCCCGCCCGCGGCTACGATGCCGGCCGTGACACCTACCAGGCTCCTCCCGCCGACCGTGCTTCCATCAGCGTCGCTGTCTCTCCCACCAGTGACCGTCTCCAGCTCCTTGCCGGCTTCGAGGCCTGGGATGGCAAGGATGCCACTGACCTGCCCATTCTCATCAAGTGCCAGGGCAAGACCACTACTGACCACATCTCCATGGCTGGTCCCTGGTTGAAGTACCGTGGTCACTTGGATAACATCTCCAACAACATGTTGATCGGTGCCACCAACGAGGAGAACGGCAAGGCCAACTCGGTTAAGAACGCCTTCACTGGCAAGTACGACGCCGTCCCCGCCACTGCCCGTGACTACAAGGCCCGTGGTATCAAGTGGGTTGTCATTGGTGACTGGAACTACGGTGAGGGTTCTTCGCGTGAGCACGCCGCTCTTGAGCCCCGTCACCTCGGTGGTCTCGCCATCATCACCCGCTCCTTCGCTCGTATTCACGAGACCAACCTGAAGAAGCAGGGTATGCTTCCCTTGACCTTCTCTGACCCCGCCGACTACGAGAAGATCAAGCCCGAGGACAAGGTTGACCTGCTTTGCACCGAGGTTGCCGTTGGCAAGCCCGTTACTCTGCGCGTCCACCCCGCCGATGGCAGCGCCACCTTCGACATCAAGCTCAGCCACACCTTCAACGAGTCCCAGCTCGAGTGGTTCCGTGATGGTTCTGCCCTGAACACCATGGCTCGCAAGGCCGCCAACTAAATTATTTTCCTTCCCATACCCCAGGCACCTTACCCGCCTGTGTAAACTACGGCTCTCTCAGAGACCTCAGTGACATATGAAAACATCCTCCGATAAATAGAGGGGTGGTCACTCCATTTTGCGCTTCCATATTTTGAGCGTGGTAGTGGCGCTCTGGTCAAAAACTTTTCTTTACGATCTTTGTCTTTTGCGTTGGATTCCCGATTTCTTCTGGGTGGGCTCAATGGAGATATGACTTTCTGGTTTCTTTTTATATCACTGTTTCCGTATTTCCCAAGATAGCATGCATCTATATACTCTTATTTGTTCATTATTTGGGTCTTTACCGAGGTCCGCCATCGATCGTAATCGCATTCGAAGATTTCGCAATATTAGTAGAAACATTACTCCGTACACGAGATAAATAACGGAATATCCTAGATTTCCAGATACTTCCAGATAGTTTCATTATAGTTATAGTTACATTTCTTCGGCTATTAATAATCGACCCCCAACCTTTCATCTTCATCCCGGAGCACCATTCCTCATCAATCATGGCCACATTAACCCCGCTCCTTGAAGTAGAGCGCCTCAGTGCGTCAGTTATTAGGATCTTGGGTGGGAATCCAGGCAAGGTGGGTCAACCCTTTTAAGTTACTGATTCTGTGGCTGATATATATCCAGTTTACACTACAAGGTAAGTGTGCGCCTCTTGACTATTCTTCCACCGGCTCACTAGTCCCAAGGCACCAACACATACCTTATCGGGCGGGGGAAGCAGCGTATCCTCATAGACACCGGCGAAGGCAAGCCCACGTGGGCAAGTAGATTGAAAGCAGTGCTTTCCGAGGAACGAGCCACTATCCACCAGGCGCTGCTCACACACTGGCACCCTGACCATGTCAACGGAGTCTCGGATCTGCTTCAAATTTGCCCAGACGCTCAGATCTTCAAGAACAAGCCAACTAACGGACAAACGGAAATCCAAGATGGGCAGGTATTCCGCGCCGAGGGCGCCACCTTGACGGCATTCCATACTCCGGGCCATGCAGTGGACCATATGGTGTTTATCTTAGAAGAAGAGAATTCCATGTTCACAGGCGATAGTGAGAACAAACCCCAACCACGTTGTTCGCCAATTGCTAACTAGCAACCCAGATGTCCTGGGTCATGGCACAGCAGTGTTCGAAGACCTGAAGGTATATATCCGCAGTTTGCAGCGTATGCGCGACCGGGTCTCAGGCCGTGGATATCCTGGTCATGGAGCAGTGATCGAAGATGCAACATGCCGAATTACGGAATATATTGAGCACCGTCAGCAGCGGGAGGATGAGCTGCTGCGAGTGTTACGATATGGAAAGGTAGACGTCTCGGTCGGCGCCACGCCGGAGCGCAAGGGGTGGACGCCAATGGACCTGGTTAAGCTAATCTACAAGAATGTACCTGAGGTTCTGCATCCCCGCGCATCGCATGGGGTACTGCAGGTGTTGATGAAATTGGAGGATGAGGGGCAGATCGTACATGAAGATGGACAGTGGAGTATTGAGAAGTCGGCATTATAGTGTAGATCTAGAGTGTAGATCTGGAGCTACCTGAATATAAGTATTGAGTGAGTGACCTTCTTACTACGTTGTGTTCTATACTGATTTCCGAAAGGGGCCTCATACTTCATACTTCCTTATATAGAAAGCGGGGGTAGTATTTCGTCAGTTTTCAATCATATCGGGTAGCAAATACTAGCCCAATAAGTGAGAGTATTATAAGAATCCCGCTAAGAGAATTCCATTTCAACCTGGAATCACCACAAGGATAAACCATTAAAACTAATATCCTGATGTGAGCGTTAATGAAGACCAATATCCACTTGAGCTCTTTTTCTTTCATTTCCCAGTTTTCGGTGCCATAATCGCTGACCTCACTTCTTCTCTTCCCCCCCCCCGCCCTTTCCATCTCCAACTCTCCTCTTTTCTATTAACTTACACAATTGGACTATTGCGTCCTCAGGTTCAGGATCTCGTGAATCTTGAATCATCCCTTTTCTTCTCTTTCAAGTTGTCCTTTCGGTCAGTAGTTATCCTGCCTTCACCCCGCGCCCCTCCGCTCCACCGCCAGCGCTAGACCACTGACGCATCCAAACTTCTAGACTAACACTCTTCCTGAAAAAGTGCGATTTATCTTTCACAGTCTTCACAGCAAATTTCTGTTTCTTGTTACTGCAAATTACAGTAACTCTCGTTTCACATTTGCCATCCAAGCTCTTGCGTCATGCCTTCTTTGGAAGAACCCCAGACCGAGGCACGCCTGTTGCTCGTCTCGAACCGACTTCCCATTACCATCAAGCGTTCCGAGGATGGAAAATATGACTTTTCCATGTCATCCGGTGGTTTGGTTAGTGGACTGAGTGGACTGTCCAAGGCAACAACCTTCCAATGGTACGGCTGGCCGGGGTTGGAGGTTCCCGAGGAAGAGGTCCCCATGGTCAAGCAGCGCCTGAAGGATGAATACGGTGCAATTCCGGTGTTTATCGATGACGAATTGGCAGATCGCCACTACAATGGGTTCTCTAGTGAGACAACCTCGGACATTATGCCACGCTGCAGATGCTAACCGTATGATCTTTTTTTTTTCTCTCCTAGACTCGATTCTTTGGCCGCTGTTCCACTACCACCCGGGTGAGATCACCTTCGACGAGTCGGCTTGGGAAGCTTACAAGGAGGCGAACCGTCTGTTCGCAAAGGCTATAGCGAAGGAAGTGCAAGATGGTGACTTGATCTGGGTGCATGACTACCATCTCATGCTCCTCCCAGAGATGCTGCGCGAGGAGATCGGCGAATCAAAGAAGAACATTAAGATCGGTTTCTTCCTGCACACCCCTTTCCCTAGCAGTGAAATCTATCGCATTCTTCCTGTGCGCAATGAGCTCCTTCTGGGTGTTTTGCACTGCGATCTCATTGGCTTCCATACCTATGACTACACACGCCATTTCCTGAGCAGTTGCTCGCGCTTGCTGTAAGTACCCTTTGCAATATATGTCATGGATGATAACTCACATTATGCAGTGGACTTGCTACTACCCCGAACGGTATCGAGTTTCAGGGCAAGATCATCACCTGTGGTGCTTTCCCAATTGGTATTGACCCCGATAAGTTCAGCGAGGGACTCAAGAAGGAGAAGGTACAGAAGCGTATTGCCGCGTTGGAGCAAAAGTTCCAGGGTGTCAAGCTGATGGTTGGTGTGGATCGCTTGGATTACATCAAGGGTGTGCCGCAGAAGCTTCATGCCTTGGAGGTCTTTCTGAGTGATCACCCAGAGTGGGTTGGAAAGGTTGTCCTTGTCCAGGTCGCCGTTCCCAGTCGCCAGGATGTCGAAGAGTACCAAAATCTGCGTGCTGTGGTGAACGAGTTGGTGGGCCGCATCAACGGCAAATTCGGTAGATCATTCCCTTGCTCCTCTGATATTTTCTCCACTAATCTGGCTCATAGGCACGGTTGAATTCATGCCTATCCATTTCCTGCACAAGTCTGTCAACTTTGATGAACTCATTGCGCTCTACGCCGTGTCCGATGCCTGCATTGTGTCTTCTACTCGTGATGGTATGAACTTGGTGGCCTACGAGTACATTGCTACTCAACGGAAGCGGCACGGCGTCCTCGTGCTTTCCGAGTTTGCTGGTGCTGCCCAAAGTCTCAACGGCAGCATCATTGTCAACCCCTGGAACACCGAGGAATTGGCTGGTGCCTACCAGGAGGCTGTCACAATGAGTGATGAGCAGCGTGCCCTAAACTTCGCCAAATTGGACAAATACGTGAACAAATACACAAGTGCCTTCTGGGGCCAGTCCTTCGTCACTGAGCTCCGACGGATATCCACACACTCAGCCGACAAGTTCCAGGCCAAGAACTTGGCCATCACCCCCAGCTCCAGCGAGACCGAGCTCGCCGAGCAGGCACCTTCAGTCTAAACTTCTAAAACTAGAAAGTGTCCAACGTGTTTTCCGTTGAAATTAGATGCTCTTACGACATGGACGTGGCGAAATTTTTTGATCTTATTTTTTGTTTTTGCACTTATGGCCAGCATGGGATCTTGCTTTTATTTTCAAGGGGTTTCGGCTAAAGGAATAACTCCTACTCCTCTAGATGCAGAATTTGCCCTAACCATTAGGGTCTTCAAGGGTTGTCTACTTAGGTAACAATGTTTCCTGAATATATTCGTCTCTAAATTTGATTCCCAGTAGCACACGGTATTCCCTCATACTTTCCCCATTGTCTTTGTAGTTTTATATGGCTACGGATTCTGGGGCTCCTTTGAAGATTGTGGAAAGTTACCCTAATTTGGATTGAAGTAATGAGAACCTTGGAAAAGGATATAAACAAGAGATAGAGAATCAGCAAGGAAAACATATCTTAAACTAAGTCAGCCCTGGAGGTTCCTGATTAAGGACTAAAGAATATAGCAACCTTGGAATATTCATTCTTGTCAATCAAAAGCTCAGTTTCGACAGCAGAATTGTAAATCTTGTAACGTGGATGCTCGTTCTGTCCAGTTAAATGGATAAAAGTATTCTTGCTGCAATTCATCATGGAAGATCTTGGCTTTCTTCTTGTCTGAAGACTTGAGCTTGCTTCCAAGGGTGTTGGTTACACACTTTACGCAGTTGGTTTTTTTTCTTGACTTTCTCGCTCCTTGCGCTCTTCCCGACTTTCACTATCGCGATCGAAATATGCTAAATCATGACTTAGTATGTTGCAGGACAATCAATATAGGAAACATACGCTTTTCTCCATAAACGGTTGTTCGAATTCCTCGACGTGCTCCGTTGTATTTACCCGGAATAACTCGATGAAGAGTGCAACTGTTATGATATTAGCCCGAATTTCCTATAGTACTTTGAAGTGAGCATACCGGTTGTCCCACATCGCAATACTGCCGACTGCCCACTTCCAGCGAACATAGTGATCATCGGCAGAATGGATGTGGTATGCTAGGAAATCAAGAACCTTGTCTGAGACGTGTTAGTAGAGGCTCAAGATTGGCTAGGTAGCTTTAAAGGACTTACCTGATTCAACTTTCTTGAGCTCTGCAAGTCCAGTTACGAACCCAGGGTTGACGTTAAGTGCCTTCAGCTTCGTGACAGGATGGGTTCTGACAGCCGGATGGTGGGTATCGATCGGAGGACGATTGGGACCAGAGCCCCACAGATCAAGAAGGGTATCATCTGTGATTCTAGTAAGAACATGCTCAGATTCACTGTTTTGTATTTTGCAAGCATTTACACTGTAGTCTCGAAGTGTGCACTGCATGCAAACCATCGAGGAATCGTTGATATGCGCCACTTAGGGCATCATATAAACCATATTGCGAGACCTAGTACCTCAATTAGTCTCGATATCCATCTGGATATTAAATTGAATAGAGTCTACTGGTTTTTCATACCCAGGCTGTATCACCTCCAACATCGGGATGCTCTTCCATTCTCAAAAGAGAGTATGATGGCGCTACATAAGATCAGTAAGGACCAAGTTGGGATTGATACTGCGAAACCTACGGTTGATTTCGAAAGATGTATCTGCATGGAAGTCTGCTCTTGGCTGTATCACTTGTCAGATCTATTATGTTGAATTTGAAATAGTGATCTATCTTACCCAAGGTGTATACCCCAGGTTTTCTCGATGATCATCAACGCTTCCACCAATGGTGAAGAACTGGAACTCATTTTTAGACCTACAACATTGAAACAAGGCATGGATGAAGAGGACATACTTTTTGATCTCTCTGAGCAGGATGCTTATCCAATATTCCTATCCAGAATAATTAAGTAAGTGGATGAAGCGGCAATGCTAGTCCATACATACCATAGTGCTGGAACAGATGGACTTGCTGCTCGGTAGTTAGATCCTGACCACGGAAGAAGACCACGCCTCGTTCATTGACCAAAAGTGCCAGCTCATCCAGCTGCTTCTCGTTGAGTTGAGAGAGTTGTACATTCTCCAGAATAGTACCGATAGATTCAGTCAGATCTACCCGGGTTGCAGTCGAAAACAAAGCCTTCTTCTCGGGGTCTGCAAAGAAGGCTCTGTCTTTTGGTGGGGTGATCGGCTCACGAATTGGATCCGGAGGTACATGATCCCTGATTCTGCTGTTAAAGTTAGGATGAAGAGTGATGGGCTGGCCTGAATCAGGCGAAATGTGTTTTCGTGCTTCCAAATGAGCCATTTTTAGTTCTCGATTTTCAATTCGAAGTTTGAAGGTTGATGTTTGAAGCAAAGGGGATCGGCTGTCACTTATAAATGGCTATAGCATGAAGGGGCTTATCTTCCAATTACCCTTGGCAAGAAATGACAATATTGACAAGATATGGCTGAATTGTGCCAATTGTCATGGCTGATTGCACCATACCTGCCTATCCGCTGAAAGCACTATATGCCGAGTTTATACCTGAATTCTGCATAGTTGATAGTCGTCCCATCAGCTAGGACTTAGACCTGAGTAACTTATCTGATCAGACTCCAGTTTACTAGATTACAATCCGTATTTAGCAGATATAAGGGTAGTCTTTAGTATAGATAGGGTGCAAACCATGCAAACAAATTATGCCGAAATTCTCGGAAACCCAACCTCAACTCCGCATTCACATTAAGCCCTTTGAACACCCTCCTCTAGGTCTTTCTTAGTTCCTTTTCAACTCAGGTGTCTCACTGCACAATGACCCCGAGCCATCTACTCCGGGCAACCCTGCCTATCCGGGCAATTGCCCCAATGGCAGCACGATCAACAATGCCTCTCTCGATCCCTAGTCTTCGATTCGCATCGACATCCTCCCAGACTCTCTCAAAACAAAAATCCACATCTCCTGCCTCAGGGCATCTTCAACCCCCAACATTGCTCCGAAGCTATGCCTACGCCCTCAAGACCGGCACCGTCACGTCCGTCGGCCGCATGGAACGCACCGTCACGGTCACTTATCGCCATAGCACCTGGGACAAGCGCATTCGAAAGTATTATCCCGTCGAAACCCGCTACCTCGTCTCCGACCCGCGCGACTCCCTTCGCGAGGGCGATGTGATCGAGTTCTCGTCCGGTGCTCCCAAGAGTCGTCACGTGCACCACATCGTCGAGCGTATTATCACTCCCTTTGCTGTACCCATCGAGGAGCGACCGGCCGTCATGTCGCGGGCGGAGCTTGAGAAGGAACGTGAGGCTCGCTGGGCTGCTAAATACATCCGGAGAGAGTCGAGGCGGCTGGGCCAAGAGGTCGATCTGGTGGCTCCGGCGGCGAAGTTAGTAGGAAAGACAGCTGCGAGCAAGTTCTCATCCGCTGAATTGATCCACCTGGTTCATAAAGGCAATGAGCGCGTGGGAAGGGTTAAGAGACTGGTTCTGGAACGTACTGCTCGCCAGCCCGAGGAGTAGATTGAGCAGCTCCTGGAATGAGCCGGAGCCATTATATATCCTTTGAGTGTTAAAGAACTTTGTGATATCCATATTGGTGTTGCATTTTGAATTATATGTACTATACTATACAGCTTCCATTTGATTTATTTACGCCCTTGATCACATACGACCACATCCATATTCTCCCAAGGTTTGCCATACCTACCTACCTAGGCAGATAGTGATATCCTTCTCGCGTTGCCCAAGTGGCTATTAGGTATATTCTCTCTACATGTAGGAGTCATGAAATCGAATATCTGACACATTTCGGCATTAGAAAAGTATATACGAGAAGAGGGTCAGATCGAACCCCCAGATACAACTTTGGAAAGCAACGATAAACATTTGCCTTTTGGCGGACGCAACAATCCCAATTCCTAAATCTCCAGTAAATGAAGCCTGGTATCACAGAATAGAAGCCAACTCCTTTGCCCCAAAATGACCAACTGCAATCCTTCTGGCACCGAGTGGTGGCCTCGGGTCCCGTTACTTCATACGCTGAACTCTTGGAGTTCGGTGTTTCCCAAAAATTCATCAATTTGTCTGCTCCAGTCTTGATGGAAGCTGCCTCATGATGCAAAGACGCGGACCTTGCGATCAACACTGCCAGTGGCAATCACACATCGAATAGACACCTTGCTAGGCACCTTCGCATCTTCCTTTGATGCTGATTCGGCACCGTTGGCCCCAGCATCATTGGTGCCGGAGTCCTTGATCAATGAAGGCGCCCATCGGATTGAGCTGATGAAATGATCATGGGCTGCGATAGTACGAACGCACTTGCACTCCTGAGTCAAGTCCCAGCATCGTAGTGTTTTGTCATCGGCCACTGACAGCAGATACTTGCCACCGGGATGGAAGGCCAGCCCCCGAACCCAGTTGTCATGACCAATGAGTTTTTTGATCAAGTTACCTCGGGCATCCCAAAGCATAATAACCTTGTCACGGCCTGCAGAGGCAACAAACTCAGCGGATGACGTTACGGGAGGTGGTTTCTTCTGACCCGCAAGCGGTGCAAGATACTGGTAACTCGTAGATGGGGCAAAGGCAACACACTCGATGTAGTGCTCATGGCCAAGGAAAGTAGCCTTCGTCTCTCCTGACGAGAGATCCCAGAGGCGCGGAACTTGATCATCTCCAGCAGAGAAGAGAAACCGACCATCGGGAGATGGCACAACATCACGTACCCAAGCGGCATGCCCCTGTAATGTCTTGACGCAGTATCCCGTCGTTACGTCCCAAATCCGCAATGTCAAATCACGAGAAGCTGATACCAAAAGGTTTCCAGACATCGGAGACCCCGCAGCTCCTGATGGGATGAAGCGGACAGCAGACACGCTGTGATCATGTCCTGGAAGAGTTCGGATATTTTTGTATTCATCGGCAGGGTCCCATAGCTTGATTGTGAGATCAGAGGAACATGATGCAAGGAGAGTGCCCCCTCGCGGGCCTCCATAGTCCACATCCAATACGGCCCTTGTGTGACCCTTGATCGTTCGTTCTAGTTCACCTAATTCCCAATCCCAAATCTTGATTGTGTTATCTTCTGAACCGGAGGCGAGAGAGGAAAATATGGGGTGAAAGGCGACACAGGTGACGGGGCTCCGATGAGACTCAAGGTCGTGGCGGGCTGGTGCTCGGGGTAGCCATGAAGCTGGATCTTGATTTTTCCGAGACAGTGAGGTGGGGGTTGCAGTATCTACCTCGGCTTGTAGTGAGGCGCATCGTGACTCCAAGTCCATAATCTACAAAAAGATCAGCCCCTGGGCCCTAAATCAAAAACGTGTTTCGAGGTTGTCTGCGCACTTTTTTCTGTAAGCGGACCACACTCGTCCATTTCTTCTCTAATAGACCCTCATATTTCTTCAGAGTAGAGTCATCAACAGAGATTGATTCACCCAGTTCTTCCCGTATCACCGCGGAGCTTTGAGGCAGGTTCGCCGACGCAAGGTAGGCGATGATAGATTTGTGTCTGCAGCAAGACTCTTATTAGCCATTCATTCTCAGATATCAAGTGATCAGTTGAGCCATACAGTTCCTCCGCTTGTCGCGCGGTAAGTAGTTGGCTCATGATTGTACCTAGACCTAGACGTAAATCGCCATTTCCGTATATATCGGAGGTGTCGCTTGCGTTTCGAGAAAAAGTGAAAGAGAGAGGAAAGTATACTTGAATTGAGTTGCTAGAAAGAGGGGAGAAAGGGGAAAAACCGAAATAAGGGAAATAAGGCAGAAATAGAGAACGAAAGTAAATGGGAGATCTGTGAGATGAAGATCCACCGCGGGGTCTCTTCTTCTTCTCCCAAAACAAAAAACAAGACCGCCAAGACATACACTGTTTACTTCCCCCCGTTTCTTCCCCAGTACTTTATTTCTCCTTCCCTAATCGACTTAAACTCCACTCGCTCTTATCATTGAGATTTTGGAATTCATTTCTCCTCATCAACTGACCCTTTCAGTTCGCATTTTGTTTTACTGTCGGTCTGAGACTGTCCCGTTTCTTGGGCATCAAAAGTCCCTAACGCTCCACGGTAAGGCAATACTGAGCCCCGGTGTCAGGGCAACCCTCTCGGATTCTGCTCATTGTCACCAATCTTACATGTGCTGTGTAACTTATCCTGCAATACTTACTGACCCAGACAACGTACTAGAAACTTTGCGCCGCCCATCTACCTTGAATAATCATCGCCATGGCCGAAGCCGAGCAAGATTTCAGTTCTTTACCCTTACCGGACCGATTCACTCATAAGGTGCGCTTATCCACTGTTCCATATGATCCCGAGATAGGATGATGGCGAAGACTCCGCTGACCTTGGACAAAAAAATATTAGAACTGGAAAGTCCGGAAGGAGGGATACGAAGACGCAAAAGCGCAATTCGAAAAGACTCCCGACGAAGATCATCCTGTGTTTGCGCCATTCTTACAAGATTCAAATTTGTGGAAAGGGGCAGTTGCAGATTCCAATGTCGCTGCACAGGTAGAAGGCCTGGCGTCATACTGTTCATTCTTGAAATTCGGAGGTGTACAAGCATGTATAAAGTACGTCAAGAAGGGTCGAGCTCGGGATCGGGCTCAGAAATTGAGTGTAGGATGGATGTACTAACTAGTTCCTTAGGACTCGCAGTCTTACGATTGGCCCGATCGCAGAAAAGGGTCTCCCATGCGCCAGACCTGCCGGAAAAGCCAGCGCACAAGAAGCGCTTTTACTATGTGTCGAATTAGACAAGGCAACTCCAGTTCTCGAAGATCTCATCCCAGTCACAACACATAAAGTACCAAAGGTGGTCGCTGCTACATTGTCCACCTTGACACTCATCTACCATAATTTCGGCTGCAAGATTGTCGACCCAAAACCAACACTGAAGGCCTTGCCGAAGGTCTTCGGCCATGCAGATAAGAACGTTCGTGCAGAGGCACAGAATCTGACTGTGGAACTGTATCGATGGCTCCGCGAGGCCATCAAGCCCCTTTTTTGGGCCGATTTGAAGCCTATGCAGCAGGCGGATCTAGAAAAACTATTTGAAGCTGTTAAGCAAGAGCCTACCCCAAAACAGGAGCGATTCACGCGCGTTCAACAGGATGCTATGGCTGAGGCCAGTAACGCCCCAGTTGCTGAGGAAGGTGAGGAAGGAGGGGAAGAATTTGACGAGGAGGAGGAGGAAGCCGAGGTGATTGATTTGGCAGAGCCTGTCGATATAATGCCCAAAGTACCCAAAGATCTTCATGACAACCTCGGCTCATCGAAATGGAAAGACCGAAAGGAAGCGCTGGATGCGCTTTACAATGTACTCAACGTACCTCGCATCAAAGAGGGCCCGTTTGATGAAATTGTGCGGGCACTGGCAAAGTGTATGAAAGATGCCAATGTTGCAGTTGTCACAGTTGCGGCTAACTGTGTCGATTTGCTGGCTAGGGGTCTCCGACTCAGCTTCGCAAAGTACCGTTCTACCATTATGGTCCCGATCCTAGAGCGTTTGAAGGAGAAGAAACAGTCTGTTGCAGATGCACTAGGTCATGCGCTTGATGCAGTGTTCTTATCGACAGATCTCTCTGACTGCCTCGAAGACATTTTTGAATTTCTGAAGCACAAGAATCCTCAAGTGAAGCAGGAAACCCTCAAATTTCTGATCCGCTGCCTTCGCACGACTCGGGTTGTACCATCCAAACCGGAGGTGAAGTCGATTGCCGAGGCCGGTACCAAGCTATTGACAGAGTCTACAGAAGTTGTACGGTCCGGCGGAGCAGAGGTTCTGGGTACTTTGATGAAAATCATGGGCGAAAGAGCCATGAACCCTTATCTTGACGGTTTGGATGAGATTCGGAAGACCAGAATCAAAGAATTCTTTGAAACAGCGGAGGTCAAGGCCAAGGATAGACCAAAGCCAATAGTGGCACCTCCCAAACCCGCTGCCCCTGCCGTAAAGAAGGCTGTGCCAGGAAAGAAACCGGCACTCGGTTTGAAGAAGGCGACACCTGCTGCTGCTGCCGCCGCACCGCCTGAATCACCAACTAAGCCAACACCTCGGGCTGCTCTGTCAAAGCTAGGTGGTGCTCCCAAGTCTGTGGCTCCTCCTGCGGCTGGCATGAGGCTCAAGAGCAAGCTTGGTGGCCCAGGAGGGTTGGCATCGCCCCAGAGACGGGTTGCCTCCCCACCATCGGAGGAACTCGCACCTCCTCCGGCTGCTCCTAAGCTTGGCCTCGGACGCGGTCTGGCTGGTCGTCCTATCGCAAAGCCCTCGGCTTATGCTGAGGCTCCTCCAGCACCTGCCGCTCCAGCAGTGAATGCTATCTCAGCAGCCGAACGTGCGGAGCTAGAAGAGCTCCGTGTTGCGGAGAAAGAAAGTTTCACCCGGACTATCGAGGAGATGAAGTCTGACCGCTCCAGGTTGAACTCACAGATTACTGAACTCCAGAACCAGAACGCCCAGTTGATTGAGGACCATACCCGGGATGTCTTGAGCATCAAGGCGAAGGAAACCCAGCTTGTTCGCGCACGAAGTGACGCTGAAGCTGCCGAGCAAAATGTCCAGAAGCAGCAACGAGAGATTGAGCGTTTGAAGCGTGAGTTGGCACGAGCCCTTCGTGCATCCGCGACAAGTCCATCCAATGACATGTCGGAGGGAAGTGAGTCAGCCTCCATATACCATGAGCCGATCATTGGTGCTGTACCACCACGCTCTGGTCCTGGTCTGCAAATTGGATCCCGCTTCGACAATTCACGGTCTCGAAGCTTCGCCTCGGCTAGTCCGAGTGAGGAGAAAGAAAACGGTGGTCTTGCATCACCGGGTCTAAGTCGACGCAAGTTGAGTCCGACTTATAACAACTTCCAGTCAGCCCTTGCAAGCCCCACTCGTTCACGAGCATCCATCAATCCATCAGATGAGGACCAGCTGAGACAGCCTGAACCATGGAAGAGAGCCGCTGAAGTTACGAGTGCATTGAAGGCCAGAATCGAGGAAATGAAGGTGAGCTTACTTTCCACTCCTTTTATTCAAGAATCTGCTACTTAAAAGTTTATAGCTCAAACAAGGGATTTCATCACGACAACCTGCTCAACGCCAATGAACAAATAACCCATCATGTTCCGACTTTTCTTCTTTCTTGCCCATCTGACTTAAGACTGGGATTTTCTCTCGGTACTACATTACTTGACGCGGTCATTCTTGACACAGGAGCATTGGTTTAATTTTGGATTGGTTTCTTGGGTTTTTGGTTACTCTGTATCTCTTGGTGAACGTTGCTTTTATTCATCAGTGATTCTTCATCTTCGTGATTTCTTCATACCAAATTTCGAGCATTAGCTTTTTTTTTCTTTCTTTATCTAAAAACTTCTATCTAGTGTCTCTTTTTTTGGGTCACTGATAATGTACTACTATTTGGAAACAAAACAGATGGAATTATTCATCATGCACATGTTGGACTTAGACTGTACAAGACTTAGGTGATTCTGCCATGCAAAATGTATCAAGTAGGCAATTAGGCGGTGAAAGCGATAGGTGATGAAAATTTTAGTGAAGCTTTATTTACTTCTACGAATCTAAGCAGACATGATTATCTATCTCTACATCGACAGAAGCCATGTGAGTCATAACGACAAGCATTTGAACTGGTGAAGAAATGCATTCATGGGTATCTGCAAAGAGTGGTACATAAAAAGGCTGTTAGGAGAATGGTGAGAGTAATGGTTTTATCTTGAAAAGCTAAAAACACCGTTTCCACATTAGAATTTTGGTTTAAAAGAGAAGCTTTTTGGATTAAGAGTCCTTCCAACACAGGAACAGTCACAGATGGACAATTTAAACCTTGATAGCGCTCTCAACAGCCTTGCGCTTCTTCTCCTGGCGGGCGTTGGCCTTGGCACCCATGATACCACCACCCCAGTGGCGGCGGGACTCCTCGTACTTGTCGGTGTAACCCTCCTTGATGGTGGAGAGGAGCTTGGAGAACTCGGTCTTGTCCTCGGAGCGGACCTCAGTAAGAGCCAGGACGGCGGAGGTCTTCTTGTGAACGACGGTACCGAGACGGGCCTTGCCCTTCACAATGGCGTAGGGGACACCCATCTTGCGGCAGAGAGCGGGGAGGAAGACAACCAACTCAATGGGGTCAACGTCGTGAGCGATCAGGACGAGGGAAGCCTTCTTGTTCTCAACAAGGCCAACAACGTGGTTGAGACCGTACTTGACGTGGTAGGGCTTCTTGGAGACATCCTCCTTCTTCTTGCCCTCGGAGACAGCGGTGGCCTCCTGGACGAGACGCTCCTTCTTCTCAGCCTTGGTCTCGGGGCGGTACTTGGCCAGGAGCTTGAAGGTCTGAGCAGCGGTGTTGCGGTCGAGGGTGTTCTGGAACTGAGCAATGGAAGGAGGAACCTTCAAGCGCAGGTTCAGAATCTTCTTCTGGCGCTGCAGGCGAACATACTCGGGCCACTTAACAAAGCGGGACAAGTTGCGCTTGGGCTGGATGTCCTGACCAATACCGAAGTTGCGGGTGCGCTTCTCGATAAGAGGGTTCTGTGGAGAGGGTGAGCAAAATTAGCATCTTCTTTTTTCTCATACTCCCAGTGGAAAGAAAAGAGAAACGAACCTTGGCGGTCTTCTTGGACGAACCAGCCTTGCCCTGGGGGTAGGGAAGGGAGGCGGTCTTCTTTCCGGACTTGGGAGGCTATTCATTGAGAAAAAGAAGATCAGCTAACTATCCACTAGAGCTGCATCTTCTTTTGAACTCTAGAGAGGACATGAGCCAAAGCCATTTCACAGGCTCTGGTTCGTGCCTCCAGCCAGATCATCGCCAATTGCCCACATCTCTTTCGAGGCTGTGGGAAATTAACGGCGCTTCGATCACAAGGATCAGAAGCAAGACATAAATGTCTCTACGGCATCGCTGCAGCAGGCGAAGCCTGGATAAAAGGCGATCAATTGCTTACCACCATGTTGTCGACTGATTGCTGTGTTGGGCGAGGGATGTCGAGGAAAGAAAAAGAAATGGACTCCAAGCGGCTTATGAATTTTGAGTGGATCGCGCTAGTGCGATCACGTGCCAGGGCTAGGGTATAACGGTCACATGATAATCCACCATCAGAACATCGGAGATTTCATTGGTCTTTCCCTTTATTCTAGTACTGAATTCTTCGATTCTATGCTCCATAGATCAATGCATGAATACATCTTTCTTGATCCATGGCGCATCTGACTTGTTAATTTGAGGATGGATGGTGGTCAAAGGCTTTATGGTGTCTTCGTTGGGTCATGCTAGCCACTAGTGCTATGTCCTCAATCACTATTTGTTCATCGAATTCAAGTTCCTTCGTATCTCCATTCATACCCCGAAGTTTCATGGTTCTTCCAGGGTCGATTTTCAAAACAGACTATTTGTAGTTTAGTCATACCATAGGCCCAATGTGCAACCAATCTCTAACATCTCTAATCTTGCGCCAAGAGTGAAGTCATTGACTACTTGTGATGTTTATCTACGTTATGGACTACCCTCATGAATGAATATGTTTAACCCTAATTTTGAATTCCTGCTAGAACATCATTTGGATAATTTACATGAGATATCGGTTGCTCTCGGCAGATTTTCATTCGCATGCGTCGAAGTAAGGGCCAGTGCCAGCCCAAGTTGGTAGTGATACCTAACTTTTTCTAGAATCATATACTTTCAAAACATTCCCTTCTAATTCCTAATCAAGCCCTGGCGTCGGGTTGACTTTGGTGAATTGCATTCCATGAGAGCAACGATACTTTCTAGCAAGGTGATTCCAAGTTTGGTTCGGACGCCTGAAGCATGTTTATTAATGATGGTACAATTGTAGGCTCCTTAGTCTCGCGCAACTTGACATGAAGATTGATGGATAGAGATATAAAGTTTGTGGGTATATATAGAGAGCTTCCAGCCATGGACTGTTCGAAGCGGACGGACCTAGGAGTAGTCTCATAATAATGAGAGATTGGATCGTTGAGGTCATATAGCACATCGTAGGTATCAGGCATCGAAATAGAAACCAAGCAGCTGTCGTTCCCCAAGTCTATCAACACAACCAAATCAAAGCATATCGCAGAGCATGACTGTAAAGAAGATTGCAATATTTCATCATATTACAACCTCAATCACCGCCACGCACCAAGGCCCGGAAGAGCTCCGCGACCCAAAGAAGCACTAGCAGCCTGAACGGCCTTTTTCTTGCCCAACGTGCCCTCCTGACCACGTACACCAGCAACGATCCTATCAGTATTGGTCTCGACGACGACACCGCCAACGATCATCTCACTCAACACAGCATGCATAGTCTCATAGCCGAAGATGAGGTCCAACTCACAGACATTCTCAAACATGCGGTCTAGCGACTCGACAAAGACCTGGATCAGGTCAATGAGCGCGAGCGGAGATTCCGTCGACGTGGAGATCATGATGAATGACAATGTGGCATAAGTGCGATATGTTATCTGTGTCGGGGCATCGGAGGGACCGCTTGCGCCGGAGCTGGCGCCTTGTGACAGGAGAGGGGGAAGTGGGAGGAAATTGCATGCGCTTGCTGGTCGTTGTGAGACTAGACGATATATTTGCGCGATGAGGGATTGTTGCGTTTGAGTGTCCTGAGGGGCAGGTTAGTTTGGCTATTAAGTGTGTTGGTAGAGGACGGACCAGCTGTGTGTAGAACTTTGTCAGCCGAGGCTGGCCATTATTATTGAAGACAAGCACTGCGTTAATCATGATGAGGGTATGGAGGGGAAAGCTGAGTTGAATGTCTGGATCTGGAACTGATTCTCTCATGATCTTATCGATAACTACTGATAAGCGTATAGTCCGTGCACATTGAATTTCCGGAGATCAACGCGGCGCTTTTTTTTCTTCTCCTTTCCTCTGAAGTTATTCACAATTTACCATGAAGAGATGCGCCTGCAGGTCGTTTACGCCCATGCGGAGTCTATACTCAACGGCAGATCCAGGAAAGATTAATCCTATGTCGTCAACCCGCCTAAAGACCCGAAATAAATACAATCTCGAAGAACTTACACCCACCGATCTCTGCTCGTACTGGGATACGATACCACCCACAGCGGCCCAATTAGCATTTGCAGACAACTTATTCATACCGTCACGCCATTCACCAATAAAGCTATGGTCTGCCGCCAAGTTTCGCACAACACCGATCTCGTCAATCGAGCCGGAAGTCGCGTTCTTAGGCCGTTCTAATGTCGGGAAGAGCTCCCTGTTGAATGCTCTCATGGGCCAGAAGATCTGCTGGACTTCATCGAAACCAGGAAAAACGAGAGAAATGAATGCGTTTGGCATTGGAGGTACCAAGGGTGGAGAGTCTAAGGTGGTATTGCTTGATATGCCAGGATATGGAAAGGCCAGTCGATCAGAATGGGGGATGGAAATCATGAAATATCTCCAAGGGCGCAGACAGTGAGTATTCAGTGTGCAAGAGATCTAGACCAGAACATCGTGCTAATATGCTTAAAAATTAGACTCCGACGAGCGTTCATTCTCATAGATAGCGAACACGGCATTAAGCAGAATGATGAAGATATTCTCAGCCTTTTCCGCCGCTACGCAATCCCCCATCAAATCATTATGTCTAAGGCAGATAAAATCCTTGCTAGGAATAAGAAGTTGGCCAAGACTGGCGTGTCGGCTGCTGGTCTTCAACGGCTTCAGACCAAGATACAAGAACTGAAACCGATCGTTCAACCAGATCCAAGTGTTTCTGAAGGCCCTGGTGCATTGGGTGAGATTTTAACATGCAGTGCAGATACTCCCATCAGTTATGATCGGGTGTTGGGTATGGATGCTATACGATGGGCAGTTCTATCTGCTGCAGGGATTGACGGGAGCTTAGAGGGCGGGTACCTCGCTCCTGCTATCGGCGCATAGATACGGGCCATCATGTACATCCGTGAAATAGAATCTTGGAAAGATCCAAATCACTTATATGATAAGGTTGTTACAATAAATCAGGATCTGAATTGTCGATGCAAAGATATTGAAGTATTATCACACGTTAAACATAGAAGAAAAGATAGATATCCATGAGAAGAAAGCGGCCTTGAAACACCAATCTGGTGTCGCCGAAGATGAGACAAAAACGATGAAGTGCCAAAGCATATGAGATGCAAGTACAATAATAACAATAAATGAGGAAAGGATGCAGAGGATATTATTCAATATCGAGATAAGATGAAGTCATAATAAAATCCTCGAAAGAACCAAACGTCACAACGCCTGTTCTTCATAGTAATGCTGGATGACGAAGAAATGCCGAACACGCTATGCAAAGAGGTTCCGAGAGAAGTCAAGAGCCATAAGGATGGGGTATCGTGTGTAGAGTAAAGGAGGATGAAGGATGAGGTGATAAACAAAACAAGAAATTCAAAAATGAAGACCGCACAGCGGGGCTTTATCTTAATGCTGCAATTTTCGTTAATGCACTTTTCGTGAGGTTAGGGTCGGTCTTAGTCGGAATCAGAGTCGGTGTCACCGTTCATGGATTGGATTTCCACTCCGTTTTCATTGACAGTGACACGATTTCCGAGAACATTTTCGGGTACACCGTCGCGTGAAGCACCGAAATCAAGAACCTATAGAGAATGTTAGAAATTAATTTCCACAGTATGAACGGAAGAAACTTACTTCGATATAAGTGAAGCTATCGCGCTGCACAGCAGCAACACATCGTCGGTCGTTAAATTTGACCTGCCACACTCCACTGAGGTCAGTGAGCAGATCCCGAACACATGCACCGTTGTTCACGTCCCACATCTTCAAGGTACGATCTGAGCCCGAGATGACCTTCTGACCATCATGCTGGAAACAAGTGATGGCACCGGTGTGAGCGCTAAGCATGTTTTTGCAGTGGCCATGCGCAGGATCCCAGATTCGAAGGGTGGAATCTGCGGCAGCCGAGACGAGATGATCACTCTGCAGTGAGAGTAGACCAACAAGTGAGGTATGGCCTTCCAGATTATACAGTAGAGATCCATCATGTAGGGACCAAACCTTGACCATGTGGTCCATGGCACCGCTGATGCAGCGATTGCGCTTGGGATCCAAGACAACGCTATAAACCTTCAGAGTGTGGCCTGTAAGTGTGTGCAGGATTTGCCCCGTGGAAACCTTCCACACCCTCACAGTGGTATCATAGCTGCCGCTCACCAGAGTATCGCCATGAGCAGCAATGGCACGAACAGAGTGAGTGTGACCAGACAACATGCGGACAAAGTATGGGCAATCAACATCATCTGCATGAGGTCCACTGGGATAGTACGTTGGGTCACCGGGTTTTGGAAGCTTCCACACTCGCAGATTTGAATCACGCGAGCCGGTGATGATCAAAGGTTCCTTAGGCATCATCTCCGGTTGGCCGTTGGCATCCTTGCCCACTTCGGTGGGCAACACAATCTGCAAGCAACGGACAGTTGAAGTATGGCCGTGGAAGATCTGGGTGCACCGGGCTCCTTCAATGTCCCACACACGCACGGATCGATCAGTAGAGCCAGATACCAGCGTGTTCCCGTAGTATTCAAGGGCCCATACACCTCCGTCGTGGCCCTTCAATGTCGTCTTCAGAGCCCCGGTCTTGGTATCATACACATGGATGTTTGTATCATCGCTACCTGTCAAGATCTTGTCAGAATCGAACTGCAGGCAGGTGACTACGTGGCGCCCATGAGCACGGAAAGCGATGTGTTTAGGCTTGACTTCAGGGTTCATCCATGCGCGACGGATTGCGTGGTGTCGACGATACAGCGCCTTGTATAGATAAAGCCCACTCAGTGCGGGAATACCGATCGTAGGGACTGGGACTGCCCTGGCAGCAGCATTGGCCGCAGCATAAGGTGCCTCGGAAGCCGAAGCGTCTTTCTTCCAGTCTTGGTCGACGTCCGTTTCACACGTCGAGACCTTGCGTTTAGCTAACTTTCGACTGAAAATCCGCGTGTTACCTGCTTTCCGCTTGGGACGTCTGTTGAGTGACAAAGAATATCCTTCAACGGCTCCAGAGGGAGAGGGGGACGGGACGGGTGAGAATTCATGACCTTTGGGATCGGAATCGTTGTTAGGGTAGTAGACAGAATGGCGACGGACATCCTTCTCAACGTTATCCACGATACTGCCTTGCCAGCCCCAGCCCTCCGTGATAGCTCGTTCTAGTTCCACATCGGAAAGACAATAGCCGTCCTTGTCTAGAAGATCTTTCCATGTTTTCTCATCTGAATTTATGATATGGCGCCACTTCTTAGAAACCTGAGCTGCACGGCACATGGTTCGCACATCCAAGAACTGTACGATGTTCAGGCTCAGTTCGATGGGAAGAAGGGACAGGAAGTCACATTTCAGGGTTGGATTCACCACATCGGCCACAAAATGCAGAGTGGGTTTTGGGCATCGCCGCAAGAACTGATACATCATGTAGGTTTTCATCTCCTCAGGCACAGAGTCGAAAAATTCCAATACCTTGGGCATGTCCATCAGAGATGACGGAGATTCTGCAGTAGATGTCGGATGGCTCGTCATTTGATGATCTGGATCGCGTAAACGGATTGCCTTGGGGTACCGTGACATGTTATGGTCTAGGCTGGAGTCTGTGTCGTTATCAGGTTCCTCGGAATCGAAAGATGACTCGACGTTGAGAGCATTCATGGCGGTAACCGGTGATAAGCTGGGGCTTGGCAAACACATATCCTGGGCGATGGCATTTTCGATTGCTGAAAGCTGAGATGTTAAATCAGATCGCGGTTGAGTTGTATCTCCGGCAGTTGAGAATGATACAGATCGACTGGCAGAGGATTCAGGTACGGGGGAGCCATTCACAGTCGAGGTTATTATGCCTTGCAACTCGCGATTGAGGAGAGTTCCCGAGCTGCTCGCATTTACTGAAGCTACAGGCTCAGATGTGAGAGGTGAACGAAGCAGAGCTTCTCTGCGCGGAATTGTGGCACTATGTACTCTTTGTCTTGGAACCGTAGGCTCACCCAAGCTCCCGGTATTGACTTCAGTTTCCGGAGTAGCCAACCCGGCAGTAGAAAGACGGGTGGGTGCAGAGGCACCTTGACGGGTGCGCCGTAATACAGGCTCAGAAGGGACTCGGGTTGCACGTGTTCGAGGGAGGATGATAGGGCGAGCGTCTGGAATAGAGATGGGAGAGACGGGTCGTTGGATATTTGAGTAGTTTGAGCGATTCTGTCCCGAAGGTCCCAGGGGACGGGCATTTTTACTATTCTCTGAAGTGTATGAGTTGATAGACCGGATCTGGCCGTTAGAAGACCGGAGTGCGTCATGCTGTTCTTTCATCTGGAATGGGTTGTAAGAACGGTTGCATAAAAAGTGATTTTAGCGCAGCTTACTTCGTGTGCCATGGAAGCAGAGTCATCCGGTTCATTGAAAACAATCGACCTGTCGCCGACCTTGAATGTCAGGTTTCTTAGGGATGCAGGAGTAGGGGCCGCGGCGAGAGGATACAGTCTTGTATCTAGGTCCTTTGCCGCACGTGGGGGTCGGATGATGAGAGGTGGGAAGGAGGTAGTGGTGGTGGTGGTAGTAGTGACGACTGTTGTACGAGTGGCGGGGGCAAATGAGAACTGCCCAAAGGCGTTGTTTGATGGACTTTGCCCGAAGTTATCAGTCTTGTGGTCCTCCATTTGGTGTGGTCGAGTGTGCATCAAGCGAGAATCGGAGTTGTGTGTTGCATGGGATAGTGACGGAGAAGCAGCCAAGTTTTTCTTAGGCGAAGGGTTCAATTCGGTGGCACGGAAGGCTGTTGGTGAGTCTGAAGACATCACGTAACAGAGTTGGAGGTGGGGGAAATGCAAATGCAGTCGATGAAGAGTACCTCGTAGCACCTCGAACGGGGGTTTATTTTTCTTGGGTGTCAGCAAAACAACCCGAGAGAGTAGATATGCTCGACCATCTAAGAATTTAATGTGGGGAGAGTTGAAGGGGAGAAGTAAGGAAGTCAAAGGAAGGGGAAGAAGAAGAAAGCAGTGGCGGCTGCTGACAAGGGGACTTTTGGGGCGGAGAACAACAACCGAGCCCCCGTATTAGACGATGTCATTTTAAGACTACTTTTGAGATTTTCACTTCACTTTGATGTCACTACATTAAGGTCTTTAATATTCTACTTTAATTACTTTTCACCTTCTCTGCTGTGCCTACGTATTTCTAACATCAACTAAGTAAAAATAGATAAAACGCTAAAAACTGGAAAATTGGAAAATTGGGAAATTGGATATCCTACTAGATAACCAACCTAGTGTCGTTTATAGCTGTACGTTTCTAGAACATCTCAAATAAATGGGTCTACTCTCTACATTATCTCTAGACCCTGATTCTCATTCCAATATGGAGTATAAAGACAAACCTGTTTGTACCGGCAGCCGGCAATCGCCACTACGATCACGTGATATGGGGTTACATGCGATTCTTCGTCATCATCTCTTCTGTCAGTTAACTGATCAATATTAACGATATCAACTACCTTCTACTACTATTCTACACTTTGTTGCAGCTATAAGAGATGTGGAATATGAACAGTGTAGTACTTATCACTCGGTGCGCCTCCTGCAGGTACAAGATCCCTTCCCTTTTATTCTCCATATCAATCTCCACTTACCGGGTTTATTTGAACTGCAATACAGGGCTACCTAGCGGTCTTAGGTACAAAATTACTCTTAATATTAAAAATTGAAGCAAACAAAATATTTTGACGTCGGATTTACTCCGGTGGACTTCATTTAATCATGCGTAGAGGTACTAACTACATGTAACTAAACTAGCTATTTACTTGTACAACATTAGGTAACTGCACAGGATGGACTACTCCATATCAGGCATGAAACATTCCAATGTTATTATAGGTCAACTAGTAAATGTGCCCAGGTGGACTCCATATAAAGCCCTAAATCCACCCACCTAGCTGAGGTACTTACCTAGTAGTATCTTTATCTGTTATTTACTCCGTACTGTAAGGAGTACTTATATTATACTCCTTACTCCACCCTAATAATTTACCATCTTCCAGAAGCTTACTGGTTTCACCCCTTCCATTTTGATTTCCGGAGCAAAGCCCTAAGCGAGATCTGCCTAAGCGATGACGGATCTGTTTAGATAAAAATAGTCTGGATTATCACGGGCCTCAGCTCAGACACGGCACAGAGCAGACAGAGATCGAATCTCGTTGGCGATCGATCGGATTTGGTCGGACCAACTTTGGAAGACTTTGAAAGGAATATGGCCATACATACTAGAACCTTGGAGCGGTAAAAAGGGCCTCAAGTATGCAAGCTTGTGATATATGTTGACGTTTCAATTACCTAGGTATGGAGTAAGGTAATATATACCAGGTGGAACCTCGGAACCTCAGCAAAGGATCTAGACCTGGAAATGTTTCATCACAACTGTGATCATAGATTCGGAGATTGCGAACCTAATCGATCATGGCAGGATACGACCTCGGGAGGATGAAGGAATATCGTTTGCCGATAGAAGTGCACGATCGAAAGAGTCGACAGACCGGGTCAATAAACGAGGTGGACGATCACTACTACCTAGGTAGAGATGGCCTCTTTAGGGACATTTATGGATATAGGTCCACCTCAGTAATAGTTACGAAGTATGGGTATCACGGTACATATGTTAGTGGCTCCATACCCATCAGTATCAGTGTCGATAATGTTAGTGCTCGCAAAAGAAAGGGGCAAGCTAAGCTCGGGTGAAGTAGATCAATGGTACTAGTGTAGTTAATTTTGGAGTAAATAAATAACTTGCTACTAATAAACCTCATTTTAAAATAAAATTAGATAAAGTGAATCCTGTAGTACAAGTCTCCGTACCGAGGTATCTAGTAATTCTACTTGAAAATAGACCTATTAAATCCAGATCTTGGATACCTAGTGGCAGGATTAGACTAAGTATACCATGGGTTGTGAACGGACTTGAACCTACCGCTGAATCGAGCCATGGAAAAATAACAGTGGATAATAAAGTCCACATACAAGTGGACATTGTGTGGGTACCTGACGATTCTTACCTGTTCAAGTCTATCTAATTCGTCCAATTTCTACTTTTTCCAATGGCGTTGTTACTTTTCCACTCCACATCGTGCGAGTATATCCCGCTAAGTCTCCCTCCCCCCTTTAACCAAGGATTGAGATCGTGACGCTCCGACCCTACAAAATAAGTGCTTTTCCCTCCCCCACAGGGAAACTGGAATATGTATTTCCCCCACTTGTCAAGATTCCCCTCTTTTCTTATTTAACGGAGTTTTTTTTTTGGGAAAAAGAGAACTTGGGTATGTGATGGTACAGGTTCAGCCGGGAATTACCTTGTACTGACCGTGTTGACCGGATTGAAAGAAAAAAAAAGAGAGGGAGATTGAACATCTCAAAAACGCCACACCTTTTCATTTTCCGATATTCCCGATATCCAATTGATTCTTATACAAGTTCATGACGAAACCCGACTTTTTCGGTACATGATCTTCCATGGCGCCTAAGGATCGCTCTCAATTGCATGTATCATTTCGATCTAGTCGGGCCCCGCTACAATCCCCCGGCCAGATGGATCACGAAGAATATAATGAGCGAAGAGTCTCTAAGGCGCAACGGATACTGGGCACCAATTTCAATCTACCCACCCATGTTAATGCATCAAAGTCCAAGTCTCGTCACAACATTCGGACCCCCGATAGCTCTTCGAGGCAGCAACACAGCCAACAGTACAGTCAACACCATAGCCAGAATAATAGCCAACAGCACGCCTGGCAGCCCAGCAGTGTCATGCCTCCCCCATCTTCTGAGGATATAACCGTTCCACCCCAAGAATTGCGTGTAAGGGCTTCATCACCACTGCTGGGCCGTGAATATCGATCTCAATATTTGACTTCCCCACAGCCAAAGTCTTCGAAAAAGGTCCACCATGTAGGCTCCTCCTCTACTTTGTTCTCATACTTCAGCTCAAAAGAAGGTCTGAACCGTAACAAGGCGAGACCTATAACTCCCAAGGGCCTGCAGCCTGTGATTCAGAACGAGCTGTCAATGGACCCGCATGTCACATTCAAACAAACTCGGACCATTCCCAAGGAAATGGATTCCAAACGAAAGATCCGTCCACCACGCATCGACTTGTCCATTCTCTTCCCAAAGCCACGAAATCCCGCCCCGCCTCTTTTCTCACCTCACCGCATGACCGATTCTCCCTCTCCAGTGTCAACCGTCGTCTCGGATCGCCATTACATGAAACCAAATAGTGCAGGAAACCCTTCACAAGTACACCGATTTGGAGACTCATTACCTCGAATTTCAGTCGTCCATGATGATGCTCCACAGCTCACAATTGATCGTTTTGATCTTTCGACAATTCCCGAGATAAAAGATGCCAATTTGTATGGCCAGTCTTTCGAGCGGACAGTGCCTACGAGTGAGATCGACCTCGCATTGGATAGATATTCAGGTCAACGATCACTTTACAGCCGTTCCAGTGTTTGTAGTAACGGCCAGGAACATCCAACGGTAGACCAGCGTCAGCCCTCTGCAACGGAAGTCGATGCACAACGGGGCCGTAGTCTAGCTGGTAAACAACGAAAGGACGTGCACTGGAACTCTGGATTGATGCCAGAGTATATCCCCCATCAAACGAATTTTCATGAGCCAAGACTTCCGGAGTCAAGAATTCCGGAGGAACGAACTTACTCCCGAAGCCAATCCCGAAGTCAGTCCCGGAGTCAATCCCGAAGCCGGAAGAATCCCGTGATCAAGAAGGAGGGCAAGAGCACATTCAAGAACACGGATCTGCAGAATTCAAGTTTCCTCTCTCTATCTTCGTCAGAGGACGAAGACGATCTGGAGACACCGACTGAGTTTCACATCCGCGATAATCACATCCGAGATAGGAATGTGGTGGACAATTACCATAAAATGGAGCCTCAGATATACACTGCCTCAACTGCCCACGCTACCACTGGCCAACAGCTAAGGAAGGTCAAGCGTGCGCCATCAAATAGCAGTCATGGATCCGATCAGAGCTCACGGACTCAAACCAAATACCGACAGGCCTCTCATTCAACTTTATCGATTGGGAATTCGTCCCAAAACACTCTCCGAACGCCCGAGACTCGACATTCTGGCAACACTATCATCGAAGAACCCAACATCTTGGATAGATTCCCGCAGCAGCCTTCGCAAACACCGCAAGAGATTAAGGAGATGAACCGAAGAAGTCGAGTCATGGCAGTGACTCGACAAGAGGAGGATCTGCTGGCAGCCATGCGCCAACGCAAGGGCAAGATAACCCCGAGTATTTTCCACTATAACAGCACCAATATCTCCGAGTCTGATCGCTCCTCGATGGCGTCGGCTCCATCAAGTGATTTGTTCTGTGCCAACAACAACACCTCCTTCCTACGTCTCAGTGCAGGTTTCCCGTCGGTTTACAACCGGACAGACCAAGGTGCTACTCACATGGATAAACGTGGCCCTCCCTCGCAGAGTTCAAATTCTGATACTGAACAGAAGACTGGTAACTGGATTGCGTCGCCTCAGTTCAGCAATAGTTACTCCGAGAGTCTCCCATCGCCAGCCACGAGCATTGCTTCTCCGATAACTCCGAGCCTTCCAATTCATCGCTTCTCACCCCTACCTTCCCCGAAGCCACAGCCATGTGGCCCTCCCCCGCCATCCCAGAGGACAGAAAGCAACACGCTCGTCGTCGTACCGACAGCAGTGGAGCTATTATGCTCAGCCAGGGTGGCCCTGACAGTAATCATTGGTCATTCGACTTTGAATGGGATCACGAACGAGCCAATGCGCTGAGTGTTGTACAATAATCGACATCTTGACCTGCCCATTTGCTGCCGAACTGACTTGTCGCACCCTTTTCCTGCCATGATATCTCATACCCGTCATTCTTTGCCTTTGGGCGTTCCAACTACTCTATCCTTTCCAGAAACTTAACAGTTCTCTCCATCGCTTGATTTTTAACGAATTTCCTTACTATTTGACCACCATTCTCTAATTATCATCTCATTGAATCCTGTCCAGTTCATAATTTGAGCACAATACATACACCCTTATGTTCTTTAATGGGTGGCAATTTACTGTTATTTCCACATGTTTTCAAGCACTTTGATTCCCCAGTCATTGGTACTATCTACCTAGGTAATTGATTCCCAACTTCCAACACATGAAACTTGCTGCCTAGGTACTTTAGGTACATATAGATCGGAGGTTTAACTAGCCATAGTTGATGTGGCTGACATGCATATAGGCCAAAGCCTAATCAGACAGTGGCCAGACCTCAATAGCCTCGTATCATATTATCATATTCAAGGCATTGCCTCGTATCGGTCTTTATCAGAATCTAGGATTATGAGGCGAATCAATCTATGGATGACGAGGGAGAGGGAGGCAAGGAGGCGGGGGCTTGACGTCAGAGAACCAACTGGTAGTAGATGGAGAGGATATTCAGAATACCCGTGAAATCACAAAATTAATATCGATTGAAGCTGCATATCAATATGGCATATTCAGGTAGATCATATACTGTACCATGGAAGACATGTCAAATACCAAGGCTATGAAATCTTGGAAAAAGAAGTGTGGACCTCACCGCCCATGAGGTGGATCAACCGCCCATAATCCCATCCTTTAACCACTTTACCCCGGACTAAAGTCCTGAAGAGTTTCAAGTTCACTATCGAGTTTCAACCCCTGTTGTCGTTTCCAAGTTGAAAAACTCATATCATTCTCTTCACCTCCCAGCCACCTTCAGAAAGAGCCGTGATCGCCGTCACCCACAGCCCTCAGGGGCCCAGTGAAGATCTTCCCGTACCCTAACCTAGGAAGTCTTGGCCTCAAACGCGGTGTAGCAGGTTGAATTATATTTCTCGCTCTTTGATTTTCGGCCGTCGTTCCATACGCTCGTCTCGTTTCTCGTGGTCTAAATCACCGAGTTTCTTTCCTTTTTGTTTACGAAGATACCATCGCGAGGGCGCAATCACAATTCAAACGTCATAGCAATGGGGGAACGCACACAGCACCGGCCATCATGGCTACAAACCGGGACCAGAAATGTGCCTTGGATTTTGGTATGAACTCCAAGTTATGCTTTACAACGGCTACTGCAGTCCAAGGCCAATTACTGACTTGCCTTGCTTTCTTTCTCGCAGCTGACTGCTCAATCCACTGCATTTGCGTTGGTATGTATTACAAGCCGATCAGATACGATCTTTATCAAGGCCAATAAGCTAATCATGGTGCACTCTTACTCTAGATAAGCCATTATTCTCGAGTCATGCCACCTACCGGTGGTAAGCGATACCTGACCTCCACGGCGGTCGTGATGAATGAAGTAGTCAAGTTGGCCATCTCCCTAACAATGGCCCTGTACGACGTCTCAAAGGCTGCCCCACCATCAATGCCAGCAACATCGCTCCTCTACTCCCTCATCAGTTCCGTCTTCTCAGGCGATAGTTGGAAATTGGCCATACCCGCAGGACTTGGCGTTTTGTCCAGTTCTCTACAATACGTTGCTCTATCCAACATGCGGGCGGCATTGTTCCAGGTCACATTTCAACTGCAATTTTTGACCACTGCGATCTTTGGAGTAATTCTGCTCAGACGAAGCATTCCTCTCCGTAAGTGGGGTTTGCTGTTGCTCCTCCTTGTGGGGTTGGTTTTGGTACATATTCCCAATGCCAGCTCTGATGATATGGCACTCAATGAAGAAGCATCGTCACTCCACTTTCCTCGTTCTCTGGAAGAATGGAAGGCTGTGAAAGGGGCCACGGGTAGTCTGCGCAAGCGGTCTGCCACTTATGAGGGCATTGAGGAAGACATGCAGACCGCTGACCCACGTCTGGACCCGGTTATTGGTCTCATCGCCATTATTGGTGCTGCCATGGCCTCTAGTTTCGAGAGTGTCTACTTCGAGAAAGTTCTCAGAGATAGCTCCCAGAAGAGTTCCATGTGGGTTCGAAACGTGCAGTTGGCCGTGTATTCTGTTTTCCCAGCTTTGTTTATCGGCGTCCTCTTCCCGGATGGTGAAACAATTGCGAATAATGGCTTCTTCCAGGGTTATAATCCGGTTGTTTGGTCTACCATTGTCATCCATGCTGTTGGAGGTATCTTCGGAACTTTCTCTATTGGCAATACACAGAAAGACACCAGGTGTCCGGCCACTACTGCCAGCATTATTCTCAGCATCCTTGGAAGTGCATGGCTATTCGAGTTTGAATTGACCACAACCGTATGTCTACTTGATTTTCTGCTCTATCACAGCAAATACTGACGATAATCTCTAGTTCCTGCTGGGTTCTGCTGTAGTCCTGGTAGCCACCCACTACTACGGTAATCCAGACTTTAACCCTTCTTCTAAAAGTGACTCACGCCCTCCACCCATCCGCGTGAATTCTTATGAAAAGAATGATGGGGTGGACAGTGGCTCCGCCGTAGGTGCGTCCAAAGAGTTCTCTATCCAACTCCCTACTACTCCATTTCTCTCGGATGGCGTATCAACCTCTCGTCCCAATTCCCCCGCCCCAGGTCACACTAGGGGTCATACTCGGGTGAACTCGAACCGTGGTAATAGCTACTTTGCTAAAGAGTAAAAAAAGAGGCTGCCCTCTACATATTCATCTTATCCCCTTGTTATGGACTTGCGATTTTGGATAACTGATAGACTGAGTTCAGCCCGTGTAAACGCACTCGTGAGCCTTTATTTTCTTTTCTAACATAACACCTGAATGAATTGAGTGGTCTGCTTGCTAGCGTGTTCCATATGAGAGGCCACTGGGATTTTTGGTCATGTATGCATATCTATATACGAAGAAATGAGATACTATTCATATGTTCATACATTTCACAGATCCAGACTGGATGAACCTCCAGGGCTTGCTGAGCATCGAGTCTCATGATGTCGTCCACGTGCCGTTCCGCTCGTCTTCCAACTTCTTGACCTCATACCCTAAATTGGTCCGCAATTTCATTTCATTACCCCAATCATTCAGAGTCAGTTCGTCATGGGGAAACCCCCCTTTTCCGAGTCCAACACCATTGGGCAACCGGCAAAGAGGCGGCGAGTTGGTAGTCCCAATGTCGCTGGTTCTTCTCAAAGCAGCCGGCCTGGGTTGGTTGACTCGAACCTCATCGAGGGTTCAAGACAGGAAAGAAGACCCACCGTATTCCCCCACGAGTCTCTATCAATCGATAACCCAGGTCCATCAGTTGGCGACGAGGACACTGAACTGGATGCCTTTGGTGAGTTGATATCATCTTGTGCCACATGTTGGCGGTTGCTGATAGCCTCTCAGATCTTGAGCTGCTAGCACAGGGAAGTAAGCAGAAGAATCCATATCAGGAAGAAGGCGTAGTGAGATATACTCCTCGACATGCCTCGCTATTTCGAAATTCTGAGTATCAAGCTGCCCCTCAAGTGACCTCCCGTTTTTTTGATCGTGAGTGATATCAGCCATGCTCATCTGTCATGCTTTTTTTTTACCATTCCATTGATTCTGATGAAAAACAGCAAGCTCTAGCCTCACTCCTCTTCGTGGACAAGCGTCCAGCCAGGTAGAGTCGAGATTTGGATCTCCACCCAGCCCACTTGCTCTACTCAATGAACGGAAACAGGGCATATTGCAGAAGCCGACCCAACTGGGGTCTCCCTTTACCCCACATCAGCCCGATAGTAACCAGTCTTCACAACAGTTGCCCTCGTCATCCAAAGTTGTTCCAGCAAGCCATAATCGTGGTCAGCACCAACCATTCTCTCCGTTCAACCAGATTCCACCCTCCATCCGAGGCATTGTACTGGTTTCTGTCAATGAATTGCCATATAAATACCGGTCGCTTTTCTCGTTTCCATTGTTCAATGCTATCCAGTCCAAATGTTTTCTTTCAGTGTATAACACAAACAACAACCTGGTACTCTCTGCACCTACAGGAAGTGGCAAGACAGTGATCATGGAGCTTGCGGTCTGCAGACTACTCAACACCTTGAAAGATGAGCGTTTCAAAGTCGTATACCAGGCACCTACCAAATCTCTTTGTGCAGAAAGATTTCGCGACTGGAACTCCAAGTTCGCAGCATTAAATCTTAAATGCGCAGAACTGACAGGAGACACGGATTATACGCATCTGCGAAACGTCCAGAGTAGCCAAATCATCATCACGACGCCCGAGAAGTGGGACAGCATGACACGGAAATGGAAAGACCACATGCGGCTGATGCAGTTGGTGAAATTGTTCCTTGTCGATGAGGTCCATATCCTGAAGGAGTCTCGGGGTGCTACCCTCGAAGCAGTGGTGTCGCGCATGAAGACAATCGGATCAAATGTCCGTTTTGTAGCGCTCAGCGCCACAATCCCGAACTCGGAGGACATTGCGACATGGCTTGGGAAGGATGCCACAAACCAACATGTGCCTGCGCATAGAGAGCATTTCGGAGAAGACTTCAGACCTGTCAAATTGCAGAAGTTTGTATATGGCTATCAGTCGAACGTCAATGATTTTGCATTCGACAAAGTCCTCAGCTCTAAGTCAGTCAAAGTCCAAGATCCTGGTAATTGCGATGGCTTGCTGATATCTTATTAATCAGGCTCCTCGATCATGTTGCAGCTCATTCGTGCAAGAAACCGATTATGATCTTCTGCTGCACTCGAAACTCGACTGTCGCCACGGCCAAAATTCTTGCTAATTCATGGTCTATGACCAATCCACCTTCTAGAGTTTGGAAGGGTCCCGGCAGGCCCATTGAGGTGCACAATGAAGACCTAAACAGTAAGTGATACTGGGTTGAAAAGATTGCGTGAAGTTTTTCTTAACTCACAAATAGCGACTATCCCATCTGGAGTTGCATTCCACCATGCAGGTCTCAGTATTGGTGACAGAAATGCTGTTGAGAAAGGCTTTAGAGATGGCCACATCAATGTCATATGTTGCACATCAACCTTGGCAGTTGGTGTCAACCTTCCATGCCACCTTGTGATTATCAAGAACACAGTCGGTTGGCAAGAAGGTCAATGCAAGGAATATTCCGATCTGGAAATGATGCAGATGCTTGGCCGAGCAGGTCGGCCACAATTTGACGACAGTGCAGTTGCCGTTATACTAACTAAAAGAGAGCGCGTTTCACGCTACGAAAAGCTTGTGTCAGGCTCGGAAAGCCTTGAGAGCTGCTTACACCTGAATCTCATCGATCATTTGAATGCTGAGATTGGACTGGGACATATTACCAACCTGGAATCGGCCACGAAGTGGCTTGCCGGTACTTTCCTGTTCGTGAGATTACGCCGAAATCCATCTTACTACCAGCTGAAAGAAGAAGCAAGCGAAGATGACGAAGATGAGCTACTTCGTCAGATATGTGAAAAGGATATTACACTTCTTCAAGAGTGTGGCCTTGTTACAATTGAAAAGCTAGGTTCAACTCAATTTGGCGATGCTATGGCTCGATACTGCGTTCGTTTTGAAACCATGAGAATCCTCATGTCTCTAAGACTCGGGGCATCCATACATGAAATCGTGAGTAATGCCGACTGACTTCTTTACTGGGCCATACTGATAGAACCAGCTTTACTTGATTGTTCAAGCCGACGACTTCCAAGAAGTTCGTCTTCGAGCCGGCGAAAAGTCGCTATACCGTGAGATTAACCGTGATCCTGGAATAAGGTATCCTATCATGGTTGACGTCACACTTTCAGCTCACAAGGTTTCGCTGCTTCTCCAGTCAGAGCTTGCGGCAATAGAATTTCCAGGAGGTGATCAATTTCAGAAACACAAGTTTTCAATGCAACAGGACAGAAATTTCGTCTTCACACATGTGAACCGATTAATTCGGTGCATTATCGACTGCCAGATTTCGCGCGAGGACTCTACAAGTATTCGAAACGCCCTAGAGCTGGCACGTAGCCTCAGTTCAAGGGTTTGGGATCATTCTCCACTTCAGATGAAGCAGATTGAGCAGATAGGAGTCGTAGCTGTTCGAAAACTAGCTGCAGCTGGAATTACAGGAATTGACGACCTTGGACTTACCGAAGCTCACAATATTGAAATGATTCTTAGCAGACATCCTCCCTTTGGCACCAAGCTGTTGGCTCGACTGAAAGACTTCCCTAATCTCAGAATAACCGCGAAGATGGTCGGACAGGTGTGTGATTTTTCAAATATTCCAAAAATCTGCTTATACTGGTACTAGGAAGCGAAGCCCAATGTCAAGATACATTTTGAGCTTGAAGTAGCTTTCATGAACAATACGGTTCCTTCCCACTTTCAACGGAAGCCGATATATGTCTGTTGTCTAACAGAAACGTCTGATGGGCGCATGATCGATTTTCGACGGATAAGGTGATGATACTATAGATCCTCAGTTCGAATATCATGATATGCTGACTTTCTTTCAGTGCCAGCAAGCTTCAAAAGGGCTTAGAAGTAACTCTTATTGCGGAGTTGACGAGTTCAGATCAACAAATCGTCTGCCACGTCATGTGTGATGAGATAGGTGAGCACCTCACGGAATATACCGGGTGTTTACTAAAAGCAATCAAGCCGGGACTTCAAGACAAGCCATCATCAAGCCAGACATGCCATCATATTTATTCTCAGCGCAAAATAAAGCAGCAAACAAGACAGACACACAGAGACTCAACCCTTCCAAAGCGCGGGACGACTTTGACGGGGATGACCTGGAGCTTGACGATTTTATAACTGAAAATCAGCGACTTGAGCAGCCAAAAGAATCCACCAGCATGAAAAGCTTGCATTTTGATGATGATATTGAGTGGCTGTCGATTGAAGACACTCCAAGTCCACCCAGACACTCACGAGAGACAACACAACGAGAAAAGGACCAGTGGAAGGAGAACATGGAGCAATATGACCATGACGACTGTGAAGAGTCTGAGGCTATCAAGCTTCCAAATGGAAACTGGGCCTGCCACCACAGGTGCAAAGACAGAAAAAAGTCAGTTCATATCGCAACCCCTCGGCTATATTCAGTGCTAACAAAATATCTAGCTGCAAACATCTCTGCTGCAAGGAAGGTCTTGAGAAGCCCCCAAAACCCAGCAAAAAACGAACAGTCCTCGCAAACAAAACTAGTGGACTGAACCAACTGACCCTTTCCGATGCCATTCCAAATAAAGAAAAGCCAGGAAGTTCCCGCAAAGAGAGCCAAAAAGCTGCAACAAAGCGAAAACCAACTGACAAGGCTCAGGCAATTGGCGTGGTAGGAGGTAAACTATCTGCAAAGAAGACTGGAAAGTCAACCAAGCGGGAATTGTCAACCGGTAGTATCGAGAATAGTAGTGCAAGAAGTCCCTCGGATACTGTCTCCAGTAACTATGGAGATGAACTCGGCGATCTACAGTTCCTATTTGAAGATGCAGGCCTCTGTCTTGCAAATTCTGGCCCCGTTCTAGCTCCAGCAACCGAAAAAACAATCAGTCTCAGCAAAGGCTTCATCACCCCTCCCATACCACGCATCATGTTCCAGGAATGTATGGAGCTGAAAAACAATACCGTGAAAGCAGGACCATCAAACTGGAGTGAAAGATCACTGCCGGTGCCCACACAGACAGAGTCAATGGATATCTGGGATGACACCCCTACCGGCGACTCAGGCAGAGACGGAATATTCACAGATGCGAATACACTCGGCAGCTCTGCCACGACCGCACACTTCACCTCGGAAGGTTTTCCCCGCACTCCAAAACGAAAGGCTAGAGTTCTCGATCTCATCGAGAACAAAGCAAGCCAGAAGCGAGCTGAACGTTGTACGTCCATGGATTATGAAAACCCCAAATTGCAGGATACCATGACAGTTGACCCAGCAGCTCTGGAGCTGGTTCACTCACCTACTGATCCTGACAATGCATCTATGGAATGGGATGATGTTGACCGAATGATGATGGAGGAGTTTAATGACATTATCAACTTTTATTGACCAGTCTGCCTGAATGGCTTTGGCAAGCGAAAAAGCGATATTGGCATGCTTACATCCATATTGCCTGCAAGTTTGGTTTGAATTCATGACTCGGAAGGGCTGACTTTAATGCGATATTATATCTCCAGGTATCTCAGCATGTATCGACTAAACGATTTTAGGAGGTTGACTTTTATCCATGCCTTGTTATTGAATATAGATACACTGTTTTAAGATCGCATCAATGAAGGTATTCTTATGATTTTTTTGTAGAAGTATGCAATAAACCAATATTATCCTCTTCAGAATACACCTAGGCAGCGTCAATTCAAAATCACCTTGACCTCTTACAATTTTATTTATTAAATGGGAAAACCAAGATCTTCTCTATCTAAGGATCTATCCGTTGTTGAGCAAATACCCAGGTAATGAATCTTCCAAGGTTAGAAGGGGGTGCCAGCCCTGGAGGTGAATGACAGTAGGAAATTGCCCTAGTATATACATGAGCATCGAAGTCTTCAAGAATTTCCCATACTTCTGGACATCGACTGGGCAAATTATCGAGACAAAGCGGAATCTTCAACCTAACTTCAAACTGGCTTCTAAGTTCTAACAGCTAGCCTCTAAGTTACCACCTTTCAAAATCTCTCGAATTACAAATTTTGCAGTAGATTTGAAATACAGGAGAAAAATAGAGCCGGAAAAACAAGGGGAAAGAGCCTAAAATGGTTAGGCTGCAGTGGGCTAGATAAGAACTCATAATACAAAACCGTGCAAACATGGGTAACTGAATCCGAGTCATGTGACCTTATCACTTCCACTATCGGTATCTCCTATGTAGATCGCGTAAAGTTAGATTCACTTCAAGGTTTTACCGTGAACTTCGCTCCCTTCTTTTCGCATTCTTCGAAATATTATCTAATTATATCAAGTATGGTGCGAGTGAGACGCCAAAATACCCAGCCCCTCGAGGATATATCGGTGGCCCCCTCAACCTTCTCCGATGGTCTGCCGCTGCCTAAACTGATCACATTCGATCTTGACTACACACTATGGCCATTCTGGGTCGATATGGACGTCAGTACACCCATAAAGTCTCGTGATAATAATTCTCGCGTAACGGACCGGTAAGAAGTATCTTCTCTTATGGGATGCGCCCCAGCTAACAAAGCATTAGATGGAATGAATCTTTTGCATTCTACCCCGCAGTCTCCTCAATAATACAAGCTTGCGCGAGCCGTTCAATCCCATTAGCTCTAGCCTCACGAACAAGCGCCCCTGAACTAGCACGCGAGATGCTCAAATCTCTGCATATTATCCCGGCCTTTTCGGACAAATCGACCGCAAACACACGAACAACTCGCGCGTTAGAATATTTTGACTACGTTCAAATATTCCCGGGGAACAAGACGCAGCATTTCTCCCGAATCCAACAGGCAAGCGGGACTGCATATGAAGATATGCTCTTTTTCGATGATGAGGCGCGGAATCGCAATGTTGAATCGGAACTCGGAGTCACTTTTTATCTGGTACGAAGGGGAATGACCATAGATGAGGTAGATCAGGGTGTTTGGGCCTGGAGAAAGAGAAATGGGATCAAACAGAAGAACGGGGATGAAGAAGTGAACTGATTATAGAGTAATTGATTTCTACAATTAGCGTGAGAACTTTACACGAGGTAAATGTACATAACTAGGTAGAGCAATTGCAAAATGAGCAAATAATATGACACTAATCATCGCATGATATTAATAGTGGCCTCAGGCTGCAACATATATAGATCCAATCACTCAGATGAAGCGCAAAAAGCCAATCCCACTCGTATACCCCCTCATAACCCGTTTCCATGGAAATTCTAGTTCATATTCATAAGTCAGACTGGAACTCCCACTTCCACTACTACTTGAAATGCTGCAGCCAACTTGGACTCTCAGATTCGAGATTCAGAGGACGATGACCTTAGCAAGGCCCTTCAAGCTCAACTATAAGAAAATGACCGGGGGTACCAGAGTGAAAGCTTGCTGTCAGTTCTTGAACGGCATATAAAGCTGGCTCATATCTCTTAGTTTGTCGGTATCTGATGATGGTACCAGTTTCGATTCAAGTTGCGAGCAACGAGAGAGCAAGGCAAGCTGCCTATAAAAACACAATTTTACATATTAAAATAGCTCCCAACAGCCGCATTATCGAAAAGGTTAACCATGTGATTAGCCTAGCTTCGGTGCTGCAATCCCATCCTCTTCGACGTGAGGAGCTCGTTTAAGATGAATGACTTACAAGGCGACTGTTAGCCGTGATGGTGTATTCAATGCGCTGGATTCCGAGACATTAATGCCAAAATTTAGGTCTATTTGTGGAGAATGACAAGTGCCTATCTAGGTATGGCTCAAAACGATGCAATATATAGAGCTGAGCCTTATGTTCAAACATATTGCTTCTATCTGGGAGAGGGCATTCCAACGAGTCTTGCCTCAGGTATTTTATACTTGCGGCATTGGGCTTTCTGATGCCCTAACATTATTCTATAGGGGACTCACAGAGCGTGAAAACCAAAGTGGAAGATTCATTCTGCGCTTAGGCTTACTCGCCAGCTAGCTGACTGTGTATGAGGCCAGGTTTAAGGATTTTGCAAATGATGTGATAGCGAATATGATCAGCGCGTAACAGTAAGAGATCAATCGCGCGTTTATTCCATCAATCTGCCAGGTTATGAGCAACGCATACAAACGCTGCATGAGCGAGAGTGGTAAGTGTTGAGTCTATATTTCCCCACAAGCAAGAAGACTGCTATTGAGGTTATAGGGCGTGGCAGAGCCAACATGTATGCTAGCCGAGAGGAGCAGAAGTGGCTAAGGGTGAAGAAGGGAGAAGTTGAAATTGTCCTTGTAGAGAGTGAACAGATGTTCAAGGATATCTTTAATGGCGAAGAGTAGAATGTGGCAGAATATAGTAATTTTTGAATTTGAATGGGCAATGCCGAGAAAGAAACCGGTAAATGGTTAGAGTTTGATGCCTTCCATTTTTGATTTTCATAGGTTTCGAGTGCACCAGTTTGTCCTGCTACCATTGATGCTTCCAGTTTGATTAAGCGATAAATGTACTCCGATGCCACATTTTTTACATGTTATGATTGTTTTCACCTTGATTAAAGCAAAATACCATACAGTGGTACAGCCAGCTGCCAGATGCATTGGAAAATCGGTATAGTCCAAAGTCGCCATATTAATTTCTTCGAAAAAAGGTATAAGAGCGGTAGGTGGGTTTTGAGCTTGACGTTGCGCCCAAACTCCGCAATCGCCGAACAGCTTCATAACAACAACCCATATCAAGATGGCCACACTCAAGCCCCCTCCAGTCCAGCACCGCTCATCCTCCTCATCACCTTCGCCTCCTAAAGCCCCTCTCAAAGTTGATCCTACAGCAACAATCGCCGATACAGCAGTCTTCCAAGGCACATACCCAGTCACCATCGGCGCAGGCACAGTGATCCACCCTCGCGCCAAATTCTATACCTACGAAGGACCGATAACAATTGGCGATGGATGCGTCATTAGCGAAAAGGTTGTGATTGGAGTTGCTCCGACAAGAGGGTCAAGATCAACAACACCCGATCCCACCTCCACCAGGGAAATAGCAACCCACCTCTCCTACTTCGTGACGATCGGTCCTCAATCCACTATCTACCCAGGCGCACATATTCATTCCGCTGCAGTGGTCGAGCCCCTTGTAACAATAAACCGAAATGCCGACATTGGATCCCACGCGAAGATCTGCTCAGGGTGCGTAGTCCCTGAGCGAAGCTCTGTGGCGGAATGGATGGTTGTTTGGGGCTCTGGTGTGGGCCAGCGAAGGAGGAGAGCGCGAGAGGCCAAAGCACCTGGCCCTGCCATTGTTGTTGCGGCGCAGGTTGCACAAGTCCCTCTACCTGCGCCTGCACCTGAGGGCAAGTTGATTGAGGATGCTAGGTTGATGGTCTTGAAAAAGGAGAGAGAGGCATTGGCTCGAATGATCGTGCCTGCTGGTACAGGAAGGAAAAAATGATTTTTATATTAAGGCTTCTCACTCGAAAGTGGAATTCTTGAGGTCTGTATGAGCCGTGCTATCCATTGACTTCTTAGGTGGCTTTGTTATTGTTCGCAGCTTATACCCAATTTATTTCATTCGGCGTGGTAGTAACTAATGAGTCGGCTCCTTAAATACGGCGTAGTTTTACTATTGGACTCTTAAGGTTGATATGAAGAAGATTTTGTAAGATTCTCACACTATGGTATATGAGAAATAGCAGGAACAAAAGAAATAGAAAATAGAAGATGATTCTGTTTTGAGGCAACGCCTTGCATTGTCCTAGGCATTTCACATCAAAAACCATATGTTTTTAGCATTTGAAGGCTCCCCAGCTCCCCCTTCAAGCTCCTCGAGTTTGACCTCCTCCGCGCATCCGCTTTCCAGCACTGCCGCCATCCTGGGCAACCTCGCCCTCCTCACGAGTTCGTTTGCCCCCTGGCACGAATTGCTTAGCTTGGACATTTAGGCCTCCACGATTGGTAGGGCTGGCTTGGTTCTGATTCTGGTGTTGGTTTTGCTGTTGCGCATTGGCAACGTTCTGTCCCCGGCCCTGGCCACCACGTCCACCGCGGCCTCGAGGAAGACCTGACCCACGCTGAGCCTGGCCTTGACCCTGGCCCTGTTGCGACTGCTGTTGATTTTGGAGCTGCTGGTTGACTTGCTCATGTCCTAACTGGGTTTGTTGACCACCGCGGCCGCCGCGGCCTCCCCTCGTTGGAAGTCCGGACTGTAGAGCTCGTAGCATACCCGGTGCGTTGCTAGTCGGGGGCTTGACGGGCAGCGACGAGACTGGTTTGTTCTGATCATTTTGCTGAACCTGACCAAAAGGACTGTTGTTTGTCACTGGGGCAGATTGAGATTGGGTAGCTTGTTGTCCACTCGCAGCGGGTTGCTCCACGGCCGTGGCAACCGGGGCTGGAGTGGGCGCTGGAGTGGGCGCTGGAGCTGGTGCGACTGGTACCTGTTGAACTGCAGCTGGAGCTGGTGCTGAGGAAGACGAAGCGGCTGGCTTGCTAACCGCAGCAGGTTTTGCTGCCTTGGCAATTTCCCACACTTCCACAACGGGCTGCTGTGGAGTCTCCTGAGCCGCCTTCTGAACAACCTCGATCTTGGCTTGCGCAGACTTGAATCGAGTTTCGTTCATACTGAGCCGAGCGGCATACTTTTTATCATTAAGCTCAACAGCAGACTTGACTTTCTCACCCAGCTCTGCCTCGTGACTCTTTTTCAAAGCCTCTCTCTCTAGATTGAAATTGGCCTCCAAAGTGGCTGTGTCACCGTTTGCAGTCCGAGCCTCCTGCTTGTCCTTTTCACGCTCTCTTGCCACCATGGTCCGGATGTTTTGGCGAACAATGTTTTTGACGACCTCGCTCCTAGAGACAAGCTCACGTACCTGAGCATCAGACAGCTCGGGTAAAGTAACACCGGTCTTGGAAGGTGTCGCGGGAACTTGATCGGTAGCTGCACTAGGAGCAACAGTATGCTGTTCACCAGCAGGTCCCTTCTCTTGCTCCTGTCGAGCAGCATTGATCTCAAGCATCTTAGCCTTCAAAGTTTCTTGGAACTGGACCGCTTGTTCCTTAATTTTCGCTTCGTGTTCTGCATCCTTTGCAGCATACAGAGCATCCTTCTCAACAATGGTGGCCTCGAGATGCTGAATTTTCTCCTCGAGCTGCTTGATCTTCAGCTCGTCACCAGGGGCAACTTGAGCTGTCGTAGCAGGGAATTGGGAAGCAGGTGTCGAGTTCACGGGTGCTGGAGTTGCTCCAGTGGAAGAATTGGCAAACTTCGCCTTCAAGCCCTCCAGTTCGATCTTAGTTGCCTTGAGCTCTTCCTGAATGGCCTCTTTCTCTTCCACTACCCCACTGAGCTCCAGTTTCTGAGCCCTGATTTGCGAAGAAAGCTCCTTAGATCGCGCCTTGAACTGTTCAGTAAGTTTATTGCGGAGATCACTAAGACGAGCCTCAGCGTTTTTGGCTTGCTCTTCAAAGGCTGTGGCGCTGGTTTGAAGGGTCTCCACAGAAGACTTGGCCTCATCACGCTCCTTTTCAAGAGTACTGAGCTTTTCTTTGAGTCCTTCCATCTCCGCTGGATCGACTCGATCGTACTTCTGAAGAATGTTTTGAATGCGCTGCTGATAGCGGTCCCGGTCAGCCTGCAGTAATTGCATCTCGCCATCTTTGGCCTCCAAGTTGTTCTCCAATTCATGAATTCGAGTCTCAAGGGGCTCAATTTGTTGAAGTAATTCATCCACGCGAGCCGACTTCTCAGCTAGAGCGCTTTCTGCCTGCTTCACCTGGTTGCGAAGTGTAACACTACTCTCCCGGAACAGATTGAGCTCGTTGAGGGTTTCCAAGAGCTTGTTGTGGTTGAGGGTGTTGTGCTCATTGTCGGCAGCGGCACGACGTTGCTGCTCAAGTTTGAGACGGGTTTCGTCCAGTTGTGCCTGAGTGTAGTCTAGCTGCTGGCGAAGTCGCTTGCCCTCTTGGGTAGAAAGATGATATTGAACTTCCACAATCTCTTTCTCACGACGCAAGAATTTGATGACTTCTTGAAGACCCTCCAGGTTTGGTGCTGATTGCTCGCCTTCCTGTTCATCGTTTTCATGATAATTGGCAGCACGATCACGTTGTAGAGATGAGATCTGAGAGGTAATGTTCTCAAGTTGGGAGTGAAGCACAGTGTTTTGATGAATGACTTCTTCCCGGCGCTTATGCAACTCGGTGAGCTCGCCCTCGTATCTGGCACGCTGTTCGACCCAGCTCTCCTCTTTTTGGGCCAGATCTTTTTTGTAATTCTCTGACTGGGCGCGGAGCTCAGTCACCTCAAGTTTCAACTGATGAGCTTCAGTACGAACAGTCTGAACATTCTTTGCAGCCTCGGCATGCTTCACAAGCTCGCTCTCGTAGTTTTGCTGGGCGTGCTGGGCGATCTCAGCCTGTGCTTTCAAGTCATCCTGGTGGAATTGGGCGGTGGTGATATATCGCTCATTCTCATCCTTCAATCGAGTGATTTCTGACTGGAGGATAGCTTTCTGCTCCTCGACGTGACGTGTGGCTTCGCCTTGCTCGTCGCGGAGCTTGGAAACCTCTGTGTTTGTAGCTGCAAGCTCAGCGGAGATTTCTTCAACCCGAGACTCGAGATCATTGATTGTCTTGTTCTTCTCTTCGATAAGAAGATCTGTCTCATCGCGGTATTGTGCATGTGTCTCAGACTCAGATTCCATACGCTCCTCTGTGGATTGGCTGATGGCTTGGTATTCTTCAACACGTTCTTTAGCATGCGCAAGTTCACCCTTCGCTAGGTCTAAGTCACGCTTGAGTTCCGACACTTCAATGGCGAGTTCCTGTTCTCTAGTCAGCCCGCTGGAATCTTCCGAGCTTTGGGCAACAGTAGGAATATCAGTCCAAGCGGCAGAAACAGCTGGGCGTGACTGAAGAACCTGAATACGTTCCTCGGCACTCTTGAGTTCAACAGCAAGTTCATCAACACGGGACTGAAGGTGATCGCGCGTAGTCTTTATCGCGACCAATTCCTCCCGTACGGAGCCCAGGCTAGCAACCAGATCGTCGATACGCTTCTGACTCTGTTGGTGTTCATACTCCCGGCGCATAGTTGCCTTCTTCGAATCCTCGACCTCGTTACTGAGCTTTCGTTTAGTCGATTGTAGCTCCGATTCGAGGGATTCAACACTGGACTGAAGGCGGCGACGATTTTCGGCTTCAGTATGCTCACGCTCGTTCTGAAGAGTTTGCAAGTTTGCATTCAATGAGTCAAGTCGGTTGCGCTCATTTCGGAGATTCTCCAAGTCCTCAACCAAGCGTTTCTCAATGCTTTTCCAAAGATCTTTTTCGGCCTTCAGGTTTGCAGTCTCTCTCTGCAGACTCTCAACAAGGCCCTTGGCTTCGACTAGATCCTCGGCAGCTTGTTGTGTACGGAGTTCCTGGCGATTGGCATTTTCAAAGAGAGTAGTAAAGCGCTTGTGGAGATCGCCGTTCTCACTCTTGAGCATGCTGAAATTGTTCTGAAGAAGTTCAGCACGTTGAGTAGCAGCCGCAAGTTGACTGCTTGAACGGCTGATTTCGCTTTGCAGTTCACTGTTCTTCCGCGAAAGCTCATTAACCTGCTGTCGAAGAGCTGTGTGGTCGGTTGATGTCTCCTCACGATATGAGTCAAAGTGCGCCTGCAACTTGCGAAGCAGTTCCGCGTAATCTGTGTTGTTGTTCGACTGCCCATCAGGGGCACCTGCAGGAACTGCACCAAGTGGAACAGACTGCGAAAATATTGATGCCTCGCCAATGGTTTGCCGCCTATGAGTTAGCATGCTACGGAAGGTATCACGCTCCTTAACGTAACTCTTCGATTGCGCAAGAAGGTTGGCAATCTCGTCACGATAAGTTTGCACACGAATCCTGAGGTCCTTAAGTTCTTCGGCTTCTTGTTGTCGGACTGCGTCCTTGGCACGAGTTTCATCACCTTCCAGCTTATCGCTCAGTTCACGAATCATGCGTCGAAGAGTGATGTTTTGCTCTTGAAGCTCGTGGAGATCCTTGAAAGCAGTAAGGTTCCGGGTAATGAAACGGCCAGTTTCGCTTAATTCAGCGGCAGAATCTTCGATTTCATTACGAGCGATCTTCTCAAGTTCTTCACGGTCATAATCTTCACCCTTCTTCGTAATAGCCACTTCCAGAACGAGAACCTTGACTTGAGTGCTCAAATCACGAAGCTGCTGGCGAAGAATAACACCTTCGCGGGTGAGGCCCTCGACCTGACCCTGCCATTTGCGCGACTCCTTTATGGCGCTGTCTCGTTCTTTTCCGGCAGCTTCCAAGATACCAGACATGTCCACGATTGCTTCCTCTAGACGGGCATGATCCGCACGTAGCTCATCAATCTCTGGCTTGCTTGATTCAAGTTCCTGCATCATCTCGTCGAGGGCAGTTCGTAATTCTTGGCTGGTACGTTGCTCGGCGGCCAGAATATCACGCATGCGCTCGTATTCGGTGTACATCTGGGTGAAAGTAAGACCATTCTTAGTGCGAATGGCCCGAGGGGTAGACGTGCTTCCTGGTGTTCCTGGGCGCATGGGAGTGCTTGGCCCGAGTCCGTTCAAAGATCGAGCAGGACTCATAGACCTATGCCGCCCGCGTTCGGATTCGAGTTGACCCACGGCTACTTCAAGCTCGGCCACGCGACGTTCGGCAGCCTGCTTGTCAGAGTTCTCGGTTTCAATTTCGACACGCAAGCGTGAGATCACCTCGGCGGCATGGTCTTTCGCCTTTTGAAGTTCGAGCTGACATTCCTGAACACGTTGCTTTGCAGTTTCGGCGGAAGATCCCTGCAGCTCGGCTAGTCTGTTGGAACTATCGAGTTCAATGCGGAAGGACTCGGTAGCTTGGATAAGATCTTCCTTCAGCTGACTGTTGGCGGCAATCGACTCCTCGAAGCGCTGTTCAGTTTCGTCCAGACGACTCTTGAGAGAATTTTCGCTACGCCGGAGAGAATCAATCGTGGCGTTTGCCTCTTCGTTTTCACGTTGTAGCTGAGCGATCCGTGCACTCTTCTCCTTGCGGAACTTGATATGCTCGGCGCTCTTGGTCTTCAGCTCGGCGTCGAACCATTCGTTGTTTTTCTTGGTGAGATCTAGCTCCTGTTGAAGGCTCTGCTCCCGGAAACGTGCACTACCAGCAGCAGAGTTTGCATTTTGGAGGTTCTGCTCAGCGGTCGACAGTTCGCGGCGCAACTCGAGAGTCTTCTTGTGCTGGGTTGATAATTCTTCCGCCAATTGATCATAAGCCGCAGACTTTGACTCAAGTAGAGCAAGGGTTTCTCGATTCGATGCCTCAAGGGACGTAATGCGGGATTTGAGTGAGCTCACTTCAGTTTCGTTGGTGGTCGTTGACGATTTGAGGTTTGAAATCTCGGATTCAAGGGTGGATCGCGTATTCTCTGTTGAATGTTAAAGCAAGAAAGAAGTGCTGTTTTTTCAAAATATACTTACCTGACTCATGCAACTTCTTCCTCAGTTCTTCTACTTCAGAATGTCCCTTTTCCACCGTTTTTTTCAAGACCTTGGTCTTTGATTCGTTACTGCGAACCGCATTTTCGAGCTCTACTTCAAGGCGAAGTTTATCGGACTTGAGGTTGTCAAACTCGTTTGCCTTGGCTGCGATCGAATTCAAAACTTGATTAACAAGCTCAATGGTTGGAGCTTGGGTGAGGGTAGAAAGTGTTGTCTCCGGGATGGAGAAATGAGAAGACAAATAAGGGAGGTCGATGGCGGTGTCTGCCATGATGGGGGAATTGCCGCAAATAACGAGTAGTTGGAGGTGTGGATGGTGATGCGAAGCTCAAGCGAAGCTCAGTCCGTAAAGACTGACGCGCAATTTGTATAGCTCAGAGAGGTACACAGCGCAGGCAAGACAGCCCTATGACATGGCGAGTTGGCCAAAAGAATGTAGTGTCGCAAAATTAAAGCAAGCGACAAAGGGGATTTGATGGGGGAGACAATGGGGAGTTGAGAGATTCCAAAGCGCGGAACACGCTTTGGCACGCTTTCATCGCAGACAATAGAAGTCACATGACCGACCATCCAATCTCTTGTACTTCGACTTTTGGTTTCACTTCGACTTCTGAACACTCGAGGCAGAGTAATTAATCTCTCACCTTCTAATTAATTTCTTTGATTAAACCCTTGTCCCTGTGCGACCTTTTCCTTCGCCGCATCTCCTATGACCTGAGCTGTTTAAAAAGACAGAGCTTCCAGCTCGTACGCGACAGCCAGCAACACCTCCGTTCGCTTACTTTCACCCTCTAACCTCCAGTGCGGAACTTGGTCTCAATAATCATGTCGTACCTTCAAAAAGAGCTCAAAAGCTTCACAGCGAGCGTCGTGGAGTCGGCAAACCGCATGCCTCAACAGCGTCGAGTGGTTAACAATAACCCACTCTCTGGCAGCAGTTCGCAGGTACCCTCATCTGTGCCAACTCCTTCGTCGTCCAGCGAACACAAGAAAAAGAGACATGATGTTGACATCGTTTACTCTCAGCCGGCCAACACGGGAACTGGCAAGGATATCATGACTCAGGTCCTTTTTGCTATCGAACACATGAAGTCTAAGGGTGTGGCTCTCAAGTTTGCGGATATCGTATCTTATTTGTCCCTCCAACACCGCGCGCATGATCAAGGGTACGTTCAGGCCCTTAGAAGCATCTTGCAGATGCACGAGAAGGTCGAATACGACCCCAGCGGCGCGAACGATGAAGGCACCTTCAGATTTCGCCCCCCTCACAACGTTCGCACCGCTGAACAACTGCTTCAAAAACTACAGGCTCAGACTACTGCAGCTGGTATGAGTGTACGTGAACTTCGGGAGGGTTGGCCGAATGTTGAGGAAACCATCAATCAGATGGAAAAGGAGGGCAAGCTGCTCGTGACTCGAAATAAGAAGGATGATCATGCTAAAATGATCTGGGCGAATGATCCTTCTCTTATCGAGCATTTCGACGACGAGTTCAAACAGATTTGGGATAAAATCAAGATTCCAGATGTGCAGGCTGTCAAAGAAGAGTTGGAACGAGCCGGTATTACACCCACAAACAAGAACAAGGTGATTAAACCACGTCCGCGGATGGAGTCGAAGAAGGTCAAGAAGCCCCGGCGCAGTGGGAAGACAACCAATACTCATATGACGGGTATCTTGCGAGACTACTCACACTTAAAGCGGTAAGGAACTACATGCAAGAAGACTACGAGGCAAGCAGGAGGCGCTATCTCGAGGTGCCATCTCCATAAACAAGCGAGCGTTCTATTTCGCTGTCCTTTCTATTTCTCAAATTCCCTAAATTAAGTTATCTAACGATAACCTAATCCAAGCCCCCGTCTTCTTACATTCTTCTATAGTCTATTAAATAGAGTAGAAAGATGACCAATACGCCAACGTCTCACAGACCTCAATGATTACCTAACTCATTTAATCTCTGGCTCGTGTATTTCTCAGTAGTTTCTGCTTGCTAGTGTCCCGTAAGAGACTTGGAAAGGCCTCTAATTCTACGGGATACGCAATAACAGAATATCCCATGTTCATAAGTATTCAGTACATAGCCGTCCTTTATTGGATGATACTAGTAGCAATATGGTCGAGCCAAGGTTACCTGGGTACCTAGGTATCTCTTACATTCAAATCCAGCCCGTATCAGAGTTGAATTCTTGATTCACCATTCGGTCAAAATCGAACGACTTTTGTCAATTCATATAAAGATATCCATGATGTACAGCGGAAAGATCAAATTGAGTATACACACCAAAAAGAGCAGAGACCAAATCATTGCCGCCCATTCGTAGCAGATCCAGTCCCTTCGGTTTTTTCCAGGTAATCGACTAGATCCTCAATAGTACACACCTTAATGCCCCAACGTTTCCCAAAGGCAAGACACGCATCCCGGCGCATCATTCCGTTATTTCCCTGAATCTCCGCAACACCCTCAACAACGTCACCACCTTCAACCAGCTCGGCAATAACAGCAGCTTGCACCTTTCCAGTAAGCCGACAGAACTCCACACCAGCCTCAGTATGGCCATTGCGCTCGCGGACACCACCAGGGCGTGCTTGCAACGGAATAATGTGACCTGGTCTGCGGAAGGAATCAGGATGAGCGTCCTTTGAGGCCAGGGTGCGACATGTGAGTGCACGGTCTTGCGCAGAGATTCCAGTTGTCACGGAATCGTCACTGGAGTCAATTGTAATGGTGTAGGCGGTACATTTGGGGTCCTCGTTTGTGGCCACCATTTGAGGTAATGCCAGACGAGTGGCTATCTCTGGGGTAATTGGTGCACAAATTAATCCGCTACAGGAAAATTGACATGATCAGAAATCGATAAGCTTGAAGAGGAGGCACATTTTCTTGCACCGATTTTCCCGCACGAAAGGTAGATTGGCGTACTAACCTTGTATGGCGCACCAAAAATGCCATCTGAGCTGCTGTAATTGCTTCGGCTGCAATTATAAGATCACCCTCATTCTCTCGGTCTTGTGAATCAAGAACAATAATGAATTCACCATCCTCTATGGTGAGTCACTGTTAGTAGTGAAATCGATAGCGAAGTCTGCATGAAGTCCAATGCTGCAGTATAGAGATGGAGAACTTCGATTGAGGTTGGAACTCACTAAATGCCGCAATTGTGTCCTCAATTGAGTTAAATTGATGCACAGGGTCTGTGGGGGAAGGCATCTCGGGCAGTGTGTATGGCTTATAAGCGTTCTTTATGCTTCTCACAAGACAAATTTCGAAATTAAAAGCAAGAAAAACTGACGAAGTGGAATTAAATCAGAAGGAAGACGAAGACTGTTCTAGAAAGTTTACAGCGGAAGTTGGCCGTAATCACTAAGCTAACGCTTACAAGTGCATTTGTCACGGGCATGTCGCGATCGCGGGGGGCCGGCGGTGGCAGATGGCAGTATCTCGGTGCTCGGTGCTCGGATGTCGGCCTCGGGGTTTCGTTGTTCTTGGCCTAATACGGGATATTGCAATCTTTAATATTCCTTGGAAGATGGCGAAATCTACCGTATGATACAGTTCGGCTGTAATATGTATGCTCTAGATATTCAGTATCTATCTGTTCCAAGGTTCCCATATCAAGATGCCGGTATAATTATCAGTCTCGCTTCGCTCAACAAAAAGAAATCAAATATTTAAAAATCTATCAGTATGTCCCCATCCATCGTACTTCATCAGCTTGTCTCGCGAGAGCTCGGCGCATTGTCTCGATATATCTCTGCTCCTTCTCCCAATCATCGCGCTGCTTATGCCGCATTGCTTCTCGAGTTTCTTCATCAACCTCAGCATGCATGAACCAGTCGTCTTCCTCTTCCTCTATGCCCGTTTCACAACTAGCACTAATGGAGAATTTGACACGACCAATGCGTTCTCCAGTCCATATTAAAAGTTCATCTCCAGTAAGATTTCCTCCGGTAGGAAGAATCTTACGTGCAACCTCGCTGCCCTGATTTGACTGAGAAGTCTGACCACCAAAACTTCCAATCGTTGATGGCTCACCAGGCCGGGGAAATGGACGCGGTGAGTCATAACTATTGATGTTCCAGCGGCGGACCTCTGACCGGCCGTTACGCTCAGCCCATTTGATATTGCCATCGAGATCAGAGTACACGAGTCGATTCCCGTGAGATGCCACAGATAGCAATTTGGAGCTAGCTGCACTTTGACGATTATTATAAGCTGGAACCAGGGTCGAAGTTCCCTCTAATGGGTCACTTTGGGAGTCCTTGGATGATGAATCGAGACTGTAGAGCTCTAGAGACCCTCGTCCATTGTACTCGCCACATGCCACGACACTATGAGTGGTTGGATAAGTTGAGTCGGAGAAGGGAAACTGCGGTCCTGGAGCGGATGCAAGCCCGCATAACCGGCCACCGGAATGAACAGTACTTTCGAGGCGGGGGAAGAAGCGGCGATCATAACAAAGAATACTAGGGAAGCGGCCTGCGAGAATAATGGTGTTTACATGCGGGGCCGGCGGGTGAAGAATAGAAAGAGGACCAGGTTGAAAGAGAGGTGCATAGTTTTCATTTTCAGATGGACCTGGACTGCGAATCCTATGAGGAGGTAACCCGTTTGATTGGAGCCGAATTTGTGGTGAGTCTGGATAAGTGAAGATTCCCAACTCTGGAATTTTAGACACAGAGTCCTCGCATCGCAGACTGATCGCCTCATCCTCTTCAACCGCAGATAATCTTGAGTCATAGATATGCAGGCTAACAGTAGTAGCTAGGGTCAGTGGTACTGAGTAATCGGTCTCTTGTGACATAGTCCAAACTGTCCAAGGATAGCGCTGTTGAGAAATTACCCTTAAAGTCTCCAGGTCGACCTCATTGAGAACGTTTCCAACGGCTAGATAGGCTCTTCGTTGAAAAGAATCCACATTTACCCCTTCACAGTGGTCTCGCCGTGAGTGGTTAGCCAAAAGTATACTTGGTTCACTTATACCAGCAATCCTCCCCCTGGTCAATTGTGAATCGGCACTGTGGGAATGATTCAGATCCCAAATGCAAACACTTCCATCTTCGAGAGGTGCAACAATCTTATTCTGTCTCGTAGCAGTCCAGTCTCTCAGAAGTCCCATACCCTTAACATCATTAGGGATACGCTCTCGACTCTCGCCATCTTGTATCGTGGGATGTTGTACCCATGAGAGTGACACAGGACCATGCCGAGCAATGTATTCTGAATACCAATCCACATGCTCCCCCTCAATCGATGAATCCCAATCCGCTGCCGCCCTTGCCAAATCACAAGGCGCCAAACCCCGAAGCTTATCGAAACCATTGTCCCCTGCTTGTGGAGCTACGGGCTGAATAAGATCACGTAGTGAATTTTGCCCAAGGATATTCAAAGTTGCAGTGGGATGTGTGAGGCTTTCCGATATCCGCCCTGAGGGGCGAGATGCTTGTATAGCAGCCCATGACTGCTCATAGCAGTGTATTTTCCATGGGGCATTATCTCGACCGAGACTGAAAAGCTTCTTGCAAACAGATTGTAGCTGCACCTTCTCTCGCGGGGTGAGAACTGGTTATCGCGAACTAATCAGCGTTCGGGAGCGGTGAAATGGGGGGGGGGGGGGGGGGGGGGGTTCGGCGGCGCTTACAATCTATGATCTTGTTAAGGATCTCTACCGGAAGGTTTTCCATGAGGAAAGAGTATACTGTAGCATCAAGGGCACATGGAAGGAGAAAGGAGAAATGAGAATAGGACGGCGAGTGGAGATGAGATTTAAGCTTACCTTCCCCACGATCTACACTGAGGTCACGTGGTGTGGGGGCGAAACAGTCGACAATAATGAATGATATTCATATGGTTCAAAGGTGCCCAAATAACTGTGCAAGCCATCCAAATTCCGCAGTCTCGGTATATTGCTTGTTTGAACTTATTGACTACTCAATCCATGGATTCTGCTCTTTGGGAGTACGTTCAAATGTGTTCATATCTGAAGGCTGTGATGGCATCTTAGTATGCCTCGAAGCCCGGAAGCTATAAAAATCAAGGATATATCGCCGTATAAAATAAATCGAAACGGCCTAGGGATAAAAATCCCGCCCGGGCGCTGCACTAGAAAGTCATAACTTATCATCAAAACGAAAAGTAAAAAAAAAAAAAAAAAAAGAACCGCTGTATTAAAGACCGCAACAGGCTCATCATTCATCAGGCATGTAGACGGCCTCCTTGCAAAGGATTGCCACTTTTTTAAAGAATCGGCGCCATTCCAAGGGGTCACCCTTAATCTTGGCAAATTCCACTTCAAATACACCCTCGGCGACACATTCAATGAGGATTTTACCCTGAAGTTGGCACATCCGGCCATCTTTGGCAATGACACGAATCATAGCGGAAGTATCCCCGTTATGTACGGCAGAAACCGTGGGAACTGGAACGCCAAGCCGATGAAGAGCTTCACAGACCAAAGGTACAAGCAGTTTGAGTTCCCAGGCGGAGTAGAAGCGTGTCATAGTGCGTGAGGGAATGATATCTTGGAACTTCCGGGCATTCTGAGTTCGGCTTAAAGGTACGGATGGCTGTTGTGAAAATTGTGACATGGACGGCTCGTCCTCAAAGTGGCCTGCCATGACAATATCCTGGAATGCAAACGGCTTACCCACAGGTTGTGTGGAGGACAATTCAGCCGACGCGTACGGCGTGTCCCAGTCCATCACCATACCGCCTCCCAGCATCTCTGGCTGAGTGGATGAAAATGCCTCATGGCCGCCGTCCAGGTCCATATCACTTTGACTGCCACATCTGCGCCTCTGTGGAAGGGGGTCTTGACTGAAGTCGATGTGCAATGACTCGAACATTGATGTAGCAAGGTTGATAGGGTCTCTCAATTTACCATCGGATGAAAGGTATTTGTTTGACCGGGTATACCATGGATGTCTTCGCACATCCTCCAGTGAGAAGCGACCCTTGGGATCTATGGTCAACATACCTCGCAGTAGAGACAACGTTGATGCAGGTAGCTTCTGCCACAATTCATCTGTTGTCCTTGCATTTGTAGCGATGTATTCGTGAAATTCATAACTGTCATTGGTGGGACTGTCCCAGGGTGTATTGCCTGCAAGGAGAACAAAAAGGACAATTCCGCAGGACCAGATATCAACCAAATGTGGATAATACCCTGAACCCTTGGCATGGCCCCGAGTACTACAGGTAATGACCTCTGGTGCAATGTATGGTGGACTGCCACAGAATGTGGTAGATAGCTTCCTGGTTCCCTTGTATTCGAACAGTGCTGCCAAGCCGAAATCTGCAATTTTCAAATTTCCATCACCGGTGAGCAACATGTTCTCGGGTTTAATATCTCGGTGTCCAACACCCTTGGAATGCATGAAGCTGACAGCACTGATAAGCTGTGAGAAGTAGACATGTGCGACATCTTCTCCTACACCCTCGTCAGCTTCGATCTTGTCAAAAAGGTCACCACCCTCGGCCAATTCCATCGCAATCCATCGCCAGATATCATCCTCGCCCGTCTGATAGAAGCTTATAATATTATTATGGCCAGTGACGTGTCGATGAACGGTGACTTCGAGCTGCAATTGTCGTGCACTGATCTTTCCATGTCGCGCGGCGTAGTCCTTGTGGATATACTTAACGGCGAAGACGGGATTGTCCGAGTCCAAGGGACAGGCTTTTTTGATGCTTGAAGGAAAATCAATCTATCAGCTTCTTCATTTCGAGAACAAATGATTGGAGTGTTCAATAAGTACTCACCAGGCATAAGCTCCTTGGCCGATTGTCTTGCTGACAATGCGAAAGGGCACGTCGCATGGCAGCGGAGCTAACTGAGAGTGCTGCATAGTGAAAGTTATTAATGAGAGAAATAAATGAAGAAAGAACTTTAGGGCATGATGAAAAGAGTGGGATGAAGAGAAGCAAGGCAGCAAGGCGACAACCTTGGGAACTTGGAAGTAAGGGCAGAGAGAAAGAGAAGATCGCGGAACGCGGACCACTTTAGCCCTTTTCGGGTAATCTGTTTATGATGGCCAATGTACAGTAACAGTAATACTGCGTGAAGAATAGAACAAAATGGGGATTACACAATAGAAGGACACAGTACTCTTAAGTTTTTCCAATATCTCGACTTTCAATTAATTATTGATCAATTTTCTTCCAAGCTAAGACCCGCAAGCAATCGCACTAGATTAGATCGCCTGGCCTGTGCTCCTATACTCTCAGTGTTTCTTCAAGAATGATTATTTCAGGGAAGGCCACTTCTAAGGTTTTCACTATGAAGCAAACTGATAAGTATTTGATGAGAATGTCTCCTTTAATCAGAGCCGAATCCTACAAGTGATATTTCCAAAGTTCTATCAGACCGACCTAGTCACCTCTTCAACTGCATATACATCACTAACACTTCCATTTAGCCAGCCCTATGCTTTGTTTGACTTTGACAAGAGTCAAATCATCGCCGAGTTTTCTTGCGGCCCCTGAAGTGCATATCAACTCAACATCACACGTTAAGCTGAGCTGCAGATTTGGCTGTACCAACCTGCTGGATCCATTGTAAATCGGCACCTTGGGGGAAGACCAGGCACTTCCTGTTGCACTTGGTGAAGCTGGTGCCTTCGAATTTATTTACACTGGTGGCCCGCGGTCCGCGGTCCGCCTGCTCTGTACCGACGTTTGAGTATAGTAATGATATTCAAAGGTTCCTCCGATGAAACAATTAGTCGAATAGGATCTCAAGTCATCAGAAGCATCCGAGATCTGAGATGGTGATATAATGGTCGGCTTCCGGCATGGTGGTCTGGTTAGAAGATCAAGATCTGCGAATGAGTGGAGGTTTGGATGATCAAGGAGGCTAGTGGGGGTTTAATCCCTAAAGTCACTACCTAGTGATACAGGGAACAGGGACGTCCTAGCTAGTCTGGGAACCTAGCTAAATCATGGAGTATGGTAGATGCAGTCAAAGTCCGTCCTCTAGGGACTGTATGGGAGAAAGGAAGGAGAACCAAGGGGTAACTCAAGAAGGTAAAGGGAGTCTGATGGTCTAATCTCTCAACTGAATGATTAAATACACAATCTCCACTAATGTCAGGTGACCTAGTCCCCCACTACACTAGGTAATGATCTAAAAATTTGCATAAAGAATCTGAGGACATTGAGTCGGCATAATCGAAATTTGACTTGCTCATAGAATTAAGTAGGTCCCAAAGTAACAACATTGTCGTTTCGATCTTTAACATGGCGATCCTTGTAGCCAGTTGCAAATAGCAAGCTTAGGTGGCACACCCGCTAGATCCCCAACCGCACGTATATTGCCCAGTCTGAGAATTCTTGCTTTCACGTTCTTTGCCACAGTTCCTGGCTTTTGTAAAGCGGATTCAAACGACATCAAATATGCTGCAAGCCCGGCAACAGTTGGCGCAGCAAAAGAAGTGCCTTCTACTCTCACGGTATTAGACTCTGTGCCATGAGCGCACTCGATTCCAATTTTGCTGTTAACTGCTCCTGGAGCCGAGATATCCACTAGGGATCCACCCTTAGTGAACTTCGATGGGTAACCATTGACATCAACTGACCCAACGACAATAACGTTCGGTAATTCTTTAGCAAAGAGCGCAGGATACTGGTCCACTTCAGTCCGGCCAAAGTCTCCATTATTCCCTGCAGCAAATACCATAACAACGTCCAAGTCGTATATCTCCTTATATAGAGCTCGGTAAGTCTCTAGTTGGTCACCTAAATCATTTGCTGTTCCAATTAAATAGCTGAAGTTCACAACTGCCACAAAATTTGAGTTCATTCTCCTCTTCGCTTTGATATCGTGGATGATAACTCTCAACCCTGCTTTCATCCATTCCCGGTCTTGTAAATCGATCCACGGCACCATAAGGAGATCAGCCCCCTTAGCCACTCCGAATTTATGACCTATTATCTTATCTGCGACACAGGTTCCATGCCAAGATGGATCTGTTGTCGGTGGGGGGTCGAGTATTGACCTATAGGGATATAGCCACCTAATGGTGCCTTTTCGCACCCCAGGGAATGATTGAGTAAACTCATCGTGTTGCAGATTGATGCCACTGTCATGGACATATACTGTGACTCCAGATCCAGCAAAATTCATAAAGGTGTAATCTTCAAGCTTATCTAACTCGGTTTCAAGAGGCTGCGAAATGAACTTCATTTCATCGTTCTCAGTATCCTGGAATAACAACTTCACTGCGTTATCTCGTGCAGAAATGTGATCCAGGGGCTCTTCTCCATCGTGAAGAGTGCCGTTGTCCAAGGTATAGTCGGGTATAACCAAAGCTGCGACATTGGAGGCTTGAGATTGGATATATACGGCCAGGAAAATTGTTGAATATGATAGAAGCATCTGGAGGTAACGTATTCCAAGTTAGCTAATTTAGAGGTTCCAGATGATCATCAACCTGTTGTTACCTTGAATATACCTGCCCGGGTGATGAAGGCTGCTGCTTCCTAGCCTGGTGTCCTAAGTCGACTCTTAAGTTATGACTTCACTTCGGAATGAGACAAAGATTATATAATATTATAGTATGAACCGATTTTTCTTTCTGGGATATCAGACTGAAGGATGCTTCTATAGGGCGGATAGGGGCCGAAGGAAGCTATTAATATAATTGGTATGCAGGATCCATAATTACGGAAACTACCACCAGGATACTCCTATGACTTGTATCAAGATGCTATCTTAAGAATAGGGAAAACGGGGTTTGTTCCTTTTGCTCTATGGCCTAGAAGCGGGCCAGTTTTCTTTTCACTTAGGGCTTAAGGATCTAGGCTGGATCTTCATAGATCCATTAGTTCCCAGGGTCCCAGATTATTCCAGAATTACAAAATTTTCTCCATGGGCAATGGTCTTGTGGCTTGTCCTAGAATAGCACGCAATGGCATACTGTGCGATCTAGTTGATGCCGAAAATCCCAAAGGAGGGATAGAATGGAAGGTCCCGAGTTCTATAGAGTAGTCCCTGATGCTGCGGTACCTGAAGATACTTCCAGGAAAGACCCCACAATGCCTAAATACTCAAGAAACAATCAAAGCAAACAAATTGCAACTTCAAACTTTAACAGTAGAATTGAAAGGTGAGGCGGTGTATGTCACTATGTATCAAAGAGGATTAGTGGCAAGGCGCAATCTCCAATATTGAGTAACAACTGGCGGTTGGTGTAGTTGTTGTGGTTGGTGTGTGGAAAGACACCTGACTTGGGCTGATCACTTATTACTTATCTTTAGTTATCAGGTGCTCTTACGGCTCCGCTCCGCACGTCATTAATCTCCCAACCCTCATTTCTCTGGGGTTGCTAATTCTATCTTCTCCTGACTTTGATTTTTTGTTATAATGTTTGCTCTTTAATAATAGCCAGTGACAGAGCGATCGGTGCTCTCTCGGAAATGGCCTACTTCTTACCGTCGTTCTTTCAAAAGCGACTCCTCAAATATGCCCTGTCTCGTTTGGGGGTCGTGGATACAGAAGACCTGGATCTAGACAATTTGGGCATCCAATGGGGACAGCGGAGCACAGTTGAACTGCGTGATATTGGCCTGAAGTTGAACGTGAGTCTTGAGCCCCTAACTTTTAGAAAGAATGTGGGGTAGCCATCGCGGCCTCTCCAATCTCTCTGGCTTGATGGATTCTCACGCGTATACTTGAAATAGAAACTAGCAACTCTCCTCAGCCTCCCGGAAACCTTCGAACTACTTAGTGCCCGGATCCACTTTCTTCGCCTCACTGTCCCAGCCGACATCTACAGCAGCGGGATCATATGCGAGGCGGACGGTATCAACGTTCATGTTCGATGCTTGTCGGAAGACTATGTATCGAAACATGGAAAACATGAAAATTCGACGGAAAAACAACCTTATATGGGTGTCCATGGCTCACTGGACGAACAGATCCTGCCAACACCAACGAGACTTGCTGAGTCGTTCTTAGAATCTGAACCGAGTGAAGAAAAGGAGGAACTACAAGCCGCAATATCATCGCAATCACATGTCTTACAAAATTCATCATCATTTGGTGATGAAGAGGAAGAAGAACTTGGGCTTGGGGGCGAAATGTCTTTGCCCAGCTTCGTTGCAGGGTTTCTGAAAGGCGTTGCGGATCGGCTGCAGCTTAAAATAAAGAACGTTTCTGTACGGCTCGATATGGAACTTGAGCAGGATGGACCTTCCAAGAAACAGCCTGAATACAAGTCGGATCTTGTTTCAGGCTTCTTGACCCTGGGTGAGGTCGAGGTACTTGGTGTTTCTGGGTTTACAGCAAATTCAGACGGATCTCTCCCATTCAAAGAAGGCAAGCGGCTTGTTAGCCTTGTTGATTTCAACGCCGGTCTAGTCTCGGATCCGGCTGTCTTCGCAAATTATTCGCACTTCACTGCGCCTGCATCACCAACGACTACGCGATCAAAAGAAAGCCAATCCACAAGCAGAGATCATTCTCCCCCGCTGGATTCTCCAAGTCCGGAGAATTCGATGTGCATGACTCAATCAACAATCTTTGATCCTCTTCCGGAGCTTAGCCGGGTAAGCATCGCTGACCATGAATTGGAGTCATCTGCTATCTCTCATGATGGGCGTTTCTCGGATGCAGATTCAGAAATAGGGGACAGAGCGCATCACTACTCGGAGGATTCACAACTTCTAGGTCACACATTTGAAGATAACCCTGGGTATCTGGATTCGGTGATAGAAACCCAGTTAGATGACTTTGGTGCCGAGACGCCCAGCTTTTTTGAGCCTCAACGGCATCCTATCGAAGAAAGTCATGCGATATTACCCGATGGCAATTCTTCATTGCATGCTGCCGAGAGTATAGAAGAGCACGAGAATGCAGACTCATCAGGGGGCATTATTGGAACTGGAACTCACATTTCACAACATGGTAGCCAATTTGGGCTTGAACCAGCTGACATGGCAGCATCGATACCATATTCCCATCGCCAAGAGGAAGGGATTTCTTCACTACAAATGAGTGACCCAGGAAACAACCCACTTGTATCTGCTCCGCCCTCTGAGTCTGGCAGTGAAGATTCGGCATCATCGGCAATGGATGCGCACCTTACCGAATCCAAATTTTTCTCTCATGATGAAGCACAGAGCTTATACATGAGTGCTATTAGCCGGAGTGCCGGTGCGAGCTTTATGCCAAACATGCCTGGAGCATGGGACTCATTTCATGACAGAGATGCGGAACATGACCAGAAAGAAAACGCGAATTCTACTAATGCGGCTGAGGTCTCAACACCGAAATCGACTGTCCCATCAGACACCTACTTTGGGGATCATCAAAGCACGGAAGAAAAACAAACACAATTCGAAGCCTCGGCGACTGAAAGGGCTTCTGCTGCTTCATCTCCCTATCTACACAAAATATCCGAGATGAGAAAGCCAATTATCAACATTGATAAGATCTTCATCTGGCTTCCATCAACACTTGGTGAGCAAAGTGTCGAGCCCTCTTCAATTCCGACTGGCCTGGATAAGTCGGATATTGACTCTGTTAATCTTGCATCTGGCTTGGGCGAGTCCCGGATTGAGGAAAATATTCTAGCCTCTGAAATCTTCGCATCCACTCGCCTATCTGGGGTGAATCGTTTGAATCAGCAGCAAAATAACCCTGAAAGCGATCTCACCCAGCTAGAAGCTGAAGTATTTTCTGTGGCTATTCACTTTGACATAGCTACCGGCTGGCTTTTGACAAAAGCATGTCAAAAGGTCTCACAGGTATTGGGTGCTGCTGAGACTCCCCGCTCCCAGAGACAGCCATCCTCAGACCAAACAACTCAATTTTCCATCAAGCTTTCGGCTCGTGAGATTTCCATTAAGTTCCTTGAACACTTATCGGGTCAACCTCATTCTCTTGAGAGTACCGGATCTCCTCTACCACCGTACACCTCCATAGAAGACATTGTCCTCAAAGCTACAGTATCAGGCTTGAAAACTTACCTTTCGGTAAATGAGAAGGCAACTCAAATTCAAATTGGTATTGCCAAAGTTGCATTTGGGTTTGGCTCTGATGATTTGATATCGTTCAACGAATCATTGAAGATGCGTGAATCTACCCGTGATGTCATGTCACCCTCGCAAGAAGATATTTCTTTGACGTTGACCAAGTTCACTGAATCAGTCAAACTTGACGTAACCACACTTCCTCTTCATCTCAATCTGAACATTCAGCGTTTGGAGGAGGTCCTGGGCTGGGTTGGTGGTCTTAGCACCATAATCGAGCTAGGAAGCTCCATATCGTCTGCCTCCACAATGAAAGGAGGACCCATCCCTCCAAGAAAACGCCCTCGAGGTGTTCACTTTGAAACCCCAGCTCCAGCATCAGACAAAGATCATGCTTCTTCCGCTCCATTGAAGGTCAATGCCCGAATCGGTGGCATTGTGTTAGATGTTACCGGAGAAACACACTATCTCAAGCTCACTACGACTGCTGTTAAAATGGTCAGCCGATTTGAAGGGATTGGTGTACAAATTGATAAAGCGCGTTTGAGTGGGCCCCATTCCCTCACTAACTTCGTGGCTGCACCTGCTAAAGTTACCTTGACCAATATCCGCATTGAGCATCTTTTCACGCCGAAGGAAGTTGATTTGGATCGTCTTCTGACTTTGATAACTCCTTCTCAGGACAAGTATGACGATGACGACGATATAATGCTTGACACCCTTCTGCGGCAGAGACGACAGGGCTCTGTTCTTCGAGTGACAGTAGCAGGAATGAAGACGACAATTTCGAACATCGGCGGCATGGCACCTCTGTCGTCACTGGGAAGTGAAATGAGTCGCTTGTCTAATGTGACCAAATATCTACCAGAGGACGATCGCCCTGGCCTACTTACATTGACCTTGATTCGCGACTTTGAAGCTCATGTTCAAATGAGAGGGGAGGTTGGTGATATCAATGCGCATCTTACAAATGTTGAGGTCGGATATATCAGCATGCCTTCCCTCCTTGCTACCCAGATAGGAACAATGAATGTCAACCGCAACGAAGATGAAGAGCTGATGGGTGAGGCTTCACTGCCTAGTAAAGATCAAAGCTCAACTCAACCTCATCCACCAGCTTTTATGGCTCGATTCATACCAGATGAGATGGATCCCACATTCAAGATTAAACTGCACCATCTTCGCATCGAGTATACGATACCTTCCATCATGGCATTCCTTGGGCTGGGTTGTGATACAACGGGCACCGACATTGCCAACGAGATGGCGAATTCCATTTCCAATATTGCAGAGCATTCCTCTCGGATGACCGCGATGTCATCATTTTCATCGCCAATATCAGAGACATCGAGGTCTCCCAAGCCGATGAAGTTAGCAGTTGTTTTTAGAGATAGTGTTCTTGGTCTCAATCCTCGTAATTCACAATCGAAGGGACTACTCGTGCTCACCAATGCCAAATTCAGCGGTGCCTTGCACGCCGATGAATCCTCAGACGCCACATTGGATATCAGAAAAGCGTCTGTCATGATCATTGACGACGTGAGAAATGCAGGGAGTGCGGACAATCTCCGTCAACGTAGCTCTGCTGCCACCCAAAGCAGTCAAGTGCAAGCATATATAGATGAGGGCTATGTACCAGTGACGACGATCTCCTCTGCAATGGTCGTTGTCAAAATGATGCATCTCATCGAGGACGGGACAAAGTCATTGGATGTTGAACTGAGAGATGACCTCCTGATACTTGAGACGTGTGCAGATTCAACGCAGACACTAATTAGCATACTGAATGGACTCCAGCCCCCCACACCCCCGAGTGTTATTGCCAAGTACCGAACAGAGGTCATGCCAATTCAAGACATGCTTGCGTCATTCACAGGAGATGCCTTTACGACCAATCCTACACAGTCAGTGCGCGACAATCATACACTGGATGTAGTTCTGGAGGACGACTTGAACGATGAACTTGAGTATGTTAGCGATTTCTACCCGGGGCCAGAGGGAACTGGGATTGATGACGAAAAACTGCATCTGCAAGCGTCCGGCGCCAATGACCCTCTGGACAGCTTCCATTCCCAGTATCAAGTTTCGTCCAGCCTCTCGGAGCTTGATTTTCAAGATGATCATTTCGCCAGACAGTCAGCTGTTGGAGGGACTGCTCATCGCTGGAACTCCACTTACAATACATACGGCTTGACTAACGACAAGAAGCTTCAGCGAAGTCCTCTTCGTGTGAGAATCCGGGATATGCATATAATTTGGAATCTTTTTGATGGATACGACTGGCAACGTACCCGTGATACCATCTCCAAAGCCGTCAACGATGTTGAAATCAAGGCTACCGAGCGACGAGCTCGTGCCTCACCCGAGACTGAAGAAGATGAGGAGTCTGTCATTGGTGATTTCCTCTTCAATTCAATATACATCGGCATTCCGGCGAACAAGGACCCACGCGAGCTGCATCGTGAAATCAACCGTGACATCAACGACCTCGCCAGCGAGACTGGAAGCTACGCGACAACAACTACGATCACCGGCGGTACTAGTCGCCCTAGTAGATCTAGACCAGATCGGGAGAAGAATCTCCGTCTCAGGCGTAGCAAGCACCACAAAATGACCTTTGAGCTCCGAGGTGTTTGTGCCGACTTGGTCGCATTCCCACCAGGCTCTGGGGAAACCCAGAGCTCTCTAGATGTGCGAGTGAGAGATTTAGAGATATTTGACCACGTGCCTACCTCGACTTGGAAGAAGTTCGCAACCTACATGCATGAAGCTGGGGAGAGGGAGAGCGGCACTAGCATGATTCATCTGGAAGTCCTAACCGTAAAGCCTGTTCCCGAGCTCGCTGCATCGGAGATTGTTCTCAAGGTAAGCAGAACTGTTTCTGCTCGAATATGGCTTTTCTAACAACGAATTTAGGCCACGGTCTTACCCATTCGCTTGATTGTTGATCAAGATGCCCTGGACTTCATGAGCCGGTTCTTTGAGTTCCGAGACGAATCTGTCGAGGTCCCCAGCACTCCAGGAGACATACCGTTCCTTCAACGAGTAGAGGTGAATGCTATCCAGGTGAAGTTGGATTTTAAGCCCAAAAGAGTGGATTATGCCGGTCTCCGATCTGGCCGTACAACGGAAATGATGAACTTCTTCGTGCTCGATGGTGCCGATATGGTTCTACGACACGTTATTATCTATGGAGTTTCCGGTTTCGATCGTCTCGGTGTTAGTCTTAACGATATCTGGATGCCCGATGTCAAACGGAACCAGCTTCCTGGTGTACTTGCAGGTTTAGCGCCAATACGGTCCCTTGTCAACGTAGGAGGCGGTGTGAAGGACCTCGTTGTCATCCCGATGCGCGAGTATAAGAAAGACGGGCGCATTGTGCGTAGCATCCAGAAGGGAGCTCTGGCATTTGCCAAGACTACATCCAGTGAACTTGTTAAGATGGGTGCCAAACTGGCAATCGGAACACAGACGGCCCTTCAGGGTGCGGAAGAGATGCTCACATCCCCGACCGGTGCCTCTGGCGCTCCCGATGAAGACTGGGACGATGACGAAGAAGCCAAAAAGATTTCTCCCTATGCAGATCAACCGATCGGTGTTGTTCAGGGCCTCCGAGGTGCCTTCAGTGGTCTTGAGCGTGATCTTCTCTTAGCTCGCGATGCTATTGTTGCTGTCCCCGGAGAAGTTGTTGAGAGTGGCAGTGCCAAAGCGGCAGCCAAAGCCGTGTGGAAGCGTGCCCCAACGGTGATTCTTCGACCCGCGATTGGAGTTTCGAAGGCTCTAGGGCAAACTCTTCTAGGAGCCGGAAATACGCTGGACCCGAGTAATAGGCGGAAAATGGAAGATGTGAGTACAATTGTTTCTCCCCTGAACAGAACAAGCGCTAACGCTCTTTCTAGAAATATAAACATCACTGAGATCCGAGTTTCATAGCGAGACTGCTATTTTTGTTTGATATTTTTGATGATTTGCTTCTATTCTTTCTTTTCCTCATATTCCGGTAGATGTGAATACTAACTTTGCTGCGACGATACCACAAGAACCTGAGGATATGACGACGCATACACCTGCGCCGATGAAGCATGATTCTGGAGTATTATCATGTGAATATTGTTTAATATTTCCAAGGTTCTCTACTCTGATTTTTGAGCGTATTCATCACGACTACTTGAGTGCAGATACCTAGATTGAATCCAGTCTTTAATAAATTTGTTCTAGATTTTTAGAATTGAATAACTTCATAGCAGAAAAAACTTTGTCCACAACTACGAAGTGGATTGTTAGTTTCTAATGATATTAGTGCCTGAGGCTTCTGAAAGTAGAACTAAGCATGACTTTAACCCACTCGTCCATCATTGATGCCCACATCATGAACGAGTCATGAATCATGATGAATAATCCTAATTCGCTAGATATTTCAGCGGACTTCGCCGACATTGGTTAAACTCACGCGGTAAATGGAAATGCCTCCATACCCGACCCAAACTAAGATTCAACTTCTACCTACTTCATGGCAATGCCAACCACTCAGGGGAGACTCTAAGCGAGGCATTTCCAAGGTCCGGGGAGTAACTTTTACCATGCTGATCATGCATTCAGATGTCAGGTACCCTCGTGCCTTTTCGTCCTCATTGGCGAAGTTGAACCATGGACGAGAAATTCAAGTGGACCTTGGAAGTTGCTACAGGGCTAGACCAACAGCGCATCAAGGTTCTTCATCGTACTTACGAGTCTTATCGCCACTGGGAAATCTCTACGATTCCCGAGCCTCCGAGAACACAAGAAGACAAGGGTTTTAGGCCTTCCATCAGAAGTACTCATTCTGAACATTCACTGGTCAGAGAAGTGGACCGAGAATGGCTATATTTGGATTATACAGTCCATAATTGGCTGATATGGAGCAGCTAACAACACACTAAGATCAGACGATCGCCCGAATTGCAATATGCACGTCATAATATAAGAAGATATGTCCAATCAATCGGCCGTTTTACCTCACTAAAATGCTCATTGTCAGAGCTGGGCACCGTCAGGCCGATACCGAGATTTCGCCTTTTCGGACCCTAGATTTTCTCGCCGGAAATGGTGGGAGTGATGACGCTCTTCACTCCTACATAAACCCATTATGATAAGAACCACTGGTTCGACCCATCGTTCCTGGTTCTAAATGTTTGGCTCCACGCTGACATTGCATGTGGGTCCAGTGGGTTCATCCACCAACCTTGGAAAGATCAAATGAACAGAATAATTCGAAGTCTAGACCAACCATTACTTCAGTCAAATTTCCGATATATTTCTTGTAAACAAAAATTTCATCTCTGGGATTTCAATTGTGTACCTTACATTGACGGTGAACTGGTAAGCCAATAGATTATTATCCCTTGCAGTCTCCCCGCTCTGATCAATCCGATGTATAGATTGCGAATGGACTGTTAGGAGATACGTCACAGCGCTAAACACGCGATTGAAGAAAAGAACTACCCAAAAACCACTACAAGGAACAACATGGATGACTCCTCTCATTACTCCATTAGGATCTGGAGCAACGGTCAAGATTCTGACCATTCAACGTTCCCTATCTACGAGGAAAGGAACTGCGTTCATGCAGAAGCATGCACTATCTCCAAACCCCTTTTAGCACATGCAGTGTCACTCCCCCCTCGTTCATTTGGGGTCACAGGTGCCTTATCACTTCATGAATACCGGAAAAATCTTGCGGAGAGTGCAGAGTGTGTTGCCGATCTCGTCGACCTTTCTGAACTGAAAGTCAGGCGCAAACAGGCAATAAAAAATTTGAGTCGACCACAGCCAATCTATATAGTTCCTTACGCCGAGTCTATATCGTCTACAGAATCCAGTCCTCCGCCATTATCACCTTCTTACTCAAATAGCATCCTTACTCAGCAAAGCGAGCAAGATTATATCACAGAACTATCATTAGGTCAGTACTACCTCAATGCAACGTGAAATAACATCATGGTCATTATACACAAGAGACTCACCGACTTTGCAGGCACGGATCCCTTACAGGGGCCACGAGAGTATCTTGTCTCGGCAAACCTGACCCGTCCAAGACAGAACAGGAAGCGATTGGTGAGTGGACTGAAACATTATAAAGACCTATCTGTCCCCAATTCTGACAAGGTTTATCTAGAACACTTTCCGCCAAAAGCTTGAGGAAAAGGCTCAGGCTCGGGGTCAGGCTTTAGATTTGCCTCTGTCTTGTCCCCGAACGTCTGACTCGATGTTGGCCAACACGCAGGCCGTTGCCACCATCTCGCACGGAGGAGCGTCCTTTGAGATTCTGAATCCACGGGAGTCTTTAGATGTCACCCGCATCGTGTCATTCATTGAAGACGTTGACAACTGTTCACTCTTTTCCGGCAACCGCGATCAAGCTCGAGTCTCCTCCAATTCGTACTCTCTAGATGAGGGGCTTTCTCAATTTACGGATGTTTCCTTGCCATCCCACTACTCACACTCGCTTTACACTCCCAATTCAACGGGATGTTCCACGCCCAAGCGGCAGATAGCGGATATTCCCTCGTCGTCACCTGGGGTGTACGACCGAGTTCGCTCGTTATCCGATTACTCCATTCACGATTATGACTACTGGAGGATGGTCAGAGAACAAAACAATGAACACGATAACCACACATATCACGACCTAGTAGACGACCCTTCAAATACACGCATAGCATCTATATCAGAGCATGCAGACGAAGACGACGACCTTAACTCCGACGATCTTGAATCTTCGCGACCCTTATCCTCATCTCCACCAACTTTTTACTCCGAAGAAAGCGACATTGGCGAGCCGGGCTCCCCAGTATATGCCAACGGCAATTGGGCTCAAGTTGACGAGCGTGATCGCGGTATCTTCTTTGAGATGCCATCTCCATATGACACTTATGCAAACACCAAGTCCCCATCTTATGCCGAAAATCACGACGCCTACGATCCAATATACTTCGACCCACATGTTCAATCCGTGCTGGCCGCAGCTAATGCGGAGACAATGGGCCTCCGCGGCCATTCTCCTCGTGCACTGGACGACATGCAACAACGTGGATACCACACTTCTCTGGCAGCTGGAAATGGAAATACCCGAAAACATTCTCCATCTTCGCGTAAGAGATTGAGAAAGCTTTTTAGCTGGCGATCTGGAAATTGATTGGATTCCACATCGATACGATATAATGGAAATGGTGCTCTCTAAACCTCTTTAGGTATTCTTCTCACATGTTTTTACTATATGACTTCTCTATATATCCAATTTATTTCCCATACCTAATTCTTGTCCTCAAATTCTTCATATCAAGTATTGATGTTCTGCTTGAGTTGAGCCAGTTTATTATCAGCCCAGAGAGTCAGATTGAGTTTTTCTTCCAAGTTATACCCTTCTAACCAGTAGATCAGGGTCACTGCTATTCTCGATACTCGGAAAATTCTCACTTAGATCACCCACTTGACAAAAAAACACCAAATATAGAAACATACAACGCATACGGTCATTCAACATACTACTAACTGATCGGTCTGTGGCTTATCCACGGCCAATTGTCAGGTAGGTGTTGCCTAGGTGACAGGGTGAGTGTAGGATTCATAATCGCCGATTACACTACATTATACACCACTACTACTAGAGGGATCGAAAACTGATAGAAAAAAACATAAAATTTTGAGCAAAACCTGAGGGTGAGCCGGTCATTTAAACCTGTTTCATCTTGAACAAAGTTCAAGTTCTATCTAACCAGCTTGCTCGAAGATTATCCGTATGGCACGCCAGTTGAAATTAAGTTGACCGATTGACCAGTGAGAGGATGCCAGCCAATTCTTGCCTACCGACTCTTGAACAATTTGTCCAGAATGGAAGCTACACGAATAGCTTCTTCGTCCCCGAAGGGACGCCCAACGATCCGAATGGTTGAGGGCTAATTTGTGAACAGATCAGGATCATCTATTAGGGAGTGAGTGATATTGAGACACCGCATTAATCAAGAAAACAAAATCAGCTTAGATAACTTACACAAGACGTAATTAGGTTTGTCGTAGGGATTTGTTTCCAGTGGCTTGTAGCTGTGATCTACAGGATCGAGCAGAGGATCCACCTTGAAGTTCGTAATTGGCAAAATTACAGAAGGATAGTCAATCAGGTTGAGCAAAGAGGTATATCCCCAGTAGATATTGAAGTCATGGGGATACCCCACCTGCCTTCGCCAATGAGCTTGGAGTGAATGTGAGAATGGCTAGACAGATTGATTGGAGCTTTCAAGGTCGTGGAAAGGGAAAGAAGGACAAGTCTTGATGGGAGTATTTTCATCTGAGGGTAAAGAAGGCATTATTCAAGGGTTTTCATTGGACTATGAGTCGCCATGGATGATATCAAATACTTGTCGTATTCGCCACATGATCATTGATCAATCAATCAATATTCTATAACCTGATACAGCCAAACTAGTAGTGTATAGCTATGTAGGTGTTTCCTCCAGCGGAAACAGGCGCATTCCAAACGCCGGAATGTAGACAGTAGATACAAAGGATATTTGGCGTCGTGCCAAAGTAAAGTCGCCTAAACCCTTATAAATAAATACTAAAATACCGTCCATGCTATCGCCCTCATATCCTTATTTTCCACTTCCTTTGCTCCCATTGTCCCGTAGAATCTTCCTCTCGTTTCATTCCTTCTTTGTCATTCGATTGTGGTAGGATGTATTCGTCCGCGCTTTTTCTGTAAGCTGTGTTACCCAGCGTCTTCACCACGCTACGATGTTGCAATCTTGTAGCTAGTCGTTGTCGTGGTCCTCTCGGTCCAACTCATCTTCCTCAGAATCTAAGTCGGCATTGATATTCCTGAATTGTCCAAAAATATCTGTCTAGATGATAAATTTGGCTTGGCTATATAGTGGGCGGCCTGCGAGTGTGATACCACGGAGTCGTAGTCTGTAGGGCTATCTAAGTCCGTCCTTGAGACCTTGGCCAACATCAGTTTCTCCTCATATATGTATATAACAGGAACTTCATGAGAACGTGTCTTCTTGAAGACCTCTCCCCGCAGCGACACTCGTCGGATTCGACTTTGTTGATTTTGTATAGAAAGTGGTTTAGCGTGATTCACATCGATCGTGTTTGGATCAGTACGGCTGGATAGGCTTTCAGTAGTCCCTCAAATGATTAGAAGTTCTTGTTCACTTTAAAATCTTTGCAAAGCTACCCAGGTACAGAAAACACTGTAGTGTGTCACGTGTCACGTAAGTTTTTCAGATGAAGAAACCATGAGATCAAAGAATATCAACAAAAAGATTTTATCTGATAGGTCAAATGAATCAGCTCAATTTGAATCTTGTATGAGGGTGGTGTATATATAATACCAATGTGATGAGATGTGAAGAACTAACACCCGTTAGTGCCGTGGTTGAGGCGCTGTGGGTCGGTCTGATAAGTGGGTCGAGGGTCCTGATCCGTACGTCTACTCTGTACTGACTGATCAATGTCGGTTGACATGGACATCGTCAATGAGTCCAATAATTCACGGTTCTCATGAAACTAGTAGACTTTGACCATAGTGTCAAGAATAGGGCAGATTGAATGAATTGTGTTGTTATTACATCCAAAGAGTTGCAAGCTAATAATAATTAGGCAATGCCATTCCGGAAACCCCATCAAATTTCAAAATTTACATTTTTTAACCGCGATTTCAGAACCCATAATAAAATAAATATGGCTCAAAGACTCGATCAGACCATTTAGTATATGCATGACCTTTATTAATACATCCAGAATAGGTTGTCTGACGTCGAATAATTGGTATATAAGTGTTTTTAGAAGTTAATCTTCCCGTTGGAAGATTAAAGTAGTCTTTTTGGCTCAGGGGGCGGTTTTTGTCCTCTTGCACTAATCATGATTTACACGGTAAAGTAACTCTAGAAGCCTTTATATATTTGACTCATTCGCGATTCCCAGCTCTTATAACTATACCTCCGAGAAAATTGTATTTTAAGATCTAGACAGCGTTGAAAGAACTATGGTGACTAGTTTTTGCTTACAGAAGAGGTGGTTAAAGAGGTGGCTGAAGGCTACGATCAGAGTAAATTATTGGTCATGACTTTTACATAGATGAGGTAGAAGCTACAACTCTCTCATTTATAGATGCTAGTCACCTCTCTATAGATATTTCTTCAGGAGGAGTCAATTGATGACCAGATGGTCGTTTCTCGACCCAATTTCAACACTATTTAAACGATCATAGAGAGTTTACTTTGTAACATTAAATGAACATGCTGCAGTTAAAGCTGATGGAATCTGCCATTTTCTATAGCTTCAATGGCCACTCTCATACGGCCCTCCTCATAGACAGATTTCTGTTTTGTCTTTTTCTTTTTTGAACGAATTGGTGGGATGGTGGGTGTTTGAAAATAGAGAGCTGCTATAAACATAATATTTTGATTGGCTTCCTGAACGACAGGGATAGGGATTCACTTTACTAAAAGCTACTTAGGGATCAGAGGTTAAAATTGCATTATTGGTTACAATCTGATTCAATTCAATTCGATTCGATTCAATTAACTCCATCGAGCTTTACTAATCGTGTATATGTTATGCAGGCGCTTCAGCCATCCGAAGCAGGACCTTGTGCCCAACACCAGTTAGAAATTAAATACAAAAGAAACTATAGTTGCTGCCCAACAGGTAAATTCCCACGTTCTTGCCTCGCCCAATGTCACCCCTGTAGGTTTTCCGTATCTCTCCTCCAGTTAACATCTAAGATACAACCTGATATGCGCAAATATTCATCTATATTCTATCATTGACGTACTATCTTCTTCCATAATAGCATCATATTTTAACATCTTCTATCATCTAAATTTTAATCCACCAACCTCCATTGCTTCTCCGTTGTCTAATCAGTCTCGCCGCGAAAACAAACCCCCGCCAACTAAAAAACAGCTACCCATAAATGCTTGAGCCCCAATATAACTGCCTCCATTGGCCGAGATTAATGCTCCTGCAATCGAGTCCTCTGTCAGCGTTGCAAAGCTGACAATGGTAAAGTTCATCCCAGTACGTGTGCCACGTTTCGATAAATCCTTTGTAAGGCTTGATATTCCCGCAGGGAACAGACTCAACATACTGCCAGCAATGATTCCATACACGACTGTCCTTGCATAGAGTTGGGCTTGGGTAAGTACAGCAATCCATGAGTAAACTGCGATCCCGGCTATCAGAGATGTCGGTATCATCATGTTTAGTGGTCCTACGATGTCAGCAAAGTAGGTTGATATCATACGCCCAACCACACCAATGCTATTGAGTATCAGAAGAATATCCAAGGAATTGGTATAGGTAAATCGAGGAATGACAATACTGCTGCTGTATGAGGCGAGATAGTAGAAGCCGAAAAATACGGCCCAAAAATTCTGTAAAAAGCAATATCAGCTGTTTGAACCGGCACTTGAATTAAGAAGGAGGTACATACAAAAAACATTCCCACTGTAAAGAATGTATACTCAAGTTCTTTGAAAGTATTCCATTCCACAAGCCTGTCAGCTTTACATGGCGGTAGTCGTGTCTTCATAAATGCAGTCACAAACAACAGTGTGATCACCTGTACAAATCCGATACCTCGTAGTGCCCACCCAATTCCAGCACAGGGTATAAGTTGTCTTGCCATGGCAGAGAAGATGAGCCCTCCTGTGACAGAGCCACAAGTAGCGATACCAATGGCTAGTGAACGTTTTCTTTCGAAGTATGTGGAAACCACAGATACTGCTGGAGTAACAAGGCAACCACTACCCAGTCCACAGCATATTCCCTGTGAAAGTATCAAATGCCAATATTGAGTAGAAACTGAAGCGGTGAATATGCCAAGGATCACCATTACTGTGCCGGATATCAAGACATAGCGTAAGAGGCCACTATCTGCAAAGCGACCACTTAAACCACCCACAAAAAAGCAAAGGAATATCTGGATAGATCCTATCCAAGAGATATCTGCAGCTGAGCGGTTCAAAAGCGCGGTGTAGTACGTCTGAAATACACCAAAACTGTTGACAATACCCCAGGTATTCATAAGAAGAAGATGACCGCAGAGTACTGAAAAAAGAAGAATGATGATGAGAATGATGATAAAATCTGTAATATGGTAGTTACTATACCGCTTAGCCATGCTTTCCAGCCCCCGTCTGGTGGTAAATTCTCATCCTACTCCGTGCTCGAGATATCATCGTGATCTTCATGTCCATCGCCCATTTTGCTTTGAAGCTTCATGTGAGGTTTTTGGCATACCTTGAGCGATCTTTAATCTTTTATGATGGCAATATACCCTGAGCTTAGATGTCGGGTTTCTTGTAGGCCATACAACTGAAGGGCTTTCCAAGATAGCCTGAGATAGAAAGTTAATTGTATTACCGGGGCATTTTCTCGGCCCTTTGCAGAAGGTAAAGATAAACTAGCAATATCTAATAGTTCCCAGAGCCTGTTCTCGACTAATAGGAAGATTTCGGCCTCTCGGACTTACTACTACTATGTACAAACTTCCGGCTCCACCGGGGTTATAAGACGCAATTTACACAGCTTCCTACATCAGTGACTAACAGAATCATCATTTTTTGAAGTAGATTAAGCTTCAATTATCATGAATGAAATAAGACCGTCGGCATCAAGTCACTTAGAACAGTATTTACTATAATGGATACATAGTCAAAAGTTTGGCACACCGTCAAATTCCCGCAAAAATTAGAACTTTTAAAATTGAACATCTTAACGAAACAATATAAACATGCTTATTAACCCTTATTATATTATCCTTTAGTTTTTCAATGACTGAGATTCGGTGGGGTAGGCTGAGAATAAAACCGTCTGTTTTGTCCTACGCCTTACGAAGTGCGGCAGTAAATAGAGCCCAATCAATCTGAGTTTTGCCACATTTGGTGTCAAAGTTCAAGTAGATTCTGCTTTAAAGATCAAGGTAAGATATGGCGTTAATTCCATTTTTGTTACGGAGAAGTCTCAATCTATGATCACCAACTCCGATACCCATATAGTGTTGGACGAGGGTATAGTGCTTAGAACATGTAGCAAAAAGTATTCAGATTCTACTCTTATGCAATATTAGGCCAAAGTTTTGGATGGACTAAAATAATACTCCATGGGAAAATGTATGAGACCAAAGACCAAAGGACGCATAGTCAAATACAGTCGTACAAGGTGGTTGCAGAAACTTGTCTTTCTTCCAACAGGATAACTGAATTCCGAAGTGTTGTGTAGGATGTCGTTCAATCACAGAACGCCTTTTTAATGTCGGCTATATTTGAGGATTTTCGGACTGATACTACCATGGTTTATTACTTCACATCAAAATATTTTCCAAAACAATTATACCTGCTAGATCTTTTCAAAGCCCATGGACGGGCTATGGACATCTCATGGGTATTTTACTAAGAAAAGCGGCTGTAGAACTTGATTTGAATATTCTACGTAATATTTTGGTGTTTTGTTTGTTATCTTTTAGCATCTAGCTACTTATGAGCGTTGAAATTATAATGATAATAATGATTTGATTCATCTATTAGGTATAGGAGACTGATGTGTTTCAAACCCATCCTATCGAGGACATTCTGGGCCCTTCCTGACATACGTTGTAGATTCTTAGACAAAGGAAGATTGGAATCACCATCACCGGTCTTCTGAACATCTATCTTATCGACCAATGCAGCACTACTGATCTGGTATATATGACTGCAGGATGGTGAACAGGACTTGCTGTCCACTCAGTAGTACAATTGATAATCAAGTAAATTTGATGGATTGAGCAAGAAGAGCTAAATATTGAAAAATATTGTCCTTATATGTTCTTCACGTTACTACTTCCATATTGATTCGCATATAGAGGCTCCAGTTCTTCTTGTAGTTTAAAAACTAGCCTGTAGCTCCTGCGCCATTCCACCAGAAAGAGTCGTGTGCTGCTTCTGAACCGCGAGTGGTAACTCATACATTTGATATTTCTTAGCGTATCACTTTTTGGCACTCGAGTCATCTCCGTTGCTGTCCTCAAACTCAGTTGAGTCCGAAGCTCGCAGGAAGTACGAAATAGAGTACCGATCTTCAGTCTGGACTCGGCCCAGGGGTAGCACGCGATGCAGCGCAGAGCGAAGTTGCTTGTTCGAGAGGAAACGTAGAGTGTCTCCCACGTTGATAATTGCATGACCTGGTCGTGGCTCAACATACTTCCAAGTAGCATCCTCCGAAGAGAAGACTTGAAGACCCTATTGTGGCGCGTAGAGGATTGTGAGACTGCCAATATCGGTGTGCATGCTCTGACCGACTTTTTTTGGATCGTTGATGGTGGGGGGGGGGGGGGGGGGGGGGGTAGTGAAGGAAGTAAAGTGTGCTCTTTGAGCGACAGTCATCCCGGGTGATGGGTCTCGAGGCGAGCATCTCCCTTAAGGCCCAATTCATCCGAGATGCAGTCTAGCAAAAGCTTTGAGATGAAATGACAGGCAGCGGTGAACTGTTCAAACAATGCAAGGTTTTCCTGGACAACAAGAGGGAGTGCCCATCGACCATCCAATTCAAACTTCCCAATCTGATATTCTTAGTCTTTGTGTCAGGTATCGGTGCATGCTTTGAAATGCTTACCTTGAGGGCTTCAAAGCCATTCTTTTGGGATTCGACGGCTCCCGATTGATTGCCCATAGCCTTGAACCTAATTGGATTGAACTAGTTAGTGGAGATGTTGAAAGCAGAGTTCAAATTTGAACAGGTACAACTAACCCATGTGCAAGAGACACAGTAGGAGTTTTCAGCTTCACATCTGTGGACTGAGAAAACCACTTCTTCGTGATGCTATCAATCTCATACAGGTCTGCCCAAAACTTTTCGGAGCCACTACTCTCAAGATCAAGATAGAAGAAACCATCGTTTTCACAGGCGGCTATCAATTTTCTCAATTCGGATTTGTCTTTATCAAAAAGATTGATAAACCGGATGGTGGAGAGTTCAGCAGTTGGGACATCCTTATATTCTTTCGGGATTGTCATTGTAAATGAGATGGGCAGATATGCTCGAGCTTATGTGATAGTTGTAGTTCTGGAATGATTTACTCTTTGTCGAAACTGAGCACTCTTTTATTCCTTAATAGGCTCAAGCTTTGACAATGTACAAATTTCTACATGGGGCTTAGCCCTATCACGACAGAAAAGCAGGTCAGTTGCCATAAGATGAAAGGACCGACAGAGGTACAATTTTCGCGGAATTCTTCGCCGAATGTACTAGAAAAGCATCGCTAAAGATGCACCGAAAGATGTAGGTTTGCTGTCACGGAATTTACAATCGGAACTTTTGGTCTCAGTGTGTAGAATAAGCAGGACATAGATACTATTCGGAGTCGGATTCGCGCAACATGCGATGGAGCCGAGAGGCATTTTTCTAGGTTGGTCTTACCTAAAAGTTTCGCAAACTGGAGCTTCTTCATCGGATGGTCCTCGGGTTTCGGAATTGAGTACTCATCATCTTTTTGAATACCCGAAGTGTAGCTCACTTGTTATCCCGTACGGATGAACAGGTATAATTTGCAAGCAGTAAAAGTGGTGTGCAGGTGGAATCATCAAGTTTACAGCATATCAAAGCATTATGTCCTCATCTTCTGCTCTAATTGGAAGTTTCATTGATCCTTTATTAATAGTAATGTATTCCAGCAAGATAATGCCATTCTAGTCTACAGTTGATAGCTTATTTCTATCTATGCCCCGCAGATTTGCTTCTATACGATGGTTTAGGAGGCTATTATACTGAATTTTAGATTGGAGTCTATTTTATGGCCAATTATGTATATGGAAATATAGATTATAAACCTATATCTATGATATTGGTGGAGTTATTGGCGTTGAAAGTAATCATATACATATTTGGGGTCTAAAACCCGGCTGTCGGCAGACTTTTTCCCTATAGCTGTACTTAGTATATCTGGATGATTAGTGGACAGTTTTTCCATCCCACGCTGTGGATTGAACGCCAGATTTGCCTCGGCGTAGCGCCGCCACAATTCTGCTTATCATTTTGAGAAGATCATGACTTATTTTTGTTGACCAATGACTTTTAGCAATCAAGTACATCCTTGTATGGCCTCAAACCATGGGATATATTTTCATTTAGAAGGGACTATTCTGCTATCCACAAGGGGTTTGATTGGTCCTAAGGCAATCAATCATCTGGGTATGTTAGCTGAGGCAGGGATGTTGAGAGCATCTCGCAAGGAGTTGGCGCTAAATAAGTGGTATAGGGGATCTCTAAGGACACTGTATCCATCAATTGAGATTAAGGAGCCAGAGAATTGACCATATTATACGCACTCACCTGCTTCCAACGTTCTGAAATACCAGGATTTGGTGATACTTAACATACCTAAGTGATCATTGTTGAGACCTAGGTATTATAATCCACCTGCTTTTAAGAACGAATGAACAAGTACAGAAAAATTATACAGATTGACTTGCCGCGTGGCCAAGAGTATCAAACTTATAGGCTACAAGTGTTTTGTCAATAGATAGATTTGGTGGTTCATTCCAAGCCCTGCCCAGGTGGCTGAACTACGAAGTAGTGCAGCTGGAAAAAGCGCGAAATTTACTACGATCTCGATAATTCCAGGTGCTCCGGACATTCTCCATTTGCCTCATCGACCTTTCTGCCACTCAGAAAATCAGAATCTCTATCACATATGTGAGATAGCAAAAATACGCAAGATGAAATGACCTAGTTAAAATGATATAATAGCAGGAGAACATAAAGATAGGGACCTCGGGATGAATTGAATAACCTTGGAATATATCGATAACGAGAATAGTAGACCCCGTGCTCACATCGAATCTATGGATGGATCTAGACCTAGATGAGGGTTTGACCAGGTGGTTAGATAATAGCTGTGAGCACGCTCACATTGAAACACGTTATACCGTATATTCAATCCTAAAATGATTGGATGGAAACATCTGTCGCCAATTGGCCATTAGGCAAGAGTTGCAAACATATGGAGAAGAATGTACTATTAGCACTTATATTTAATTCCCAACCGTATGGTTATAAAGGAAATTTTGTCAGCCCTGTCCCCGTGGAGATTGCTAACTATGTTCAGGTAATAGCGACAAACAAGGGTTTGGAAGCATACCTACCTAGGCATCACAATGGATCTTAGCAGTAATATATTCCTTGATTTGAGGCACATTCAGGTGGCCAACAAGCTCAGTTTCCAAGGGTACTGGGAACCCCGGAATTAGTGAGCTCAAGTGATTTCGAACAATAATTTCAAAGATTGAACCTTGACTGGATTGGTTCTTATGTAATGGAAAGAGCCGAGCTGCTCTATAGAGTGAAGATTTGATTTGAAATTTGGGTATCATTTGAAATATAAAGTTGAATACGTGCATATCACGCATGTTCCACGACAGATGCCAAGGCGGCACTCACCATACTCTTCCGCCGAAGGCCCTGTTCACAGCGCTTAGACGCATCTCGACCAGGAAACGGAATATGGCTCTTCTCAATACGATGAGACTGCATTGTTATCGAGTTACTTCTCCGCCGACCACGCGGGTCAGCCGAGATATCTGGTGGGCCGAAGCGACTCCGGTGCAACGCCAAGACTCTCCGGCGCGGTGAAGATCGCGGCGGCAATGAACTGGGATGGCAGTCGTCTTGAGAGAGTTCAGGGTCCATGGAATCTTCGGACAGTACTGCGCAGCGAATAGCTTCCATGTCATCTTTGTTACATTGCAACTGTGAGAGGTTCTGTCGTCGAGTGCGCACATTGAGATGATCCAGTTGTGGAAAATCCATCGGGCCTTCTAAGGATCCTCTGGAAAATTCCGGTGGTATGGAAGTTGGACTTGGAATTGAACAAAGTGAAAGGGATGAATCGGAACGGCCTGTATCATCATGATCCATATCCGGTGGCGTCAAAATACACCCGGGATATCTCCCGGATAGCCGAAACCCATCATAATTTAGCCGGCCTCGATCGGCAACGGATTCGTTAGGAGTTTGTAAAGTATGTTCATGGAGTTTCTGTGTAAGAGTGGAAATAGAGAGACGCTTCTGTTCGTAAGAGAAGGGGACAGAAGTTGGAGGTGGCTGCTGAGACCGGAAGTATGAGGACTTCGACCGGGAGAGCGTGCGGAACCGACGCGACGGAGATGAACAACGTGATGATAATGGTGAGATGAGAGCACTGTCGCAATCTATCATAAGTCTATCCTCAGTATCTATCCCAAGCCGGGGAGGCTGTGAAGTCGGCGACGAAAAGGAGAAGTCCTCGAACATGATTGTGGCAGAGGTTTGAATCTCAAGGGGCGCGAGATTAAGTCAATGCGCACTCAGGGGGCGTTCGCTCGAGTCCGCAGCGAGACAATTCTAGGATTTTTCAGGGGTAAGCACATTAATGAACGTTTATATAATGCTCGGGGTTGAAATCCCGAGAGTGTTTTCGCCTCCGGCTGAAAAATTTCCTCGATGAGCCTGCGGGCTACGAGGGAGGCAATACCACGTGACTTTGACCCAGTTTGATTGGTTTCTAGTTGTCTTGAACAAACTTGATAGAGGGTTATGATATAATTTATAAATTAAATCATGGACACAATTTAAAAATTGATAGTTAACTAGAAAACATGAGCGGAGAGAGAGAGAGAGAGTAGGCTCCATCACAATGATCACGGTTTGCCACAGATGGTCTCAAATACCTCCAAAGTATGTTTCCACACCAATTTCCCTGTCTCACTCTTGCGGTATTCTTGCAAGTAGCTGCTATTTTCAGCAGTAGATCCGTCCCAGGATAACCGATAAACGCCGCTGCCATTAGTTCCATCTGCGCCAGGTGCGGCATTGGCTTCACCGCTGGCTCGTGGTGGGAACTGCGAACTGGTTGCGGCGTATAGATGACGCTCGCCACTATCACTCAAGGGTACCATCCAGGGTTTTGCTAGGACCATGATCGCATTCATTCCTAGTCGAGTGAAAGTGCCAAAGTTACGCGCTAGACCTGTTTTCACGACACCCGGATAGGAATGTACAAATGATATTTTCGGATTCGATTCCGCGAGTTCTGTCATAGACAGAGTAGTCATGGTGATGGCATGCGTAGCACAGTTACGTAGTGAGTAATTTCTCTTCAAGGACAGATCATCCATTATCAGGAGTCCCTCGCCGCGGCCGTCTAACACAGACACCACACTAGACAGATTGCGACGTAGGCCAGGCTGAACTGGAGAATCACCATCGCTGACATCTCCAGCCTTTGTGAGTTGAGGCAGCATATTTGCTAAAAATCGCATACGAGAGTAGTAATGCAAGCTGAACTTCTTGTCTATACCCTCGTCGGTTTCTGGAAACTATTAGCAGGTGTCCACGATTAATGTTCAGAAACACATGTACCATCTGGACCCTTTGTTGTTAGAATTCCAGCGCTCATGAACAACAAATTTATCTTTTCTTCCTTCTCTTGGATAGTTTTGCAGGCTTCATCTACGCTCTGTAGACGCGCGGCATCGCACTTGACAAAGCTGATCTGACCATCCGGGTTGATTTGACGTAGATCCTCGATGATCTTGGATGCTTGCACCTCATTGCGTCCGACAAGATAAATCTTAGAGGATATTGTATCTCTCACGAATGCGCGGGCAGTTGCTTCACCGATTCCGCTCGTTCCACCCACTTAGGGTATGTCAGCATTGTAACTAACAAGGGAGAGATATGGGCCAATAATACCAAAGACTGCCACGAGGTTGGGACCGTACCCCTTCAGGCTAGAGTTATGCTTAAGAACAGTCTCAAGTGACACCATATTGATTTTAATATTGTAAGTTCGTCGGGTGAAGATGGGAGATGGAATGCTTTGAAGTTGGTGATATACAATGTACTGTGTCACATGACGTGTAAACCTAACCAGAAAAGGTTATATTTGGGTCAGCTTGACTCAACACTAACTATATATGGTTAAGCGCTTTTGAGCTTAAACCCACCAGTTATAGACTAAGAACCTTTAGAAGGCATTCCAAGATTGTCTCGGTCAAAATTTCTAATGGATGTTCGAATATGGGTCATGCATATGAGCTGGCCTTCAAAAATCGCCGGTGTAGTGACTACTACTTGCTTAATTTATCAAAGACGGACTTTGTCCGCTTCCCCACTTCCTTATCTATAACCTCCACCTCATTATAAGATACCGGGAATTTCAGCATGTACAGCTTCTTAGCCTTGGTAAGATCATCGAGAATATCTTCTCGAAGGATACGTAAGCCGACTTTAGGTTCAAATCTACAATTCTCAACGACCAAGTACCAAGCCATGTTGACAACGGAACTCTCCGAAGCCGAGATTTCGGCCTTGAGAGCCAACAAGGACAGGTTGGCAAAAGATCTACATGACTCTTGTCAGTGGGGGTTTGGAATCCGATGGGGGGAGTAAGTGTCTAAGCAACGCATTAGCAGAAATTGTCTGGCCAAGATACAATAATCTGTTTCTGTCAACTTTGCAATATGAGCTAAATATCATATTTTTGGCTGTAGGGGACCAACTGACACCGGAATGCAGCGTCTTTCTCTATCAGAAGAGGATAAGAGTGTTCGGGACTGGTTTGTCCAAACCATGGAAGACCTTAAGTGCCAAATTACCATAGATGAGATGGGCAATATTTTCGCAATTCGCCCAGGAAGAAGAGCAGATGTACCGGCCACTTTTATCGGAAGTCATCTGGACACACAGCCAACAGGAGGTCGATATGATGGGATCTTGGGAGTCTTGTCTGGCGTTGAAACGATCAAAAGAATGGACGAAATGGGCCTGGAGACAGAAGGAGGCGTCGGCGTGGTAAACTGGACAAAGTATAGGAAGCTAAAAAGCTTATATCCCTCTTATACGATTGACTGACCTTCTATCGCAGTGAAGAAGGGGCCCGATTCCCAATTAGCATGGTTTCCGCTGGAGTGTGGGCAGAGTGCATTCCACTATCAGTGGCTCATGATCTCAAAGAAGTATCGACTGTCGCTTCTCTACCTACAGCAGCTTCCAGTCCCGAATCTATGAAGACTGCTCTGCGCAAAATCGGCTACCTCGGAAGCGTACCTTGTTCATACAAGGCAACGCCAATTGCTGCACATTTCGAGCTGCACATTGAACAAGGTCCACACCTCGTATCAGCTGGCCAACTGGTCGGAGTGGTTACAGCGGTACAAGCCTATCGATGGTTTAGATTGAAGGTGATCGGACGAGACACACATACGGGAACGACAGCATTCGAGCACCGCGCAGATGCATTGTATGCCTTTTCTTGCATGATGGTAAAAGCACGAGAAGTTGCCAAGGCTCGTGGCTGCCTTGCCAGCGTTGGTATTATTGAAGTGAAGCCAGGCAGTGTGAATACAGTACCAGGTGAGGTGGGGTTCTCACTTGATATCCGTGGACCAAAAACAGACCTCGTTGCTGAGGTAGAGAAAGATCTCCGCCGTGAATTTGATGCCATTGCAGCAGCAGAGGGTGCTGGCATCGGAAAGCCCTGCCGTGTTGAGTGGACACTCGACTTCGACTCACCTGCGGTCAAATTTCATGATGACTGCATTGAATGTGTGGAACGATCTGCCCATGCCGTTGTTGCAGATGCACCTGTCAAGGACACGAAGTCACTAGTGCGACATATTATGAGCGGTGCCGGCCATGACAGTGTTTTCACCTCGAAGCGTGTACCAACCAGTATGATCTTTGTTCCATGTAAGGATGGTCTTAGCCATCACCCTGAGGAGTTTTGCTCTGCAGATGATTGCGCCATTGGAACATCTGTCATTCTGCAGGCTGTGGTGAGGTATGATCGGAAGAGATTTGCATAGATAGTTGAAATATTTTCGTTTCGATTTAGTGACGTGAATGAATGGACACCACAAAACTCAAGTAGTCAAGTGTCGATCTCTACCCGAGCCTCCATCTGGTAACCGTCTTGGCTAGATATACGGGAATAGCACTACAAAATTCACTCGTTGAATAATAATATTTCAGAGCAATGTTTCCAATGCTCTGATTTTTTTTTATTCTACCGACTACCCTAAGATGACCGGAAGTGGATAGCACCGAAGTGGTCCAACAGCTTACTGCTGGGGAGCACCACGGCCACGGCCGAAGCCACCACGGAAAGAAGGAGCGAACTCGCCAGGGGCACCACCCTCCTTGCCCTCCTGTTCGCGGCGGCGGTAGCCGCCCTCACGGGGAGCACGGGGAGCACGGCGCTCACGCTCCTCACCACCCATCATACCACGAGGGGGAGCGTGGGAACGCTGCTGCTTGATGTGGGTAGCGGGGACAACCTCAGCGGGGAGGTGCAGCCACTCGCGGAGGTAGTCCAGACCCTCGGGGGTGAGGGTGTAGTAGTAGTACTGCCACGAGAAGCGGGTCTTGACGAAACCACGGGAGTCAAGAGACTGGAGAGCCTTGATGACCTATATAGCGAGAAGTGTTAGAAACCTGGAGTCGGCTGGCAAGCAGTGGCGGAGGAATTGGCGGTGTTTGAGACGGCGGACTTACGAAGAGGTTCTTGGTGTCAATGTCAGCGTGCTTGGGGAGGTTGAAGTCCTTCTTGGCCACGAGCACACCCTCTGAAATATAAGTCAGTTCACATGTTCCGAATAATGTTGGTCATGCCGCGCGCATTGCTGCAATGGGTCGAAGCCGACAAAGGTAATGATCACATACCGCGGAAGAGGTACTCGTGGATCTTCTTGCGGTCGTCCTTAGGGATAAGCCTAGTAGATTGTTAGTCATTTGATCGAGTCCAAAAGTGGTAAAGGGCTTCATCTTACATTGTCGCGAGTTCCTGGCGCAATTCGTGGAATCGCTTTGACAAAGTCGGGAATAGTTGTGATTTAAAGAAGGGAAAGTGGAGCTTGGCGATGGTAAAAAGTGTGAATATTCCTCTTTCGGATCTCGCTAGGGCCCAGCCCTGATTATATAACATAAGGATTAAGGTTGAACATTATCACCTGACATGACTAGTTATCTCTACGCTAACTATGCTGAGTCATCTATCTCTCTATCACATGACCACTACGGCCTCATCACATCTTGACTATCTTTACCTTGCTATATCTTCCTTTTCCACATCTCAGAGATAGCTAGTACAGAGACATCTGCAAACCCTCGCTCAAGATGACTTCTTCAAATGTCAACATCCTGTTGTCGTCTTTTCCTGGACTGTCGCTTCCACCAACCGTCTCATTTTCACTTCCTTCCACTTCCAGCATCTTTGACCTAACCGAAAAAGTCGCATCTTACCTCCCATCTTCACTCTCGGTGAAATCTCTCATCCTTACAACAACCGATAACAAACAAGTTCTGCCGTCATCCGATTCACTTCAGTCACTTCTGGTCGCCCGAAATGGTGACTCCGGTTCGACTCTACTGCCTCTCCGTCTCTCTGTTCCCCTATGCGGTGGAAAGGGTGGATTTGGATCTCAACTTCGTGCCGCCGGTGGACGCATGTCCTCAAAACACAAGCGCAACCAGGGTGACCAGAATAGTTCCAGTCGCAACCTTGACGGCCGACGCCTGCGAACTGTCAACGAGGCGAAAGCCCTTGCAGAGTACCTTGTCGTCAAGCCAGAAATGGAACAAAAGGAGAAGGAAGAACGACGTAAACGATGGCAATCCGTAGTGGAAGTGGCAGAGCGGCGCCAGGACGAGCTTAAAAGAGGCGGAAAAGAAAGAATTGACGGCCAGTGGATGAATGATAAGGAAGAAATGACCGAAAAAGCCCGAGAAGCTGTCCTTTTGGCCATGAAGGAGGGTGACTGGACCGACAACCTTCGCGACGCAATTATGGGAGGTTCCAGCACCAGTGCTAGTGACGGCAGCGAGGAGGCTTCTTCGTCGAATTCGGACTCTGATGAGGGGAATAAGACCATAAGTACCCCGAACACGGCTGGACCTTCTGCTCCGGTATCAAAACCTGCCCCTCGACGCTTCATTGGATTCGATGATGATGACGAATTCATGAGCGACTCCGGCGAAGAGGAAGCAGATGAATCGGATGTCAGGAACAAGGGAAAAGCACGCGCATGAGCTTATCGAAAAGCTCTAAGCATGGGTCATGGCGGCGTTTTTTTGATATTGATGGTTCTCCTGCGGGCTTTCCTAGCGTTTTCAGCACTTTCATTTACTTAGTAATTTACCAATTTCTCTGAGAGATAATTTAAAATAACTCATCCAGTACTTCATATCAATTTCAAGATCCACCTTATAGCTGGAGCAGAGTTTATCTAAAATTACGATAAGTTATCGATAACAGATTAAAGAGAAAAGCTCCGCTCAAACTCCGCAAAGCCAACAACACATCATGTCGCCTTGCTCGCGAGCGGCCATATCCAGGGCTTTAAGGCTTGAAATATCTCGTTATAGACCAACTTCATGCTATCGTCAGTTGCCGCCTTCCATTTATCCTCGACTTTGCGTAGAGTCGTTTGCGCCGTACTCGCCAAGCCGGAAAATACAATTATCGCATCGCTGTTTTTCAACCTCCACCTTTCAAAGACAAGAAGCTCCTATTGGTGATATAACCCATATCTTGCCTTTATGCTGCCCGGGATGTGGTGCATATTCGCAGACAATAGAGGCCAATGAGCCAGGGTACTATGGCCAAACTCAGAAACAGACGCGAAAGCTGTTAGCATCCAGGAAGAAAGCTGTCAATCAGAATAAGGCGTTGCAATTAGCAGAGGCTACCGATCCCGAAGCTAATGAGTATTCCTCAGTACTTATGCCTACTACGGGTGAGATAACTCCATTGGACAATTTTCCTAGATCTGGTATGCTAACCGATGCAACAGATGCAGCTTTTCCGGAGGAAGCTCTGAACCCTCAGCATACTTCTATAGATTCTATCGAAGTCTCAGATCCTTCAGATCCTCTAAGCCTAACTCCTCATATATGTGATCGCTGTCATGATCTCATACATCACAATAAGGCCGTTTCTTCGCCTAAACCATCAATATTCTCCATTCGCGACCTCCTGGACGAGTCACCGTACAAGAACAATCGAGTATACCACATTTTAGATGCTGCCGACTTTCCGATGTCACTTGTTCCGCGCATACACCAGGCCCTTTCTGCTCAAGATCAACGCTCCCATAATCGACGCTCTGCAACTGAAAAATACCACGCTGGAAAGAAACTGCCCACAGTCAGCTTCGTTATCACGCGGTCAGATCTGCTGGCAGCTACAAAGGATCAAGTGGACTCAAAGATGGAATACGTTCGCTCGGTACTCCGCAAGTCTCTGGGGCAAGCAGGCAAAGCCGTTCGCCTGGGAAACGTACATATGATTAGTGCACACCGAGGCTGGTGGACCAAACAGCTCAAGGAAGAAATTCAGACACACGGTGGTGGAATCTGGGTGGTTGGTAAAGCAAACGTTGGAAAAAGCAGCTTTATCGAGGCCTGCTTTCCAAAAGACTCGAAGAGTCTGGAGAATATCGGCGAGTGGATTCACCAGCAACGGTTGGAAAATGAACTCCTTAAGCAACGCCAGGTATCCCTTTTTGATCCTAATAGCCTGCTGCCCCCTGCTCCTCGTGAGGATATCTACCCTGTACTTCCAGTTGTGTCATCGATGCCAGGAACAACTGTCTCACCCATCCGCATCCCCTTTGGACGTGGAAAGGGCGAGGTAATTGACCTACCGGGCATGGAGCGAACAGAGCTCGAGGATTTTGTGCGTGATGAGCACAAGCGTGATCTAATCATGACGAAAAGAATCAAGCCTACTCGTATCACCGTCAAGCCGGGTCAATCGCTTCTTCTCGGTGGTGGCCTCGTGCGGATCACTGCTGTGAACCCGGAAGATACCATATTGGCAGCTTGCTTTGTACCAATCGGAACCCACATTACCCGAACAGACAAGGCAATTGAGATGCAGACTGAGGAGCGAGCCTATCCGGGAACTTCCATCTTGAAGGAAGGCGCCGGAAGCTCCATATCCTCTGCAGGAAAGTTTGACTTGAAATGGGACATCACATCGTCTAACCTGCCATCCTTGGTCGCAAAAGCCGTGAAGGACAAGGGAGTTCCAATTCCCGCACTACCTTACCGCGTGATGGCAGCTGATATTCTCATTGAGGGTTGCGGCTGGATTGAAGTCAGCATCCAAATTCGCGCTAAGCGGAGTGCCGAAGATGACTTGCCAGCTTATCCCCAACTTGAGGTTTTTACTCCAAACGGAAATCATATAGGATCTCGGCGGCCTATCGGATGCTGGGACTTTATAGCTGAAAAGCTCAAAGCAGATAAGCGGAATAGGCCACGCATGAGGTACCGCTATAGCTGAGCTCGTGTAATAACTAAAATCTTCAACCTTCAAAAAATGTACGATAAAATAGCCGCATAGCGCTTGGTGTTTTTGATTGTAAATCGATAAATCTCCATTCCAGGGTCATATTCAAGTCACGTAACTTTGAAACACTTTCTAGAGCCCAACTGGGCAATTGCGCCGGTTTATCTCAGAAAAATGTTGCATGAGGGGGAAGCCCTTCTTTTTGGTCCTGGGCCTGAAACTCGTCAGATATAATATCCAAATGGAAACGGACATAGTCTTCCCAAGCTCTGCACCGATTTCATTGTCGTAAGAACTGTTCTAAAGGGGACCTATATTGTCGAAAGTTTCCGCGGCATCAAAATCAATCCATACAATCCTATCATCAGACACGAGCATGTACCCTGGGTAAATATCATTATAGACGACAGAGGTATTGTGTATCTCTTACTATTCAAGTTAATTAGCTAGTTGAATAGTCTTTATCCTTTAATAGCTAAGCTAGGATTTACTCTAATGCCGAATTAGAACCCAGGTCTAGATCATTTTGCAACTTTAGAATCAATGTGAGAGAAGGTAGTGTACATCTTCCATCCACTAGGCACCTAGGTAGCTCATAAGCAGCTATTCTAAATTTTAACCTGCCACTGATATGATTCGTAGTTCGTGGTACGACCGAAACAAATACGTCTAGAACCATGAAGCAGGGAATTTATTTTTTTAGCATAAGCTCATCAAACATGACTCTTAAACGAAACAAATGAAGAGGCGCCATATATTTTCATCAAACCTACTCAATGTTGGAGAACTGGAAAGAAGGCTGTCCAGGGACGGCATTCTCACCAGACAAACCCTCTCGCTTCTCACCAGAACCAAGAACCTCACCAGTCTTGCCACCCTCATCAACAGCGATGACCTCAACCTCCTTGTATCCAGACACACGCTTCAGGCCATCGACCATCTCGGCAAGAATGGCAAACTCATCGAATGGAAGCTTACGCTCGAAGACAGTCTCTGGGTCATCACGGTTCTGCACCAGGCGGCGCTTCAAGGTCTGGATGAAAGGCATGGCCTTCTTCATCTCACCGAGCTTGCCAACCTTGGCACTGAGGTCCTTGTCGTTGATAGAGACGGTCAGAGCATCAAAGGCCTCGCGAACCAGGTCGATGTACTTCTCCTGCCAAGCGGGGTACTTCTTGGCGGCGAAGATGGTGAGCTTCTTGGGCTTGCGAGGGTCGAAGGTGGAAGCCTTGCCCTTGGACAGACGCTTGGTGAACTGGGCCTCTGAAGACAGGATGTTCGAGGCAGTGCCACGGACGTAGGCCTGAGCGGCAGAAAGCGCGGGAGAAGGCTCGGGCACCTCAGGGAACTTAGCAAAGTGAATAGATTCGGGCTGAGAGATGTTAGGCTTTGTTTGATTGAGTATGATTGGATAATAGACACTGACCTTGTTGAGAATCTCGAGCCAAATGTACTCGGCCCAGTGAGGGGTGATGGGAGCCAACATAAGAGCCTGCAGCTCAATGTAGCGCAGGATGACATCCCGGTGCATACCCACTCCGGCAGCGGTGGCAGCCTCGCGGTAGCTATCACGGGCACTGGTGAAGCTGGAATTGCACTGTCAGTCGTGTTTGTCAATAGAAAGATAATAGATGGTACTCACTCGTAAAGACCGCTCTTCAGGGCAAGCTTGAAGTTAGTGCTAATGCATAGTTAGTAATGAGGTTTCCACAGGTAGAATCCAGAACCAACTTACTCCCGGTAATGTTTTTGGGCCTCTCTGACAAGACTGTTGAGCTCGTTCTCAAACAGCTTATCCGAGAAGGCGTCAGCTGAGCCAGTGCGCAGGGTTTCATCCTTAACGACCTCCTCGATCCATTCCTTCAGAGTGTGCAAACGCAAAATGTTGCTGTTAGCAACCGACTCCTCAAAGTTAGCATCCTCGATGCTGTCACCAGCGTCAGCGAACGCGATACGAGTAGCATCAGCACCGAACTTGTCGACGGCATCCTTCAGAGTCAAAAAGTTTCCAGTAGACTTCGACATCTTACTGCCGTTCAGCATGAGGTGACCGTTTGCACGAATACCCTTGGGCATGTGGTTAGGGAACAATGCGACGTGGTTGTAAAGGAAGAAGGTAAGGTGGTTCTGGATAAGATCCTTGCCAGAGACACGAACGTCCAGGGGGTACCAGTAATCGAACTCGCGGCGCAAGCGCAGTAGGGTATCCTTGCTGATACCGCTCTTGGTGATCACCTCCTCGCTTATCTCCTGGCGACAGAAGACGTAGTCCCAAACCTCATCGGTCATCTGGTCGGGTGTAATCTTGAGAGGGCCAGTGGTCTTTCCGTATCGGTCCCCGTGCAGGAGATGAGCAATAGTATAGTAGGCCATGTAAACAGTACTATCACTCAGACTCTCCACCAAAAATTGCTGATCCCAAGGTAGCTTAGATCCCAGACCGTATGTACGAGCGCATGCCCAGCGGTTTAGCCAGTCGAGGTTCTTTTCGAATCCGTTCTTGGCCTCGGCGCTGTATGAGTTCAGGCCGTCCCGGACATATGCCAGGGTGTCCTGCTGCCACTTGGGGTCGTTCTCGCCGTAGTTCAAGAACCACTGACCGAGGTATGCAACAACACAATCATCTCCACTGCGGCTGACAACCTTGCCCATAGGGTCGGCGAAGGGGAAAGCGTCACCGCTCTTGTAGAGAGCCTGTCGGATCTCGTCCTTCACCTCTTGAACGGGTCGGCCCTTGTACAGATCGCCGCCAACCAGCATCTTTCCCTTGTAGAAACCTTCGGTGTAAGCCAGGTCCTTGGCCTGGGCCAACTGGGTGACATCCTTGGGGGAGTTGATCTTAAGCTGCTTGACCAGGGCGGGGGCAGTCAGGTTACCGTATGTCGGTGTTTCAATAACGGGGAAAATCTCCTTCTCAGCCCACTCCTTCTTAATACCGTAGAAATCAGCCTTCTTAATCAGATCCATCAGAGTGGCGTAGTCGTCTGGGCTGTCGGAGGGGACGGAGGTAACAACACCAGTACCCTTAGCAGCAGAAACACTATCCATAGGCAGAATGTAGACACCGTCAGTGTGGAGAGAAAGAGGAGCATTGACCAGGGTACCAACAAAGGCAGATCCTGGTGCCTCGAAGACCAAAGGCAATTGATCCTGGGTCTTAGGGAAAGTCTCGCCGAAGAAGTGACCCTGGAAAGCCATGTTCCATGCAGCACGCTTGGTGACGACGACGTACTCCTTCTCATTGAGCTTGAAGAGACCGTAGTTGATCTTGGGGCCAACGAAGCAGTTGGTCTGGCCGTACATAGTTTCAGGGCGCAGAGTAGCAGGAACAAAGTAGACCTTGGCATCGTCCTCGATCTTACCCTTCACAAGCTGTGCAAGCTCTGGAGACCACTCCTTCACCTGGAGCTTCAAAGCGGTGTACTCCTGGGGTCCAACACCCTCACCCTCAGTGCGGTCGTGGTCCATACACGGCTGTCCATCCTTAGGCGAGTAGACAGTGTAGCGAGATCCGTACATGATCTTGTCTAGATTTTTAAGGGCACGCATCTGCCATCCAACAAAGGAATCGTAGTAAGGGTTGGCATCAGTGGTGACAAACTGTCTTCGCCAGTCAATGCGAGCACCAAGGCTGTCAAGGTCACGGATGGCAAGAGGGGGAAGTGTTGCAGCCAGTGGTTAGCATCGGCGAACTTGTGAATCTCCTCCAGAGGAACATCGATGGCCAGCATAATCTGGAACTGGTACTTCATCTTAACAGTCTTGGCCGCGGCCTTGCTCTTCTTACCAGAGAACTTCTCGGTCTTCTGGGCCTGTTCTGCAGAGGCTGCGGGAGTAGCTTCCTCCTCTACCTCCTCTTTGTATCCCTCGAAGTTCTTGCCAAACCACTTAACTTCGTCCCGGAGTTTATCCGCACAAGCCTTGATAGGCATACCAGTGCAGTGGAAACCAAGCGGGAAGAGAGCACGCTTGCCTTCCATACGAGCGAAACCAGCCATGAACTCGACCTTTGAAGCGGTGAAACTGTGACCAGCATGCAGGGTTCCGTTCATGTAGGGGTATGCCATGGTGCCGAAGAACTTGGGGTGCTTCTCACGCAGCTCGTCGCCGGTGATAGAAGCTTCGACTTCATCGAATGATGGAGCATCGACCTCGAAAACCTTGTTGTCCTTCCATTGTGCCTGGTACTTCTTCTCGATTGCGATGAGGGTGTCGCGCTTCTCAGTCTAGAGAGAAGTTAGCCAATCTATAATGGTTATTTTGATCGCATCATATGGCTATGAAGCTGCCATTGGAGGGGGAGGGGTATACTAACATTTTCGAGCTTCAGGGTATTCTTAGAGCCATTGCTCGGGTCGATCGCAGCCACAGCAGCTGCCATGATGATCTTATGTGCAAAATATTGCTTAATTGCACTCCCAGAAGGCAATGTAAAAAAGACCGCGGGGTTGATGGTTATCAAAAATATTTAGGAATTCTGAGTCACGCCGGTATTGCGGCTGTATTTAAAACGATATGTAAATTACAACACGTGCCTTTGCAGCAACTGCTAACTATACCGTCGTATCGACAATGAATATGGATTGTAACCTACAGGCTAAAGCTCTGTACCTAGACATGTAATATTTTGTTCATAGTTTTAGACGTGCTCGGCTGTTTTGTATAGAAAATTCCAGCGGAAGGGACAATCTACTAACATATAATAAAATACATGTCACGTGACTTATATCATGGAGCAACTTTCGAGGCCGTAAGAGTTTCCGCAGCAAATTTCCCCGGATCCACGACATCGCTCCCTGTACTCTCCAAAAGGCCAATTGTCTTTTTTGTTTAATTATACCGGATCTATACCAGCCTCCAAACTTCACTCGTATCAGGGTCAGCCCCTGTGCGCCACATTCTGCCATCATGGTGAACCTGTTCAAGCGGATGCGGAAGCTGAAGACAGTAAGTTATATCGAGCCGACTCTCTTCGCATAGTGTCGAGATATTTTAATAACTCAATCTAACAATTTTATTCTCTAGAAAGTAAGAACTCCCACTTCTCCCCCAGCCAAATACCAAAAGACTCTAGCTTGAAGACATACATTACTCGCAAAACTATCATACTAACATCAAGGTCAACCAGATCCTCAACATCCGAGTCGGCACCGGCGCAGCCCTCTTCCCTTCCCTAGCCACCGCCACAAAAGAATTCCCAGCCGTGACCCGTCTACACCTCACATACGCCCGCAAGATCTACGGAGGCCACCAAGGATCACGACACTTCTGGCGCCAATGCCTGCCACGACTGAAGTACCACAACCCCGCCGTGAAGATGACGGTAAAACAAATCGACGATCAGGAAGGACCGTCCGCATTGACGATCTACTTTGCGGAGCGACTCAGCAGCACTGCGACAGCGATCTCAGGCAAGCAGGTAATCGACAAGTTCGCGCCTGCAGCTGAAGATAACGAGAAGTCGATTGTCGTGGACTTGAAGAACTTGGGCTACCAAGAGATCTGGAGTCGGGTGCAGGCATCCACTGGAGCAGAGGAAGTCAAGCCCACTGAGGCGGATGAGTCTGATCTTGTGAGATTGAGCAAAATCACCGAGCAGGCTGTAGGGGATCGCGAGCGTATACAGGCTAAGCGACAAGCGAAGAAGGATCAGGAGCGTATGCTTGCCGAAGCTCGTGGTGAGGTGGATAAGCTGAAGGAGATCTAAGATCGCGTGATTGTTTTCGGTTCTCTCTTATCTGGATCCCACTATTCTCATTGTTCAAAGTTATTGAGAGTGAGATGGTCAGGAATCCCTTGTATCATAGCATCTTCTCTTTTTCTTCCTTACGACCGTGTATTTCATGGGAATATTTATATAAATTATCCATATTTATACCCATGTCCTAGATTACGAACGTTGGAAGTTCATACTAGCGACTAGTATTGAGCTAAATAGACCGGAAATGGAATAAATAATACAAATGCTGGCATAGCCAAAGAAAGAGTCCAATAAACCCACACAGGCCCTGAGAAACAGAGCCTATAAAAACAGGGATCCAAGCCAGGATATAAGCGGACAATGTACATCGTTATATAGAAAGAAAGGACTCCCCCGCAGATTCCGCTCCGAGGGTGGGATATGTCCAACAAGCGAAAATCCCGGGGAACACCCTTCGCAGAATGTGAGACTAGACATTGTTATGCGTTGTCCGGGTTATATGTAGTTCCTCCCAGGATATTTGGTCCAGAAATTGAAGGTGGGCTAGTAGTCTGCGGATGACTTGAGGGCTCCGCGACTATGGACGGCCCAGCTTGAGAACGTCCAGCAGAAGCAGCCTGTAATCGTTGGTCCAACGCCCTGAGCGCAATAGTACGCCTCCGGTCTGCCTCCTCGCGCTTCGCAGAGGCCCTCGATCCGTGCGAGCTGCTATGAAGGTTAGGCAAGCCCGCTTCACCTCGAGCTAGGACTTGCTGGTTTCCAGAAACAATTTCATCCTCTGAGAATGGAGTGAGAATTTTCACAGCCACCAGTAGCGAATAGATCTGATCTGCGACGAAAGCAATTGGGGGTTGCATCACATCAGGAAACAGACAGGCAAAGGCGAAAGTTTCGCTCGCATCGCCCTTAATACCGAGGCCATTTGTGGAGGTTCCAGTAAGATCGGGCTGTCGCTTATAGAATCGCAAGTAGCTCCAGCTAGCCAAGATACCTAACCAGGCCAAGACGGCAGCGGTGTCAGTTCCAAGTACGATGCCGCTGGTAGTATTCAGGAGGAGGAACAGAGCGGGGAAATGCTTCACGCGGATCTTGACTAGACCCTTCAATATGGCAACTGTATGTTCGGGAACAAGCTGCTTGAAAGCGACAAGGTAGGAGGCCTGGATAGCAACCCCGCCGCAGATCTGGGTGAGGCTATAACGAACATGGTCAGCTCCGACTACTACAACCGCAAAAAGAAAGGAGAAATGCTTACGATCTGCTAGATGACCCAGTCACTCCACTCCAAATGAGATATATTGGAATAATCACAATATTTGGGATTATGGTGACTGTCGCGATAAACTTGCTGAACTCGCGGGAACCCCACGCGCGCTCCAGATACTTGCCACCATAGAAGATAGTAGCAGCATTTAGGAGAACGGTGAAGATATTCTGCTCTACAAATGTAGAAGTCAAGAGAGTCCAGGGGTAATAATAGAAGTGGGAAGGTACGAGGGTCAGGTAAGGAACAATCGGGGTAACCTGATTGCCCACGGTTGTGTCAAGTTGTCGCCATCTTGCAATATTGTAGAGTAATGATAGAGAGAGAAGGGCGACAAGGAAGAGACGAGTGGCTGGAGGGAGACTGACTCGAAGCGGCATGGTCGCCGTGCGCGAGACCACGTAGTGTTGACCGACGGTGTTGTTCGGGGAAGTTGTAGTCGACCTGCTTCCGCTTAGGGAAAGGCGGACAACTCGACTACCCTTTAAGAGGATTGAAGAATATCAGACGAAAAGTAAGTAACTGAGAAAAACACTTGATTACGTCGAGTTTAAGCACAATTGAAGTACTAATTAACATAGATCTCTATTTTCTGCATAGTACTGGGATTCGGAATATGGATAGCTCGTCTAGTAACATAATTCATTCCATTGGTTTATTCCTTGGGATTAATTGCTTTTAATACCTCTGATCATCAAGCAGTCGTGTTCTCCAAGCTGAGATATTTGGCCTCAGCGCCACGAATACACTGGATATTAGCGCCCAGCTTGTTAATCGTCTCTATGTACTCGTCATAAGGATCCGAGTCAAAGACAATACCACCACCAGCCTGAAGATAGGCAACACCGTCCTTCACCAGCATCGTCCGCAGTGCAATGCAAGTATCCATAGGACCAGGAATCTCGCTTGACCCGTCTGCATTGGCAATGTTGTAACCAAAGTATCCAACGGCACCAGCATACACACCACGCTTCTCACCCTCCAGCTCAGCTATGAGCTGCATGGCGCGCACCTTGGGCGCACCGGATACTGTGCCAGCAGGGAAAATGGACCGGAAGGCATCGAAGCGCGTCTTGCCAGGTCGGAGAACTCCAGAAACCTGTGAGACGAGGTGTTGCACGTGGGAGAACTTCTCGACCACCATCAATCGGTCCACTTGCGTGGTCATCGGGTCACACACCCTGTTCACATCGTTACGGGCCAAATCCACCAACATGACGTGCTCGGCACGGTCCTTCAAACTGCTGCGCAGCTCGTCGGCCAATGCGATATCCTCCTCCAGTGTCTTCCCACGCATCACTGTGCCTGCAATGGGGTGGGTGATGATACGGCCACGCTCCTCTTTCACAAGAAGCTCGGGGCTAGCGCCCACGAGCTGGAAGTCTTGGCAGTCGATATAGAACAGGTATGGAGAGGGATTGACTGTGCGGAGATGGCGGAAGAGGTTGAAGGGGTGGAGGGATGTTGGCCGCGAAAGCCGTTGTGAAGGCACAGTCTGGAAGATATCGCCTTTGCCGATATGTTCCTTTAGGCGGTTGACGTGGTTTTCATAACCCTCCTGTCCAATGTTGGAAGTATACTCCTGGTCGGGAACGATAGGCCCTTGAGCCGGTAGAGGTGTGCGTTCCTGTAGCAGGGTCTGAATGGCCTTTCGGATGATCAGTTGGCCCTTTCGGTATTCGGTCTCGAACTCGGCGTCTGTAGCGGGAATCGGAAGGTATGTGATGACTTTGACGACCTGGAAGAAGTGATCAAAGGCAACGATGGTATCGAAGAGCATGAAAAATGACTCCGGTACCTGAAGTACATCCTTCATGGGCCGGGCGGTCTTAGGCTCAAAGTATCGAACACAGTCGTAGCCCACATATCCGATCGCTCCGCCACTGAGGGAAGGAAGAGTAAGACCTGGGACAGATGCCACGCGGAATTGGGAAAGTTCATTCTCTAGGAGAGGAAGGGGGTCGGTCTCAGGTCCATGGCCTGCGCCAGTCTTGATCACTTTTCTAGGGTCTAGGAGGGGAAAAAGCGGTTAATGAGTGATGAGAAGTATTGTTGTTACCACGGAGATGATCTCACCTGCACCAACGAAGCTATACCGTCCAATAGTCTCTGTAGTTGCAGCACTCTCGTACAAAAATGAGAATTTTGAGCTGTACACATGTCAGCCTATACTCCCATGCGTTTCTCGTTTCGCGGGGTTTGTCGCAAATATCCCACATACCTCTCTGCAAGTTTGAGGTAGGCCAATGTCGGTGTCAAGAGATCGGCCGGGATTGAGGCAGTGACAGGCAGTAGATTAGGAGGGAATTCGGAGTCTCTCGAGGCGGAGATTACTTCTCGCGCCTTCTCAAGCGAAGGGACAACTGCGATCTGAGTCATAGTGCGATCATGTTAATAAATTTGGATGGCGCAAATCGCGGCGGAAATAGTGTAGAGATATGAGCCTTGGAATACTTACTGAAGGTGACATGATAGCAGTTACCTATTCAAAAGATGAAATGAGACAGTCAAAGGGAATTCGGCGGGAAGAATGGATGACTGAATCCCCTGTGGGTCTGTCGAGTCATCATTTTCATACGGTCTTTAGTACTAACAGAGACGTGGCTAAAAACTAAAGTGATGGATTGCATCAAGATCTACTATTCTATACGAAACTAGTTCAAACCCTGGTAGTTTGAGGATTTGAATATATTCGGAAGAAACTCGGCTAAAAGTAAAATATACGGAGTACATACTCCAGACTGAATTGATGCCCAATATGGTCTAGCGTGGGGAGCATCAATTATGATCGATCGATAAGCATAAGATTGTTTTGTTGTCTGAGCATGTTTGCTGTTTCAAGAGCTGTTAGCCTGCTTACGACCTTCAATCAACTCTCAACTGCATCAATTTGGTGTCGACACCTACTGCAGCGAACTTCATCATCTCACCACATCAAGCCGCACATCAGATCTACATGGAAGCTGGTTTAGGTCCCTCCTTAGAGTCTGGTTTAGGCCCCAGTTGGGCTTTTGACGAGTGGAGTGAGAGGCGTGGCTCTATCTTTTCCCACGACTTTGAAGACTCCAATGGTTCCACTGGATACGGAGATGCCCTCCCAGGTCCTCGAAAGCCATGGCAGGACCGCATGGCAGACCTCGCCCGTCTCGTTACGAAACTTGGGCCAGATGTCGGCGACAGTGCATCTGCACCTCTGATCCACAAGTACATCGACGCGATCAACATTCTCCTTCGTAATCCGGAACCAGAGTCTCCCAATCGCTCTCCCGAACGGTCTCCCACTCGGCATCAAAAGTCCCCCGCTCGGCGTCCTGCAAGTCAATCTCCAGCTCGTTCTCAACAACTATCTCCCAATCGCTCTCCCACTCAAAGCGATAGAGAGCGTCCAGACTCTTTGCTTGGACTTTCCGAAGACCCGTTTCACCTGAAAGTGCCCTATTGGCTTGCCGCGGATCATGAGGCGCGAGTCAAGGAGAAGAAAGTATCGACGGATCTCCAGAGCATATTGGAGGAGGTGACAGAATTGAATCAGGACTTGCATCGACGTCATAGGGAATCAATAGAGATTCGCGATATGTTCGAAAAGCGTTGTGCCGACCTAACACGGACGGTGGCCGAGTTGGAGGACGTTCGTGATAGCTTCGAGAAGCGGTGTGTTCGTTTAACACGATCTATAACCGAATTGGAGGAGAGTAACGTCATCTCTGAAAAGCGTTGTGTCGATTTGACACAAAATGTAACCGACTTAGAGGAGAGCCACGACGATGCCGAGAAGCGTTGTCTCAGTCTAACACAAAAAGTAGCCGAATTGAAGGATATACGCGATACCTTTGAGAAGCGTTGTCTCAGTTTAACACAGAAAATTACCGATCTGGAGGATGTTCGTGACAGCTTCGAGAAGCGCTGTCTCAGTCTGACACAAACAATTACTGATCTGGAGGAGATTCGCGATAGCTCCGAGAAGCGTTGTCTCGGGCTGACACAAACGGTTACCGATCTGGAGGATGAAGTGTCAGAGTTGTAAGTAATTTGCAAGATTTGTGCGATAGGGAATTGGCTAACATGTCATATTTCAGAAAATCGGACTTGAGTGAGGACGCAGTGGAGCTGGAAGTGATGCAAGGGATAGTCCGTGGGCTGCATGACTGGATCAAGGTGGCACATCAAAAATCACGGCGACGTCGTACTAGTCAGGCAGATGAGGAGATGTTAGAGGGTCTCAGTGCTTGGATGAGAGGTTGGAAAGACGTCGAGGACGGCTTCCAGATTCGAGGACGCACACGGAAGACGAGACGTGATCAAAGACTGGTGAAGAGTGAAGACTGAAAGTGAGACTACGATATAACGATAAATAGTTCGAAATTTGAAATGCATTTTGGTTTTTGTTGATCCCATCCATTCACTTCCCCCAGCCACCCAAAACAAGAAATTGAAAAATAAAGCCACTCCAGGAACCCATTCGCCATACCCAAAATCCCAATGCATGCCGTGCATTTTTCTAAAATCGCGAAAGTTATGTCCAAAAAAAAAAAAAAAATAAAAAATAAAAGATAAAGGATATGTAGAAATAAAATGTTGATAAGCCTAGTTTCGGAACATCATAGTTCATATTCAATATGACTGTGGTTTGAAAGAATGTCGCTGGACATAATTTCTGGTTTTTATCATCGGTTCAGTTCGATCATCGCTGAAGATTCACCAAGGCCATCTAGAAACGGGACATTAGTATAGACGAAGACTTCATGGAATATTTCCAAGTCACCTGATTTCTAAACCCGTAGGCAAGCTTCTTTCCATCGTGATCCCAGGAAAGAGTGACATCCTGCGATGTCAAGCCCCCATTTTGGCCATTCATAAAATGGTCGGGCTCTTCCTTCACCTCTTTCGAGCCGGCTGCACTCCAAGTAGCCACCGGCTCACCACCACGTTCAACATTCCAAAGGGCGAGACGGTCTTGACTGACTGCACCCAGAGCGTATCCATCCGAAGAGAAGCCGCCAGCGAGGACGGGGACGCCCAGTTTCAGGCGATGAACCCGCTTGTACTGCTTCAAGACCAAGTCAACTTCCCACACGCCGACTGTACCGTCGACGGAGTACGAGGCGATGGTGATCAAAGGCTTTCCAGTAATAGACCAGGCTCGTCGCTGTGCAGGCGATTGAGGCTGGATGTCGATCGCCGTGAGCACATCCTGGTTTGTTTCGATGAGAATGTCATGTGTAGGAATCCAAATCGTGCTGGTGGTGGAGCTAGCTGTCACAGCTACATTTCCATTATTGGTCTCTGCACAGCGGATGTAAGACCAGATAGTGTCTGGGTTTGCGGATGTGAATTTGTTGATCAGACGAATAGTCTGGTCTACCTCGCATTGGTAGACTGTTCCCGTTCCACAGGCGAAGGCTTCGGATTTTCCGGCCCATCCCAAGTCGAACACATTGTTGTCAATAATCAGCGGGTTAGGGTATGCGTCCGGCCGTTCAGTGTTGTCCCAGAGGGCCAGTTCGGACGTTCGCTCATCCGATGCCACAATGATCAGCTGCGGGCTCTGCAGCGCCCAATGAAGGCCGCTAATCATACGGGGAAGATCCGGCAGCAGATCGACAGCATTACCCTGGTCGTTGTAGAAGGTGATAGTTCCTTTCGAGTCTCGCATGGTTGCAATGGCCAAATTGGCGCCAATACCATCCCACGCCACAGCGGATACATACGCTCCAGTGTTCTTCAAATCAAGGAACTTGTTTTGCACTGGCTCTGAAGATGACAGTTTCCACAGACTGCAAAAGGTCTCGCCGGCTGACAGCAAGATAGTCGGGTCTCGGGGTTTCCAGGCAGTGAACATCACGTGATCCATCAGATCCAAGCGGGCGGTGTTGGGGGACAAATCGGCAGCCTTAGCGGGGGAGATCTGAACCCCGATACTTTGGCCACTGTTGAGTGTAGTAGTAGCCATACTCACGTCTCCATCTCCATCAACTTTGGGAGAAGCTTTGCTCTCATGTTCTGCATCTGTCTTGGAGTCTGCAGCTGTTTCTTCTGCTTCTGCTTCTGCTTCTGCTTCTACATCGGCATCTGTCTCAGCATCGGCATCAACATACATTGCATCCCCGGTCATGGGATTAGGTGGATGACCATTTGTCACAAGGTCGGAGGGTTCATCCTTTGTAGGATGGTCCGTGCCAAAATCTCGGCTTTTCAAGAGTTCAAGGGGTTCCGGGCCGAAGAAATAATCAGAGGGAGTTAGATCAACGGGGTTTCCCTCCTGTTCATTAATTAGATAAATGAGTGCATGTTGACATGCCATGCCTTCATACCTTGTCAATGGAAGATTCTAGCTCATGGTACTGCAGACCCTTTTGCATCAGTGAGACCAAGGCATGAGTTTTGATGTGACGTGCAAATGGTAGATTCTGTGGATCAGGATACCATGTCTGTTGCAGTGAAACTGCAGCCTCACCATGACCTGTGATAACATCAGTTGGACTGAGCTGAGGAATTGAGCCATGAGTAAACATGACAACAAAGATCTAACCTGATTCTTGGAGATATCTGGGAGAATCGGGTTAGTGTTCCGATTAAGCTAAGAACAATCAGATTAAAGACATACCTCCAGATTAAATAATTGACATGATGGGATGTTAGATCATGTTGGGCCATGATTACATGTGCGACCACTTAAAGTGCCGCAATCATGCCAAAAGGTAAGAAAGTGGAGGTGAAGAAGTTGACGTTGGGAAAATTAAAAGTGGAGGTTTTGGATGTGCGGAGAAAAAGAGATCGGGAAACGGAAATAGAATAGATAGAAATGAAAGGGGGAAGGTGGATTAAGATGGGGAGGAAAATCACCTGGGTAGTTTGAAGAGTGGAATGAGTGTAGAATATGAATGATAGATGTAGATGGTGGAGAAAGAGGGGATGTCAAAGAGGAAAGGGGAAGATTAATTGGAGATTCCGAATTGAAGATGGAAAGTGTTCGGCACCAGCCACATACAGACGCCTCAGCCACTAAAGCCATTAAAAGTGGGCTTCAATCTTGAAATGCAAAGCAAATCAGTGTGGCGCCCCACGGTTGCGGCCCTTTCTCGTGCAACTCGCTTACTCAGGGTCCAACCTACTTATACTCCGAAGATTTATGATATATATAGCATGGTATTATTATAACAACGCTACTAACTTACCTTTTTGAAACTTGTAACTTATTCTTTCTGATATCACTGGACCGACCAATACTTCCATGTGGTTTAGTTAACTGCAGCAAACCCGTGGGATCCCGTTATTCTATTATATAATCATATGGCAGAATCAATCTTCAGTATCCCAAATAAGTAGGCGGTAGTCGTGCCACGTTTTATCTACCGTTTGACGCTATTCCAAGCAATACTCCGTAAAAGTTATACAAGATTCCGGTGATAACCAATTAAAAAATTAAAAAAATTAAAAATTAAAAATTAAAAAACAGAAAGAAAGAAAGAAACAAATGATTTAAAAGGAACTCCTGGCCCAGGTCCATGGCCCACTAGTTTACACAATGAGGAATATGCACCTAGAGATTCAGAAACCCTGAAACCCCAAGTCTCGAGATGAGTGACTTTTATACCAGTTGAGGTTTTTCATGACTCTATTGCTCCCTGTGGCCCTTTTAGATTGATAATCTGGCTGATTACTAATTAGTTTCCTTGGTGGTCTTTATATTTCCCGACTGCAATTTTGATTACCTTCCAAAATCCAAGGTTCAAATACCAATGCTAAGTGTTTTATCTTGCTGTCGTCCTTCATTTAAGCTGAGAGTGTTTGGACTGACGGACCTCGGGAATAAATAGGATATTTCAAGCTACAGTTAGATCCCGAGGTCATTATGATCGCGGTTTACTATACATTCCAAGGCTACTTAGTGATGGCCTCTATATAATAACATGCCTGCCCAGGTGTGAATTAAGCTTTGTCCCTAGGTAGATGTTCATAGCTACTTACCTAGCCTTAGATTATTCTCTCTTCATTTTTCAAACTTCCTTCTCCAGGGCTCTCGCAATTCTCCTGTATCGATATCTGGACTTGATTACTTCCAAGTTCGCAAACTGTAAAACATCTTCCTGATAATAGATCTTATTGTTTGTTAGGTACATTCTATTAAGCAATAATATGTCCACCAGATACACTACTGCTCCGCCAACTACTGCTATCATTGGTAAGACAGAGAGTCATTTCACTAGATGTGCCGCCAACCCCCTGAACGATGGTTTGACCTAAGAACGGCGGATGCCACATGGATTCCATGGATACTGGGGAAGTCCTAGTAATAACTGGAGATGCTTTGAGTGATGAGATGGGTGTCGATCATGCAAAGCTTGATATTTAGCCACTCATGACCCTTCCAAATATGAGAATGAAGGAAGAATTAATGTTATCCCGGTTTAGACTACATCACGAAATCCCTGTTCAGAGTGCATCGCAAACGACAACCTTGAACAGTATGCATTTACAACAGTGATATCCCGTCTCTGCCAACTCTCCTGTCTTAGGAACATGTCTCTCTCTGGATCTTCGAAAGAGGGCACGAAGGTGGCTCTCTTAGTGGTTGGTTGGAACGAAAGTGGTGGATTTTTTCTAAATTTACCTTGCATTGACCTCTGCCTACACATTACTTGCAATTTCTACCTCTTCGACCTCGAGACTATATATAACTTCAAACACCCATGATTTTGCCGGCACAATCCATCTATGCTACAGGCAGTCGATCATCGCCGCATTTGTATTGTCGGTACACCGGTTGAAGAGAGGCTAACGCCCACTTCTAACACCTATTACAGGAAACGCTTTACACCCCTATAATATCTTGTCTCTGAAGTGGTTGTAAAATCTGATCTTTCATTCATGGTTAAGACTAGCTATTTATCCTACAAGTTGCTCTTCTGTCTGAGATGAATGTGTTCCATCGTCTAAGACGGACGGTTCAGTGAAGACGGGACATCCCAGTTATTGTAACGCCCTTAGAACGGGCATCAACACAATGTTGGCTACTACTTTACAGAATGATATTCCTGAATATTCAGTGTTATTTAGTGTTATTTACTTATTTATGAGTTGGTATGAACGTCTGAAAAGTGCGTTTCGGCAATATACCTAGGTATATACGTGATGGTGAAGCAAGTGAGATACTCAAATGTCAGATTACGTACGTAGCAAGACTGCTGTACATGTAGTTTTCGGTGCTTGTAGACACGGCTTACATAGTTGCTAGAGTTCTTGTGCATCAGAGTTAGTAGTTATTTGCCATCGTACTGGCTGCAGTGAGCGAAATGAACAATAGATGATAAATGCACTGCTGATAACTTTTGATCAACCGAGAAGCACTAACTTAAAGACAGATGGTAGTACCAGCTGATATAAATAAAAGTGGACAGAGACATAAAGAGTTGTTATTCTCACAGATTCATATCGATCTTCGATATGCTTAGCTCCCGAGGTCTGACACTTCAGAGAACGAGATGTCAATACAGAGCGGCATCCAGCGGCAGAACTTAAAAGGGGTATATATAATCCCCAATTTTGACTCAACTTATGTCTTTAGAGACACCCGGTCAGATGAGAAAAACAGAGAAGATTAGCATGGCCCCTGCACGAAGGATGACACGCTCAATCAAAGAGACGCTACCAACTTTTTTTTACTAAACGGCCTTAATTAGTGTATTATGAGGTAATTTCCGGTTTAATATATACACGATATTATGCGTTCGATCCCGAGAGTGCGCTTCTTTTCATTCTTGCTCATTTTTTAATTCTAATTTAGACATGAACTTCATCCTCATATACAAGCTCACCACATGGGCACATTTCCTCTGGGTGCCAACTTTTCAGCAGTTTGGTGTCGGTACACCTGTACCAAGTGTGGAATAGCTATTCGATAAAGGTGATGAGGCTAACGCCCACTTCTGACACCTATCACAGGTAACGCTTTACGCCCCTATGATATCTTTGTGTCCTCTTGAAGTGGTTGTAAAGTCTGGTTTTCATTCTTAGTTTGCTATCTATTATAAAGTAACAATTTGATCACATGACTGCTTTTTCCATATTCCAACAGTAAGATATATCATCTTGGATATTGTCGTTTCTTGTCAAGCTTCTCAGTAATTTTCCATATCCCGAGACTCCCTAGGGGTGTAGTGATAAAAAGCTCTGCAGGGGATGGAGGCAAAGTAGAGGTGTAGTATCGGTAGATATAGTTGACTCGCTAACCTATTGTATCTAATTCAAAGACCAAGAGCAAGATTTGAAGTGAGAAACTACGAGGTTATCACATAGTAGCTAGCTCATATGCGCTAGTCCCAATATGTCAACAAATATGGGTCCAAGTTGTCACAGCTTTAAGCGTTTATTTACTCTTGATTCTATCAAGAAAATGATACAGAGAACTTTTTGAATTATGGCTTGTGATATGGGTGTAAACATCTACTCGTCGTCACTTTCTTCCTCTTCATCATCATCCTCGTCATCATCTTCCTCTTCATCATCTTCCTCTTCAGAAGAGCTCTCTTCAGCATTTGCCAGCCATTCGACAAACTGCTCCGCCTTTGATCGTACCGTTCTCATTTCCTCGGTACAGCTCGACCGCTCATCATTCCACCACTGCTCATACGCCTCCTCGTCAACAAGTTCCAACTCATATAGCTCTTTCGCAGTGAATAGCAAGACTGTCTCTCCCTTGCTGCGGTGAACGAGATCCTGTTGCATCTGGAGCAGGAAGTCGACTTGATCCTTCTTCTGGTCCTTGTTTCTGTCGAACAGCGTGCGGTCTACGACTTCACGGTACTTGGAGAAAACATCGTGCACTGCCTCGCTGGCACTCTTGCCGCCCTCTATCAGTTGCTGGATGTGTTTCATGAAGGAGGACACGATTGCTCGTCGTACTTGGATGTCTGACGCATTTGTTGTCATACGTAGAGACACTAGCTCCAATTGCACCACATCGGCCGAAACGCCGTCTCGTAGACTGTCGAAGACACTGACTGATGCGTCGTGGTGGAAATTATCCTTCTCGTCGTCGGAGAAGCTGCTTCTAGCTGAGCGGGGCCAGCTGCCGTCGGATACGTCGGATGATAATGTCGAGATGGAAGCCGAGGAGAGAGAAAGTCCTGGCATACGGTATACCAGTCCGGATGAGGCAACACTGGCATCATCCTCTTCGTCGGAATCATCGACCCCTGAGATAAACTCATAGCCCTCGCCACCCTTGCCAACGACATCAGGATCGTTTGTGGCCGCACTTCCATCGCTCCGAGATTTGGAGATACGCTTCCCGGCCTCAATGGTTGTGCCATCGGCAATTTTCACACCGTATGATAGAAGAGCTCCTGAGGCAATTGTACAGTTCTTGCCAATCACAACGCCATCGGCGATGATAGCCCCGCGTACGTCGCTGCCATCGCCAATAGTGACGCCGTTCCAGATGTATGCTCCATCTAGCTTGACGTTCCGGCCTATCTTGCAGTCACGTCCCAGAACAATGTTGCGGACTGTTGTGCGGTCACCGATGCTAGTGCCTTTGCCGATGACGGTACGGCGACCAATTAGACAGGACCGGGCAAGAGTCACACCTTTCTCCTGGTATAGATTGTTCTTGCGAAGTTGGTAGGTATGGCCTGGAAGCAAGTTTGTGTCCGGGGTCAATGGGTAGGTCCATCGAGAGAGAATGTCCTTTGTAATAGCGTCGTAGGCTTTTAGATTGCGTACTCGTGCAGCGTAACCGTCTTTGATAATATGTGTGTGAATTGTTTTACCGTTAAGTTCGTAATCCTTAAGAACACCGAAAAGGTAGTGTTTCCGCGGTGACATGTAATCAAAACTGTCAGACCATAGGCCCAACACGTCTGGCGTACAGATATCAATACTGCAGTCGATCAAATCCTGACGAATATCCAGTTCGGGGTGGGTCAAAATGATCTCGGCATCGATATTCAGCCGAGCCGGTTGCTCCTCTGAGTGGTAGTCAATCTCTTCATAGTGGACGCAGCGATCTTTGGTGGGATCGATCACGAATACGGGTGAGATGGAGGAGGATTTGGTACGGTGGTTCCGACCGGCCTGTCGCAAAACCATTGTCATAATCGCGTTCTTGTCCACGGCACGGCGGGTGCGATGCGCAGCCAATGCGCTCTCGATGGGTAGGTTGCAAATCACATCACCGCTAACAACGATGAAATCACCGGTGATCAGATGCTTGCCGTCCAGATCGCGCATAACATCGCCAACGGAGGTGGAGGTGGATTTGAGGAAGGTGAATTGCTTGAAGGGCGAGGATGGGGCTCGCCATTTTGAAGCGCTATGATTGTCTCATTAGCCATTTCCTCTGAATGTTGCGTGGGTGAAGAGCTTACTTGATGTATTTCTCGAGTTGATCCGAGTGGGCTCCGGCATACACATACACGTCCTCCACGCCTGAGTTTGCCAAAAACTCCAGGGTATATTCAATGATAGGAGTATTGGCCAAAGGCAACAGACACTATGCGACTCAATCAGAACTCTGATCATCTCAACCTGAATGCCTCTGTCTAGTCATACCCTAGGCACTTCATTTGTGAACGGCTCGAATCTCGTCTCGAAAGTATCTGCAAGGACCACAGCTTGTAGGGTCTCTTCAACCTCCTCTTGGGTATTCCCCTTGGGCTTAGCGCCTCCCTTTTGTTTGGGAGCCATAGCTATAGATAAATGATAATTATGTTAGTGGATAATCTCACAAAATTGGGTATATCGGTTGCGCAGAGTAGCACATGGCGATATCCAAGGATGACGCTGTCTTACCTAGATATCTGGAGAAAACTGAAGATACAAAGGAGAATTGTACTGATCCAAGGCTGTGATGCTCCAAATCGTTATCGAAGAAACATCGAAGGCACAAAAAACCCCGCCAAGCCTCGGTGACTCCCATTGTTTGTTTTGTTTGCACTCAGTAACGTGACTGTGGCTGGTTGAGTCAGCCACTGTATAAGCCACACATAAGTACTTCACCTAAAATGGTTTGGCGTGAACTTTGCGTGCCTGAAATTCGAGGACCCATAACTTTATCAGCTAGGGCCCTTTGGGAACGTGTATCATGTATTATGCAAGTTCGTGACAAGGCTGGGTCTTAAGTCATCATGATCAACAGTACGAGATGTATTAAAATAGATAGCTAAAGATAGGTGATCTATCATATACGCAGTATATGGATACCCCGTACACATGTTATGCAGTTGTAAGAATTGATACTCCACAGTATTCACACGCAGATTTCCAATACGGAATACGCTGACAAGCGCATTCTTCAATCCTTGCTGATTAAGTAGGTTACTAGCAAAAAGCCCTGTAACCAGTAGGCTTGTCTCCTGAAACAATTGGAAAAGGAAAGGGACCCACTATAAGCAAAGAGAAAGTGCATAGAAATCCCCGCGGGTCTGGGCCCTGGACTTTTGAATATAGAATCTGGTCTAGAACTCGAGTCCTTGCTTTTGCGGTTCGGTTCGTGCAAATTGTGGTAGGGCTGACGCAGGGATGCTGTTAAGCTACCGTTTTCGTTCGGTGGGGTACTCTATGTGATTCATGGTTCGTGCTTCGTGCTTCGAGAGCTTAAATTTAGATTGATTTATATTGAAAGTAATGGACCAGTAAATTTTTAAGATGTTATGATTGCTCCGTACACATATAAGCATTTCGCATCTCCTTGGCTTCTATAATCCTCCCAAAAGGTTGACTGACTCCTGGCCATGTTTTCCTTTTTTTCAATTTCCAACTTCCAATTTGGTCCCCAGGACGCGAATAATTTTAATATGAAAAAGGGGGTTTGTGTTAATATATACCTGACCAGACAAGCTCCAAATACCAGGAATTCAACGAGTAGATAGTATATATCAAATCAGCTGAAAGTCCAGCCTGACGCACAACTGCAGCAAGAATTTACCGCCCAAACAAAAGAGCCTGCAAAAAACGCCATGACCAGTTATGAAGGGGTGAAAATCGCGACCAAGGTAACGAAACATTCGAAAAAGAGCAACAATGTACGATTTGGAAAACCTCATTATAGACATTGGGAATCGTAAGGTGATAGACAGGTGGGGAGAGGGTGAATGAGGGAGAAAGAAAAGAAAAATGAGTTAAACAGGCCGTCCCGCTTGTACGGCCATCATTGGTTGGGGCTGAGCATACATTCGCTGTCGTTTAGCCATATTTGAGTTGTCTGTGACACTTGACATCTCGGACATTTGTCGTCGATGTGGAGGGCGAGCTTGGGCTCCGTTAGAAGGGACTGCAACCACCGGTGGGGGGAATTGAACGCCATTTTGATCGACCACATATGCCGCTGGTGGTGCTGTTGCTGTGGTGACATATTGACCTTGGACAGTAGGCATGTTAGGTGGCACAGCTTGCATGTTTTGGAACTGACCAGGCGATTGCCAGTTGTTCATGGAACCGGCAGGTGATTGACCTGGAGAACTGTCTTCTTTGATTGACTGGGACGCTGATGGTTGCGGGGCCATGGCCACTGGAGCAGGTGGTGGAGCTTCAATGCCTTGAGGTATATGCTTGAGATGCACCAGATGCTTCTCAAGCATATCAAGAAGGCTCGACCGTGTAAACGGTTTCGGGAGAACATCATCCATTCCTAGAGGGCATTAGAAAGGAAGCGTATTGAGTGACCGTCCAAGGCTTACCGTGTTGGAAATATAGCTGAATGTCATCACTTCGAATGTTGGAAGTCATGGCAATGATGGGAGTTCGGTCAAATTGGCGAATAAGATGGCATGCAGACACACCATCCAGACTTGGCATAATGATATCCATAAGAATCAAATCATACTTGGAACCACCTCTAATTTTGTTTACAGCCTCCAAACCATCAAACTGCAAATGAATTAGCACGTTCTCGTCAAGTCAAAAAGAAAAAGGACACAGGACATACTGCAGTGTCAATAACACAAGAGAATGAATAGAGGAACTTTCCACCAATCTGCCTGCAAGTAGCGTCGTCCTCAACCAGGAGGATTTGGGGCGAACGTATCCACCCAGGGTCGACGTGATTGCCTTTCTTCCGATTGTCTGGATATCGGCGGGGTTCGGAAGTCTCGGCCACCTCTGTCTTGGTAGGCATTGGGTACGGCACATTGTTGACATGTTCGCTGTACATGGGGTCGATACCGTTTGTCGCGCCCACTGGATAGACCACCTGCTCTAGATCACTGCCCATTTTCGGATAGGCCATCGCTGGAGCGGGAGGAGCTACAGTAGTTACAGGGCGCACCGCGCCATTGTGAGCAGTCGCATCTATGGCAGGAGTCGCCACTGGGACAGCAGCACCCGCGTTTGACAGCTCATTTGCAGATTCCATGTTGCCCAAGTTAAACTGCATCTCGGCGTTCATCCCGCTCAGCAGCTTCGAGGCCTGCTGCAGAGGGGATGATGTCTCGTCATCTACAGCCCCAACCTGTGAGGGACTCATGGTCGAACCACTTTGTCCCTGAAATGCGACAGCTGCCTTGTTACCCCTTCGACGCGCGTCTGCCGAGAGCAAATGGTTCATCACTTGATGAATGACATTCTCATGATTCAAAACAGTCTTTTGTACGCGCATTAGTTCCTGAAGCATAAGCTGGTGGTCCACTGTGAGCTGTGCGTAACGGTCTGAGAGGTGTTGAATTTGTTGCTGTTGGGCGATGACTTGCTGGTTTAGCAAGTCAATCTGTTGAGTTGGGGCCGAGTCATCGGTACTCTGGGCCTGTTTACGGGGTGCAGGTGCTTTCCGTCGGATATTATCGAGTGAATCCTTGCTGTTGGCTCTGAACTCGGGGTGTTTGAATTCCCACGCCTAGGGGATCGGTGTGAGTACTGTTCTAGAAGCGAAAAGTGGGGGCAGTGATTTGCCTACATTTTGACCATACGGCGACTGGCCACTCTCCTCGTTGTTTTGTCGGACTTTGTGGAAATCATACTTATTCAGTTGGCGAACAAAACTGGCAAAATTGCTGTGCTTGAAGTGTTTTGGTAGGATCGTCTTGGTGAATTTCTCGCACTAGGTTACTCCATTAGCCCAAGCCTTGGTGCAACCATGAATTGCCAGGCGCATTACCTCTAGCACGACGAAGCTATCACCCTCATCACCCCAGCGAACAATAGACGCATAGGATGGGTCCTCCAGCATTCTAATAGGATCGTTAGACCAGGTTAAGCCTCGGGTAAATGGCGGTCGGACAGGAGAAGGGGGGGGGGAGAGGGGGGGGGGGAAAGTCGTCCCCGTCGAAATCAGAGTATGCGCAATGACTTACTTATATAATTTGCGTACCTTTTCAATCTGTTAGCAATAAATCATTCAATCGAGGAGTTCATCGTCTCACAAAGTCACTGGAGTTCCCAGCGGGGGCGGGATTCGAGGTCTGGCCCTCCATGGCCTGGACGGGTCGCGACCGTTCGACTGGTGCGGCGACAAGATGAGATATGAACGACTAGACTAAATGCTAGAATGGTGGATAAGTTGGTGAATTAAATCATGGAAGGTCAAGAGTCTTCAAGCCAGCAATAAAGAAAAGTGTCGGGGTGCGAAAGGGAAAAAAAAGAACTGGGGACTCCGAACGGGTATTGTAAGGAAGCGGTAGAACCAAGTACCGAAGTTACTGCGCAGGTACTGCATGGTACATACTCTGTACATCTCTTTATATTTTCTCCTTCTAATACCATTACTCAATACACATTACTCTCCTCTTTAATCTATGCACTAGATCGTCAGTGAGTCCGAGCTTTTCTCCCCTTCTTCCCCTCCCTCTATTCTCTTGTTCTCTATTTTCAATACCTCAAATACTTGCCAAGAAACCGTTTGTATCCACGAGGAACCATATCAAGGCACAAGGAACAATCATTCCAAGTTCAGGAACCTACTATCTTTCCTCTTTCTCAATTCCTTTCTCTTTGTCTTTCCATTCCACTATCCACTACGCTTTGAGCTCGAATGCTTTGATTCATATATTCTATATAAATAAATTGGCGGACAGCGCGACTAATTCAATCATCTGAAGCTTATGCAGCATCCGCGTTGATGCCTGATTGGGGCTCGTGCTCTACATATTGAGGGTGAGTGGTCGGAGAATATCATACATAGTACTACGGACTCCGGAATAGACTGGAGGTAGTACCACCACCTCATATCTTGAGGATATTCATTTGTTATCTCTCTTCTTTGCGAGATAAGATAATCAAGGAGTACACGTGGAGTCTGATAATAAAGGTGACAGCTCACTATACACCTACCTAGGTAGACATCCATGATCGTCAAAACAAATTACTACATAGGTGGTTTACGAGTTCAATAGGAGAGTCATTCTAGAGCCAATCCTAAATAGGGCTCGTCGATACTACTTTATATCACCTGGGACAAATCGGAGTTTATCACCCTCTACTGTACAATACAAGGAATTATGGGCCTATTTCTGATTCTGATTCTGATTCTGTGAGATGGTTACATTAATATTGAGAGTATAAAAGTCTTAGTCCTTAGCTTCATAGATATCTTGATCTGATGAGTTCGTAGGAAGACCCTTCCAGAGCTTAGTAGAGCCTTGTTTTCTAGATCCCAGCCCCAATCTTTGAGGACTGTCATTGAAGAGTCAAGGTGAAATATCGACAATACAATCGGAATTCATTCGATAAGTCTCATAGGCGTGCGTCGCGATGTCCACTGCCCAACTGGGCTCAACCCCGTCTGCCACAAGAAACACCTCCTGCGCCACAATATGCACCACTGAGAGTGTACGCACATTCTTCCGTTCAGACAGAGTGTCCTGGTGTATTAACACCACCAAGAAAAGTGAATTTGGCGTTCAGGATCTCATTCCTTTTGAGTGTGTCGGCTTCGACTTGTGCCTGGGTAAATAATAAAGGCTCCTGCAAGGTGATGTATGTTTAAGTTCCATCTGTAGATTATTTGAGCCACATTTGGTAGCATTTTGAAGAGTTTGAGGATTTGATGTAGAATTATCGAAATTGAGATGAAATCAACTTCGTCTCCACGGAGCTGGCCACGGAAGCTGGAAATGTGAAATTAGGGCAATCTTACTACCGGCTCGGACAAATGCTCATGCACCGCGCAACGGACACAGCGTCGTGTTGAGTTTCCTGCTGAGCAAGGCGGCTATCGTCGCTATTGGGCAAGGGCATCCTTTTTAGCGATTATCAGCGTAGTCAAGACAAGAAGAGATATTCATGGTCGGCACTGCCGCTGATGCCAAGATGCGATAGGTCACAGGTGGGAAAAATACGGCTTCGCTGATACCTCAAGCGTGACGCTGGGCTCAAATAAGACTCGTTGACAGGCCATCACATGGAGCTGAAAAAACGGTTCCAAGTCACATAGGACTCTCTTGAAAACCGCACGGTCCCGCTCTAGTATCAATGCAAGATTTTCTAGATGGTAAGCCGTAGCCATCGTAGGCTTGGAAACTTGGAAGATAAGGTGACGGTTTTGGCTAGATTTTTGGATTCAGCCTATGTGGTGACTGAGAAGTCCATTGTGAGACCTCTGTCTTGGGTAGTCTTAGCCCATCGGGTATATCGAGCTCGGCTCATTTGTTGAGGATGGGAGTTGATGTAGGTAGACCTCATGAAGAATAGAACCTTGGAAGGTATAGAAAAAGAGCGTGGGTTTTAATATATATATTCATCAAGCGGGCCTTCCATGCTCATGGATTTGAATGATAGCTCGGTGAGGCCACCATACATTTGAGATAAAAGTGAAGTGAAGTTAAATTGAAAGCATGGAAGCAAGGTGAAGTTTCAACCTGAGTAGAGTAAGATTTATATCGCCTACTATGGTGGAGCTACTTACCTGGGTAGATATTAAGGGAAATTTCATTTATAACCACCTTGATAGGTAGCCAGACAATATAAGAGGCTCCTTGAAGGGTTTGATCGTTCTATTTTTTAAAGTTGGGATGGCGAGTTTACCTACGCCAAGATTAGAGCATTTTCTACGAGCCTAGCTCTTAGGCTACATAGTGGTCCTCATAAAGATGCCATTCATCCAAGAAATTATTATGATGAAAAGAACTCACCTATAATCTTCCGCTTTTGATCTGTCAACCGATTTCCTAAGGGGGACCCTGCTTCATGGCGAGGCTCGGCATGAGAGTGAGCTTTAGTCGTGGCCAAAATGCCGCACCTCTAGTTCCTGTACGCCATAGACTGTGAAGCACCCCCTGCCCAAGTCATTGACGTCTTATGATCTGGGAGGCGAAGTCAGAAAGTCGAATTCCCATTGCAGTGGAGGTATAGGTCACTGATGCTTACATCTGTAGCTAAAAGAGAATTTTCAAGGGAAGTTTGGTGAGGACATCTCGAGGCCCTTGAGATGATGACCTACTTAGTGTGAATATACCGTGATCAAGGCCGTTAGCAGGAGGTTGAAACTGTCTGAATATGTTGTATTCGACAGTAGCATGGAGTTGATAACGGACCAAGCACTCTAGATGGCCTGCAAAGGGCAACATTGGTCCATGATGTTGCTCGACGCGAGCGTTAGTCGACCATATTCCAAACAGACTATCTTTTTGCTAATATAATTTTCAGAAAACATTGTGCTACTCACCGGAGCGACTAATTATCTCAGTGACGGAAACCAAGTGATCTCCGTTGAGAACGGCCACTCATTACTGGGAGAGGTGACAGGAGTAAGTTCCCCCGGTCTATTATGAGCAAGTGAACTAACCGTCTGAAAGACTGGCTGCGCCGTCGGAAGTATTGCAGCTAGCTTCCTGGCTGCATATCGCTCTGAAAAGCTACTTGCTGTGCTGTCTGGTATAGTTATGTACGAGATTGCAGCTGAGAATGCAGCAGCAAAGGAGTATGTTCGTGGACCTGGCAGTTTTGTGCAAGCATTTATTGACGAACTCTATGATATCCGCATGGCGGCGGCAACTGGTAACGACAGCTGGCTCATTGGTCGAGCCAAGATAAGATCGATTGTGATTTAGGTATTACCTGTCAAGTACTGGGCACTGTACGGTCCTCCATATAACACGTTTTCAATATAACGACCTTTGAAACGTTGGAAAAGAACTAGATATCCTTAACATCAATATGATTCGAGTATTTAGAAAAGGGTCCCGCTGACTCATCGCCAGTTAAATTGGGCCATCTGGGCATGAGAGATCATTTCCAGCAAACGCCGCTGATCATTCCTGTCTTGATTGCGTCTAACCAGCTCGCCGCCCACACTAGATTCTCCAATCTCATTGCTCTTCATATCAACATCTAAACAATGTTCTTTATATGCTGCGATGATCTTCTTCATGATGCCTTCATTTTGACTTGGCGGTCCCCAGCCCCCTGAGCACTGCGTCACATCGTGTGTATAAACAACCAAACTAAACTTGTTCAACATCCGATGGAACTCTCGGTTGGTATCATCCACAGATTCCATAAACGAGATGGGCTCCTCAGTAGACCAATAGACTCGTGCCCTACTGAATTTTGTGAAATGGACACTGACAAGCTTACTAAGGAGTAAAATCTCAAAGAGTCTCTCCATTCTAATATAGCCAGATCCATCCGCCTGAATCCTATAAATGTCAGAGGGCAAATTGGGCTAGAGGCTTTGAACTGACCGAGATATTAGAGCTGGCGTCGTAATCGCCACCCATTGTGTGTTGTATATGGAAAAGTCCAACCTCTGAAATGGGAGGCTGTTGAACTAGCATCTTGCGCCAGCTTGCATCCTTTCGTATGAATCTGGCCATGCTTGAGTCATCTTTGGTCATGATCAGGTTGGCAAAACTAAAATTGTCATCGCCGGGAAAAATAGAAGGAAAAGCCCACGCTAATAGAGGATTCGGTATCTTTTCTTTGCCCCATTCAGAGCCATTGATTGAAGTAAAGAAAAGCACCATCTGAAGAGACGGTGAAGCTCTGATCAGGTTCATCCAATTGCGACAGACTCGTTGGGCTGATACAAGAAGCGTGCGCATATCAAGCCGGCCCAGGATCATCTCCAAAACTTCTGGAGTATCCAGGACTTTGTTCATTGCAGATATCGTCATATTCGCAGTTTTATACTTCTGATATTGGATCTAGCGCTGACAGATGGGTTCTTGAATTGGAAATATCCGAAGAACAAGTATAAAGGTCTCGAGATAGGAGTATTTGAAAATAGGGGGCTAAGATGTCAGCTTAGTAATGCAACTTGTAGTTAACTAAGTCTATGTAACGGGCTGATGCCCGCCATATGGATCTTGGTGCCCATTATCCACTTTTTGAGCAGATTAGGGAGCTTATGTAATGTTCAGGCACGTGCTCAGTTCTACTCAGTGAGCAAAAGCAGCGAAGGGGTGAGCACTAATACGGAAGAAGAACGCCAAGAACTGGCATGGAAAAAACGGTACGTACAGTGCTGTCTGATAAAAATTCGCACGGAGTACAAGCCCCACTTTTGCCAAGCCAATTTCTGTCTGGCAGAAACCTCTCAATTCTAGTACTTTGTATACCAGCCGTGGTTCCTAATAACCTGCTCTACTCTATGCGGCATAGTGATAGCTAACTTCTCTAGTATATCAAAGCTAATATTCTCCCAAGCTAGCTTTGCCGTCTCGATCAGTAACTGACGTGTAGATTCGTTATTTGAGAGGTGTAGAAGATCAGGTCGAAGACGTAGGATTTCAGCTTTTAATAGCGCCCAGAGGTTCTCAATCGGGTTAAGATCAGGCGAATAGGGTGGCCATTTCATGACTATAAAGCCAAGCTCTTGTAGGGTAGCAGCAACTAGACGTGCATTATGAACAGGTGCATTATCTTGTTGAAAAATGGCATCATCTACCATACATCAAAGTAGGGAGATAGCGACGAAGAACGGTGTCGATTGTACGCGAGGAAATACCCTGACGGGCAGACAAAGGGTCCCCAGTTAAGGCGATAAGAGGTGTTCGTCGTAGAGAGCCTGAAAAGGCTGCCCAAAACATCTGTTTGACCTGGGTCCCAGTAGCAGGAATTGGTTGAATCTGGCTTGTTTCTTCACCATTCTCGTCTTCATATCGGTCTAATTGATGTTTCGGAGAGATAAAAGACCACTCTGGACGTGCCCCAATACCCCTTTCAACTGTAGATTCATCAGACCAAAAGACACGACGCCAATCATCAGGAGTAAAGTGTTCATATTCACGCGCCCATTGGAGTCGCTTTTCAGCATGTTCAGGCTTTAGATATTGGCTTTTTTTCCTCCACTTCCGAAGATTGCGTACCTGCATCAGACGCCATAGCGCATCACGTCCAATCTTATTATCAACAAGAGCAAGAAGCTCTTTAATCATAATATCTGGGCTCTGCTCCACAGCCTCATATAGACGTTTTTTATCAGCGTCGTTAAGCTTGAAAGGGCGCCCAGAGCCAATAACTCGATGATTTTCAACACGCTTATCCTCCATTCGAAGCGTACTATGAATAGTAGAGATAGGAATATCAGGAAAGGCAAGCTTTTTGATGCGTCTTGCACCCCATCCATTCGTACGTTTTAGCTCACAAATTCGAGAGCGTGTCTCAGGGGACAGATGCTGGCGGGCCATAGGATAGAATCACAAAAGAATCATATATAGAATCATAGATAATATATGATAAAAATAAGAAGAATAGGGAGTAGGTATAGCTAGTTCTACAATAACACGCTCACGCGTTGTTTACTAATTAAAGAGAAAGGCGGTATAAAATGACGGTGTAGAACCGAAGTACTCCGTGCGAATTTTTATCAGACTCCATTGTAGGTGTCCCGTCGCCAGAAGCCGCTAAACTGCCTTTTATTTCCAAAGATCAACGAAGCTTGCAATTGAAAGTCGAGGCCATAGTCTTCACTATTGAACTTTTTGGTAGGCAAATCACCTAGAATTAGAATTGAATGATATGTTTTCAGACACATTCTTGTTCAAATTTTCCAATTTTCAGGTTATTCAAATGGTAGACGAAGTATTTGACAAAGAATTTCCCGGTGATTTGGATGGAATTCAACCTACCATAACAGGCAGTGAAGCTTAATGATATAATTCTAAGGTAAGTCCATATGTAGGTGAGACTATATTGCAATATGCATGCATTTGAGCTTCGAATAAATCAATTTTTACCCAACCTTTGAATTTATGCTGCAATGGAAATTAGGATGATGTTGAGCTAGATAAGGGAGTGATGACGACATCCCGAAATAAACCTCTTTTCCCATCAATTCCATCCTTCACCAAATTATCATCCATCCATCATGTTTGCTACACGCCGCATTGTCACAAAATCTCCGAGGGCCCAGATTGCTCTCTTCCACAGTTCTCGGCCCGCATTTGTTCAGAAGGGCGATGCTATTCCCAACCTGAACGTCCTGGTGGAAAACTCACCCGGCAACAAGGTCAACCTCGCCAAGGAGATCAAGGGCAAAGCGGTTATTATTGGTACTCCAGCTGCCTTCAGTACGTGTAATATTCGATGAAAATAAATGAGTTGCATTCCTGACTCTATCTAAGGCCCTGCCTGCTCCAGCACCCATGTCCCCGGCTTCATCAACCACCCCAAGCTCAAGGAAGCTGGCCAGGCCTTCGTTATTTCCGTCAACGATCCTTTCGTGTAAGCTTTCAACGACAGCCGGAGTATGAAATTGATAAAGATGTTAATCTGTCATGATAGGACCAAGGCTTGGGCCGAATCCCTCGACAAGAGCGGCAAGAGTGGCGTATGTTATTGCTCCCAGCCACTAGTTTCTTGACTAACCGTTATCTTTTTCAAAAAAAATAGATCCGCTTCCTGGGTGACCCGACCGGCGAGTTCACTGAGGCTCTTGACCTCGGGTTTGACAGTGTCGCAATTTTTGGCAACCGACGCAGCAAGCGTTATGCTTTGCTGGTGGAGGATGGCAAGGTCAAAGAGGCATTTGTTGAGCCCGACAACACCGGTGTCAATGGTAAGTATTTGGATACACTCAGGATATATTCATGACTCCTAACTAATTGAACCAGTCTCAACTGCCGAAAATGTCCTTAGCTAGAGCTATTTGCAGCAAGTTTGTATTGCAATCAACCCCAAACTAGATCCGAGCACTCGATCCATCTAGAAATCCCACGAGAAATTCTCAACTGCGCCATTGCTCGTACATGAGCACGATAAAAATTATAATTGGCAGCCACAATCATCAAAACGTCGCGACTAAGCAAACTAAATTGTACATACATACGTAGAACGCTTCCCTTGAAATTGTATATAGTATATAGCAAATCTATAGTCACGACCTGGTCAAGACTCGACGAATATTGAAAATGTGGTTCATCTCGAGTCCGCATATAGTTAGATGGAGACCTCCTTAAACGGCTGACGGAACCGGAACACCGGCACTCATAATAGTCGATATTTTTATTTTGTTTTTCAAAGTTAAATTGAAATAAAGATCAATAAAAGAGGATATTGAATTTTGACTGACATCCCTCAATTTGGCTAGGTAAGAAGTGCATAATCAATCTGCGGAGTGTGTCTCGTCTTCTCTCCCGCTTCGTCATTGCCAAGACTCTGCCCCCATTCTAGCCACTCTTCCCCCTCTCATCTCTCCAACTTCTTCATTCCCTTTATTCTCTTCCTTCAATTCTTTCACTTGACAGTCTTTTTCCTGTAAATCTTGTCTCTTCCTTCCGAACCGGTCGATATATCCGAGAGTATTCAACCAGTGCAATCTCCCGGTACACCTGAGGCCAGCATTGACGGAGCTTGGCAACCTAGGCCACTCCTGGCTAGAACCGCGATCCATTTGATCTCCTTCCACGTGCCTTCCTTTTCTCTACCTAATCTGCGACCATCGCATTAATACTGGCACCATGTCCAAGGTCGTGCGCAGTGTAAAAAACGTTACAAAGGGGTATTCCTCGGTGCAGGTGAAAGTTCGAAATGGTACGTGCTGTTTTCTTTATGCAGTGTGAGGCGATCGTGGCAATACTTCCACTTCTGTTGGTTCTGCTGCGACCTCCTTGCTTTGTTGGCCACTAGCCATGTGGTTGAATCATCGTGCATCCTCTCATTGACGCATGCATGCTGATTATTCCTTGTGATTTTAGCTACGAGTAATGATCCCTGGGGCCCCACGGGTACCGACATGTCCGAGATTGCGGCCATGACATTTGGAAGGTAAGGAGACCGTTGTTAGTTATGTTTGCGAGGTTCCAGTTTAATGTAATCTGCAAATAGCCCAAATGAGTTCTACGAGATCATGGATATGATTGACAAGCGTCTCAACGATAAGGGCAAGAATTGGCGCCATGTTCTCAAGTCTTTGAAGGTCCTCGATTACTGCCTACATGAAGGATCGGAATTGGTGGTTACCTGGGCTCGGAAAAACGTCTACATTATTAAGACTCTGCGCGAGTTTCAATACATCGATGAGGAGAGCCGAGATGTGGGGCAAAATGGTACGATCCATTTTAATCTATTGGAGATGCGAGAAGGCCCATTTTCGCTAACCTATTTTTAGTTCGTGTGGCCGCAAAGGAACTTACCTCGTTGATTCTTGACGAAGATCGCCTGCGCAGTGAACGATCTGATCGCAAGCTTTGGAAAACCCGTGTCAGCGGTCTTGATGACGGTTATGGTGGTGGACATGAACCACCGCGCCGGGAGCGACGAAGACGCCAGGGTGATGACGAGGACGACACAGAGTATCGACTGGCTATTGAAGCCAGCAAATACGAGGCCGAGGAGGAGCGTAAGCGACGGGCAAAGAATTCCGCACCTGTTGATGACGAGGACTTGGCCAAGGCTATCCGGTTGAGCAAAGAGGAAGAAGAGCTCCGCAAACGTGAGCTGGAGGAGAGCAATGCCCATGCGCTCTTTGATGACACCACTCCTGCTCAGGTTCAGCCCACCGGTTTCAACCAAGGCTACCAGCAGCAAGGCGCTGTGGACTGGTTTGGAAACCCAATTAATGCCCAGCAACCGCTGACTACAGGATTTCTAAACAACCAATATGCCCAGCCAACTGGATTCCAGAACCAACCCACGGGCGTCAACCCTTACGCAACTGGCTACGGCCAGTCTTCTGCATTTGATCAGAATCCCTACGGACAGAACAACTTCTTGCAGCCACAGGCCACCGCTCTGCAACCTCAGCACACTGCATTCCAAGGAAACAACCCGTACGGCGGTGCGGCTACGGATTCTTTCTCGCAACAGCCTCAGCAGCAGCAGTCCCAGGAGAATTACCTTTCAGCGGGAAGCAACAATCCATGGGCTGCAAACCAGCCGGCGGAGCCTATCAAGCCTATGATCACAGGCTCCAACAATCCCTTTGCCCAACGTACTCAATCCCAGTTCAACCAACCGATTCACTCGACGGGCCCACCATCACTCAACACCCTAGCGGAGGACCGCATCACCAACCAGTTTAACAACCAATACAGTCAGATGAACAACTCCCCATTCGCTCAACCAAGCAGGCCACTCAGCCAACCAACCCACCCAAATCCGATTGCCAATTTTCAAGTCCCCCAGCCCCCGAAGAGCACTCCTCCTCATCAGTCATTAGACCCTCATCATGCTCGCCTGAACGCCCTTTTGTCAACAGGCGAGGGTCTGGACACCTTCGGCAATACCGGAGATCTACGTATTCCAGCTCAACACACCACACCTGGCACCTTTGTCAACTCCGCTGGTCAGGGTCTGAACAGCCTACACGCCAACCAAACGGGCAGCAACCCCTTCTTCGGCCAGCAACATACCGGCGTTCCCCAGCAGACAGGCTTCATGCAACAGCAACAGCCCAACAACAACCCATGGGGTGGTCAACAGCAGTCGCAGCATGGAAGCAGCTTGATCGATCTGTAATCAGATTTATGCCCTACGTGGACCAATTTCTTAATTCTTTCTCTCGTCGACTTTTGCTGCTGGGACCCCTCATGAACCTGGGATCGCGGATACCACTTGCCTGTTTGGGGGCTTTTCCCCCTCTTTATTTTTTATTATTCTTTCTTCTCGAGTTTCTGCCCTGACTTCCTTAAACAGTCTGGCTTCGTTTCTTTTTACCCGCACCCATTTCCTGTACCCCGCTGGACATAGAGCATTTGCATTGCGAAGCCAAACTCCAGATTATGGGATTATCAATTCTCTTCTTCCTCTCCAATCCAAATTCTATGCCTTTCCATATCCCTTTCCCGTCCCCTTTCACTCAATTTCTCATATGTCTATTTCGTCAGGATATCCTTTTATTTTACCAAGATTTTCAATATTCCTCCTCTCTTAGATGTTGTAGTCGAAACAGATGGGAAGATCTATTAAATCTGAAGATTACCTCAACTGTAAGTGTCAATGTAGAGCTTCTTTGATTGAAATGCCTACTCTCAAAGTCTATAAGAAATGTTTAGTCAGTGCCCATGTGCAACTTGTATGTTCTCGAGCTTGTTGCTTGAACTTTCAATGTTCCAACCAAGTTCCTGAAGTTGAAAGTTGACGAGATGCAACGGACTAGATTTTTGAAGTGTATCAAGTATTGATTCCTGGATGACCAAGATGCAGATTTATAGGAATTGCCGCGCTACTCCATATCTGGATTGTAAGGCACTTTCAAAATCTTTAGGCTCTTTTTCTTAAAAAGACTTCCAGTTTTGTGCAAGCCTAGGTCCACGGGTATACGAAGTTGGCAACACCAAGCCTATATGTTTTCTTGCCAATGTGCCAATCCCTCAACACGCAGCCTCACATTGAGTGACCATGTTCCAGAACATTCGTGCTCCCCCTTCGTCCTGATAGCTAGACTTCTCTCCGGTGGATTTTTTGACCATGGCTACAAAGTCTCTTCTCCCAGATTTGGGATTTGTGGCTTTATAAAATGCACCGTCCGTCTGGGACATGAAGACTGCAAGTGCCCCCAAGAGTTGGGGAGCAGGAGGTTTCAGTAAGGAAGCCATTAACAGTGACACATTCAGTTTTAACGCTGTCAAGGTAGATGTAATATTATCTAGCCAACGCTGATCCTAATTGTGGGTTCCAGTTGGCCATCTGCCTAGACTACGTGACTACTGGCTGCGTTGAAACCATATTGTAACACGGCCTAAAACAATGACACAAAGGGTGAGTGTGGGAGATTTAGGTGAAGAGTTCTGGGATAGATTTCAGATTCCAAGAGTTAGAAACTTTTCTGCTTGAAGACCTTACCATGGCTCAACCACGCCAGACCATGATTCCATATGGATCACGATCAGTCTTACTGACAGACACGTCAACAGTGGCATCATCATATATTTCTTCAGAGGAAGAAGCGGTCTTCCGATCAGTCTCCCACTGCTGAGCTAGTTCATGAAGCAGTTTGTTCTGCATAACACCACGCAAATATCCACGCTCAGAGTTGGAGTGTGAAAGGGAAATGACAACAGATCCCCGCTCCGTGGCTGCGAGAGCTTCGTGGTGACTCATTTCTCCGGTGAAGAGGAGATCAGGAATTTCTCCTCCGCGAAGGAGCACACCCGAGCCAGAGCCGGGACACATGCCTACTGTCCGGATTTGAATGTCATCAATAGACTTTAGCTGTGGGATAGCGATAGGAATGCCAGCTGGAAATCCAACGCCACGGCCAATGTGGTCGATCAGGCTAGTAAGAAGCTGCGCCTCAGTAAAAGTAACGAGACGACCAGCACCAGCAGACTCAAAGCCTTCCGGGATGGTGGCCGAGGGTGAAGGGTGAATTGTGCTTCGGGTATGGGGTATTTGGTGGTCAGATTTTGCTGAACGGAGTGGAACAAGCTCAGGCTGGGGAAAGATAGGTGCAGAGTACAAAGCTGAAGCACAATCTTTGATTGCTGGCTTTGAATCAGCTGTTAGGAATGTGTTCGTCACCACATCGCAGAGCCAATCTGCCATGCCACCAGGAACAGTGTCAACAGCTGTGTGAGGTGAGTAGACACTAATTCCATGTTGCGCCAGTCGCAGAAGAGATCTTTGCTGGGAGTCATCAAGCGTGAGAGACTTGAGGCCTCGGAAGATGATTGGGTCTATACAGTAGTCAGATTAGATGTTTCACGGTTGGCAACATGTGGCTTATGCCCATGTGTATAAAAATGACGAGGACTCTTACGATAAGCAACAACAACTGAGTTTTTATTGCTGATTGCCTCATCTGCAACCGCAGTAGTTAGATCAATGGCCAATAGCACCGAATTCTTCTGACGGCGAGATGGCTCAAAGGGAGCCTCGAGAAGCACTAAATAGCGGCAATTAATACTACTAGTTCCCATTATCCTTTGCTACTGCTTTAAATAATCAAATTGACTCACATCCAGTATTATCAAAGCTCTTATCAGCCAATGACTCTGGATATCTGCGCATAGGTTAACCAAAGGCTCCATGGAATTGTGGGAGGAGCTTTGACACACAGCTTTCTCATAGAGCTCACCACAGCCTTGGTGAAGGGTGAGCATGGAGGAGTAGTTGATGACATTGCAGAGTAACGACGTATAGTTGCAAGCAATGGATTCATTTGTTAAACGAAAGAAGAAAGTTGTAACTAAATAGGAAGGTAGCGGGATGACGATAGAGCCACCGCACGTGCCATCACTAGCCACAATCGCCAAATTTGTAATCACTAATCGCATTTCCCGAAATCGCCTTTTCTTCTATCATTCAAGCTTCATACTTGTCTTCGATCGTGCTTGATGTTCTCCCGCACGTCCTCTTTGATCACACTGAGCAGAGGCTGTCGCTATCTCCTCCGCCCTTCTATAGCTCCTCGGGCGCCATTTTCTTTCTCTGCTCGCTCCTTCGCCGCCGTCAACTCAGCCATGGCCGATACATCAGGTGTCACAGCGGATTCCCTGAAGAGCAAGCTGATTGAGCAGCTGCAGGCACAGCATGTCGAGATTGAGGATCTATCAGGTAAGAAATTGGTTTCATATCATAATACTCTTCTCTAAGGCTGCATACTCATCCGGAGTTCTTTTGTATAGGCGGCTGTGGACAGGCCTTCCAGGCTATTATCGTTTCGCCCCAGTTTGAGAGCAAGAACATGCTTGCCCGTCACCGTCTCGTCAACTCTGTCCTCAAGGCCGAGATTGCGGCTATCCACGCCTGGACCCCCAAATGTTACACACCCGAACAGTGGCAGGCCTTGCAGCAGTAAGAAGGCTATCTCCAGAGAAAACATGATTCTTGATATATGTCAAGTGGGACAACAAAAGAACCAACTTCGTGAATGCGCTTCGATCCACTTCGAACTAACCCGGGCTCCGTAATCAGCGGTCAGCTTTTTCACAAAAAAATATCGATACCACGGAAAGAAACAAATATCAGGAAGCTGGGGCACTTGCTGATATTTGCGTGTATGATAAAGCTTAAGTGCAGCTCTTACACGCTAATCATTTATACTTTTTAACTACTTTTTGACTAAAATTACTCCGTTTTTTATCGAGGGAGGCAGACTCACTGAAGGTCCATGGTCTATATATATTAATTCTTCTTATACCGTATCTACCAACTTTAGATTAGACCTTCGGTTGATCGCGGAGTTCCCTTGACTTTACCCGATGCTTCAACATTATACTTCATGGTAGATCCAATAATACCTTCAATATTTGCGGCCACAGTTCCTGCAAGGACACCCACGCCAATAATCCCACCATCACTGGCCTCACGAAGGAAGACACTCTTTCCATCCCCTTGAGGCCCAGCGTTGATAATGAGTCTGTCGATATATCGTTGAATAGTCTCCTTGTAGTGCGGATAATGCTGAATAACACCACCGGAGACCGCGACAACCAATTCTTCTGGCCCATTCTTCCAGCTCGGGGTTGATGGCATCCGCTCATGAATCTTATTATCCAGGTTCAACTCGCTTACTGGAGAACCTAGATTGTCTCTAACCTGAAGCTGGATCTCCCGCGTGCACGCAAGAAGCCCGACAGTTGCAGCAGCAACCAGTGCAGCAGATCGGTCCTGTACGGCCGCTGCAATCAAGCGAATATAACCAGCATATTTGGGAGTCCATTTCCAATCACTGGAGCTCGGAGCGGGGAGCTTTTCCGATAGGTCTTTTGCAAGTTGTTCGTCTGAATGACTTGAGGCCACGACGAGGGAAATAAAATCTGTTGTCAATGTGTATTCCTCGACCAATTTCACGGGGAGCGAAGACTGTGGTATTCCTTTGGCTCTGTGGAACCAATCATTACATATTATCCGGACCAACTCGCCAATGTACCGACCTCCAACCATATACTCCAGTGGCTGAAATCCAGGCCTCGCAGAGTGTGCTTCCAGCTTGATATCCCATTCACTTCTAATACCAAGTTCTTGCAGTGGTGCAGCAGCACCCCGCAGCGTCCACTCCGTACAAACAACCGATTCCTTAGCATCTGGCTCTTTTTCTTTGATGTGGCCAATTTTGCTTTCATGAAGATCGGCCAATTTCATCGGCACAGCCGCATTGCAGCCTGCACCGACGATGAGACCCATGACGACCCGGGCGTTTGGTAGAGCGCGAATCGAGTATGCCAGAGAAGCTAGCGTAGATATAGTATCATTTGTCATGACAGCAATTTTCAAATTTGGCAGACAGTATTTCTTTTGTCGCTTGATAGGCACATCGGCTGGATCCTCGTCTGCGCGCCGAGTATGGCATTCATAACCATCTAGGAGGGCTTGACGAAGGTTGATAGAAGAGCCCAGGGCAAACCCTTTGCCTGTTGGCATAAGAATGGCCTCATTAACAGATTCCTGCCTATAATTCATGAGTCAGTAACCCGTTCGTGGTTCAAGTGAGTTAAGTTATAAGTACTTGATTGGGAAGCAGAACGATATTCCCATCGCGATCTCCGATGGAACGTCCTTGCAATTTTCTAGATCATCATGTATGACCTCTGCAATGCAGTCTCCAATCCAGGCAAAGAGTGAGTTTGCTTGGTCTTGTCGTAGGCGATCCTCGATCGGCCATGCCTTCTCCAATGTTCGACGGACATGAGAGCGTCTCCCTACTTGCTCTTCGCCAAGCAGATCAATAAAGGCCACTCGGAGATAATGCAATCCAAGGTAGACGGCCAAATAACGACCTTTTTCGCTACCGGTAGGCAGACATGTGGTAGCAGTGGAGAAAAACTGATCAAAAGACCCCGCGGCTAAATCACGATAAGTCTCTGAAAAACGATAAGACAAACGATACAGGGTATCACTATCGACCTTTAATGGTTGAAGAAATGTCTGTAATGCGTTGGACCTCGTCATCTTATTTTCTGAGACCTATTTACGGTTTACCTACTGTATACAGATCTGACAGAAGTTATTAGACGTCGTCCACTTATGGTTTAGTGTTTTGCCCCGGATTCTCGCTTTGTGGGAACCAATCAGAACCGAGTATCTTTCTGGAGTAAGTATCGTCTTCTAGCTTCCCCCGGCCTTCAACAGCTGGATCATGTGCCAGAAGGAGGCATTTTACGAATCCACACACAGATAATCAGGTACGGAAAACTTATTCCTTCCAGTGATCTTCACTTTCGACGTGATTAACCTCTGAGCTATGGAAATTCATATCGAGATTGACGGATATTCTGGTCTAGCAACTTGATGATGTGAAGTAACCGTTTGAAAGCATGAAGAAATTAGTCACAAGACTTTTGGAAAACAAGGATTAAAGCTCCAAACGGTATGAAGTACTTTGTTTTAAAGGTTTCCTTCCACTGGATAATTTTGCCAGTGTTATACAGCCACTAAGACCGAAACAATCTGCCTAAGCGGTATCCGGTTTATCTTGAGAGGTAATCAGGCTACTCTTAAGAGAGCTTTGTCACAAGTTTGCATCACTCATGATCTATACAACCATCTCGGCAGCCTCTTGTCGAAGAATCTTGGGACTTGCTAGCAGTCTCTATAACAACGAAGATCTCTTTGATTGCTTCGTAATACCCATCAGTTTATGTAGTCATCTTTTTAAAATCGGCTTCAGACCCGAGGCTTATCCTCAAGCTTTAGATTCTTGTCTTGATTCATCCGATGAGCCCATGAGAGGTTGAGGTTGTCCAAATCGTTGTCGATACCTGGAGGATTTGTATCGATGGTCAATGCATCCAGCTGATAAAGGTGGCAAGCTTCCCACATAATTCTCGCTCGATATCACTTGTGGAATGAGGAGTGTCGTTGAGGGGCTGGAGAGCTATGTGAGCAGCAAAGATTAGAGTGCATGACGAATTCGTGCCCTTCATATTGGGCCTTCTCCAAAATCATGGAATCATGGTGATATACAAATATTTTTTTGGTTCACCCAGAATAAAAATTAAAAAAAACCACGGAGACATTTGGACATTGTGTTGTTTGTAAAATGTGTTATGGCTGCTGTCGATGGAATAAACTCCATAATAGTCTTGTAGTTTCAGTGACAGGATTTGGTAGGCAGAACTGAGAGCTGAAGCAAAATGCATAAGACCGAAGTTGTGAGCTGTATCGACGAAAGTAGTGGCTGTATAGGCACTTCTTGAATAAATCGTCGGGATAATTTGGAAGTGTTGTAGGAAGAAAGAACAAGAAGTTGAATGTAGCTAAAGATATCGGTATTTGAACACCTAGGTAGATGTTTAGGGGACTAGGCGAGTCAATGTATGAATTCAAAGATTGGTTCATCATCCAATCTGGCTACCCCTGATGCCATCCCCGGGAAGCCGAGCTCCAAGGTCCAATGAAGTGAATTAGACCCAATCTTATGGATCCTTCGCTTCTTGGCTAGAGGCCTGGAATCAAAAGCTGTGGGACCGGATCATCAGACAAACAATAGCCATTATCCTCATCAGACTTCCCTGACAGTGATCGTGCTAGTGGTAGGCTCATATTTAGTGCTGCTTTGCCTTGGCGGTTGATCTGAACAAGGCTGTTATTATTCAAGCGGGCATATAGCATATCCCACATTATCTACTCTCCTAGCGCATTCTCTTGGGGCATCCAGGCATGTTCCACTTCAACCGGTTCCATGGTTGTAGTAGTATCTCATCATATGCCACCTTTCGTAGCAATATCGCCAAGTTACATTGGTTACCATAACTTTCAGTAAGATGAGCCAGAGCAATAAAATATAACATAGAATTTACTGAAATTCTGTAAGACTAGCTTAGGTGCGAATATAACATCACGAAGAAAGCATGAGGCAAAAGATGAAGTAAGCCGTGGTAAGGGATCGATAAGATAGTGGAAATGGAACAAAAAAAGAGAAAGAAAAGTAGGATTAATAGCAAATGTCAAACAGATCTAAAAAAAAAAAATAGAAAAAAAAAACAATAAGAAATCCAAGTCATAAAATAAGTGAGTAAAATAAAAATAGGTAAAGTACTGAGTTTCATCTCGAGTTGTGGTGACTCTGACTCTTAAATCTCCAAGCCCGCGATCTCCTTCTTCCCCACTCCCGCCCCTCCAGTTTTGTGACGTGACTTTGAGCCCCCATTTTGTCCTCCACCACTTCCTCCACCACGCCTCCTACAAAGAGAAAGGCCGAGGCGAGTTTGGAGGCCAGAACCGCCAAGGTCGCTCGCTCCCTTCGCACTACGGCGAGTTCCGACATCGCGACTCCCGCGACTACAGCCATGGACTCTGACGGTGATGAGTTCATGAGCGAATTATCGAATGAGTTCCTTGATGATAGCGACGATGGCAGTCTAGGGGATGGTATGCTTCACTTAAATCAGTTTGTTTTGGTTTTTCCCCTCACTGACATCACTCGATTAGAATACGAAGACAACGATACCGTTTTCTCGGACGATAAGGACCTCTACAAACAGAAACGGAAACCATACGAGGTCGAATACAAAGTTCTAGCACCAGCAGAGATCAAGCGTGATCAACTCGGCCAGGTTAATGAGGTTTCCACTATCCTCGGTCTGCCACCAGAGTGGGCGGCTGTCCTCTTGCGGTTCTCCAAGTGGAAGAAGGAGAAGTTGATTGAGGGATACATGGAGCAGCCGGAGAAGATATTAGAGGATGCAGGTCTAGGATCGAACTTGGACCACTCGGCTCAGATCGAGGTTTTGTCTGACTTCACTTGTGACATCTGCTGTGAAGATGGACCGAACCTCGAAACTTTCACCATGCGGTGTGGTCATCGTTTCTGCGTAGAATGCTACCGGAATTATCTAGCCCAAAAAATTCTGGAAGAAGGCGAGGCCTCCCGTATTGAATGTCCTGGTGAGGGCTGTCATCAGGTAATGGACTCAAAGTCACTGGACCTATTGGTGACTGATGATCTCAAAGACCGGTTCGTAAATTTCTCGCCTCCTTTTTAACAATACTTTCACTGACATGAAAAATCTCAACTCAGTTATCAATTTTTTCTTCTTCGAAATTTTGTGGATGACACGGATAATCTTCATTGGTGCCCGGCCCCTGACTGCGAGTATGCGATTGAATGTCACGTCAAGCCTCGCGATCTGCCCCGTATTGTGCCGACGGTGCGCTGCGAATGTCAAAACCAATTCTGCTTTGGCTGTTCTCGAGCCGACCATCAACCCGCACCGTGCAACCTAGTCAAGCTATGGCTACAGAAGTGTGCGGACGATTCCGAGACTGCCAACTGGATCTCCGCCAATACCAAGGAGTGCCCAAAATGCCTTTCTACCATCGAGAAGAATGGGGGCTGCAATCATATGACATGCCGGAAATGCAAGCATGAATTCTGCTGGATGTGCATGGGTTTGTGGGCGGAGCATGGCACGGCTTGGTACAACTGCAACCGATATGAAGAAAAGTCCGGACAAGAAGCACGTACGGTCCAGGCCAAGTCCCGGCAATATCTCGAACGGTATCTCCACTATTACCATCGATACTCCAACCACGAAAATTCTGCCAAGCTAGATGAAGAACTTTTCATCAAGACGGAGAAGAAGATGACAAGCCTGCAATCCACGTCCGGGTTGTCCTGGATCGAGGTTCAGTTCCTTGAAACGGCATCGCGGGCGTTGCAACAGTGCCGTCAGACATTGAAGTGGACATATGCATTTGCATACTATCTGGCACGCAACAACCTCACTGAGATCTTTGAGGATAACCAGAAGGACCTAGAAATGGCCGTTGAGTCTCTCAGCGAGATGTTCGAGAAGGAAGTCTCCGAACTCGCCAATCTGAAAGTGGACATTTTGGATAAGACCGCTTACTGCAATAAACGTCGTGTCATTCTACTAAGTGATACTGCAGAAAATTTGAAGCGAGGTATGACTGCTCAACTTATATCTCTATACCGCACGATGCAGTGCACATGCTAACTTATTGGATTCAAGGTGAATGGTCGTTTAATGTAAGCCAAAAATAAACCAATTCTCATGACGAACTGCAAACGCCCACTTTCGATAATCTCAGATCAGATCATCTTGTCTGGCCTGTCTTTACGGGCTTTTGTTGCATTTGTAACTCCATTTACATATTTTATCTTTCATACGGCGCAGAAGGTGTTCAGAGTACTCAGACAAGTTCATTTTCAGCCCAGATAGCGATTATTCTTTTTTTAAACTGTTAATTTTGTTTTCATTCGTTGTCACTCGATAGTACTAATACCTGAGATTGTAAAGTCGATACTAGTATATCTGGGGCCTTTCGGCAGCCCCGGAGTCGTGTAGATCAGGCCTTGTCTAGAACTCGCCTTTCTATGAGATTATTAGTACATAGGTAGTGTTGGGTATGTATTATAATGTTCCTTGGATCAGTTTGATTCAATAATCCTTAATATAGAATCCCAAGAATCAGTGAGCAGTATCTTATATTAAGCTGATCCTGGGTTGAGCTTATCAGATTGAGATACCGGAGTGAACCGGTACCTCGCCGATACCTAATTCAGGCATTTCCTGTAATTTACTCTTCCCCATACACCTGTCCGGTATTATGCTATGTAAGCGCCGATGGTCGGGATCAAGTCTGGGCTTTTGTTTCTGAGTAATCGTTGTACTTTCATACTTGTAGGAAAAAATCAGAAGGTCATAGAAATTAACATATTGTAGAGATGATAGAATAAATCAAAATTGATACGGGAATTTAATTCTACTTGATTATTATGGGGTTTTTTTATAAAAAAAAAAAAAAAAAAAAAAAAAAAAAAAGAAATGGACCTGTAAACTAGGGTTGACCAGGAACTCGGTGAACGTCGGCCTTTTATTTTCATCTTCTTTTTCTGGAAAACCACTACAAAATGTTCCGCCAGAAAAAGTGGCAGAAAAGTAACATTACAGCTTATGTATTAGACGTACGTCTCATTATTTTAAAATACCATTTATTTCCAAAAGGGAACAACGGTTTCGACTTTAAAAACAGGTTCGATTTCGTAAAAACGGTTTCTATTTAGTGCTCCTTTTCAAAACCCTTCTTTTTTTTTTACTTCTTATTCTTTCTTCATCTGATTCAATCCTTCTACCACTTTTGTGTGTGGTGACTACTCAGAAACAATCATTCTTGTTTGTTTGGCGATTGTGCCCTTTGTTGCTCGCCGCGGGCCTGATTTACCTCTACCTCGTCTTCCTTCCGCAAACTCGCTCTAAAAAATATCTCTCTCCAACACCACCACAAAGACGTCTCTCCTATTCCGAAACTTCTTCCTGAATTGCGCCTCTTGCGCCTTGAGCTAGCAGAGCTCCATGGCAACGTCGAACGAGGTTCTGGGGGAGGAATATGAGTGAGTTCTTCGCGATTGATTTTTCCTCCATCAGACCTTGAAAGGTCCAACCCATACGGCTGCATCACGGATAGCTTTGTCGATGGGCAATTGACACTTCAGAATACTCCATCTGGGTTTCTATTTGCGATTTCAGTTCATCACGGTTATCCATCACTTTTCCGTTCTCCGGCTCTCCAGGGTTGCCAGCTCAGCAAAGCTAATAATTTTTCGCTCTTAGATATGAAGCCCTTCCTTCCAACTATGGCCTCAGCCGTAACATGCTCGCCGGTGCTTTTGCAGGAATTGCAGTAAGTCAAGATGGATACTCAGCTAGGAATATTGAGACTGATCATTGGAATGAAGGAACATTCGGTGATGTATCCTGTTGACTTGCTAAAGGTACGTGATAGAGAGGAGGAATGATGTTGTTTTTTCTACTGTTTTCCCTTTTCGTGGAATTGTCACTGACAAGGATCTTCCACCAGACTCGCATGCAAATCCTGAACCCTGCGACCGGCGGTCTCTATACCGGGTTGACCAACGCTGTATCGACAATCTACCGGATTGAAGGCTGGCGAACACTATGGAAGGGCGTTTCCAGCGTCATTGTCGGAGCAGGTGCGTGAGACCAATCCAAGAAGAATATACACGCGATCTAGATTTGGGGCTGATTTTTGAGAACCAGGCCCAGCACATGCCGTGTACTTTGGTACATATGAGATAGTGAAGGATATGGCAGGTGGTAATGTTGACGATGGACACCACCCACTTGCTGCCGGTATGGCTCATCTGACTAGCCTTTGATTAAAGTGAATTGCTAACGGAGAATTAGCAACGAGTGGAGCTGCTGCTACGATTGCCAGCGATGCGCTGATGAACCCATTTGATGGTAAGGATGATCCAAACCGATTTCATATCGACAAAATACTGACCAAATCTAGTGATCAAACAACGCATGCAAGTCCATGGATCCGTCCACAAGAGCTTATTTCAATGCGCCAAAACGCTTTATCGCACTGAGGGTCTTCAAGCTTTCTATCTTTCCTATCCTACCACCCTCTGCATGACCGTTCCATTCACTGCCACTCAATTTGTCGCATACGAGTCTATCTCCAAGGTCATGAATCCCAAGGGAGAATATGACCCTTTCACCCACTGCATGGCTGGTGGTCTCGCCGGTGCCTTTGCTGCGGGTCTCACAACTCCCCTCGACGTCGTGAAGACGCTCCTCCAGACCCGTGGTCTCTCCGAGAGTGAAGAAATTCGCTCTGCCAAGGGTCTGTTTAATGCCGCTTCCATTATCAAGCGCCGATTTGGCTGGTCCGGTTTCCTGCGAGGCATGCGGCCTCGAATTATTTCCACTATGCCCAGCACGGCCATATGCTGGTATGTCTTCTCTTCTACCCGCGGTGAACTTTATCTGCTATATATATACTGACTCCATTTAAACAGGACCTCTTACGAAATGGCCAAGGCCTACTTCAAAAAACATTCCGAGTAATGCAGCTGGACTACCATCGAATAACTCCCCTGTCCAGTTGTTCGATATTCGATATACCGTATTGCATTGTAGGCCATGCATTACATATTTTCTTTTTTTTTCCTCTCTCTAATTTCTCGGATTTGAGGCGATTTGGGTGTTTATGATTTCATCCCCAATTTGGGTGGTAATACGGGCAGAGCCCGAAAGTACGCATCTTGGTGCATTTTATCTTGAGCCAGACGCGCCATGGTCGATCTTGCATGTTTGGAGCTTCTGCTCTTTCTCCCACAAAAAACAAATACTAGCGATGTACATTTATGTGAGTTATGAAGTAGAAGAGGGCCGGGGTGACTCTTTCTGCTTCTGAGGCCGGTCTGAAATGAAGGATCGGGTCAAAATCTTCTTTTCTTTTACAAACCGATATGCCTTGAATCTACTGACAAAAAAGATGAAAATTTCAAGAGTCATTGGCTGGGTTTTGTCTGTTGGATAAAGTGTTTTTATTCCCTGGTTTCTTGCATGTACGGATAGGATAGATGGACTACCACGAGCAATGTCAATGTGATTTCTAGAATATTCTTAATGATCTAAGAATAATAACGGGATTAATACTGAAAATTGAAGATCAAAAGTAAAGTAAACACAATTAAATAAATATTGTATACTTGGACGCATGCAGCAACTACCGAACTGACGACGTCACGCCGAAAACTCCTCTAATTGGGAGATCACCGCTTTCCACTCTTCCAACTACCAACTTTCGATCCTGAAATGGGAGGATTTTACCAATGATGCGCCCACGGCCTGCATCTTCCATGCAGAAGACGTATGATGAGTGTTATCTGCTATGCTCAACTGCCGTTTACTTTGAGGGCCAAGTAAGTACCCCTCCATACCCCCGGTCGGATACAATTACTCATGACATCAGAGCAACGAAGAGGAAGCATTGCGGTCCTGGAGATCCGCACTTGAAACCATTTACCATCACAATGCTCGCCGTGTCCCGTCAAATTACATCCCCAAGTCAGAAACCGAAAAGGCCCTGCAGGACTCCATCCGGGCGTTAGAGGTCCAATGCCGTGAACGGGTCGACCTATTATCTGCCCTAAGGGATAGTCGAAAGGAGTCCGCTGAGGCTAACGGTGGCAAGGACCCATCCCTCAAAGGCAAGTCCACTGCCAGCGCAACTACACAATCATCTTCCAACTCCCCTGGTTGGATCGGAGACGGCACGATTCCGGTCGTTGGCTACACAGATCTCTCTAAACCAGCCGCAATACCTGGACGACCATCAATAACGAAAGCACACTCTGAATCGACCATCCCACATGATGACTCTGCTACTATGGGCCTGTCACCGGGAGAATCGCCTGCGCTCCGCGTGAATTCCAACTCTTCGAGCAAATCCAAGTCCCGCGGCTCCAGTCCTGAACGCCGGAAGGGAATGCTGACGACACTGCGGGATGGAAAAAGAAGAAATCCAAGGTTAGTCCTAAAAAGGAGTCGCGGCCGGCCGCCTCCAAAGCTGCTGGTCTTGCCTGGGGCAATCTATATCTCTATCGGACACCGTCAGGTTCGAAGCCTGTGAGCGATCTCGCTCGAATTTCATCGCAACGGAGTGCGGCGAATGACCCGAGCTTCCGTCGTGACCCAGATTTCAAATCTGGTTCTGGGGATGAGCCCTCCACGGGGAGGCTTCCACAATCGAGAGACTCTGCCGGCGACCGGATTCCGGCTGCTCACTGGCGGGAGCCTCAACACCCTACTCCTAGACGACCCTCGCCTCGACATTCTGCACAGCAACATGCCGGCCCGTCACATTCATCTCCTGAAATCCGCAGACGCCCTCCTTCTGAGGGATCTCTAGTGATGCCAGAACCGACAGACTTTGCCACCCCAAGATCCCCTCCAACCCCCAAACCATCTGTCAAACCCAAGCCTGTGTCTTTGCGATCCTCGCTTCCACCCCCACCTCGCGCGACACCAGTGACTAAATCTGAAGGCAATTCCCATTCTACGACACCTCGTCCGCAACGAGAAGTATTGAATAATAGTAGCAAGCCACGAACAAAGTCTACACCACGGACAATAAAATCTGGAGATTCGGCCTATATGTCTCCATCTTCGGGTAGTGATGACCTTCAACGTGGAGTCCATCGAATGAACATTTCAGCAGTAAGCGACGATAGGGGAATTCGGCGCAAAACAGCACCAGTCAAGCGGCGAGAGACGCCACCATCCAGTGATCAAGAGTCATCTGAACAGCGCTCGACAGAAGATGAGGATGAGGATGAGAAGATTAAGAACAACGACGTAGAAATCTTGAGCAAGTTGCCGAGGGGCGTGGACTTACAATCAGCGCGGCAAATCTTGAACGACATCGTTGTTCGTGGCGATGAGGTGCATTGGGACGATATTGCTGGGTTAGAAGGAGCCAAGAAAGCGCTCAAAGAGGCAGTAGTCTATCCATTTCTTCGTCCTGATCTCTTTTCTGGTTTGCGTGAACCCGCGCGCGGCATGCTGTTGTTCGGTCCTCCAGGAACTGGCAAGACCATGCTCGCTCGGGCAGTTGCCACTGAATCAAAGTCGACATTCTTCTCCGTGTCTTCGTCAAGCCTGACATCGAAATGGCATGGTGAAAGCGAGAAACTTGTCCGTGCTTTATTCGCACTCGCCAAAGTCCTTGCTCCTTCCATCATATTTGTCGACGAGATTGATTCGTTACTGTCTGCGCGGTCCTCTGGATCTGAGAATGAAGCTTCACGCCGATCAAAGACTGAGTTCCTGATTCAGTGGTCTGATCTTCAGCGTGCTGCAGCAGGTCGTGAGCAAACTGCTCGTGATAAGAAAGAGGGTGATGCCAGCCGAGTACTGGTGTTAGCAGCTACTAATCTACCCTGGGATATTGACGAGGCTGCCCGTCGTCGTTTTGTTCGTCGTCAGTACATTCCCTTGCCGGAGTTGCATGTCCGTGAGCAGCAGATACGCAGGCTCCTTAGTCACCAACACCATGAACTCACTGATGCGGATATTCAAGTCCTGATTCGTGTGGCAGAAGGTAAACTGGCCTCGGCTCCAACCAATTCCCAAACCCCAATTTCCCTTTTTTCTTTCGTTTTTCTCTAACCCTATGAATCCAGGCTTCTCCGGGTCGGACATAACAGCTCTTGCCAAGGACGCCGCAATGGGTCCCTTGCGTAACCTCGGCGAAGCCCTTCTTCACACGCCCATGGACCAAATCCGTGCTATTAAATTTGAAGATTTTGAGGCGAGCCTTCTCTCTATTCGACCTAGTGTGTCACCAGACGGATTACGCAAGTATGAAGAGTGGGCAAAGGAGTTTGGTGAACGGGGTGGGTAAATTCATATCTCGACCTCAGCGTGTTTTTACCTCTCGTGGCGTTTTCACTTTATGTTACTTGAGATACATGCAATAGAACGTGACTCACGCCTGCTTCCCCTTTTTGCTATGAGCTTAAGCTGGTGTTGAAAATAGGTTCATCTGATCTACCTTTTAGACGGGCATCCACGTGGCATAAAAGTTTTTTTATAGCTATTTTGCCTTCTATATGATTATAGCATCTAATCATGTTGTGAGGATTTATGGGATCAAACATGACTTAGTTCATATTCGGTGTAAGTAATTACCTACTTATCTACCTGCTTCAATAAGCAAACATAATGGATTCAACTTAAAGAAAGTTGAGGTACGGATGAATGATGCTTAAAATGATGCTTAAAATGATTCCAAGGGTAAGCGCTATCACGTGCCAACCTACAACCGATGCATCTGCCAACATTAACATTGATTTCATCCCATTTTCGTTGATACTAACGGACCCATGTAGATATAGAAGAAGGATGGCTGGTAGTCAAATAAAATTACTTGTAATACGGCTATTAAAAACAAGTGATTATAAAAAATAAGATAAACCGCTCGCGAAAAAAAGTGGACGCGCGGGGAATCGAACCCCGGACCTCTCCCAAGATCGAATCAATGAATTGATACATGCGAAGGGAGAATCATACCACTAGACCACGAGCCCAATTGAGTTGAAGATTTCTTAATATCTTTGTTTACAAATCTGGTTGTGAGTTGAACACTTACTTTTGATATTCTTGTTTCAACTACTTAGCACTTGCGGCAGCTTTCAGATTTATTGTTTTATCTTTATATTAGGGCTAGTGCTTACTCAATTTTTCATTTATTAGAGCTGGGCTTATTTCTAGCTACTTCGTCACACTACCTAGGTAGGTTTTATTTGTTCAGAAATGTCCATAGGTGCCCTATATATATGAGGGTAGTACCAATCTAGAGTATTCTTCAAAGACTCATTCGGTGCAAAGGGTTGGGATTCAATTAGTGGAAAAAACTAAGCTTGATCTCTGGAGGCGTATGAGAATACTGGAAATAAGACCATACCCAGGTACATATCGTCGGTCTTGATGAAATTTATTTGATCCAACTCCAATATACCTATGTAAAAAATCAGTCCAGCTGGATATCTCCTGAGAATGGACTGTAATCTTCCTCTCCACTCCATTGAGCTTCGTATAGGGATTCATCCATCTGAGAGGCGTCCATCCCGACCAGAATTTCACTACAATTGTATTAGTATTTATCCCAGAAACGAGAAAAGTATGGGCGTGGGTATAACTTACCTATTCTTAGCCAAGACCTCCAGGCCAGGAACACAATCAATGAGGGCATAGATAGTATAGCTTCCAACAAAGCTCCATACAGACCCAGTACTAGCCTCAAGAGCTTGAATGCCAAGCTGTTTCCAGTTCCCGTCGAAGAAGCACCCACCGAGAATCTCAGACGAACCATCATATGCAGATACTGCCCGCTGTGCAAAGAGACCAGTGGCGATAGTACCGACCAAGCCACCAATACAGTGTGTAGCAAAAGTGTCGCCATTATCGACCCAGCGTAAACGAGCCGCCATCTTGGTGAATTTTATTCGCAGCGCCTGTCGGCAGATCAGCGACCCCAAGATTCCAAAGAAGAAAGCAGTAGTCATATCGACGAATCCTGCACTCGGGGTGATCATGACAAGGCCAGAGATCGCTCCCATGAAAGTGCTATCTAGGCTCCATTTGCCTGTTTCCCAGTATGTCATACATGCCCACGCCAGTGCGCCTGACGACGCACAGATGTTTGTCACGACAGCAGCCATGATGCTCTTGAAGTTAAGCGCAAGAGTCGTGCCGGCATCAAAGGCAAGCCATGCATTCCAGATGATGATAAGAGCTAAGAGTTGACACATGCTGTTGTGAGGTCGATGAAGCCTTAAGTGCTGCGGTGTACGGTGTGCAGACTCTCGAGATCGGAACAGAGGATATGAAAGGTAAACACTCAAGGCAGTTGCTGAAGCACCGCTGCAAATGTGAACTGGTGTACCGCCAGCAAAATCGAGGACTCCTAATTGAGAAAAGAATCCCTTTTCTGACCAGACCATATAAGCTAAAGGCTCATAAACAAAGGTGCACCAAAGCTTGAAGGTAATTTTATTAGATCCTGGATTTTGAATATGAGCGATAGCATCTAGGAACTTACGAAGATGAACGGAATGAGAGGAAGTATTCTTCCACGCTCACATGCACCGCCCACGGTAATAATGCAGACGGTAGCGCAGAAAATAAGCTGAAATTCAGAGAATAGAATCTCAGGAATTCCCCCGACAGGATTAGCCAGAACATTCCTATGGAAGGCCTTGTTGGTGAAGCTACCAAAGAAGCTTCCGCCGTCTCCAAAAGCGATTGAATATCCAATAATCCACCATTGTATAGAACAGACTGCAATAACAAGAAGACTTGGATAGAAAGATGCAAGTGCATTGCGATGAATCGAGTACCCAGAATATCCCAAGCCAACTGCTGGGATAATAAGCCAGCAAAAGACACAGCATACAAGGATAAACAGAGTGTCTATCTTGGAACATGCATCCCATGCAGCCAAAACAGTGGAGGATACCATTTTGATGGCCTTGGTTAATATTTTTGCGACGGCTGGGGCTGAACAAAACTGCAAAGAAGTGAAGATATGCAGGCTGCAGTCAATTTATCGTGATTCATAATTTGATAGAAGCTTATCAATGAGAAAAGCTGTCGTACTTGCCTTCCCAAACAGGACTAGCGTTGACAAAACACAGTGCATAAAATTGCATACAGGTACTCCGTACTATTACTTTACATGTCCTTATTATATTTAAATCTGATATTACTAACCAAAAATAGATTGGAGGCTATTTTGTACCATCACATCCATCCATCCGACGTTTCTTCCCTCATCAATTTGACGCCATACTTCGTTCACCAGCTTGATAGCAGTAGTAATAGGCTTAGGAGGAAGGCTACGTTCATAGCACTGCAGTCTGTCCATTACAAATGTACGACTTCGCATAATATCTGCTCCCAATGGTAGTGTATCGACATCACCATTTGATGAGCTTGGGTCAGACGGGTATACTCTTTTTGGAAACTTCAATGCGGCTGCCGAAATCACAATTGCCAATGGCTGAGTGCATCGGGTTCCCGAGCTGGGTGGGATCTGACTGAGAATATTTAGAATGAAGACTGCAAATGATGCTAGCCAGTCTTCTGCAGATTGACCTTCGTCCCCAACGCCCTTGAGACGACACTCAACAAGTGGTCGGAATGACTTATAGAGGTGGAGTAATCCGGTGTTCTTATAGGCCTCTGCCACCAGAGAAAAGTGCCAATTGGGGCTTTGGTCATCTAACGTGTCTTGAATGTCATCACGCGTTGGAATATCCACACTCAATAGGCGTTCCTCGAGATCGAACGCTATCTTGAGGTTTTCTGGAGTTTGTGGCTGCTTAGTCAGTGCTATTGCATTTGCAATAAGCTCCTGGGCCACATCTGCCAATCCAGTAAACGGGTGTGGTAAAGTAAGTTCAAAGGGCGGCAGAATCATCGGATCTTGACTCATACGGAGGCTGTAACCTCGTTGCAGCCCAGAGTCAACCGAATTCTCACTTTTCATAGCGACCGTTAACATTTGCCAATATATCAAGCCCTTCTTGCAAAAGGAAGCACATTGCTGTTCGCTAGCAGAAAGTGTTCTTGGATGATCCAGTAGCTCAGTTACCATCCACTGAGCCGCTTCAAAGTACACTAGACCTAGATCACGAGAGTCATGCCAGGCACTACTGAGGCCAAGCATGAAGCAAGCTAAAAACAGTTCTTGAAATGTGATGGCGTTGGTGTCATATCTAATATTTCCAATTTCTCTTCGTAAAATTCGTGTTGCCTCTCCACGCAGATGAACCGATATTGATTTGATCTGCGGAATCTTTTCGTTCACGCAAGCGGCGGCCATGCTTTGCATGGCGTAGAATATTGAAGGCGAATGATGCCACGCATAGTCGATGTATATTTTGAAAGGGTTTTTGGGGGAGTCAAATGTTGCGAAGTCAGGACAGATTCGAGAGAACCAGTAGTTGATTAAAAAGGTAGGGCCATGTAAAGGTTGTTGAAGAGGCCGGGATAATCGGGATCTTTTGTTATTTTTGGGCAAATTGAGGTATGTAGTCATATCATTGGAGTTCAGTGATGAACGAGAGACTTGTGCCGATGAGTCTTGGCTTAATCTGTTGATAGATTCGGCATCACTTTTAGACTGTATTGGAGAGGATCCATGGCTTAGCAGTATTGAGTCTAGCTCATTCTGATTCTGACCCACCAGCGCCTTTGATAGCTGGAGTGTTTGTCGACTAGGTGACGGTTTATTTGTTATACTATGTGTCTGGTTTATAAGTCTTGGAGTCTGTATATCCTTCTGTGGGGAGGCTGCATGAACCTCGTGCTTCGAAGAGAAGCGAACATTAATGAAATATCCAGGACAGACTTTGTTTTTACGAAGACATTGTTGACATGATGGCTTGCCTTCATCACATTTAATCTGCTTGAATTAGAAAGAGTATCTGGAATGTAGTGATCGCCTCTAACCTTTCGCTGTTTACACAAGCTGCATCCAGACCGTGATTTGGCACTTCCTCGTCGTCGGTGAATCATCATAGGCTGTATGAATATTCCGAGAGTAGAAATAGTATAGGTAGAGGATCCGATATACCGACATTCTAGCCCTGGAGATCAAGAGTGAGAGCACGAAGATATAATGGTAAGAGGAGGTGGTGTTTTGATTAGGAAGGAGAATACGCAGTTATTAAATAACGTTGTGATTGGCTGAGATAAGAGAGAGAGATTGGAAAATGCGGGGTAGCACTGGCTTACATAAGTATAGAAAGTAGACTTCTTAACTAATTACTACCATTAACTACGGTACCATTCGAAGCTTATTCTCACTTCCAAGGTTGCTCAATGCTTTTTATCCACTTGGCGTCAGCTTTTCATTGAGAATAATTTTTGTTTCCGAAGGGTTCAATTTCCGGGGCCGCCCTTGTGAACCATCCGACGATCTCTTACCCCACTATGAAACCTCTGATAGTTAAAAGGAACATTTGGACCCTCCAGACTTCTGTTGAATGTTGCAGTAATTTCTATTTAAGTTGACACAACCTTGGTCTATTGAACCTAATAACCGCCCATGGATCAAATATAGCTCGTAGCATCCGTAATCGTGTCCCGAACCTCAAGAACTGACGTGGCCCCGCGCAGCCAAGACAAAGATTCGCTTATCCTGACGTGCAAAGTAGGTAAGATCGATCTTTCTTCAACAAGATCGACATGTTGTTTTCATCTGACCTTCATGAAATCAGGTATGCAGTCAGAAATTGACCGCAGAAATGCGCCACGCTCTGTTGCCAATCTCAGACGGTTCAAGACTTGTGATCATTGTTCGATGGCGAAGATCAATTGCACAAAAAAGCTATCTTTAGGTATATGTGATCGGTATGTGTGAATCGAACACATAGCGCTATGATCTCATGGCTTATAATTTAGATGTCATCGCTTGCAAAAGGAGTGCCATTATCGAGACCTACGGACCAAGGTATCAACTAGGAAGAATAACAGCATGTGAGTTTTTTTTCACTTGATTTGACTTCCAATATCTGTTTAATACCAGTCTAATACCTAGGAACTAGGAGAATCGAAGCCCTCGAGGCACAGCTGAGCCAACTCACATGCGACCCAAAGCAGCAAGCAGGCCGTAGTAGTGATGATGTTAAAAAGATTGACGTAGTTGATCAAGGGCTCTTGTCACTTGAACTAGCAGAATCTCTCTTAGAGAGGTACCGTACTCAGATGGCGCCCTATTTCCCCTTCTTTATACCGCCTCTTTTAAGTATCGAGGAGATACGCCACGAGAGACCGTTTGTCTTTCTGGCTATGATAATGGTTTCTCTCCATGATTTGATACCTCTCCAACGAATGGTTGAGTTTGAGCTAAGGCAGATTCTGAATTTATGTATGAAATCTGATCGGAAAATCACCTTTGACATCCTACAGGGACTTTTGATATATCTCTCGTGGTATGATCGTCAACTTCAAGAAAAAGCCCCCGTTACTAATCTAATTAGGGCCCAGTATCATGCTCAGCCACGGAGATATCTTCAATTGATCTCTATGGCCGTCAACAAAATCTTCAGCTTTGAACTAGGTAAGGCACCACAGTCTCATATGCCTTCAACACTTGATATGAAGAATTGGATAGAAGCTTGGGGCCAGGAAAAGCAACGCGCCATCATGGGCTGTTATTATATGTTGTCAAGGTGATATCACTGCAATCCGGATGTAGAAGATACGAGCTAACATCACCTTTTCAACTTGAAGTACCTCCATTCTTCTCCAGAAGAACTATGATCTTCCATTTACAGAGCATGCCAGAGACTGCTGCAAGTCTCTTGTGGTGAATGCAACAGATCCAGTAGATCGTTATCTCGGCCACATAATCCGTCTGCAGCTTTTCATTGAAAAAGTAGATCGACTCTCCTTTCAAAATTCACCAGAACTACAAAAACCAGGCACCGATCTTGAGCAACAACTAGGCCATCTGCGCAATGAACTGAATTTCCATCTAAATACCCTTCCATTCCCTCTCAGAGAAAACTGTACGCTTGCCGATTCCTTACCCAGCCCATAAATGAACATACATGCTGACAATTGCAGTCTTATTTTTTATGAAATTCCACACAGCCGAGCTTTATCTCTGTCAAATCAGTCTTCCACACTGTACACTCGAGATTTTGCTTCAGGGCATGCAAACGGCTAAAAAGGTAATGAACGTCTACCTAGGCCTTCCTCCTCGTACAGAAATGGCCTTCACAAATGTCATATGGGTACAAATTGGATTTATAATGGTCCTCTGTGTCCGCCTCCTCATCATCGCATCAGAGCAATCCATCAAGCACAAGACAGTCACCGCGCGAGAGGATCTCAATTTACCCCAGATTCTACAAGACTCCATCCTGCGTGCGCAGAGCCTTGCCTTGCCAGGTGCGGAGAACCGGAAAGATAGAGATTTCTTTCTTCATACTATTCACCGGCTGGAAGGGATTCAGACGTGGTATCAAAGTCTATTTGAGACGGAGCCTGGCTGTAGTGGACCGATAACTTCAGCGCTAAGCAGTGGTGTAAACATGGGAAGTTTTGATTATGGGGTTACTTCTTCTGCTGAAGCTTCCAATGACGGGACTGCGCTAACCAACGCCGGAGACGTTCTGGAATGGTCCCTTCCCAATGACTTTAGTGTGATGAGTCTAGATGGATGAATGCAAAATAGTCACTTCAATGACAATATACTAAGAACAATAGATATAAGCTGTGATTGATCATGCCCATGCCCTTGCCACCACTCGAGGAGTCTGCTGTTTATCAAAATTCTCAATACTATCAATATTATTAAGAGATTCAAGGGTGTATGCATCATCCAAGATATCCTGGTCCTGGTTAAAGGGGTACCTCGGTCCATCAAGGGGGTGGAAATTATTACTTGACATTCGCTGACTTCGTGGTAGTTGTCGCCCACTTCGAGTAGTGCTTGTACTCTTGCTCCTTGCACGACTGTCGGAGGCTCGATGAATGAGTGGTCGAATGGAAGGCATGGAAGCTGCGATGATAGCCACGGAGGCTTCTGCTAGACTCCATACTAAGGCTGTGGAGATGGCGCCCAGGAAATCTCTGTATTCAGCTGTAGAGTCTATCATATTACAGTCAGTCATGGGCTGACTATCGAGAGGAGAATACAATATCATACTGTAAGTGAATACCAATATCACCACCATTCGTACTATGCCGATACCAGTGGAGAGAGATCCAAGAATGGAGACCAGAATCACACTCATCTTCTTGGAAGTAGTGAGCTGCAGCTTCCACACTGGAATAACCGGAAAGAGAAGAATAATCAGATCTGTAGCAACATCTGAAATGGAAAACCCGGACCATGAAACCTCAGATTGGATACAATGTTTCTTCTTAGCCCATGCGGCGTGCGTAAGACTCCAGTTTCGTGTGGGACATTGAAAGGTCGATGTGATGACAAATGCTATGGTCAAAAGTGATAATACTCCGATCATGGTAAGGGCTGCGATGTTAAATTTCTTCCCTGGAAAGACCCGTCGATAGGATAATAGCACACTGATCTTGATGAGACCGAATGCGAGCTTTTCGATAATGCTGTATCCAAGCATAATCTATAAAAAAGATCTTGTTAAGTTCTCTACACCGTGAAGTTGGTTTGATATTGGGGGTCTCAGATCTTACCTTCTCTGCGATGTGATCTTTGGGTCCTATAACGATGGTATCATGGTGGTATGCATGAGCAGCCGCCTGCTTTGAATGACCGCCTAAAGCACCTAAAGCACCACCTATACTCGAGTACCTTATTAACGGGATTCTCCTTATGTGAGTACATAGGTAGAAGAAATGACCTACCAATGACGACTGTGATACCCAGACCCCATATCAGTCCTACTGAAACCAGGAAAGCGAAGTCATCCTCTTTTAGAGAGATTCTCAGCCTATATCGACTATAGAAGCGCAAACTGGTCGCCAAAGAGGCGAGAACTGGAAGAATCACACCAACAGCAATGATGCTGGCAGGCTTTAGATTCAATATCATTGGTGTCGGACACAAAATGCCTTGTCCTCATGGCGATCCTGGTTTTTTTTAAGAAGGTAAAGATATTCAAAGTAGATATAGTACTGCTTAATCTCACCTGCATAAGCTGGCGGAGTTTCTCCCGAGGTCTATACTCATAAGGGGGCCAAATTTCTTACATACGATTGTGTGACGTACTTTGTAACTGTTCTTCCCCATAATTTGGCCCCTTGCATATTGAATTACCAATTTCGGACGTGTAAATAAAATAATTTCTACTTCTCTTTCTCCCTATACATTTATTAGCCATAACATGTAGATTTAATACTAAAAATAATGTAAAGGTCAAACTCAATGATTCAAATATGATTGAAAACTAATTTCAGCGTCACCTCCTTCCTTGCTGCCTATGTACCATCTTAAGCTGACATATCACGTGCTTCCGATGTGGTCTCACCTTTAAAGCTTCTCTATCCTCCAATTTCAGTTGAAATGCTTCTTCTTCTACCTGTGAAGATGTGATGATGTCAGGCCGACGATAGGCTTTACATAAGAGGTCCGCTCTTGGTGGGCTAACCTGAAATCATTGAGCGCCTTTCGAGTACCTTGTAATTCCTAGTAGATACTATAAACGTCTTTTATAAGCTTCCAAGGTTATATTGGGAGGTCGTCAATAGCTTCGAGATGCTATGGCTAGCTTTTTGAAAGCGTTCGTTAGTCTTTGTGCTGACCTCAGCTGAATTACTCAGATGGGGCTGATGGTCGATGATGATCGTCATAATTATGGAGCCCATCATTTCAATCCAATAAGACCCCCTGAAGTATTGAGGAAGTACCAGTACACTATCCAAATACGACGTACGATGGGGGTCTTTCCTGAAGGATTTCATAAGGATTTCATTTCAAAAATTAGGGGAATTCTACTCCGTACAAAGGATAGCTGAATAAGGCTCGGTAACCATTTACTATAAGAAACCCCTTCCCACATATCGCCTTGTTCATCAGAATTCAGGATCGTCAACGATGTATTTCTCCATTTTATCGATTGTCGCTCTAGCAACGGCATCATCCGTCACTTTGGGTCAATCCTCCGGTTGTGGGAAAGATATCCCCGCCTCGTTCCCTCAACCTGGCTTGAACACCACAGTCACTCTGGGCGACCGCGAATTCCAGCTGTTTATTCCAGCCCACTATGAGAAGTCTTTGCCAGCACCAGTGTACTTCTCCTATCATGGTGCTAGTCGTGACATGTACGAGGAAATAGGCCTCAGCCAGTTCTCGAACCCCGAGTTCAACAAGGACGGTATCGCTGTTTACCCTAACAGTAAGAATGGCTACTGGCTCTCCAACCCTAAGGCCAATGTTACCCGTCCGAACGATTTGGACTTCACCAACGACGTCCTGACCTATCTGGAGGAGTCGTTATGTGTCGACACTACTCGTGTGTATGCTGGTGGAAAGTCCAACGGTGGAGGTATGGTTGGTGTGCTTGCGTGTAATGCTACCGTAGGCGCACGTTTTGCAGCTTTTGCCGCAGTTAGTGGAGCTTGGTACAATACTACTGAGATTGATGGAGTGGGCACATGTGCCCCTCTGCCCAGAGAAGAGGGATATCCTTTCCTCGAGTTCCACGGTGTTATCGATACAACTGCCCCTATCGATGGCAAAAATGCTACTCACCCCAAGTTAGCTGTCATCGATATCCTCGAGCAGTGGGCCGAGTTAAACGGTTGCCCCAAGGGCGCCGAGTGGGCGAGCAACGAGACGGTCTTTACAGAGCCTCTGGTCAAGCATGCTTCATGGAACTGTGGTGGTAAGAATGGTATTGTGCAACACTATCGTGAGGGTGACAATGGTCACTGCTGGCCTAGCACTGTCTCGAACGATGATTATGTCAGACTCGCTGCTCAGTGCCCCCTTGGCCACTATGTCTTCAATGCTACTGAGTACATTTTTGACTTCTTCAGCCACCACCAGTTGAATCCGTAGGTTTTATTTTCTGAGTTCATTATTACGATTTGACCTCTAACTTTGATCCTAGTCCCTTGCCTTCTGCGCGTTCCTATTAAGCGTGCGCCTGAGCCAAACCCGCACCCACTTCAGCCAGTGTCTCCCAGGAAGGCCACTGATTAACACACTTAACTTGTATTGGACGGGTAGGCACCTGCCATGGCCAGATGCCGCTTTATTAAGATTGGAATCCTTCAATTGTATTTGTATCTTTAGATTAGGACCTCCGTGCCTTAAAAAGAGCCCTTTATAGTAGTAATATGATATGCTCTCTAGTATACACTCCCTACCTCAACTCAACAACACCCGTATCTCTCCCGTAGTTCGGGGGAATAAGGTGCGTAGGCTCCACTGATCTTCCTTCTGAGCCTCGTCATCAGTCCTGCGTGATCTGCCACTGAGCACACTCTCTGCCGTACCCAAGTTCTGGGTCATTCCTCTAGCTTCGTCTGCCGCGATGATCATACCCTCGACGAACTCAAAGTCACAGCAGAATGCTTCAATCGCATCCTCAGTCACGCTCTGAATGAGAGAGGCGCTCTGGACCCGCTTGATATGGTCCGTGGCATCCATGAGGGCAGAAGGGAGGAAATCATCCAGCTTCTGACTGGACGTGATTAGCGATGTAGGCTGGAAAGCAGGGAGACTAGTGAGATCTGCAAGTTGGGGCTTCTGCTGATCTGGCTTGTTGGCATCTGACTCTGATTCTGTGAGTGTTTTTGAAAATGGCTCCAAAGCCTCCAAAAGGACTTGCAATCCCGATGTTTCCAAAAGGAATTGGTGCTGATGATCAAGGAGGTTCGTACGTAAGGTAGATAAAGCTGTCGATATAGGGTTGTTATGCGTGGCACTAGCAAATGTAAATGGGGCGATAGCTGCGCGTGCCACGAGAAGAATGTTGGTGCGGTAGATGGTTTTGGTAGTGGCATCCTTGAGTTCATCGGATGAGGATCGAGCCAGTGTCAAAAACGGGTCAAGCGCCACATGGAGGACGGGTGTGAATCCGTTCTCGCCGCTAGACTCTTCCGAATCTTCGGATCCGACTGAGGCCTCGTACGTTTTCAGGAGAGAAACCAAGCTATCCAGTGCATCCAGCAGGAACTCGGGAGGAGACAGATCCGCTGGTGGGGTCAAAGCTAGATTATCACTCGAAAGCGCAGTAACCTGGTCACGCATCAAGGTCTCGAATTTGCCAAATGTAAACTTCTCAAGCGTCTGCATCAATTCCACTAGCTCGGACTTAGGACCAACCAATTTAGAAAAGGTCGTGCGGTAGAAGGAAAGTAAATTGAACACCTTGTAGCAGGTCACCGGATCGTCGTGGCCCTGAATGACTAGTTCGACTCTCTGCTGAAGCGATCGCGAAACCCCAGAGAGATCCCGATTTACCAGGTCACTGAGTGCCTTATGGCCATCAAACGCAACTTCTTCATTCTCATCAATCCGGAACCAGGGCTCACTGACCAGTCCAGCCTGGAAGCCCTGAGCGAGTTCCTCGCCATCGGAAACGAAAAGTGCCTCGAGAGCTTCCCGCTCCGATACAGTGGTGGAATGTACCCAGGCAAGCATATCACCAATGTACCGCAGCGGATCGTGCGCCGAGAATTCGATAGGCTTGACAGTGTGATCCCCGGCACCAGCACCAGGGCCGGAGACCGCATCTGTCAAGGCATAGTGAAATGCATCAGAAAGAACGTACTCACGGGCCTCTGCAAAGAAGTCAAGACAATTGTGGAACAGACTTGGCCTCTCTGCCAGCACTCTCAAGGCACGACGGATGGAGCTGCTGATTCGCGGGTCTTCCAGATTCAGAGACTGAAACTCTTTTTGAATCCATCGATATAATTTCTGATAAGCAGAAGTGAGGTGTCGAGTGCTCAGCTCCATCAATTCTAAGCCGAGTCGCTGGTTCTCCCCACCCAGCAGGAGCTCACAGTCGTGGTGCACTTGTTTAACGCGAGCAAGTATATCGAAGAAGCGGTCGTCGACAGGCTCCTCAGATGATGTGAGAGCCAATAGTTCCTCTTCAGGAACCAAGAAGTGTTTCGAGAATGCATCGAGCAACTGCTGTTTTGTTTCGGTGTCTCTTTTATGGGTCATCAACGCTGTAGCTTCATCTAGCACGGGTGCGGTCTCCTGCTTTGCTAGACCGATATGCTTGCGCATGTCATCGCATGTTTGATTTAACGTCTTAATCACGCCGCCAATCCGCTTTAATTGCTATCAAGCCATGGCATGTTAGCCTCTAGAACTCGACGGCTCTACAACGAGTCTCACCTCCGCAACCTTCCCGAAATCCCGGACAATTTCCGCATTGCAATCAATCACTTCCTTCTGAACATCAAGTCGGAGCTGACGTCGAGTCTCGGGGGAATTGTGAACACCTCGAATACTCAGTGTTTCGAGAGAGTCGCGGATATCGGAGTCGGCGTACGATGCCGATAATACGGAGGTCAATCGGTTGGACAGGGCGGTGGATCGCTGAGTGGGTGGGGATAATGGCGACAAAGCTGGAGAAGAGCCATTGCTGGCACTAGCATTGAGATAACTCGTCATCCTTGTGGAAGCAATGGCTGCATCACAGCGGGCGGGGAACGAAAGGACAGCGCAAACACTGGCTAGACCGCCTTTGCCCCATACTTTACTTAGATTTTATCGACAACTAGATTAGCATTCCACAACCATTTATCCACAAATCGCATACAATGGACTCGTTCGACAGTCCACTCGTCTCTCCAAGCAAAGCCCGTCAGGCTGCCATGAAGGCAAAAGATTGGGCTTACGTGAACTCGTGGCTCATTCGGCAATACGCGCCAAAACCAGTACCCCAATACGAACGCAATGAAGATACACTTCGGGTTCTATTGACTCTTGCTGCTGCCAATGATGCTGCCGATGAGGAGGCAGCTCTGCAACACCGTGCCCGGGAGGAAGCTATTCAAGCCTTCAAAGCACAGGCAGAGGCAGAACTGAAAGACCCACATGAACGGCTAAAGAATGAGATCTTGGACGAGGTAGAAATGTGCCTCGACGACAAAGGGCGACGTGATCTGGATGATCTAGCTCAATCAGCCGCTGTCTTGGGCAGTACTTTGAATCCAGAGCCCATGCACTTGAGTCAATCCATTGTCGAACTCACTGTTGAGGACTTCGATGCGCAGAACCAAGTGACCAAAGTGGAGGCCATACAGTCATACCTTCAGAAAGAACTAGTCCGATTACAAGAATATCTGGAATTTTTGAAGTCTCGTGAGGTATATGAGACTCCACAAGATATCCAAAGTATGACAGCGGATTGGAACCGCAACACCAAGATGCTTTCTAAGAAGGTTGAGGAATATCAGGATCGCATTGTATCACTTGAACGGATACAAACTCAAGGGCCGTCGATCGAGGATTTGAAAAGAGAAGAGGATATTACACTTCGTCTACGTAAAGAAGTCGATTCGTTAGGGAGGCGGATTAAAGCATTCCGAAACCTGCCTAGTACTATTCCAGGTGCACGAGCAACATACAAGGAGCTTGAAGGAGAATTAGGACGTCTGAAACGTCAACGAGATAATATACTTGGGAGTTGACGATAGCGAACTAAGTATTGAACAAAAAATTCATGGGTCATCAAATTACTCAGACTAACAAAATGATGTTACTACGTCTTATTTATAGCTTTGAAATTACTCATTACGAAATTGATCAGAGGCCATCAGAAAATAGCTGATTATTATTTAAGAGTTAACAAAATGCGTTGTGATAGTCATAAAATCAAACGTGGTATCGTAGATTCATTGCTGAATCAAACTGGACATCACTCTGGTAGCAGAAATGGCTACACCCGAACCCATCAAAGTGAATTGCTAACTATCCACCGATATCTCGGATCCGTGGCGATGTGCACAGCCAATCAGGAAATCTAATTTCCCAGACCAAGGGCGTTCTTGACCTTGTCACCACTAAAGATACAAATAATTAGTTGAAGTCATTGATGCAATATAGAGGAAATCTTACACAGAGTTGCTGGCGCCGCCGTGAGCAGCGTTGTCGTGGGTACGCTGGGTCTTGTCGAAAGCCTCCTGAGGCTTGCTCTTGCTGTCATCGGGCTGGACACCTCGAGCAATGCGGTCGGAGGTGTCAGTGACAGTCTCCTTGATCTTGTCCTGGGTAGACTTGGAGGAATCGGGAGTAATCTCCTCCTTAGCCTCTATAGTGAAGGAAAGGTGTTAATGAAAAGTCCATGATAAACGATGGAAAAGCAACATACTGGTGGACCAATCCTTGCGGCCGGTGTCAGACATGATGGTGGATTGAAATAGTTCTTTAAAAAGAAATGGTAATTGTGGAAGTTTCCTGTGGAAATTGAATGTGAAAGATGGATGAGAAAGATAGGGTAAACGTGGGAGGAAGGTAGTTTAAATACCAAAGTTGAATTATCCATGACGCCAAACAAATGACGTCGTACAAATGTTTGCGTGCTTTGGACAAGCAAGTTTATCTGGAGTTACCTAGTTTACCTACTTACGTGCATATACCTGCTACAAAGATCTTGGACCTGTGGCGGGGTAATGATGGCAAAAGTTACCACCAATCAACTTCGAGGGTTGGAGCTATATCCATCTTGCGTGTATATGACGTTGTTCTAGATTAGTTGTGGCGTCACACTAATGACGTGACAATGACCTTCTGGACCCTGTTTTTGATGACTCATCACGATCTATCGTTCGTCATTACCGATATGGATTAGCTTCCTCTTAATAGTGCGGTAGTACGTACAAAGTATATCCTACCGCCTTGAAAATCCCGGGGTTTGGCGCGCACTTGATCGCGTCACAAGTTCAACTTTGTTGCAAATCCACATAATTGAGACCCAAGCCCTGTCTGTGATGGCCGTTCTCTCAATCTTTTACTCACGAAGCGCCACCAAGAATCCTTCTTTGGAACATGGTGCAAAATTATTTTTGCTCACAACGCGCGGCCAGAAATCCATGTTTTCGTCGACATGTCCAATTTTTTGATTTTTGACCTTCCATCGAATGTGTTTTCGATCATACTTCGATGGGTTTTTAGTATTATGAGGAAAAAGTCAAGGAGTTACTAATACTACTACTCGACTACGTCGTCCCGGCATTTCTTTTGATAATCTTGCACTAATGCTAGAACGAGACTTCCTCAAACGAGTCCTTTGTGGCTCTGATAACTTGGTCTCGACCACCAAAGCTGAGACTAACATTCTTGACCGAATGCACCGGTTGACTGGAAGTAGCTCGCGCAAACATCTTTCAGTTGACGAGCAATCTCGCAACGATGCATCACTAAAGAGTAGCGTTAAGTGATTAGGTTCAAGCGTATCCGACTATTCTAGTGGATAGTGGATTTATGAGTGTTGTGATGCGCGCATTGAACCTGGGCTGACATGTAGAGGTCGTCAGCCTCAAACGCCAGGTGAGCTGGCTGTTTCAATGTGAAGACAATTAGAAGACTTGAGTGGCTTAACTCCGACTGATCAACCTGGATAATTATGCCGAGTTATTGGTAGATCATGGCCTGTCACACTATTAGATCATCAAATAATTGACCTGGGAATGCTAATTCAGGTGTAGTAACAGCTGATGCCTTAAAAGAGCTCCAATGTTTGTTTTTCTACCTGAGCCATATCACACATAATTTGAAATAAGAATGCCGGCTAACTCATCCGGAATTTCCCAGTCAATTCACTCAGCAATTTTTTCAGCAAGAGCTGAAAGCCGATAGTCACTGAACATGGTTTTGAACACGATACCAATATGGTTACGATTGTCTAATCAACCAAGCTTTCGAGAATCCTTGGCACAGGATTTGATACCCTTGCTCAATCAATCGCCTAACGCCACTATTTGATTGCTCATTGATTGAAAGGTTTTTGAACGAGTTGTTTCCGGCTGAGCGATTCACTTGGCCGATGTAATTTTACGTCGTAGCCGAGGCATAGATACCATTGAATGCATGAATATATCATGCTACTAGAACTGCGACGGACTGCGAAGACCGTTTAAGTCCTCTGATGGCTGGGCCTAGACAGCTATGCAAAATACTTGGTCTATCACGTCGTCTACGACTAAATAACAAGGAATAAGGGAGTAGTATTAATGGTATATAACGTCCGAGATTAGGGTCAATCTGGTGCTTCGCCTATAGAGTTAGATGAGACCTACACTAGTCACTTTAGCTAGCAGCGAAGAATACAACTAATGACGTGCTCTATTGTATTCTCGACCCCGCAACCATAACCGATTTTGGCGTCCTTGTGATGAAACTTCCGATAGTACCTAGTGATGTTATGAAGTTGCTTTATCTAGATCGTAGCGAGCGATAGAGCACTAGCCTCGATATGTCTACTGCGTGGGCCTTGACCTCGTGCTTCGCGTACTAATATTGTACAACTTGGAGAGTTTGTCGACTCGTCCTCCTCGCCAGGTCACCTTGGCGCCTTCCCTCAGTTAAAGACTGGACGGGGTCGCTCACAGTGGGTCTGGATTCGGGGGGTACGGTGCTTCGCCACAGTGGGTGAGATTGTTGGCAAAACGAGGAAGTTCATGTACTCTGTTCTTTTTTTGTCATATTTTCTAGTCTAGTTGGCCTGATTTAATCAGCCATGTGATATACAGGACGTTGATAAAGAATGTCATCTTTTAGATAAAAGAAGTGAGATGATTCCATCTTCCAGCTCAGCTCATATGTTCCGAGGGTCCTGACCTTGAGTGCTATCATTTATACCTCGTGATGACAACAAGCTGAATATCCTTCCTACTTAATCTACGAGGTGACCAACTATTACGAGGCATGGCTGAGATCGATACCTGTGTAGTCAGTGGCCTCAATTATCTATCCAGCGCGAAATTTAGGAACTGGACAGGTGTTCGTAAATTAGAAAAAGTACTAAATATGTACCTGCGCATGCAATATCAACATTGAATCCATATAATTTCAAATCAAAGATGATATAAATCATCAGTTGTAGTAGGACTTAGTATCCCCGCTAAAAAGCGGGATGTCATTGGGTGGAAAACAGAATCCCGCAGTCACTGCCAACGTCTGATATTTTCTTTACTTCAACAGTTCTTGAAATATTCCTATACAGACAGTAAGACAGAGGTCATTCAAGCAGCTCTGAGGAACGAAATTACCAAGCTCTACTACGGGCACATGACAGCGAAATTCTATTGAAGTTTGCAGCCAGCTAACACGAGAACTTCAACTCCACGCTAAAATCTCAACCGCTGCCCTCTCACATCAAATATGGCAGAGTTTAAAAATCAGGAATTCTTTGGCGGATCAATTCGAGGTGTGGTACCCAAAAATTGGATCGATGCCAGGTAGGTCAAGTCCAGCTCCCCATATAAAGCATCTACGATTTCTATCAGACATAAGTTAATACCCTGGTATCAAAACATTCTAATCAATGACATAGCACTCTCCGCGAGATCCCAGACCATCAAGAGCTGTTTCTCTCACCCAGCACACTCTCCAATCTAATTATTGAAATTAATCAGCGCGTCTCGGCAGAAGATGCGCTGAGCACCTTTGCTACCCTCAGCCAGCAGCAACCTACGCTAGCAGCAGAGGACAGTGCAGCCAGCGCAACACCCAATTTCGTGGATAAAGCCGCAGCGCTTTATCATCTAAATGACCTCTGTGATGAAGGCGACTCGATGCAGGTGGTGACTCTGCCACAGCGCGTATCTCCTGGTCGTTTAGCCGCAACGGCACCACCGGGTTCGCAAGTTACTATGTACAAGGGTGTCGTTCTATTCTTGAATGCGCCTCGTCAACGGGGTGGGCAGTTTGCTCCTGTGTCGGCTACCAATCAACCAACAAAACTCACGTGTCACTATTTAATTGTGAGGCTAGAGTCTCAGGAGACGGATCTGTTGGTTTTCTCGAATGTCCCTCATGAGGAGTTTGAAAAGGCTGGGAATGTGGCTGGATTGAATGGCGAGGAAACTGTGGCGGAGGACACTGTCAGTGCGTTGGTTGAGAAGATAGAAATTTGTGATTGGGGTCTTTTCGTTTAGATGTTTACTTGAACTTTGATCAATGGGATTGGAGATGGAGTTGACCATTTGGACTTGGAACTGTCGTGTCCAAGTGGTATGTTCCAGTCAAGATTTAAGTAATTGTGGGTATCCTGATGACTATCTAGAACTATCTTAACAGTATCTACCTACTACCTAAGAGTATCCTGACTCCAGGATCCTCTTTCTCTTCCCTGGTTAATTCTTCTTGATCAACACCGGATCCGTACAGCGTGTTTCTGTATTCATCCCGTAACAGTATCATTTCAAGTAAACATTAACATTGTTGTCTCGAAAAGATCAAGAGTCATCAGTTCTGTTCTATTCATGAGACATTACCTAAAATAAGGATCCTTCTTCTTTCCTTTTTAGTCCCACAACCCCAGTTTGGTTCTGAGGCTTTTAAATTAAATTAAATTGAAAATTATAAAGCTAAAAAAACGCCCAAAAAATAAGCCCAATACCTACTAACCCTGGTATAATATGCCATATCACAGAGAGTCCTATAGGATAGGCTATAACCCATGAGTTCCATCTGGCGACTAGGCAATAAATCTGACCCAATCACTATGCCCTTCGAGATTTAACACGCTCTCGCTGGTGGCCGGATTCCAGATTCTGACTGTCGTATCATCGGACGCTGATGCAAGTCGGCTTCCATCTAGTTACCAGGCAATAGAGTTGACCCAACTGCTATGCCCTTTAAGTGTTAACACGCTCTCGCCGGTGGCCGGAATCCAGATTCTGACTGTCTCATCATAGGACGCTGATGCGAGCTGGGTTCCATCTGGCGACCAGGCAATATATCTGATCGAACTACTATGCCCTTCGAGGGTTAACATGTGAAGGGCTAAAGCTAATCTTAGATTCAGAACTGTGTATAAAATCCTTGAGGGAAATAAGAGAGTCGGTGTGGGTTCGAGATTGAAGGGACTTCGAATCACGTGGTGAGCTTAAAAGGGAAGAATGAGTACCATGATCTATCAGGCTTTATATCTCCTTCTCTTTGTTTGCCAGTCTGTCCGCTGTCATAATTAGTGCATTCCAGCTCACCTTAACACCGGACGTGTGTGGGTTCGAGATTGAAGGGACTTCGAATCACGTGGTGAGCTTAAAAGGGAAGAATGAGTACCATGATCTATCAGGCTTTATATCTCCTTCTCTTTGTTTGCCAGTCTGTCCGCTGTCATAATTAGTGCATTCCAGCTCACCTTAACACCGGACGTGTGTGGGGTGCGAGGTCACATGGCTAACACCTCAGCTCAACCACCAATCACCAACAAACTATCCCGCATCTGGTAATAAATTCCGTGAAAAAACATACAAATTTGTAGAGACATTTCAGTTTAGGCTGCTGTGTAAGGCTCCTGTTGCTGTTGTCAACCTTGTAAGCTTAAAAGAGCCACAAATCTATTATCTTCTCAACAACTCCCTTTCACTTTCAATACTTTCTTCTTTTAAATAAATTTTCAATAATGGCGGAGAGTACCGTCAAGGAAAAGATCGAAAATCCTCTTTTAGATGTAAAGGTTACTGTCGCTCGCTTGGCGATATTCGAATATCTTAACTGAGAATAGTAGACGTTGTGAGCTCCAACAAACCGCTACTCAACACCGTAGAAAATCCACCGGGTGTAGTGGATTCCTACTAGTTGAATATTGTAGTTGTTGTGAAGTCTGCTTTTTCATTGATGAAAGAACTAGCTACTTATAGTACATGGGCGCCCCTCTGCCCTGGACGAATGTCAACATTCGTCCGAGACAGAAGAGACGGTGAAGACGGGACATTACTGTCGCGAATGCGCATCGCTCAAGGGTGTCGTTTGCGATGAATGCATATCGTTCAAGGATGCCGTGATATACTAATCCAGTTCCGGAGTCGCTGTCTCGGCAGAAGCTATTTCGGCTGAAATACTTTCCGTCTGTTGATGGCCTTGTTTCTCGGCTGTCGCAACAGTTACCTCTAAAAAGACGGCATCCTGACAGGCCACACCTGGTAAGTACTATAAAGCTATCGGGAAATTTTAAACTATAACATTTAAATAACAAAGATACCACAGCTGATGAGAAGAAGACCGAAACTGATAGAGACGAGAAAATCAATTGTATCGCTCAAGGCTCGATCTGTAAAGCTCACAATATTTACCAAACAATGCCTGACAATGCCGGCAACACATCTTGGGTTACTGAAGATACAGAGTCTACGCAATACGCATTAATCATCAAAAACGAGAAACGCTATGATAATCACAAAAGCCTCAAGATTCACTCTGTCGTTGTTCAAAGTGAAACGCTGAAGACATTCCTAGGCAAAGTGCTAGAAGGATACCCTACTATCACAACTACATTGCAACGTCTTGAATTCACTGCGCCATTCAAACCGCTGGTTCATCGGTGGGATGATCTCGTGAAGATCCGCGAAGAAGAGGAGGATGCAGTTACCAAGGAATATATAGATCTCTTCTATACGATCTTTGAGGTGGAGCTCCGGGATATTCTATCCCGCAAGAACGATATGACTTCTAACGGAGTTATTACTCATGAGCTATTGTGGACCATTTTTGAGCCTAGTGGCTTAGTTATCAGCACATCTTATGGCCGCACGAGCGGTTTCCTCTTTAAAGACACGAGCGTTGATTATCGAACAAAAGCTTGGGTCATCGAGGCTAAGCGTATTGCATACGACGGTACAACATTCGGATTTGAAGATCAATCGTTCATAGTTCCCTTCTTCAATGGGACCAAGCTTATCACATCACTAGCTGTCTCACCATTGAGATACCACGCCGATAAAGATACTATCCAGGCCAGTTTGCTAGCTAACGGCAAGATCTGGGAAGAGCATCAAGGCTTTCACCATAAGCAATACGAAGGTGTTGCCTATGGCTTTCTAGACCACGGAATAGATGACGATCTTATCGAGTATGATCTTATCGAGTACCACGTCAAAAGCCGAGTCATCATCGATACAGAGGCTTTCAAAACCTTCCACGACATCAAGATAATATATATTGATAATACAAATATCGATGATATTCTAACAGATGAGCAGCGAATCGTTTCTTCAGGGTTACTCTACGGTTATTTCCTAGAAGATAAGAAGTAATTACAATTCTACCTCGATTTCACGTCAGATATTGAGTGGAATACTCAAGCCTTTAATTCTCTGGTTCTGCCAAAAGGCCAAGAGAATTAAAGTAACTTATTTTAGCCTTTATCCAGGACCAGTCTAAGCAGGTGGATGACTTTAACAATTTGGTCCAGGGTAAAGGCCTGATAATACAGTTAAGTGATCCTCCTGAAGAAGGAAAAACGCTTATAGCAGAGCGTGTCGCTGAAGTGATGAGAGTGCCTCTTTACTCTATCAGTGCTGTTGATTTAGGCATATCAAAATCTCAAGTGAAGAAAAAGCTTAGGGATATTGTTGCGACAGCCGAGAAACAAGGTCATCAACAGACGGAAAGTATTTCGGCCGAAAAAGCTTCTGCCAAGACAGTGACTCTGGAACTGGATTAGTATATCACGGCATCCTTGAACAATATGCATTCATCGCAAACGACACCCTTGAGCGATGTGCATTCGCGACAGTAATGTCCCGTCTTCACCGTCTCTTCTGTCTCGGACGAATGTTGACATTCGTCCAGGGCAGAGGGGCACCCATATACTATAAGTAGCTAGTTCTTTCATCAATAAAAAAGCAGACTTCACAACAACCACAATATTCAGTACTGTAGAGACCACTACACTTGGTGGTTTGTCTATGGTGTTGAGTAGTGGTTTGTTGAAGCTCACCAACTCCTTTCTACTGCAGTAAACTCCAATTCCCTTTTACTGCAGTAAGAACTCGAGCACCGTTCTCAGTTATCGGCGACTAGCTAGCTACGCTCGCTAAGCGAGCGACAATTACTGTCGCGAATGCACATCGCTCAAGGGTGTCGTTTGCGATGAATGCATATCGTTCAAGGATACCGTGATATACTAATCTAGTTCCAGAGTCACTGTCTTGGCAGAAGCTTTTTCGGCCGAAATACTTTCCGTCTGTTGATGGCCTTGTTTCTCGGCTGTCGCAACAGTAATATCCCGTCTTCACCGTCTCTTCTGTCTCGGACGAATGTTGACATTCGTCCAGGGCAGAGGGGCATCCATACACTATAAGTAGCTAGTTCTTTCATCAATGAAAAAGCAGACTTCACAACAATCGCAATATTCAGTATCGTAGCATCCACTACACCCAGTGGATTTTCTACGGTGTTGAGTAGCGGTTCGTTGGAGCTCACTGTTCTCAGTGACGAGCGACTAGCTAGCTACGCTCGCTAAGCGAGCGACAATTGCATCTATAAACAGCTGCTAAAAGCGGGCATCTCTTTTTACACGGACCAACCTATGTATTGATATCAGCGGGAGCATCAAGTAGCATTTACACTATCTCGGTTCTTCCTTCGTATATAGCGTCCTAGAGAGCATTGCTATACTTTCCACCCTAGGTATTTGTAGATTTACAGAGATCTCGATGCACTATTACTACTACGTTGATACGTGGAGTAAGTGTGCGGTAGGATGTGTGTTTATTCTAAGTTCCCACGATGGACACCTTTATTTTGCGCTGCTAGGTATTGTAGTAAAGAAACTGTGAAAATGGTACTTCAAACTGAAGGAGTGGATGCTGATACAAGAACCAGCGATGGATAGACACCATTATGTGTCGCCGCTGGTAAATGCCGGGAGTGATGAAAATGCTACTTGAAACCAAAGAAGTGGATGTAAATAACAGGGATTATTTGAGAAAGACGTCTTTATCTCTCGCCTATAGCGATGGTGACATTGGTATACGATTAAAGTCACTACTTGCGAGATATGGGGGGTTGGTAGTGATTAGTGGCTGAGCTGAGGTAGATGTCAGCCACTAATTATGACAGCGGATATTTAGACCGGGAAACAAAGAGAAGCAGGGGCTCAAAAGCTGATGTTAACTAAGCCCCAAAAACAACTCTATCAAATATTTTCTGTATCCACCTTAGACAAAATTGCCTATGAATACCAAATATCTAATTCTTTTTTATGTAGTATACGTGGTTATTAAGCTACAGGCTTTCAAGTTGGCAAGTTTTGTCTGCAATTGATATAGGTGTTACGCCCTATAAATCCGTAGACCTAAACTGTAAATACGGCGTACCTTACTGATGAGGTAAACTCGCCACCCGAAGTCTGTAAAGTAATCGATCAAAAGTCCTTAGGATCAAGAGCGCTGAAGAGGTCAATGCCGGAGCAATCCCCTATTCATATGGTTTTTGCGATCTTTAAGCGTAGAGTATCGATTAATGGCAACAAGTAATAACTTAGAGATTTATTGGTTCTATCTGGAAATCTGTATCTTTCAGTATGTCCGAGATATTCTACTGTATCGCATATGCTTTCCTGTGATGAAGAACTGCAGTTGCAAAAGTGGTAAGAAGTATTGTAACTATCTTGTCCCCAAGCTACTATTATATGGCCTGCGCTAAAACGGGCGACGCTTACCTATTTAGGTAATTTAGTATCATTCACAGGGTTACTGTGTTGCTGCCCAGGTAGGAAAGTTGTTAGTGAGTTCAAGAAAGTCAAGCAAAGGAGTAAGGAAAATTGAAATTAAAAGAAGAAAAAAAAAATAGAAACAGGCCCGAGCCGCGGATCGAACGCGGGACCTCGCGCAGGAGTGCTTAGGAGTTGCTGCCCTAAGCGCGAATCATACCACTAGACCACCCGGGCTGTTCGATGGAGGACTACCCAAATTTTGTATATATGAACCTGGTTTATTTGTTGTGTAACATTTTGATCTTTGATTTTTGCTTACCACATCATCCCAAGTCCACTTAGAAACTATCGGTACACCGGTGGGTATAGCAAGGTTGGTGAGAGGCTAACGCCCACTTCCAACACCTATTACAGGTTGCGCTTTACGTCCCTATAATATCTTTGTGTTCTCTTGAAGTGGTTGTAAAATCTGGTTTTTCATTCATGGTGAGGACTAGCTATTTATCCTACAAGTTGCTCTTTTGTCTGAGACGAATGTGTTCCATCGTCTAAGACAGAACAGTCGGTAAAGATGGGACATCACAGTTATATGTATACTATTCAAGGTTATGGTTTGCGATGCACTCTGAACAGGGATTCGTGATGTGTCGTTTGTCCGATATCCCAACAGAAACTGTTATTCATGTTGTAAATAGATAGTATACCTAGATACAAGGTAATTTTAAACAAGATCTACCTAATTATGTTATAATGTTAAACTGAAGTGTCCACATTAAGAAGGAGAATATTTTTAAAAAAAAAAAACAATTGAAATGGGGTTAAGTCATGGCTACCTAAGTATATATAGTGGCTGGCAATGGTGATTATTACGTAGTAGTGTAATTTAATAGGTACAGTTCCACACCACAACCTTGGAACAACCAACCTGGGAAGGTTTAGATATAAACCTCGGGCACTCCAACGATATGGATCTTTCATGCTTCAAGGCTCCTACCAAGGCTATATTACATTTAAGTAGTTAAGATCTGTTGGTTCGGGATTGTGTTCCAGCGGTATTTGTACTAAAACAAGAAGAAGGCCAGAACCATGGTTCGCACATTAGATACTAATCAGGATGGGCAACTTAAACCTTGGGATCTTGGATCTCTACCAAAGTAGTACTGTCCTATTTAGGCTATTTATAATACTGTAGAGTATTTAAAGAAAAAAAAAACGAACTTATGGACCGGTAACTGAACACGGAGATCGATACTTTAGGGCTGCTACTGACAGTACAGATGGATAGTTCTAACCTCGGAGGTTAACCACTCGTTAGGCCGAGAGAACGTAGTTACACAGGTGATGTCCATAAATTTGTTGGAAGGTTTGAAACAAGCCCAGGACTTCGGGAATATCCTCCACCGAAAAAGTTTCAGATAAATACTCCGTCGTTAAAGCTTATTACAACGGCATAGTCAGCAGTGACTATAATGCTATCCATGATTTCAACTTGATACCTTTAGACTTCAACCTCAGATGCTTAAATATGAGATACACCTACATCAATCCAGTGCCCAAAACATGCTCATTTGTCCTTTCTAGAAAAAACCTGCAGCACTGCCGTGTGTTGGTGACCTGTTTGAAAAGGAATAATAATTAATTGATATAACTACATAATTGCATTTGCCACCTCATTGATGCAGCTCAGTGCAGACGGAGTATATTTGGCCAAGCCCCATGCAGCTCACTTAAACGCAAATGCCCACCTGGTGCCCGGGTGCTTGGAATGGAAATTCTAACATGGTGATCATATTGAAAAGGCTCCGATTCTCCGATCCTCCGAAGCATCTGAGGTCCTAGTCTAGAGCGTGGGGGCTGGTAACCGGAGGATCTACCATTCCTTGCCAAACTCCTCGGAGATCAGCATTCCAAGGTCAAGGACGAGATGCTGAGATTTACTACAGTAGGTCACTACGTTCACCGGAACCTGTGGAGTCCATGCTGATTCGTTCATTTTAAGGGTCTCAGTTGAAGTGGGATGGAGGGTTTGAGTGGGTAGTTTATCATCATCTTATCGTGGTAGGTGAGACAACGATCTTCAAATCTGTCTTAATGGAGTTAAACTGTATATGGATAAAGGTATTGAATGGTAGTATATAATTAGTCTAATATTTGAGTCTTATAATTGTCTCGCTCCATCACACGCACGTTGACATGCTTTGGTCAATGAAGTTAAATGCGACCGGTCCTTGATTACCAACCAACCCCTGAGAGCTGATTATCAAGCCAGCTTCCTCTGACTAGTTAACAAAGATGACAGGGTCGTGGAGTCATCAGAGAAAGCAGTGGCAATTTCATGGACAGGGCTGTGCTTGGTTGGGTTCAGGGGATTAGGGGGTTCCCGAGCCTGCCGGGCCCGCCAGTGACAGGCCCATCAAGGAAAAGAAGCGCCACCAGGGGGCGACAGCAACTACCAGGTGTGAAATTGTAAGACTGGTTTTAAGCCACAGTCAAGTCAAAGGTGGATGGGATTGGTTGAACTGTGGAAAAGGGGGACCGGTAGTGGGTCAACTTACACAATAAACTTGCGACACTAGGGCTGCTGATTATCAGATGATTACGGAAGACAAGGAGCATGGAAATATTTATTATCATAGTACTTGATTCGGCTGAGATACTGAGATAGCATTGAATTGATATGCAAAAGCACATGGGTGCATGCATACTGGAATATCAACTACTGCTGAGTACTTCCAAGGTTCAGGGGGATTTGGTGGAGTGAAGTGGTGGACCCGTGCACTCAGTTGCTCCTTATCGTTCCTGTACAGTCCTGCGGTCTGTAGTGTGCTGGCATGCAAGTTGGACTTGAACCAGATAAATATATGCTTGAAAGGCGATCGCAAGTGCCGGAAGTCCATAATATCGATGTTCCCGAGGTCCTGAAGATATATTTCGAGATCTGGGGTGTGATGCCGTTAAGATATGAAGGATACCTAAATATTGATTTAGATATCAACACAATACAGAAAGGAAATATATAAATACTATAGTCAACGAATAGTCTGTGATATATCGTACTCGTACCGCTGGCTCTAGTGATGAAGCATTAATGATCCACTTGGAGTTGATCCACAGTGGACGAGAGAGGGCTAGAACCGATAGTGGGGATAAATCTGCGACACTTAATTACAGTACTTGATACCATGAGCCAATACTAGTGTATCATGTATCTTGACTTGTCAAGATTCTAGGTCATATTCGATTATGTATGTAGTTCATACATAAGACATAGGTATAGATATGCAGGCTAATCAATTTGGGAGAATAGCAAATGAAATTCAAGAATGGACTAACAATATGTAGGCCTCAACTAAATAAAAAGCAAAGACAGGATACACACAGTACCTATAGATTTGATAAGACAAGATAGAAAACAAGATAGACTGTGATAGGTACAAAACAGAAATGGGGGCAAATCAACCATCAGCCACGAACCAGTTAGGGCTTATAATAGGACTACGCTGTACTTAGAATGGAATAGTGCAACGGCAAGAAAAGTCAAACAGCACATAAAGTGTACGCGTACGTAACTATCTGTGGCAAAAAGGAATTGGGTGAATTCCAAGGTTTCTAGCGTTAAATCCCTAGATCCGATCAAGGATTACTCCGTAAGTAAATTAGAAGGACGATCGAGTTTCAGTTTTCAGAGGATGTAAATCTCAAAGTGTAAATTAATATAAGCGGGTTTACTTAGTAGTAAGAGCCGTGGATCATATAGAAGCGGTCCTTTGTAATAGACTACCCTTGTTACGTCTCAAACTTGACTTACTTATTGAACTCTACTGCTCTACTATCTTATTAATAATATAAATGATAATAATAATAATACTCCGTAATAATAATAATAATATTTTATTCCATAGAAACGAGGAATGAGAGTCACGCTATCCCTGCATGCCTGGTAATAATAACAAGGAACCTGTGTATGTACCTGGTATTTACACGTCGTTCGTTACCATAATTACATACTGAGAGGTCTGAGTGGAGCAACTTCTCAGGGGCCGTGGCAATGTCCTTGGAATTCGGTGGATTTTCTACATCTTCATTGGATATGATCTTTGATAGAGGATCCTCTGATTGGATCATGAGTTTGAGTGGATTGTTAGTATCAAGCTATTGTGCACTGAAGATAATCTTGACTTTATGGCTGTTGGTATTATCATTACATACAGTACTGTTAACCTGGCCTGCATTGTCTGTTTCCCCTGAGCGTGTCGTGTTTGTAGTGGGTACTTGTAAAATATGTGGTCCAACCACATTAATGCAGGTACCATGTACAGGGGCGGGTTACCTCCCGAAAGTAGACGAACCGAAAGTACGTGTACTTCCTTCTCCATTACGGTGACGGTAAATTAGCTACGATTCCCCCGATCCCAAAATAACCCTTACTCGTTATTTTACTTTTCCCCCCCTTCCTCTCGTTCTTTCCTCCTACACCTTCGTTTCTTTGTGGTAGTTTGCTTTTTTTTTTTTGCTCTTTCTAATGGTAGGTATCTTCTTACTTTTTGGAAAGAATCAGAAAAAAAATACGACAGGTCTACCCCTGTTCGCTTCCGTTCGCTCTTTTTGCATCTGGCCCAGTTTCCCCGAGTTTGACACTTGAGGACTTTGCTTCCTGCTTGACATTCTCTTGTTCTTTGCAACAACCCAGTCTCGATATTCTACGACATTGCCTGTGTCAATGATTTAATAATAAGCCGAGTTACACATCAAGAAACAGTAATTCAGTGAATTGGATTGCGACTGAGGTATGAATTTCAAGGCGGGACACCCGGAAACCCTCGCTGATCTTTCACAGAGCTACAACTGCAACTCTCTTTCGCCATGTCCGGATACGCAGGTGGTGCCCATTACGATGACGGCTACGGCCACGCGGCCCAAGGCGACGCCTACTACCAGGACGAACACCATGCGCAGGGTGAACATGCACAGGGTTATTATGACAATAACCAGGAATACGGCGATGGATACTATGACCGAGGGTAAGGAGCTCCTGTGACCCACCGAAGTGATTGTGAATCGACAAAACTGACGGTAATTAACAGAAGCTACGGACACGAAGCTGGCCAGGCCTACGCCGAGGGTGGCTACTACGAAGGTGGTGGTCATCAGGATGAATACTACGGCGATCAATACTACGATCAAGCAGGCGGTCCGGCTCGCCATGGAGGCTCTGAGGAGGATTCCGAGACTTTCAGCGACTTCACCATGAGATCTGAGACCGCCCGTGCGGCCGATATGGATTACTACGGTGGACGCGCTGACGATCGATACAACAGTTATGCCGACAGCCAAGGAGGGTACGGTGGTTACCGTCCCCCTTCTTCCCAGGTCTCGTACGGTGGTAACCGATCATCGGGTGCATCGACCCCTGTCTACGGAATGGAGTACGGAAACGCGTTGCCGGCAGGCCAGCGCTCGCGGGAGCCTTACCCGGCTTGGACCTCAGATGCCCAGATTCCTTTGTCTAAAGAGGAGGTTGAGGACATCTTTTTGGACTTGGTCAACAAGTTCGGTTTCCAGCGTGACAGCATGCGTAACATGTACGACCACATGATGACTCTCCTCGACTCTCGCGCCTCTCGTATGACTCCCAACCAGGCTCTTTTGTCATTGCACGCAGACTACATTGGTGGACACAATGCCAACTACCGGAGATGGTACTTCTCCGCTCACCTCGATCTCGATGACGCCGTGGGTTTCGCCAACATGAAACTTGGCAAGGCGGATCGCAAAACTCGTAAGGCTCGCAAGGCCGCCAGGAAAGCCGCAGCACAGAACCCGGAAGATGAGGACGGAGTCTTGGAAGCGCTCGAAGGTGACAACAGTCTTGAGGCAGCTGAGTACCGGTGGAAGACACGCATGAACCGTATGTCTCAGCATGACCGTGCTCGCCAGATTGCCCTCTATCTGCTCGTCTGGGGAGAGGCTAACCAGGTGCGATTCTTGCCTGAGTGTATTTGCTTTATCTTCAAGTGCGCCGACGACTACTATACCTCCCCCGAGTGTCAAGCCCGCGTGGAGCCAGCTGAGGAGTTTACCTACCTTAACGAGATCATCACTCCTCTCTACCAGTACTGCCGTGACCAGGGTTATGAGATCTTTGAAGGCAAGTACGTCCGTCGTGAACGCGATCACAACCAGATCATCGGTTACGATGATATGAACCAGCTTTTCTGGTACCCCGAGGGTATTGAGCGCATTGGTTTTGAGGACAAGACTCGCCTTGTCGATCTTCCGCCGGCTGAGAGATGGCCCAAGCTCAAGGAAGTGCTTTGGGACAAGGCCTTTTTCAAGACCTACAAGGAAACTCGCTCCTGGTTTCACATGGTTACCAACTTCAACCGTATCTGGGTTATTCACCTGTGCGCCTTCTGGTTCTTCACTGCCTACAACTCCCCTACTCTCTACGTTGGCGGCTATCAGCAACAATGGGACAACAAGCCCCCTGCCTATAAGTACTTGGGTGCTGTTGGTTTCGGTGGTGTCCTGGCCGCCTTCATTCAGATTTTTGCTACGATTTGTGAGTGGTGCTACGTGCCTCGCCGCTGGGCTGGTGCTCAGCACTTGCTTAAGCGCTTTTTCTTCCTTCTCGGTGTCTTCATCATCAATCTTGTGCCCGGTGTCATCATCTTTGGTTTCGTCGACAAGTTTGGAACGGCTGCTGACGCTGTTGGCCTTGCCCTTGGTATTGTCTCGTTCATCCTTGCTCTGATCACTGCAATCTTCTTCGCAGTGCAGCCCCTTGGTGCCCTCTTTGGTAGCTACTTGCGGAAGAACGGTCGCCAGTATGTCGCGAGTCAGACATTCACTGCCAGCTTCCCTCGCCTGCAGGGTAATGACATGTGGATGTCCTACGGTCTTTGGGTTTGCGTCTTCGGTGCCAAGCTTGCTGAGTCGTACTTCTTTTTGACTCTATCTCTGAAGGATCCTATCCGTATCCTCTCCCCAATGACGATTTACGAATGCACTGGTGTGTTGTATATTGGCAACGTCCTGTGCCACAAGCAGCCGCAAGTCTTACTTGGTCTCATGTTCTTCATGGACTTGACCCTGTTTTTCCTTGATAGTTATCTGTGGTATATTATTTGCAACACCATCTTCTCCGTTGCCCGCTCATTCTACCTGGGTGTTTCGATCTGGTCTCCCTGGAGAAACATCTTCTCCCGCCTACCCAAGCGTATTTACTCCAAGGTCCTGGCCACCACTGACATGGAGATAAAGTATAAGCCCAAGGTCCTAATCTCGCAGGTGTGGAATGCCATCATCATTTCTATGTATAGAGAACATCTTTTGGCTATCGACCATGTCCAGAAGCTTTTGTACCACCAGGTCCCGTCTGAGCAAGAAGGCAAGCGTACTCTTCGTGCTCCTACTTTCTTCGTTTCTCAGGAGGATCAGTCCTTCAAAACTGAGTTTTTCCCTGCTGGAAGTGAAGCTGAGCGCCGTATCTCTTTCTTCGCCCAGTCTTTGTCGACTCCCATGCCTGAGCCTCTGCCCGTTGACAACATGCCTACCTTCAGTGTGTTGATTCCCCACTACGGTGAGAAGATCCTTCTCTCGCTGAGGGAAATTATTCGTGAAGATGAGCCGTACTCCCGTGTCACTTTGTTGGAATATTTGAAACAGTTGCACCCCCACGAGTGGGACTGCTTCGTCAAGGACACCAAGATTCTCGCCGATGAGACCTCGCAATTCAACGGCGACAATGAGAAGGGTGAGAAGGATGCTGCGAAGAGTAAGATCGATGATTTGCCCTTCTACTGCATTGGTTTCAAGTCTGCTGCCCCTGAATACACCCTTCGAACTCGTATCTGGGCTTCGCTTCGTTCCCAGACTCTGTACAGAACTGTTTCTGGTTTCATGAACTATAGCCGTGCCATCAAGCTGCTGTACCGTGTTGAGAATCCCGAGGTTGTCCAGATGTTTGGCGGTAACTCCGAAAAGTTGGAACGTGAGTTGGAGCGTATGGCTCGTCGCAAGTTCCGTATCTGTGTCTCCATGCAACGTTATGCAAAGTTTAACAAGGACGAGCGTGAGAACACCGAGTTCCTCCTGCGTGCCTACCCTGACCTCCAGATTGCCTATCTCGATGAAGAGCCCCCAGAGAATGAGGGCGATGAGCCCCGCCTGTACTCTGCTTTGATCGATGGACACTGCGAACTCCTCGAAAACAACATGCGCAAACCCAAGTTCCGCATTCAACTGTCTGGTAACCCTATTCTTGGTGACGGAAAGTCCGACAACCAGAACCACTCCATCATTTTTTACCGTGGTGAATACATTCAGTTGATCGATGCCAATCAGGACAATTATCTGGAAGAGTGTCTCAAGATTCGGAGCGTTCTCGCCGAATTCGAGGAGCTCACCACTGACAACGTCTCTCCCTACACTCCTGGTATCCCCTCCCCTGAAACTGCCCCTGTCGCCATTCTTGGTGCTCGTGAATACATTTTCTCCGAGAACATTGGTGTCCTTGGTGACGTGGCTGCCTCTAAGGAACAGACATTCGGTACCCTCTTCGCTCGTACTCTTTCTCAGGTCGGTGGTAAGCTGCATTACGGTCACCCTGATTTCCTGAATGCTACTTTTATGTGTACTCGTGGTGGTGTCTCCAAGGCTCAAAAGGGTCTGCACCTGAACGAGGATATTTATGCCGGTATGAATGCGCTGCTTCGTGGAGGACGTATCAAGCACTGCGAGTACTTCCAGTGTGGTAAGGGTCGTGACTTGGGTTTCGGCTCCATTCTCAACTTCACAACCAAGATTGGTACTGGTATGGGTGAACAGATGCTGTCTCGCGAGTACTACTACTTGGGAACTCAGCTGCCTCTCGATCGTTTCCTGTCTTTCTACTATGCCCATCCTGGTTTCCATCTCAACAACATGTTTATCATGCTTTCCGTGCAAATGTTCATGCTTGTGTTGATCAATCTTGGTGCTCTCAAGCACGAGACCATCATGTGTCGTTACGACTCGAACTTGCCCATCACCGACCCCCTGCTTCCCACTTACTGCGCCAACCTCCATCCTATTGTCAATTGGGTCAATCGTTGCGTCATATCCATTTTCATTGTGTTCTTCATCTCTCTTGTTCCCCTCGCTGTTCAGGAATTGACTGAGCGCGGTGTTTGGCGCATGGCTACCCGTTTGGCTAAGCATTTCGGCTCTTTCTCATTCATGTTCGAGGTGTTTGTGTGTCAGATTTACGCTCAGGCTGTGCATCAGAACTTGTCCTTTGGTGGTGCTCGTTACATCGGTACAGGCCGTGGATTTGCAACTGCCCGTATTCCATTCGGTGTTCTTTACTCCCGATTCGCTGGACCCTCTATCTACGCCGGCGCTCGTCTCCTGCTGATGCTGCTGTTTGCATCTTCTACAGTTTGGACCGCTGCACTGATTTGGTTTTGGGTATCTCTCCTCGCTTTGATCATTTCGCCCTTCCTCTTCAATCCTCATCAGTTTGCCTGGAACGATTTCTTCATTGACTATCGTGACTACCTTCGCTGGCTTTCTCGCGGAAACTCCCGGTCTCACGCTTCCTCATGGATTGGGTTCTGTCGCTTGTCTCGTACCAGAATCACCGGCTACAAGAAGAAGCTCCTCGGTGTTCCTTCTGAGAAGGGATCTGGAGACATTCCCCGTGCGCGCATCACCAACATCTTCTTCAGTGAAATCGTTGCCCCCCTGGTTGTCGTTGGCGCCACATTTGTCCCTTACTTGTATATCAACTCCCGAACCATGTTTAGTGACAATGTCAAATATGCACCAAACGTCATTGTTCGCATTGCAATTGTTGCATTTGCCCCTGTCGCTGTCAATGCCGGCGTTGCAGGCATGTTCTTCGGTATGGCTTGCTGCATGGGTCCCCTCTTCGGCCTGTGCTGCAAGAAGTTCGGCGCCGTTCTAGCTGCCATTGCCCATGCCATTGCCGTCATTATCCTGATCGTCATGTACCTGGTCTTGTTTGTATTGGAATCGTTCAGCTGGCCCAGAACTGTTTCCGGTCTCATTGCAATGATGGCTATCCAGCGTTTCGTTTACAAGTTGATCATCGCCCTCTGCCTGACCCGTGAATTTAAGAATGACGAGACCAACATCGCTTGGTGGACTGGAAAGTGGTACGGCATGGGCTGGCACTCTCTGTCCCAGCCTGGACGTGAATTCCTGTGCAAGATCACCGAGCTTGGCTACTTTGCCGCTGACTTCATCCTCGGTCACTTTATCCTGTTCTTCATGCTCCCCTTCCTGGCTGTTCCGTATGCGGACAAGTTCCACTCCGTAATTCTCTTCTGGCTGCGTCCAAGGTATGTCAAATCCCAATCACCCATTCAAAATGCCTTCTCTAACAGCTCGTTCCTAGTCGCCAAATTCGCCCTCCTATTTACTCCCTCAAGCAGTCGAAGCTTCGCAAGAGACGGGTGGTTCGTTTCGCTATCTTATACTTCTCAATGCTTCTTCTATACATTGTGCTGATTGCCGCGCCCCTGATTATTCACAATGTCGGCATTGATGTGAGCATGAGAAAAACGCTTTGGAAATCCGTTGGCGTCAGTCCTGGAAATGAGAACAACCAGCTCATGGCCCTTTTACAGCCTTTGGACCATGGCCTCAACGACACCCGGTCCTACCACACTGGTAGCCATCTTCCCCATGGTTACCCGTCTCCCAGCGCAGCAGTATCTCCCACAGCTGGTGACAATAACTTCCACCGTATGCTTTAAAGTCTTCGTCCTCATCAACTTGTATGAAAATGGGTTGTACAGAGTTTCATTTCAGTCTCATTCCTTTCCTCACTTCCTGTTTCCCTGCATTCTTCCTAAATAACCGGCGCACATGTTTTGATATTAATGGCTCCTTGTGGGAATGATTGGTAACCTTGATTGGTTCTGTCATCACCCGAGGCAGTGTACCTTCGTTTTTCCCGCTATCATAGGTTGTTCCTCTTTTCTAAACAATTAACGAAATACAATCTGCATTACTTAACATAGCAATGAAACGACAACGTACTTTTCCCATCCATTTTTCGATTGCGCGTAGTGATTATTAGCATCTAGTAACTTTCAGTCTTCGCCAAGCTGCTCACAAAGCGGGCCGATTATGCAGATGACTATGCACATGTCAGGGGAACATCACGTGACTGATCGTCAGCCACTTACCCGTCTGACTTGCCTCATCTCCTTATCTCGACCCCATTCACTTTCCTCGACCCTTCAAATCTACTGCCATTGGACCACACTTGGCTCCTTGTTTGCGCCCCGAGCGCTATTAATAAATCACCATCATGGATCTCCAGGAGACACAGCGTCTTCTGACCGAATACCTACATGAACTGTCGAACCTTTTCCACCGTGTTCCCGGCTCAGCGATCTTCCTTCGTTACGTTAAATCAAGCTATCAAGATGATCCAATTCGATCTGCGGTCGAGCTGTTCCTGTTCCTCTTCGTTGTCCGCTACCTGCTCGCCCCTAAGTACTCCACCAAGCCTGGTGTGGTGCCCTTGACCGAAGATGAAATCGACGACCTGGTGGATGAGTGGACGCCCGAGCCGTTGGTCGGTAGCACAACTGCCTTGGAGGAGATGGAAGTTGATAAGCGCACCGTAATTGTCGGGTGAGTTTAGAGCCTTCTTGACTTACTGGCATTGGTATTTGTAGGAAATGTATTGATCGATCCCTAATTCACAGCCCTGTCGGTCCCAAATCCAAGCTTACGAACGGTCGTACTGTCACCAATCTCAGCTCCTACAATTTCTACAACTTTAACACAAACGAATCACTCAAGGATCAGGCTATTCAGACCCTTCGCAACTACGGTGTTGGGCCATGTGGCCCGCGTGGTTTCTACGGTACCCAGGATGTTCACTTGAAGACTGAGGCTGATATCGCATCCCACCTGGGCACAGCAGCCTGTATCATGTACTCGCAGGCGTTTTCGACCATCTCCAGTGTTATTCCAGCTTTCTCAAAGCGCGGTGACATTATCGTTGCCGACAAAGGTGTCAGTTTTGCTATTCGAAAGGGTATCCAGATTTCTCGCAGCAGGACGCTGTGGTATGAGCATAACGACATGGAGGATCTGGAGCGTGTACTTGCCAAGATTACCAAGGAACAAGCCCGGAAGCCGCTGACTCGCCGATTCATCATCACCGAGGGAATTTCTGAAACATTCGGTGATATGACAGACTTGCCCAAGATCATCGAGCTGAGACTCAAGTACAAGTTCCGTCTAATTCTGGATGAGACATGGTCTTTTGGTGTTTTGGGTCGTACCGGTCGCGGTATCACCGAGCACCAGAACGTGGATGCTGCTGAAGTTGACATGATCATTGGCTCACTGGCTGGTCCTCTAGTAGGTGGTGGTGGCTTCTGTGCAGGATCTGAAGAGATTGTGCACCATCAGCGTATCTCGGCGTCTGCGTATACTTTCTCTGCTGCCCTCCCAGCTCTCCTTTCGACTACCGCTAGTGCGACTATCAACATTCTCCAGAATAGCCCCGATATCATTTCTCAGCTTCGAGACCTCACCAAGGCTATGCGCGCTCAGCTTGATCCTCGCAGCGATTATGTCTACTGCCCTAGCGCTGTTGAGAATCCTATTCTTATCCTAGTATTGAAGCCTGAGTTTGTGGCTTCTAAGAAGCTCACTTATACTGACCAGCAATTCTTGTTGCAGGATGTTGTTGATGAGGTATGAAGTGACCTTTTCTACAGAAACAGAACCACAATGCTAACCCCTGGATCTTTTTAGTGCCTTGCCAATGGAGTCCTTATTTCCCGCCTCAAGACGCTCCAGGACAACTTCGAGCCTAAGCAAGTCCTCCCTGCCGGACTAAAAGTGTGTGTGACCACCGGTCTCACTAAGAAAGAAATTGAAAAGGCCGGTACAATCATCCGACATGCCATCACCAAGGTTATGGGCAAGAAAAAGTAAATATCTTCTTGCAATATGTTGGTCACAATATAGGCTTTAGCCATACAACGATCGCTCATGCCCGCATGACCTCTGGCACATAAAACGGTTTCACTTTACATTACCAACGCCCTAATGCCCTACACTATCGTCTATTGCTACCCGACTTGTTGATATGCATCTCATCGTTACTTTGTACAACTCTCTTCTTTTCTTCAGCGGCGTATTCATTCTAGAATGTTTAATATTATTACTTTCGCTTCTACACGGACTTCTAAATTTTAAATTGAGACATTCAATGCGGTGCATTCTGCTTCCCCAAGCGCCATTTAACGCCCCTATATAGGTAATTTCCTTTGTGCCCAAGCTGGAATGGCTCACATTCCTCAAACCTGCGACCATGGCACTGGGCGCATTCCTCATCTTCATCTCCGCAAAGAGTTCCCCCCCCCCCCCCCCCCCCTTCGGAAGTGTTTGACTCTCGAATCGATCCTCAACTGCGAACAGACCCTTGATACAAGGGGGGCCTAGAATCCCATTCCAGACGTTACAACACTGAATAGCTATGCCTGGATGGCCCCTTCCCATGATCTGCTGAATGTTGAATAAAACCCTCTTGATCTGCACTGGGACTTGCTTTGTCTGTTTTCCCATATGGCTATCGACTAACCCAGCAGATTCCTCCCAGCATCAACGTGCGATGAGAAATTTAACCCAGGCACTGCTTGCACTGTCTGTTGCCTGTGCTCATGCAGCGTCCCAAGGTGCGTCATATTGATAGGTTGACATTGATCAATGTCATTGCTAATGACTTCGTAGACCCAGGCTCTGGAAACCTGCAACGCCCTCAGGTAGTTGTTTGGGTCGATGAAGATGGAAATCCATTCCGTACAGAGACCCTCTCTGTCTTTACTACGACAATTCGACAAATGGTTAGTAGACAAGCCCCTTGTATAAGACATCGATCCTTGGATGTCATGTTGATTCATTTAGCCTACAACCTTCCCATCCCAATCAACACCCACAAAAATCGCCAGCCAGACTCTATTCACACAAACAAGACCACAACCGACAGAGAGTGATACACATCTAGCAGGCACCAGACCCGAAAAGCACCCACTGCCAAATTATAACCCTCCACATCATGAACCGACTCGACCCAACTCCGACAACCGTCCGTACGGCATATCCTACTCCCCCTACAATGCAGACAGAAGCTGCAAAACCCAAGAAGAGGTAAACCAAGACGTCGCAAAACTCGCCGAATACTCCTTCATCCGTATCTATGGCACAGACTGCGACCAAGCAAAAACTCTAGCAACAGCAGCGCGCCTCCACACCATGCAAGTATTTGGCGGAATATACGACCTCACGGATTTCCCAAACAGTCTCAAAGCCTTCGATGAAGCCGCAACACTGCCAAATGGCAAGAAAGACTGGGCCGTCTTTCACACCATAGCCATCGGCAACGAACTAGTCAACAGCAACATGTACTCTCCAGCCGAAGTAACCGCAGCCCTAAGTGAAGCAAGAGGTTATCTTCGCAGCTACGGATACAATGGACCCGTAGTAACAGTGGACACATTCTCCGTCCTCCTAAAACACCCGGACCTATGCCACGCCTCAGACTACTGTGCCGCAAACTGCCACGCTTTCTTCGACAACACGCAACAGCCGCATAATGCAGGCCCTTACGCGCTGGAACAGGCACACGCTGTTTCAGCCGCAGCTGGTGGGAAAAGGACCGTGATTACGGAATCGGGCTGGCCTCATGCTGGGTTGACGAATGGTGCTGCGGTTCCGTCGAGGGATAATCAGCAGGTTGCTGTTGAGAGTTTGAAGAGTAGCTTTGCGCATCGCGGGGATGATCTTGTGCTTTTTACGGCTTTTGATGATTTGTGGAAACCGGATAATCAGTTTACATTTGATGCCGAACGGTTTTGGGGTATTAATGAGAGGTAATCCTATGTCTGATATTGCTGGCTTTACTCGTTACTTTTGGATCACCGACCTTGGTATCAAGGTCTCTTTTCTTTTCTTTTCTTTTCTTTTTTTTTTTTTTTTTTTGTTGCGTTTTGGTGTATATAGTTTACTTCTTTTTAGATACATGTCAACAAAGTTAAGCAATCTCGAGGCCTTATTTGTACCCAAGTAGGCATCGACCGAACTTCCAATCTAACAAGGTTAGAGCCCCCAAAGTTATCCATTCCCGTCCTCGGAATGTCTACACATGCGCATGAAATAATTCAAATCTTAAATACTTCCATCCGTCTTGCTTCCATGGATATATACATAGTACTTAGTTTCAACATTGGAAATAAATCCTGTCACCTTGAGATAGGAGAGAGACCGGGATGGGAGATCTAACGATCCATGTCTATTTCGGATTCTGGGTTCTACTTTGGGACCATGTCAACGAGAACAAGCCCTCAAGAGTCTATTCTGTCTATGAAATTGCAAGTATACACACGAGTCAATCCTGTCCATATCAAAGGAATCAAACCAATCCGTAGACAGAGAAGTCAAGACACGATTGCAGTCCAGACTTCAAGGACGACAGCAATCCTATCTTCTGGAGAGTAAGAGCATTTGCAATTTTTGGTTTGTTTTACTGAAGAAAGCCAAAGAGATTTTATTTTCTCTTCTAATCTTGACCCTAGAAGCCTTTTTGGCTCGAAGCCTAGGCTGAGGGAGTGCAGGGGTATGTTAGGGGAATGGTTGAAAGCAGAACCAAAAGAGGAATAGAGAGAAGAGGAGCAACACTGTGACACATGTTGAGATAAGGTGAGAGAGCATGAGCAATGGCCGATAGAAAGACCCAGGGGAAAGGTGAAGAGGCGAAAGTACAAAAAGGGGAGAGCGTGGACTTCATGAGCACGTACAATGTAGAATGAAGAAGAGAAAACACCTGATGCTAGTAAAGGATAAGGAAACCCCGTATAGTCATTAGATCTCATTTCGAAGATCCTCATGAGAGTTAGGTTGGGATGTCGGATCCCGGTCTTTAGCCTTGCGTCGGGACGGGGCAGGAACAAAGTCGAAAAAGCGGTATTTAGAAGTCTCCTTTGACACACTAGTTCTGCGAGCCTTGGGGGTTTCGGAAAATTCGAGGGAGTAAGTAGAGGAGTTTTTAGAGCTGCCGGTACTATCACGAGCATCGGACCACCGGGGTACGGTGAACGGCATGCGACTTTGATCCCAGGTAGCAGAAGACGAACTGGGTGGCGTATCATCTTCGTCCGGCGCAACATCGGTTGATTTACGAGACATGGGTAGTCGATTAGCGAAGACGACCGATCCGCGCTGAACAGAGCCAGGCGTAGATATTGGGCCGCTCGATTCAGGAGCTGGCGTGGTCGGTTTACTTGAGGTCTCATCGTAGAAAGTAATGGCTCGCTCCATGGAATCTACTAGTTCTTCCCACTTGACTTCAAGGTTTCCATTTGGTCGCTCCGCTTGTTCAGCTTCATCTAAGCAATCCTCCGTGCGTTCCTGTAAGTGAAGGGCCAATTGGTGGAATTTGGCGAGGGCTGGGTCAATCTCATCCAACTCGGCCAGGCGCTCCGGGACAACCTCTAGCCAGATACGAATCAAGTTCGCAAAGCATCGGGATTGGTCGATCAGGAATGGAAGACTAGGGAAGCCTTCACGTGAGGTGGCCGGCAGTCGGCCCAGAATCTGATTGGGGGTTGTATATGAAGGAGTTGAGATAGGCACCGGGGGATTAACCGGGACGTCGCAGATATTATCAACGTATTGCTTAAAGTCAGCACGATTCCCAATCAGGAACTTGTTCATGGGCTCCATCCATGGTTCCTTATTTCCAAAAGTCGTCATATTGGCCAAGCCCTGCAGGGCCTTAGCAATGAGGGTTAAAGTGCGCTGGGCACGCGGACGGGGATGGTCTTTCAAGAGCCCAAACAGTTTGGGGTTGAGAATGGCTGGGCAAAAGAAGCGCAAGAATAAGAACCCCGAAACACTACTATACGTCACAGAACGCAAGAAATCGCCATAGCGGTCATCTGCACATGCCCGGACGTGCCGGAAGATTCGCCTGAGTTCAGAAGGACATCTTGTCCACGAATTAGCAATGGCTTTCCAGACGCCAGTGGTAAGGCTAATGAGGATTCGCCAGTTTCGGTCGAGGTCTTCTGCGCGTGGCACTCGAGCTGGGTCAACTTCACACTCGGGATCACTCTCGTCAATCTCACGTAGTCGCTCTCCGATCGTGTCTTCAAGATATTCTTTTCCAAGACGACGCATGTGTAAGTCAAGTGTCTTTGTCAGGAGCGAGTTTCCACGGAAGAGCAGATTAGCTTCCACCGTCGCCGTCCGCCCCATATCCCTTACGAGAACATTACGATCATGACCAGCGCCTCCAGAATCAGTCGTGTGAATCCTTGTTGTGTATCGCAGATGGTTGGAGGTGGAGTCTTTGTGGACACCGTCAATCTCGTCTTCAACCAGCGCAGAGATCCAGTCAGCTGTTACGTTTGACACCTGGTAGATATTCAAAAGCGTCTCAGCCATCTGAGTTAGCTCGGAAGACATCACTTGAGCCATGTTGATTGTCAGGCCATTGTTGAAGGATCGGAGAAGGTTTGACATGGGTGTGTATTCTTCAGACATCAACACCACCGTCTCCTCCATTCGCACTTTCATGAACATTTCGCCAACTGCCTGATCTTGGTCGTCTAAAACAGGCCACCACTTTTCGGTATCGACTCCAGGCTCTAATTCATCCAGACGCAGATCTACGCGACCGAAAATGGCATCTTTCGTAGATATTTCAATGTCATCCAGCATGTTGACCATATTAACTTCCTGTGTGGATGTGTATGTCCCATGCGCTACGAGTGTCCAGTCTCGGTGCGTCGGATTGAGTGTCTTGACGAGAATTGAAGCGTGGGAGAGAACGGGCGGCAGATCACTGAAAGTAAAATCTTCGCGCCAGAACGGGTTTGTGGTACGATATTTGACAGCAGTCTTGGCACGTATCTCCCCATCCAACAGCACTTCAGTATAATAGTCGCTGGTATTTGGTGAAGATGGTGTTGAGCAGTTATGTGACTTGGAGTGCTTCCGACTTCGGGGGGTTTCTTGCTTAATATTGAAAAGCTTTGCCTCTGTAACCCTCAAGTTCAGAATTCTTTCGATACGGAACATATCTTTAATGTGGGACGTCTCGGGCTCGGCCTCTGGCGTCTTATGAACATCCTCGACCTGCGTATGCGGGGATTCGGGTCCATATAGCTCAGGAATGGTGAACGCACGTAGCAGGACAAACCAGACTTCAAACAGAACACGGGTTTCCAAGGCTAGATAGATTGGATGCATCGCAGGATCATTGACGGGATGGGCTGTATATTGTGGATATATGGCAATACAGAACTCATCGTCAAGTACTGACGAGTCCAACTGCTGGATAGCACATCGAGATAATTGTGAGAGATGAACAGTGACAACGAGAGAAACGTCCGTCTCCGTGAAAAGTTTGAAAAAGCCATTCTCCTGAAGTGTGCAGCCCACACGTTGCCACGAGGAAGAAAGGGCGCGTGACTGTCGATATGTCGACACACGCCGTGCAGAGATTGGTCGTGCACCAGAAGCAGTTGGTTTATCCCATAAAAGCATCTTTCCAACCTTGATGATTGCGGCATCTTTTTGATTCACGCTTTCCGAGTTTCGTCGACGCTCGGAAATGCGTCGGTCCCCAATCACAACCAATTGAGGTTTAGTCATCTTGTTTTGAACACCCTTGGGACGTATAGGCTGCCAGCAAAGCAGAGCAGCAAGCCAGGAATCAAAAGTTTCGTTCACATGCGGTCGTAATTGAATTCCCAATCCAGAGGTAAAAGTATGTACGCTTAGATATGTAGTTGCAAGTTCCGCATCGTACAAGGTTCGAACGCGGCAGCCGCGAAGATCAGGGATCAATGTCTTCGCTAATGCAGGCTCGCCCTTCGCCTGATATATTAGACTTCCAGTCGCGACGTTGATCGCGCAGTACCCGGATGTCCAGGCATTTGAAGCCCATGCATTGTTTGAAGCTGTTCGAAAGGATAGGATTCCGTGCATTCGACCACAGGTGGTCTTCATAAGTTGTAAAATTTTTGCAGCCTCGGTGGTTGAGAGTGGAGTTCCGAAGGACACTTGATTTCGAGAGCCTGGGGTGGCCCGATTATTGCCAGGGGATTTGCTGAGTCGGTGGCGATCGGCGTGTTTCCCCGATTGAATCGATGGAAATCCGATGGACGAGCTAGAATCCTCAGATCGCTTAGGTTCGCTAGTTGTCGACTTATGTTGAGACGAACTAGAGGCATTGATCGACCCAATTCGTGACCGTGTTTTCCCGCTGTTGGATGGGCCATCAGGGCGCTGTTCATCTAAAGTGGTTGTCCGCGATCGTGTGCGCTGGCTCCTCCCCTCCGTCGACGGTGGATCTTCTTCAGTACGTTCAAAGGCTCGCGATCGCATCGTGGACCGAGGTGAAGGCGCGCTGTGGTGGTTGAGGTAGTCGGTGTCGGACAATGGTGAATTTGCCTCCGGAGTCACCGTTCGAATGGCAGTATCTCGAAAATTATCTGGGTAGACCATACCATGGCGGTCTTGGGAGGATGATTTCTTGCTTGATCTTCGTTCCACTGGTCGGCTATATAGCGCTTGGTGTATGGAATTCCGCTTGTAGCCGTTTGGGTTATTATCTTGGTCCATTATGGTCAGTTGTCGCTCAGTACAGAGTCGACGGTGAATGTGGAAAAGCTGCCTGTTCTGGGAGGAAGCGCGCTTTCAGGGTCCACACAGCCTCAGCACCCAGTGGGTGGGGAGACACCGTACTCCGTAGATATTATTATGCCCAACCGCCCGTAAACAGCTGAGAGTCGCGTTTTTCCAGAAAGAAAGTTGCTATGAGAACACATGGAGTCTAGTAGGAGGGACTGGCTCGAAATCGTACATTCGGTCGAAACGGGAAAAGGGATCAAGGGAGGGTACGTCGATTGTCTGAGAGATACAGGGACTTATAAGTAATGCTTCCACAGTAATCGCCCTCAATTGCGATAATGTCACTAAAGCGATATCAGTTTCTGAACCAAAGCCGAAGAATTGGAGTGGGAAGGGCGTGATAACATTGAGAGGGGAAAGGAGAAGAGGGGGCGCCAACGAAAAAGGTGCTAAAGAACCGTAGCCGGCATCACAGAACATGGAAACGGACACACACCTTCATCGGTCTCTTTTCAAATTGAAGATGAGTATATTATTGGTTGAGGATCTTCTCAGTGTGAGGTTTCGTTTGAAGCGGGTTTGTGTGCGTCTTTGCGGTTTGCAGATCCTTGATCCCCACCCAGAAAGAGGAAGACGGCAAAGCGACCTCTAGAGTCTTGATACAAAGAGTGGGTATGAGTAAAATTGATGGGCCAAAATAGAAAGTGACAGGGGGAGATATGTAAGAAGACGGAAGAGAGAGGAAGAGAGAGAGGGTAAGGAGGGGGATAGTGGATACTAACGTGTAGTTCAGTTAAGGAGAAATTAACCGCAACTTCGCATTGACCGCAAGTTCAACGGTGCAGGAATTTCACAAGTCCTTAATTTTAATTCTTAAAAAGATTCCGATCTTCTAGAAATACTCACCTCGCACTCCTTCCAGGTACCATGCAATCCTGCTTAAGCCGATGTTAGACTACACCAATCGGGGCTGCAGAGTGTTTGGCACTAGAAGAGGTACTGGAAGAAGTTGAATCCCACCGTTTTCCCCTTTCCGAACTAGAGGCTTTGGAAGAGTTTAGAGGACAAGGCGTACTATGATACTCCATTACGACACGCCTATGAGGTGGCGGGTTCTACCGAGTACTATGTATAGTATAACTTAGGGCAAAAGCTACTGACCACCAACAAACATCCCAAACGTCGATCAGACCCTATTTTCGGTAGTGTGTACAGTGTAATACAATTGACTGGACTGGATTTCGCTTTAGCCCCAAAGTGGATGAAATCTCTTGTCCTTTGATCTGAATTGACCTTCTTCTGCCCATTGCTCTCCACCGATGTCAAAAGTACATACACGTTAATAATTAGGATCAAATACTACCTCTCATTGGTTATGTGATGGTAGATAGTAGAAGTCTTCAAGGGATGCAGAGACAAAAGAGGGTCAAAACTAAGAGGTATGGCATGGTCCTAGAGTACCCGGTACCAGGCATCAGGATATGAGCTCCATAATGGGGCCAAGTAGCATGTACCTCAAAGGTCAGGTCGTCACATGAGAAAATTCCGAGAGGCCGAGAAGTGGATAGATTCTAGAAAATAGCGGCATCCTTTCCTATCTTAGTGGGCATTTAAGGGGCCAGAATCCATTTGGTGGAGTCGTTGAGACCAAAAGAGGCAATCCCCGCACGTTCTATGACTCAGCATTCATATACCTCGTGATCTATGCCACACCGCTTTCTTCTATCTTAAATAGTTACTTACTAGTAACCACTGACTACTCCGTACTATTTATTATACCTATACCAACTAGGTAATTTTGCAAATTACCTAGATCTTGATAAGAAGTTACTCCGGACTTATATCTCTAGTACTAGTAGTGACTATAATTAGACACCAGGACAAAGTAGACTTCAGACTTCTTCACTCCAATTCTGGTATATATCAGGCACCAAGGCACTTAATATTATGTCATTCAAATCATGGAGATCAGCCGCGCAAGATACACCCTAGAGTTCACGTGGACGTGATCAGGCGCCTCAGATCACGATATCATTTTGAGATCAAATAATAATCATACTCCTTCGAATGACCTAGTCCTAACTTCTTGACTCTTGATTGAGAGCCTTTCTCTTCATAGTAGTGGAAACACCCCTCTTTCTCCGCACTCAAAGTACCCTCCGATTACAACAACAATGATCTAGTACGGAAGCTATTAGATCAGAGTTAACCTGGTTTAAATATGATGTCCTCTAATGTCCTGTCGCGCTTCCTTCCCCCAACAGACTCACCGTCAGTCTACGAAGCTATTCAAGAACACGAGTTATCTGATTCCTCCGATATCGAACAACGTGCGGGGAGGGATCCGGCATCAAGTAACCATGACAATTTCAGTGACGGGGAGCTGGAGGATGCCCTAGTAAATGCAAGGGACAGCCAGCTGTCAAGCCCAACCGCTGCCTTGCTAGGTCCTGGTCCCGAACCAAGATCGGCACCTCACTTCCCTCGTGGCTCTCCCACGGTCTCGCGTCGTCATAAACCCTCCAAACCCCGGTGGATGACACTGGAATCACAGCACGGCTATGAATTTGATGATCGGGATGAAGACGTACCTCTCTCTCTGCTGGTGGAAGGCCACGAAGAGGAAGACCTCAAGGCGCGGCTTCCTCCGCCCCCGCAGATGATGCCTAGTTATCCCAGAAGTCCCAGCCCCCAGTCTCCTTCACACCATGATCTTCCTCGCTGGGAATCAATTCGTACCAGAGGTAGTCCACCATGGTCCCGTTGGTTAGGGGGACAACACCCGAACCTTGTAATTTCCGACCCAAAGGAGAAAGCTCTGATGCGATGGGCAGCTCTCACGGATTTGGACCTCTTTTTGCAGGATGTGTATGACTATTATCTTGGGAAAGGATTATGGGCCATTCAGCTAGACAGAGCTCTTAACCTTCTGTATGTTATCAATTTACCGATGGCAACGTTTATTTGGGACTAACTACCGCAGAACTATCGCGTTTACTTTGGGAATCGCATTCTTTCTCACACAATGTATCGATTATCACAAAGTGCGTGGCAGCCGGTCTCTAGACGAGATCCTAATTCCACAATGCACGTCAAAGACGTCGGGCACTATTTCATTTATTGTTTGGATTTCCACTTTTGCCTTGATCTACAAGACCTTCCAGTTTGCGGTGGATACTTACAGACTCAAACACCTACACGACTTCTTCTACTATCTACTAGGAGTCTCTGACCCGGAGGTTCAGACGATCTCCTGGCAGGAAGTAGTCAGCCGATTGATGACCCTACGAGATTCCAACGCGATGACAGCCTTAAATGCCCCCGAAAACCACCGCCAGTTCACAGGCACTCAGTCAAAGCAGAGAATGGATGCCCATGACATCGCAAATCGGCTGATGCGCAGGGAAAACTACATGATCGCCCTGGTCAACAAAGATATCCTTAACCTCACTCTGCCCATCCCATTCCTTCGGAATCGACAGCTGTTCTCTAGGACTTTGGAGTGGAATCTCAACCAGTGCATCATGGACTATGTATTCAACGAAAAAGGGCATGTTCGCAAGTTGTTCCTTACAGATACCCATCGCAGGGTACTCAGTGACGGACTACGTCGGCGTTTCATCTTCGCCGGCTTCATGAACATCTTTATGGCCCCATTCCTCGTCTTCTACTTCCTGATCATGTATTTCCTCCAGTATTTCAATGAGTTTAAGAGTAATCCGGGCGAGATCGGAACGCGCAGATACACCCCACTGGCAGAGTGGAAATTTCGCGAATTCAATGAGGTCTTCCATATGTTTACCCGCCGTCTCAACATGTCCTTGCCATTTGCCAGTCGGTACATCGACCAATTCCCTAAATACAAGACGATCCAGCTTGCTCGCTTCGTTGCGTTTGTTTCCGGCTCTTTAGCCTCAGTGCTTGCCTTAGCGTCGGTGATAGACCCAGAAATGTTTCTAGGGTTTGAGATTACCCATGATCGGACTGTTCTCTTCTATCTTGGCATATTTGGTACAGTGTGGGCGGTTGCCCACGGTGTGGTAGGCCAGGACAATGAAGTCTATGATCCCGAGTTTGCCATTCGTGAGCTTATCGATTTTACCCATTATTTCCCTGCGACATGGAAAGGGCGGCTACACAGTGACGATGTGCGTCAGGAATTTGCCGCACTGTATCAGATGAAACTTGTGATCTTCGTGGAGGAGATCCTGAGTATGATATTTACACCTTTTGTGTTGTGGTTCAGCCTGCCCAAATGCAGCGATCGATTGATCGATTTCTTCCGCGAGTTCACTGTACACGTGGATGGTGTGGGCCATGTGTGCTCGTTCGCAGTATTCGATTTCAAGAAGGGGTCGAATGTAATGCCACAAGGTCAGCGAAATGATGGAAAATTAGACATCCGAGAGAACTACTTCTCAACCAAGGATGGCAAGATGCTTGCTTCATACTATGGCTTTTTAGATCAGTATGGTCCAAACCATCAGCCTGTTGGTCGACGACCGTTTCACCCACCACCGGGGCTACCTACACTTGGGTCTCCTGCAACTGATCTGGGAGGGTTCACCGACAGATACGATGCGAAACGACCTGGACAGACAGTAGGTTTCGGTCATTCCATACTTGGTGGCGCTTCCAAATTCAGGCCGATGCTCGCAGGCGATCATCGCTCACCAGCAGCCTCCATGCTCCTTGACCCACATCACCAACCCTCTTCCCCCGACCTTCGTTTCACGCAGACGCATATGAAACGCGCCAATGTTCTGCGGGATGTCGCGAGGTCTCAGTATCAGATGAAACATCCCATATATGACGCAGAAGAACCTCTATCTCAAGAAATCCCGAAATCTAATCTTGCAGGGGCTTCTAGTGGAAATTTTGACACAGTCAGTAACCCCGATAACTCATGGCGCATGAATCCAGACGGCATTGAAGAGGATGCCGAAGAAGATGAGGATATTGATCAAATCACCGGTGGTGCTGGTGTGCTAGGTCTCCTTCAGCAATTTCAGAAGACCAACACCGATGGCAGACGACCTACCGTTGGAATTTAAATGTTACTTGAAGTTGCTGATCTAGACTACCAAGCATCATCTGTTGACAGATGCTTTTATGAGATGTTGAGGCGTTTGGAGTGTGGTTTAGCGGTTTTTTGCAGAACGGACCTTTGTCCTTTTTCGGCCTTTTAGATTAGAGTAGGACTCCCAATTACCTATTTTTACAACATCTATTTCTGCCGTCTCTTGTATGAGGTGCATATCTATTGATGATAGATCAGTCTGTCAAATGATGTACTCCAGGGCTTAATTTGCAGTGTTACTTATATGGCTAGTCCATTATTCTGATATCATCTTTTCTATACATCTAATTACTTAGTTGTACAGGTCACTCTCACCATGTCTTTTCTCCGACTTGGTATAAGTAGCCGAGGGTCAATAGTCTCAGTGTTTGCTGTTATCAGAGTAGACGATTATAAATATCAAATTATATAATCAATCTAATGTTAACTAACTATTTAGCTATTCCAATATTTATTTAGATAATTAGTTTTTTAAATAAATAAATATTGAAAATAAGTAGTTACATGTTCGTATAGGATGCGTATACAGTAAGTGGATACTCCGACCTCCGCATCCTTGCATTGTAGTCTCGTGACAGCCGAACTGCAACTTTTCTTGTCTTCTAATCCCCCCTTTTATAGATGGGATTAACGATCCAGCATGCTTCGTTCACGTCGTTACCGCGTACTTTTAGTATTCGCGGTCATTTTTGTCCTGTCATTTATCCATTTCTCTCGGTCGCGCGATTGGAGTAGTATCATCGTCGAGACCAACGAGGGCCATTCGCCTGAATCCGCTAATCCCGCAGATCAGCTAGCTAAAACTGATTCATCCGCTTCAGCTGGAAAGGTTGACTCCAATTCTCTCCCGAAAGATCCGCCAAAATCTAATTCCCCTGTCTCCTCTTCCTCCGGAAATAAAAACAAACCAGAATGGCCTGCTACTTCCAGCTCTGAGACGAAAGAGAATCAGGCTCCAGGAGGTGATTCTCACAGCAGTACTCCTGGCAAGACCCTCGAGAAAGTCACTACGAAAGTCTCTACGAAGATCCTCGAAAAGGAGGAAATCGACAATGGGGGTACTGGCAGAGTGGTGGCGAAGCACCCAAATACAGGGATATCAGCACCCAGATGGAAGAAATTCCCTGAGAGATTCCCAGTTTCTATGGAGGAATTGATCAAGCTGCCCAAAGATCAGCCTAAGGTCATTTCCAGGTTGCAGGCCAAATTTAAAGATGAGACAACCTCGGACAAACAGGAGCGGTTGCAGCGACTGAGCGCCATCGCGGCGGAATTCAAGCACGCGTGGCAGGGATACAAGAAGGTCGCAATGGGCCACGACGAACTCAAGCCTTTGACAGCAGAGTTTGAGGATCCATTCAATGGCTGGGGCGCAACGTTGGTCGATTCACTCGATACATTGTATATTATGGGAATGAAGGAAGAATTTACAGAGGCTGTAGATACCGTTGGCAAGATCGACTTTACCACCTCGCCCAGAGAGGACATTCCCATGTTCGAAACTGTGATCCGGTATTTGGGTGGTTTATTGGGTGCTTACGATATCTCGGGACAGAGGCACGCGGTCTTGTTGGAAAAGGCCGAGCAACTCGCCGAGGTATTGATTGGCGCTTTTGACACGCCGAATCGCATGCCAGTATTATATTACCGCTGGACTCCGTGAGTTGTGGATCATCTGCGATATGTTATTGAGAGTTTGCGTTGCTGACACTGTTCTATAGGGACCACGTTGACCGTCCCCACCGAGCCTCATCTAGAGCGTCTCTAGCAGAACTCGGATCTCTTTCCTTGGAATTTACCCGTCTTGCCCAATTGACAAAGCGTGATAAGTATTATGATGCGATTGCTCGTGTCACGAACGAATTAGAGAAGCTCCAAGATGACACTAGTCTTCCGGGCCTGTGGCCAACCCGTCTCAATGCCCAGGGCTGCGCAAAGTATGAGCCTCTTCTTACTGATCCTGTTGCGGAAGTCGGAGCTCCGACTCGAAAAAGTCCAGATTCCTCTACCACGAAAGGAGAACCTACTAGTGCTTCTCTGAAACGCTCGGTACCGACCGAGTCAAGTAATCCTTCGAAGTTGATCTCTCGAGATCCCGAGATCGACCTCAGTGTAGCCGAACCTGCTGTTTACGGTAGCGAGGCAGAAGCCCAGACAGACACGTGTGATGGCGGACTGCTGCTTCCTACCGCACTCCGTGACAACAAGTATACTTTGGCCGGACTGGCCGACTCAACCTATGAATATTTGCCCAAGGAGTACCTATTGCTAGGAGGCGTGAAAGATCAGTACAAGAAGATGTACAAGAAAGCCATGGATGCAGCCCGCGGAAACTTGCTCTTCAGACCCATGATCAAGGGTGGACGGGATGTCCGTTTTATGGCGTCCACCAACTCACTGGATCCTTCTTCAAAGGGTGTAGATCCTTCGCGTGATATCGCCTATGAAAGTCATCATTTAACATGCTTCGTTGGAGGAATGATGGCCATAGGGGCCAAAACCTTTGGAATCGAGGGTGACATGGATATCGCATCGAAGCTGACCGACGGCTGCGTGTGGGCGTACGAAACGACCACCACCGGATTGATGCCCGAAAGGTTCCGGCTCATGCCCTGTGGAAAAGGAAAGGCCTGTGACTGGGACGAAGCAAGCTACGATGCCGAAGTGAAACGCTTTGGACATATCTCAGATTCTGAAGCCGAGGCCAAGTTCCGCTCCGGAGAAACGGCTTATGGGCAGTCCTACGGCGGCCGGGTGAAATTGAACGCGGATACCGAGTCAAAGAAATCTGGCACGAACGACCACAGCGTTCCTCTTCCTATGCCGGGATCACAGAATCCTCATGACCAGGAGCCAGCTTCCAAGCGTGACATCCTGGTTGGAGGAGGATTCGCTAATGTATCTGCAGCTGCTCCGCCAGCAGGTTCTGACGAGACTGAGCGTATTGAGAACCGGGATACACCTCGTATTCCTCAATCCCCCGCTCTATCAAAATCTGATCCAAGTGGTCTTCTACCCTCCGGCATGGTCAGCATCCCCTCAGCCCAGTACTACCTTCGACCCGAAGCCATCGAGTCTGTGTTTATCATGTTCCGTATAACGGGTGATGAGGCCTGGCGGCGCAAGGGGTGGAATATGTTTGAGGCGATTGTGAAGCATACACGAACGGAACTGGCTCATGCAGCCATTGGGGACGTGATGTCCCAAAAGCCAACCCAGAAGGACACCATGGAGTCTTTCTGGCTAGCAGAAACTCTCAAATATTTCTATCTACTGTTCAGCGATCCCAGTGTGGTGGATCTTGATAAATACGTCTTGTGAGTGTTCTACTGATGTTAACAACTTCTACGACTGGAATAATTACTGACTGCTTTCTTAAAGAAACACTGAAGCACACCCGTTCCTCCGCCCGACCTGATTATATACATTTGAACGTTATCTCTTGATATAGTAATACCAAAATTGCATAAATTCTTTCTCTCGTACAATTTAAGAGATGTTGCATAAAATCTATAATGCGTTTTTCTTCCAGAATCTTCAATATGATGATCTGGCTAAAAAAAAAAAAAAAAAAACATCTATGTAGAAAGGTAGATATCAGTTCTGTACTATTGCTACTGAAGGTTAGTGTGGGCCGAAGTGGGAATCTCCCCGCCTCCAAAACACATCGTCTCCAACCTCCTCTAATCCGTACAAGGTAACGGGATGCGTGCTCTGCCACAACCCTGCAGAAGCAGATTGAGCTCGCTGGGAAATGGAGCACGAAGTATTGGAGCCCGAGCAGTTCTGGGATGGTATGTTTTCTATGCCCTTACGACAATAATTGATTATGCGGACCTTTCTTGATCCCTGTCTACTAACACTGCGCAGATCTCCAAGCGATCGTTTCCAAGCCTTGCGACTCCGAAGACCTAATTGACGATGCTCTCCGAGAATATCTGAGTTTCATAACAAAATTCAAGGGTAAATTTCCCATCTCTGAGCCACTTCTTACTGCGCAAACCGGCTGTTTCACAGCTTGTCATGATTGAGCTGGACTGGACTGAACTGAATTGACTTTCTTCGTGTAGATGAATTCCTCCCGGGCGAATATGACATTTCGCGCTGTTCCTACAAACTGTTCGTGTCGAGCATCTTCGAAGCTCATACAGATTATGTCCGCCGCCAGATTATCTACGGTCTTTTACAGGTACCGAATATACACACCTGAACCCATCAAATAACCGAACGTGCGCTTATTTCCTACTCAACATTAACTAGGAAGACGATCCGAACACACTACATGTCATAGTATCTTTTCTCCTCTTCGACGGTCGCCAGAATGAAGTCGTGCTCAAGATGCTGAATGAGGAGGGCGCATTTGCGCGTCTCTTGGAGTTAATACAAGCAGTGCGAAGAGATGACTTGGATGGCGGTCTGCACCGAATTCTTATGGATTTGATCTATGAGATGTCGCGGATTCAGCGCATGAAGATTGAGGATTTGGGTACGTTTGGTATATTCATGCCAATGGGTTTGCAGATGACCTGAGACTTAAAACAGTGCTAGTCGACGATAACTTCATTCGATGTCTTTTTGATATTATTGAAGACCTTTCATACGATGTGACGGATCCTTATCATTATCCCGTTATCCGGGTCCTGGTGAGTGTTCAAATTGGTGTCAAAGATTGAACCGCAGCTGATTTTTTGCAGCTTGTTTTGAATGAACAATTCATGATATCGGCTCATGACCCAGTGGATGACAGGTTTCCTGGAAGTCAATTGACCAATAAAGTCATCAAGGTTCTGTCTGTGTATGGCAGCTTATACAAGACTTTCGGCGAGAATATCATTCTACTCATCAACCGTGAAGGGGAAACATCGTTGCAGTTACTGACCCTCAAGCTGCTTTATCTGATTTTCACTACCCCCAGTACCTACGAGTATTTCTTCACCAATGATCTTCATGTGCTGGTGGACATCTTGATTCGAAATTTGCTGGATCTGCCCGAGGAGGCATCAGCACTTCGACACACATATTTGCGTGTGTTATACCCACTTTTAGCTCATACTCAGCTGCGACTTCCACCACACTACAAGCGGGAAGAGCTTAGGAAGACACTCAATATCCTCGTCCGGGGCCAAGTGTCTTACGGAAACGAAACTGACCATGATGAAAAGATGATGCACTTTGAAGAGGTGGATGATACTACACGGCGTTTAGTGACTCGATGTGCAACGGTAGAGTGGTTGCGCAACATGGAGCAACCTGACACCACGCCTATTCCAGATGCCCCAATTCCAGCAGTCACTGCGTCAATCGATACAGTTCTTGACGAAGCTCTCCAGGAATCTCCCACTGAAATTGCGGGATCACTCGGAGAATCACTTGATCTAAGTCGCACCGTCTCGTGCGCCAGTAGTATCCCTGAGTCACCAACGAGAATGGACTCACGAGGCTCATCCGTGGCGCCGGATTTCCGGGGGATATTCAGGGCCACCGCACGACTAGGAATGAACTTGGAACCGGCAAACTCCTCTACTTTAAGTGTCCAGGCCGTTGCAGCACAGCACGTGAAACCAGGCATCATCACGCCCAGCCGAAAAGATAATCATCCCGCCAACGTCACAGATGCACCCATCATCCGTCCGCCAAAGATCAGACCCGAACCGCCCAAATCCCGGCGCTGGCGAGGGCGTCGTCTAGGCGCAGATGATGATGAACATTCCGCCGGCACAAGTAGTGACCATAACACCATCCCCGAGGGTATAGAGATCGGACCAACATCCCACACAGCCCCAACAACACCTGCACCTACAACACCCGTCACTTCCCAACCACCCCCTGTAGACCGGCGTAATTCCACCACAAGCTCCCACCTTATGCCGCCAGTACCCGGCCATTCACGCCGGTCTGCATCTAATCCACCCCCAGCTGTTCCTCCACCCCGCCGATCTCACTCCACCACACCATCATCCTATCAGCAGGTCCCGCCTGTAGCTATAATTTCATCAATGACAATGCCAAGCAAGCATGGACAAAAACCTCCGCCGCCTAAAGCTAGACGATGGGGTCGTGGTAAGGCACAACATGGTCAGACCGACTCTATGGAGAGTGGAACGAGCAGTGGTAGCCTGGCAAGAGAAGGATCCGAGATAGTTGAGACTACCCTGCAGCCGCCAGAGGAGCCAGTGGTGCCACTCTCTGATCCATTTTCCCCCACTTCCCCAAGCTCACCGACGCTACTGGTCTCACCTACTGATGTTGAACATCATGGACTCAATGGTGGGACTGGATCTGTACCGTTGAGTGTAGAGGAGGCCGTGCAGAATATGTCTTTGAACTAAGCTGGCGCTTTTCATAATTGCTTGAATATTAATACGAAAGTTAGATAGTTTCCAAATATCATAAGAAGCACAATATTGAACAGTGGGGCTCTGCTACTAGTGCTTATTGCGCAGGTACTTAAATTCGGAAATGCTCTTGATTAAATGAATAGATTCAACTGATTGTAAATCGGAAAACATGTCTTATCGTGCATGTTATTCGATTGCTTCTGGGGCTAATAATGTTCGTCATTTCTCAAGGTCGAGCTTTCCCCGATTAGGTGCCCTCAACGTCTCCAGTTCCCGATTAGGATCCCGCCAGTTTTGTTATGATCATAACAGCCTTTTAGCTGACTCATACTTGAAGAGGGAATCTCTTAAGTTGAACTCTTCTTCTTTTTCCCCTCGACACGCTTTCTCACTCAACCAATTTTCTCGATTCTCCAGTACTGCACGCCGGATGAATCTTTTTGACCTGCAGCCGGTGGCGTTGCTGCTCCACCCAGCTGCGCTCACCAAACATCTCCAAATTATCCTGAAGAGCGACTCTTCCACAAAAAGTATCAATGCTATCAATTCACACATTCTTCATCTAGCACACACAGAGGCGGTTCCCCATTCCGTATACCGTGTCTGGCTGTCTAATGCCTGCAAATATGAGCCCACTCTACTTTATGGTGCTCTTCGTGACCAGGCAGCTGGAGTTCGCATAGCAGCAATCAAAATTATCTCAAACATTTTCACCAAACCTTCTCGGAAAGAGCGCGGGTGGGACTCACTCGGAGGCGCGCAGGGCATCAAGGAAATTCTCGATGGACTCCCCTTAGTCGAAGTGAGTTCCTTCGTCAAAGCCATTTGCCAAGGTGGCTACAACGCCGGGGGCAGGGATTTGCTAGCGACATGTTTTGATGAGCTCGTAGCTCTGATCGACGCATCTGATACATGGACTTCGAGATCATTATCATCATATGTAGCCCCGCTGTATTCTCGTTGCACTTCCAAGAAAGTGGCTGAGATCTTGAATTCCGAGGCTACTAGTCCGGACAAATTTTACCGCGATGCCAGTCGACTACATCCAAACCTCTTCAGACAGGTGGCGATTGGTGTTGTGAAAAGCGACCCGCGAAAACAAATCAAGATTTTGCAGGATTGCGCTGAAATCTTAGTGGCATCGAAAGAAGCATACAACCCGGTTTATTCCACTAAAATCCAATCGGAAATCTTCTCTCCAGGTCTGAGATTTGGCGTGGATATATTATCGTATATGAAGACCATCGAGCCTGAATTTTGCAAAGGGAATATGCCCCGTCAATGGATCACGCTAGTCTTAAACCTCGCGATTCGCCGCGGAGTACCATTTGATACGATCATGCCCATTATAAAATGCGGCTTAGATATATCCCGACTTGTGTCATCCCATAATTGGTTGGATTCGCCTCTTGCAAAAGATGTAGTTCGGTGCTGGTCGATGATACGGTTTGGTACATTTAAGGATATTCCACCATTCCATCCAGTCATGACAAAGACACATGCAGCATCCCCTTCGCGGCCCAGTGCTGTGAACGAAGTTGCACTGGAACAAATTTTACTAGATCAAGTGTTGAATCTCGAAGACCATGGGCTTTCTGAAAATATGCAGGCGAACTTGATTGACCGTCTCACGCGACTGCTCAACAATGTACACAGCCAGGGAAGGCTCCAACTGCTACAACTTGTTTGCAAACATGCACCTAACCTTAATTTTGATCTTACTGCATGGCCTCCATCCGAAAAAGAGAGGGAGCTTTTCCCGATATGGGATTATCGTATTCTGGCACTGTTGGATCCAGGACACTCCAAGGTCCTCTTCCAACGACAACTGAAAATTCACAGCTGTGAAACCTTTTTATCAAACACTTTGATCAAGCAGAACTCGTGGAATATGAGTTGGGAGCTACAATGCACTCTTTGGGCAAGCTGGGAGCGTACAACCGCCAAATCAGGAGCTGAATTTCCAGTCACTCTTCAAGGTATTTAAGATTCAAACTAGCCATGCAAGATCAAATTGACTAACAATATATAGCTCTTGCCGAGATGAAGAAACGAGCTATGCGGGGACGAGAATACAATGAGCGCTTAAAGTGGGCAAAATTGGCTATAAAGCTTGCCTCTGAGACAAAGTCTGTGGAGATTTTTTGTGAAGTCGTGGATTGGAGTAAGCGGTATCTACGGGATCCGGTATGTGACGCTCTTTTCTCATCGAAACTACATAATATTAACCTTTATGATATATACAGCAAGTATTTCCCGACATCTTGCATACTATTCACACGTCAGCTGGCCTCATTCTCGCATGCGGGCCCGACACGCGGACTGCGAAACTGGCTTCGATATCAGATGTCCGAGCCGATGTGCAGAGGGCAAATCTGGCTTTGAAGGGCCTACTTGAGAGTTGCATGCTTTTGCTTCGCGAGCCTTGGGCTAAACCCCTGATGAGAAGTATGACAAATATGGTTGGTTCCATGTTCAACACTATCCTCGATCTGCGGTTTAATGCGGTGAAATATTACCTCAGTGACGAGCTAGCCACAGAGTCTGACCTAGTTGAAACTTTACTCGACTCCTTACTGCCAATTATCATCGACTTTGAACGCGAAGGAAACAGGGAAGGCCAGGCAGTTTTCAGTTGGAGCGGCCCAGCGGGACTAATCAAATTTTTCAAGCGCCCTGTTAGCCCTAGTCGCGTGAACCTGTCATTTGTAGACCGACTCCAGAAGGCAAGGGATGAACTGTGGAAAGACCTACGTGTGCGTCTTAACCCCGATGTCTGCATTTTGGGACCTGGCTGGCCTCGCGGTCTTTCGATACAGAATTTGACTGCAGGCAAAGTGGAATGGCTATACCATGCATTGGAGCGTCCCCAAGAAGCACCATTCTTATCTTCCAGGGCAAATGAGATCCTTTTCAGCCGAAGGGATATTGTCATCGCCGCGATACCGCAGGTCGTTGAACCAAATCGTGATTTTGTGGATAGCTTGGGCGTCGCAATTCGTGCTACAGTTTCATTAGGAGAAGAAGAAGACAAGGTGAAGTGGCTCACGCGTATCTGGGAGCATTATTCCTCAGTTTTGCACGAACATCCTTTACACCTGGAGCTTTTCCAAGAATGGATGGTTGGTCTTCTTGGTAACGCGCATGAATTGATCAGTGTCATTCAGCCTCCTGTTCTGCCAGCACCAGACTTACTATTGTCGAGAGTTCCAACCGGATCAGAGCTGACGGAATGGGATCCACAACAAGATGTTGAGGATATGGTGGAAATCGATGAGCACTTAGTGAATGAAGAAAGGCCGAGGGAAATACCCTGCATCTTTCTCAATTGCCTCATGCAAGGCAGCATACGGTCTAGAGATCGAGTTGTCCGCACCAGAGCTATAAAGACTAGGGCAAGAACAAACCCCCTTGCAATTTGGGAAGGCTTTTCTGCATCGAATAACGAAGGCAGGTCTGGTCTTTTCAACAATCAAGAAGCCATCAGATTGTCTGCTCTGCTATACCTGGACACTTTCGCCTCACAGTCACGGCTTCTGAAGATGGGATTTCCCGATACCGAAGGTTCTCGCTACGGACCAACGTATTTGGCAGACGAGTTTATCACACGAGTGGCTAATAAGGATGACCCTTCATGGCCCATGTTTAAGGCAGTTGAGGCTCTGAAGAGAGGGCCCCGTGATGTCCCAGCTCAGATATTGAGAGACCTTATCTGCTCGTTGCTGGATACATTGAAAGCATCACCGGATGCTGAAAATTACCCAAGCCTCTTAGAGTGTACACTGGACCTGATCAAGGTCCTATTGCACAGCAGTCAACCCCAACTCGTGGTAGAAGTGGTATCCAGAGTATGGACAGAGTTTCCAAATGACTCTTCGAGCCACCGCAAAGTGAGTCTCTCAAAGATTGGAAGATTCCTCACCCCGAACCAGGCTGAGGACCTGGTGGATAGCCTTGTTGGCAATGCGTGCGAAGCACTCGGAAATAAGAAAGCAATAGTCAAGATTACAACCTTGAAGATGATTGTACAAGGTCTTACCGAAGCGGACTTCCTTGCGCCTTCAACTCGACTACTCCACTTGGAGAAAATTTGCAGCTCCAGTAGCCAACTTGACGTCCGCGTGGAGATAGTCAATTCTGCTTTCGAGTTGCTCAAGCAATTTTGCAACGCTGAGCCGTTCAAGGTTTTGTCCAGGATTGCCTTGTCTGCCGCGGGGCCTAGCGAGAGAGACATGGCAAGTGAACATGACTGGCAGGAAGCGGAGGCTGGAGGTCCACTGATTCCCATCCTGGATGATCAGCGTCCCATCCTAGAGACGATAATCGAATACCCCAACAAAGTCCCAGACAAGCTACGTTCAGAATATGTCCAAAAGGTCATATTGCCTTTGGTTACAGAATCTGTTCGCCAGCACACCAGGTGGATGAACATCTTGCTCGCAAGACTCGGACTTTCACTTTCAGATCTCGGCCTAACCGACTCAGACATCGGCCCTTTCTCCCCCGATCTGGTGGATCTGGTTGTCCGTAAATGGGCAAACTATCTCCCAGGTACATATCTGCAGGAGCATCGCGGCTGGGCACTCTCTTATTTGCACCGCGACTCTTTCAATCAAATCCATGAAGCATTCAAATGGACCTCGGACCCGGTTAAGAATGATGTTGATGTGCAGGGTCACTTACAATGCCTTCTCGAGTCCCAACGCTCTAGATGTCCTTTCCGGTTTGCGTATCAATACTCCTCACTTGTGAAGGGCAAAGAACCAAATGGCATCACTCCAGAGCTTGTGCTTGATGAATTTGTTTACAGAGTCAATGTGTTCACCAGGTCTCCAATCGCCTACAATTCCTTTTTGAATAAATACAGCATCCATCCAGGCTACATGTTGGCAGTTTTGCACGGGTTGAGACAGGCAAGAGAGTACAACAGCAAAGATAACTGCCCTCATGATATTTCATTTTTCACAAAGCTCATGACCAGTATCGTCGACGCTGCCGAACTGGTCCGGAAAGAAGGATGGTCACCAGGCTTGACCGCTCATCCAGTGACTATTCCAACAAAAATGGAGTACGAGATTGAGCTGCTTCCATCACCACGTTCGAAAATAATATCATCGTCCGATTCGCCATTGGATGCATTTTTGTCTGGCATTGATGGATTGATCTGCAAGTACGCTGCAGACCCTGTATTGGTAATGAAGGTCGATGCCTTTGCGCCGATCTTGGCCGAAGTCGAGCAAAAGGAAAAAGAAGGCTTTGCTTTAAAGCTTGGAGAGTACTGCGGTGATGAACATGACCAACATAGGCACGTGAAGACCTGGGTCAGGGCGAAATTAGCAGTGATGGTGCTTCCGGACAGAAGTGGGTGGAACCCGCTACCGCTGAGTAGCGCTTCACTCGATATGATCGAAAAGTGGAAGGGCAGTGACATTGAAATGGTCCGACAGCTTGCATGGGCATGGGATTGGGATAGCAATGGCTCTTACGTGCCTAGGCCGTACAATGGACTCGAGTAAATTTGAGTCTGTTCATGCTTAGCTTCCTACCTAGTTAGTGGTCTGCCTTTTTACATCTTCTTTCTGCCTTTTTCGCCCAGCTACATCCCACCTCAATTCTTCACTCCTTAAGTATCATTTGTAAATCTCAAGTGATAGAAGAATGATGGTGTTTTCAATTGTACATATAGAAAGTATGAATGGTCCAGTCAACCTGAGCATTGGGATGAGCGATCATGATGATAAATAGCCTTTATAAATATAATACAAGAGCACAGAAGAAACAACCTTGGAATGCCAGAATATATGCCCAGATATACAAAATCAAACTTTCAGCCCCCAACTCCTCCCAACCCCAATAGCAGAACTACTCAAAAACCCAATGCATTGACTAACAGCGTTGAACTTCAGCGCAAGAGCCTCCTTATCCTCGAACCGACGCTCTACATAAGATGCAGTCTCTGACAGATCGGCCGTAGTATCACGAGTCATGAAAACCTCAGCACTGGCATAGACGGCTGACACGGCTACGCGGCGGGTATACCAAGCCGAGTTGACAGCAGGGTCATCAGCCAATAAGAGAATATCATTTGAGAGGGCGTGGAGTTCTGCTATGGAGAGTGGGATATTTCCGAGTAAAGACATATGGGCTAGAGCCTATACGGTGAAAAAGGGTTAGTGGGAATCCAGTGGGATCATGGATTTAAAGAAAGACCTACGCCTTGCCATTGTTCCCGGATAGCGTCATTCATCTTTAACCTCTCCATAATAAGCGCCTTGATCTTCTCGTCAACCCCAAGAGCCTGTGGTTCGATGCCGCGCTCAGCGGCAATGCGATTGAACAGTGCACCCTCCTCAACCTTGCCACGTAGTAGGCCACGACGACTGGCAAGCCAGAAAAGGATCAAGTCCAATTCACCGCGGGGAAGCAATTGGACCGAGACATCGAGGAAGCCTGCGTCGTGGGCGCCGAGGGTGAGGGATATAGCTGTAAATCCGTGGGTTGGGACATGGGAGAGGGCCGCAGTTAGGATTGCAGCTTGGCTATTTGTGTAATCATAGTCTGGGAGGCGTGGATGAAGGGCTGAGTGGTATTTGCGGGTTGTTGTGGGTGTAAGGCTAGTGTTGAAGACTGATGGTGAGATTCGTGTTTGGAATAGTGTCGGGGGTCGCGGGGTGCAGGAGTTTAGAGTTGGGCGAATATGGCGAGCTTGTAGAGAAATGGATTGAAGAGCCTTTCTTGATAAAGAAGAATGGGTGATTGAAGCCATTGTGGTCAGGTGATTGGGGTTTGGATTAAATCAAGGTCGACAGGTGTAGGATGCGTTATCAGCGCGGTAATAGCCATGGAGCCCGAAAGGCCAATAGTACACCACTGAATTTTTTCCTTTCGGGCAGCCTCCTTTGCCTTCTTTTCTTTCTGAGCACCATTCAATCAATACTCTATTAACCTGATGCAGCCTAACTAGTAGCGCATGACTATGCAGGCGATTTCTGAGCAGCATTTCCCACCGCTTTCCTCGACGCCAGGGATCACAGGGCGGTGTTCTCTTGGCTTCTTCGGCTCTTGATTTAGGATACTAAAATATAAATATCGGTTCACAGATGTCGAAAGATATTCAAATAAAATTATTTCGTCACATTCTAATTTTTCTTTCTATGTCCAAGCCTTGCTCGACACTATGACGCACATTCAAACGAAAGTCGAATTGCTTCAAGCAGAAGTGGATGGAAATGATCAGAGTTTCTTTCGCATCCTAGTTAATGGTCAAAATATAAAATATGTCACTATAGACCCTGGCCTTTACGAGGTGGACGACATGTGCTTTGGCCCCTCGCTAGCTTAATTTCTACCCGCTCTACCTGATGGAGATTGGAATGATGCAATGGTGACCAAAAATGAACAGACGGGCCAACCTCATTTTGACGATGCCAGACGGACTGCTTTCCCTGGCGTTAAGAACACCTGGAACGGAACTTCTGTGGATTATATGGATATCCAGGTGGGAGACAAGTTGACAACGGGCATTTATGAAGTCAGATGCCCCAGGTTCGATGAAGTAGTTGTGGCTAAATTCGCTCGCTTTGAATGGGAGATTCTATATCTAGAGAGTGAGACCATGGCTTACCAATGGATCGAGGGCAATAATATTGGTCCCCGATTCCTTGGCCATTTAATGGAACATGGCCGTGTGATCGGATTCTTGATGGAACGCATCAAGAATGTCCAGCATGCTAGCATTGAGGACCTTGAGTCTTGTCAAAAGACACTGTCACGATTACATAGCTTAGGGATCCGACACGGAGACATAAACCGGTTCAACTTTCTTATTCGTGATTCAACAGCTGTTTTAATCGATTTTGAAACGGCACAAAAGTATGTCGACCAAGATGCGCTTCTAAAAGAGCTTGAAGATTTACCGAATTCACTAGAAGATTTATCAGGTCGAGGTGGGGAGAGCGTATTTGAATAACTCTTCTTATATATTACCATCAGAGTTTTTGGCTCACGCTACTTATGATGTTTTAAATTTATTTTAAATTTAGATAGTTTACACTATATAATGAACCTAGTCCTTTAGTGAACACAAGAAATATTTATTAAAGTAGTTTCCTGCCGTAGAATCACTACAGATCTCCGGCCTACAGCCGTCACGGGAACCAGCGGACAAGATGAGTGCGGAACATGGCTACTGTCCATTGCAAAATGCGAGGTGCGGGCGCGTACAGGGCTCATTGGGCGTAGGAGTAGGCGAAGGAATCAACTAGTAAGCCGACTTAGCGGCTCATAAAGTGTCAGTATACCGGTGGATTTAGCAAGGTCGATGAGAGGCTAACGCCCACTTCTAACACCTATTACAGGAAACGCTTTACGCCCCTATAATATCTTTGTGTTCTCTTGAAGTGGTTGTAAAATCTGGTTTTTCATTCATGGTGAGGACTAGCTCTTTATCCTACAAGTTGCTATTCTGTCTGAGACGAATGTGTTCCATCGTCTAAGACAGAAGAGTCGGTAAAGAAGGAACATCACTGTTATATGCATACTATTCAAGGTTGTCGTTTGCGATACACTCTGAACAGGGATTCGTGATATAAACCGGGGTGTCGTTTGTCCGATATCCCAACATAAAGGTAGTAATAAGCGTTATAGCAGGAAGCTATGCTGGCGGAAGAAATAGATAACGTGAGATTTTAATTACATAAATAGATAAAACTTTGGACAGCAAATAGTCAGCGAGCTAGTATAATCGCACTAATGAATGGCAATAGGAGATAAGAAGCACTTTGGTATAGAAGCAATTAGTTGAGCTTTCAAAAATCAAAAATTAAAAATGATTTGTAGACGATAAGGTGATAGAGAACTCTCCTCTCCCATTCAAGTTAATTATCAATATTCATCTCATATAACTAGTTGAGTGCAAATAATCTGACGTTGCTATATTCAGACACGCGACGAGTATATCATGTGTTAATCCCGTGACCTTCCGTACAAACGACCGACTGAGATCTCTAGCATCCTAACTGTATACGCATGATTTTTCTGTTAAGAGAGCCTAGTGGCTAGCTGTTAAGCCTCAATGGGAATCTCGAATTGAGGTACAGGAGAGATCCATGACTGGCAAATTGCAAAATCAAAACTCTGCTAAGGACGCTTGCCCTCATCAATTGATCAATTTATCGATGGAATTCAAGCCATCCACCTGGACAGAGAAATCATGATTCAGGTAGCTCGTAGTTGCCGTGTACTCACTGTACTGTTTGTTACGGCTTTACAGGTGCTATCACTAGATGAAGAACCTCTCATGAGGCCAATGGCCCACACTATCCATACACATCCCAACGGCATTGCTCATGAGGGCAGCTATTTCGAGACAGTCAGTAGATGATCTATAGTGCCTAAGTTCATAGGCGATGTAACAAGTGACAAGGTATTCCATGGTCTAGGAATCGAGACTTACTGAAGTGCATCCATCCCAAAGACAATATGCCATTATTTCTCCAGAACCCGGCCAACACCGAAACTATCTTTCAAATAGGTCATTGTCATATACTGAAGTATCCGTTGGGAAAACTCCTTAGGTTGCGTTCAGATACGCTCATGAGCCACCGCAAACTGACCGCAGCAAACGTTACCGATTTCGTGGGACACTTTTTCGACGGGCATATTAAATAGCTCTTGGTATACATCTGCGAATATGCTCAGATATTGTCCTTGTCAATATCGGTTCCTGCTGGATTAAGAAGACTGATACCTACTGGACAGCCTGGGTTATGCTGACACAAAACAAGGACTTTCTAGCTTTTTTACAGTAAATGGCCCAAAAGATCATTATGCCATTGTTTAGCGTTTGCGTGCATATGGATTGTTCTTGTATAGTACCATATCAAACTACCCATTTCCATGGGTGAATTACATAGAATACTTCGCCTATTACATGAATCCATCGTATAGAAAGTATAAGGCAATTAAATACCGTAAATGATCAAGGTCACGACTGGTTAATAATAGAATCAGAATCAAATCTTAAGATTACGAATGGTAAATACGAGGGTGATAGACGCCCCAGGTGAGCTGCTAGGCCATAGCGAAAGTTTTTCAAACAGGAGATATTCCTAAGAATTAATTCTTTCCATTGGATTTAATTTAGTGGCTCTTTCAAACCACTTGATCTCTTTAGCCTTCTTCAAAATATTTTAGTCTTCTCTTTCAAGGTTATTTTAATTCTAAGGTAAATTCCTGTCTAACGTTCCCATAATTACAGCAATGATGCTTTCAAGGGCACTATTGGTGTCTTCATGGCATTTTCATTTGCTAGTGCCGCTATCACTATTCCTTTGGATATAAAGTTACGCGTCAGCTAAGGTAAAATATAGCTGACGATTTTCAGACCCTGAAAGAATACCTATGGATAATCTCGAACAATGCCTATACCCAGGTAACTTTTCAAGCTTGAAAATTCTCTTAAACTTAGGTAGATGCTACCTGTGGCTCCAAACATTCATGTCAGCCCTAAAAATAGGGCTGTTGTTGTTTGTACTACTATTTGCTAAGTCCACAATGGGCGTGTATTTAGTAGATCCTTTCCCACCCCTAGATAGAGAATTCAGATTCTTCTACATTTGACGATTGGATGGTCAGATTTTGGGCTGGCAAGTAGTAACATTCTGCTAATATTTACTTGCAAGATTCATCATTCATGGTATCGGCTATTCGGTCAGACATAGGCCCTTGGCCCCTTGAGTCCTTCCAAGTTTTCAATCTAGGCAAGACCCTAAAATGTGGCAGCGGTGTGGCCCTTGAAGATTGCTCCATAGTTTAAACTTCAATAATATCCACCATGGATAACCTTGGAAAGAGGTAAAAAATACCTCTAGGGCTTTCCTTTATTGCTTTTTGATTCTTGAGGTTGTGAAGTTTTGGATTTCTTAGGAGGGACAGCCTATAGGACTAAGGACTCCACCAGGCCACCTCCATATTCATCCACTAGGTATATTCAATGTCACCCGTGGACCTAATTTCGAGTCGGATGGCAGTTTAGTTCCTTGCGCAGAGTTGATGGACCAACCTCGGGCACTTCTAACAGCCCTGAAAAGGAAACAATAGAGTGAAAAAGTATAGATACTGAGTGAGGTTGATTTTTTACGAGGCTGAAACTTTGGACCCATCAGGTTCTAACAAAGTTCGATGTCCCACTAGATATACTCAGATCTAGGGACAAAAACTTTCTTTCATCGCCCCCCACATACCTAGACAGTAATAATCGGAAAATATTAGTGGGTCAGGGAGAGGTCCAAGCTGAAGCTTGAAGCTTGGTCGTGAATTCGAAGGCGTAAATCCTGGAAGCGTCTTGGGATAACATGACAGGCCTAATATTCAAGTCAGATCTTCCAGTCCGAAGCGCTCTTGTAAATTGAATGTAGAGCATGGAAAGGCCAGTGGTAAGAGAAAAGTTCAGATGCCTAGGTGGAGAAAAGTAGGTCCACTTACACTGCTTCCAGTGTCTATTTGTGGCTTATGTAGATCTAAAGCTAGATGATTGACTAGACCTAGAGAGGAATGTTGGAATCGTAGGTCACAAAGCTATGAAATTGATTAGTGAGAGTTGAGGTAAGTCTGGAAGAAGGGAAAATAAAGATATTCGTCACATTACTCAGGGTTATTTCCAAGCTTACAAGAAATTCTAGTATCATAATAACTAGAACAAACAGACCATATGGACGAGCGAATTGCAATCATAGGCACGGCTTGCCGATTCCCAGGCTCAGCAAACAATCCCTCCAAACTCTGGGACCTCCTACGGGAGCCAAAAGATGTTGTCCGCGAATATCCCCCTGAAAGACTCAACTTTTCGAACTTTTACAATGAAGATGGCGAGTCTCACGGTCGAACAGATGTACAGAAGCGATCCTACCTCTTGCAAGAAGATGTTAGACTCTTTGATGCACCTTTCTTCCGTGTTAATCCAAAAGAAGCTTCTGGAATGGATCCTCAGCACCGTATTCTCTTGGAAGTGGTTTACGAGGCCTTCGAAGCAGCAGGTCTACCACTTCACGTGGTCAATGGCTCACAGACCTCCGTACATGTTGGCAGTATGACCGATGATTACTACACCATCCAGGCTCGTGACCCTGATACAATGGACAGCCATGCAGCTACCGGCCTGTCTCGCAGTATCTTGTCCAATCGAGTCTCCTATACATTTGACCTCAAGGGACCGTCTATGACCATTGACACTGCATGCTCGAGCTCACTTGTCGCCCTACATTTGGCAGTCCAGAGTCTTCGAAAGGGAGAGGCGACTCAAGCCGTTGTGGCTGGTGTCAATTTGCTCCTCGACCCCCATTGGTTTATCACCGAGTCTTCTCTGCATATGCTATCCCCCGACTCTCGCTCACGCATGTGGGATAAGAGCGCAAATGGATATGCCCGTGGAGACGGCTGCGCCGCCGTGGTACTAAAGCCTCTCAGCCAAGCCATTCGAGATGGTGACTATATTGAATGTATAATTCGAGAAACCGGTGTCAACTCGGATGGTACTACCAATGGTATCACTATGCCAAGTCCAACCGCACAAGCTGCTCTTATAAGGCAGACTTACAAAAATGCTGGTCTAGATATCGTAAAAGATCGCTGCCAATACTTTGAATGCCATGGTACTGGCACGCAGGCTGGTGACCCGGTTGAAGCTCGAGCTATTCGAGATGCATTTTTCCCAAGTGAAACTACAAGCGAGAACGTCCCCATGTACTGTGGTTCAATCAAGACAATTATTGGTCATCTTGAAGGATGTGCGGGACTCGCAGGTATCTTGAAGGCGTCACTTGCAGTTCAAAACAAAATCATCCCACCAAATATGTACTTCAATGAGCTGAACCCGACAGTGAAGCCATTTTACACTAATCTTTGTGTGCCAACAAATGCTGTTTCATGGCCAGAGACGAATGGAATGCCTCGTCGGGCAAGTGTCAACAGTTTTGGCTTTGGTGGGACCAACGCTCACGCTATTATCGAAAGCTTTGATAGCCCACCGCAACTGCCAATGGAACCTTCACAAAATGTCTCTTCAGAGGCAAAGCAAAATGAAGATGGGCTAGTAACACCAAAATTTGTTGGACCGTTTGTGTTCTCAGGAAAGACCCGCCGCTCTTTGGTCAACTCGCTCAAGGGGATGCTGGACTATCTTCATGGCAGCAAAACACTGAGCTTGGATACCCTCAGCCATGTTCTGCAGTCAAAAAGAACTCACTTTTCTCATCGCATTGCAATTGCTGCATCTCAAGATCGTAAGCAGCTTATAGAACGACTCAAAAACCAAATCAGTATAGAGGCAAACATCCCGGCCGATGGCTATTTTGGCGTAAGAGCCTTGAATACTGCCAATTTAGCAGATGGGCCCAGAATACTCGGTATTTTCACTGGACAGGTAAGTTCAAATCATGAGGTCCAAGAAGAGCTTAGAGCTAATGCAAGTTATCTGTAGGGAGCACAAGCAGCTCAAATGGGCTATAAGTTGTTGAGACATTGTGCGCTTTTCCGAGACTCAATTCGAAAATGTGAAGAGGCATTGGCAGCACTGCCCGAGGCACCTGAATGGTCACTATACAAAGAGCTGAGTGCTCCCAAGAATCAGTCACGCGTTGCAGAAGCACAAATATCGCAACCGCTTTGTACCGCCATTCAGATTGCCCTCATTGACCTTCTAAAGGCGGTAGGCGTAAGTTTCGCTGCTGTCGTCGGTCACTCTTCAGGTGAGATTGGAGCAGCATACGCAGCTGGGATTTTGGGGTTAAGCGACGCCATGGGCATTGCGTACTACCGAGGTTACGTCGCACATATAGCCCGGGGACCGGATGGAAACAAGGGCGGCATGTTGGCTGTGGCCATGTCGTTCACCGATGCGACTGAACTTTGCTCCGAGGAACAATTTTCTGGAAGAGTCAATGTCGCAGCGAGCAACGCCCCGTCTAGCGTCACCTTATCCGGTGATATGGACGCAATCAAAGAAATCAAAGAGCATTTGGACGGACGTCAAATTCAGGGCCGGGAGCTCAGAGTTGATACCGCATATCACTCACCGCAAATGTTGCGCTGCTCAGAGCAGTACCTGGGATATCTCAAAAACCTTCAAATCAAAGTTCAAGATCCGACGCCAGGTTGTGTATGGTTTTCGAGTGTACGACGGAACACAGCTATACTCAAAGAAAATCTTGCTGAGAGCCACCTGGATAGCTCTTATTGGGTTGACAATATGGTGCAGCCAGTTCTGTTTTCTGAAGCCGTGGAATTCGCTGTCAAAAGCAGCTCGTCCCCATTTAGTCTTGCTCTAGAGGTTGGGCCGCATCCAGCTCTGAAAGGTCCAGTAAATCAGACACTCAAGCCCTTGAAGATTGAATCTTTGCCATATACAGGTTGCTTGGAGCGTGGTGAAGGCGGCATTGATACTCTATCAGCGGTCATTGGTATGGTTTGGAGCTATCTAGGACATAATTCTGTCAAATTCTGTGAATGGCGTAAGGCCTTCGGCATGAATTCTCAGGTGCCAATGCTGAAAGACCTGCCTGCCTACCCTTGGGATCATGATCAGGTTTACTGGCACGAATCCCGCCTCTCTCACAATTACCGTGTAGCCAATCAACCTCCCCATAGTCTGCTCGGACGCCCACGGGAAGATTTGCCCCTCGAGAAAACGTGGAGAAACATCTTCAATCTGAGTGAGATGCCCTGGATTAGAGGCCATACATTCCAAGGTCAGGTGCTGTTCCCAGCAGCTGGATATGTCACTCTTGTCACAGAGGCAGCCAAACTTTTCTTGCAAGATCGGCCATTGAAGCTTTTGGAAATCCGAGATGTGGCTATTCCCAAGGCACTGGTCATAGGTGAAGACAAAGGTGTCGAAATCTTATTCACCATCCGCAGTAAGATTTCTCCTATCTCAGCACCCGAAGGTTCTGTACTGGAGGCGAAGTTCTTTGCACATATCTGCCCCAATGAGAGAGTCCTCGAAAAAACCTGCAGTGGTCGCCTCCTGATTCATATAGGAAAATCTCAGCCGGATGATTTGCCGTCTAAGAGCCTTTCGAAGGCAGAGCTCACGCCGCTCAGCGTAGAAAGGTTTCACCGTGCTGTCTCAGCGATAGGATTGGGATATTATGGACCTTTCCGAGCATTGAAATCAGTCAGTAGGTCATGGGGACATGCCAAAGGAACAGCTTCATGGGCCGAGAAGGATCTTGAGATCGGCTGCGCTCTTCACCCTGCCCTCATGGATGTCGCCTTTCAGACAGGCTTAGCAACATTTTTGTCTACCGCTGAAAGGGCAATGGGAAGCCCGTATCTTCCAGTCAAAATCCAGCGCATTATTATCGATCCTAATCAAATATACCACAATGCGTCTGGGGCAACTAATATCGACATCGAGGCCTCGATGTTGAACTCTGAGATAAGTGCCGTTGATGTTGATATCGGTGTGTGCGTCGCCATGGAAGAGGGTAATGTCGCCTCCATTCAGATTGAAGGACTTACCTTGAAAGCCATTGCGGAGGCCCAGGAATCAGATGACCGAAACCTTTTCGTCAGAAGCATTTGGGATACTGATACTACGTATGGCTTGACCGCCCCATCTGTGACAGGTCTCGATCGAAGGGTATCAGTCCAAATGTCCGACGTGTATGAGCGGATCACCCTGTTTTACATGCAGAACTTGGTGCAGCAAGTGAATACAGACGATCTAAGCAACGCAAAGTGGTACCACCGTGAACTGATTCGTTTCATTAAATCTACAGTGGTTGCGATTCGTGAGGGTCGATATACTCCCTCCTTCAAGAAGGAGTGGTTGGATGACAGTTACGAGACCATTAGGGAATTCCAAAGTCTTTATCCTCACGACATCGATGTTTCTATGTTGACTGCTGTCGGTGAGAATTTGTCTTCCGTTGTACGAGGAAAGTCTGAGATGATCGAGCACATGCTCAAGGACGGCCTCCTCAGTCGACTGTACAAAGAAAGCGGAGGACTTACTGCATGCAATGAGTACGTGGCTGAAATCATGCGTCAAATCAGCTACAAGCATCCTAGGATCAAAATCTTGGAAATTGGAGCGGGAACCGGTGGCACAACGCTGAGCGTCTTGAAAAGTCTTGGAAGTTCATACTCGTCCTACACTTGCACCGATATCTCAGCAAGTTTCTTCACTGGGCTAGCGGAGATTCTGCCCGAGGAGCATACGGAAAAGGTTGATTTCAAGGTCTTTAATGCTGAGAACCCAGCAGCAGGACAGGGCTTTACTGAGGGTGCTTATGATGTTATCATCGCAGCCAACGTACTACATGCGACGCGGAAGCTTTCAGAGACCGTCCAAAATGCAAGGGCATTGCTCCGCCCTGGAGGCTACATGATTGTAATTGAAGTTACTGGTAAAATGCTTCGCGAGACTGGTCTTATGGGAGCGTTGGAGGGCTGGTGGTTAGGCACAGGTGAAGGAAGAATTAATGGCCCTGGTGTTGACGCCAAGGAGTGGGATGATATCTTGCAGAGAAGTGGATTTGCAGGGATTGATTGCATTTCTTATGACCACACTGAAGTCGCGAGGCATAGTTGCTCCGTCTTTGCTGCACAGGCAACCAACGACCAATTTGATCTCCTGCGGAACCCTCTTGCTTATTTCGATCTCATCCCAGAAAGCCCGCTCCTGATAGTAGGAGGGAAGACATTGGAGGTGTCTAAATCAGTCCAGCAGATAAAAAAGATCCTTCATCGTTGGTCGTCAGATATTCAAGTATGTGACTCCATCGACGACTTGGATCCAAACAAGATGTTACCTGGGACCTTCGTACTGTGCCTCACAGAGCTCGACCAAGCATTCTTCTCTGAGAATCTCACTGCCCAGAGGCTAGAAATTTTGCAAGAGATGCTGTCTACTGCCAAGAACATTCTTTGGGTTACTCGCGAAAGACTTCTCGAGGACCCTTACTCAAACATGATGGTTGGTATTGGTCGCGCTTTGTCGGTAGAGCTGCCTCATGTGAATATCCATTATCTCGACTTTGAGGAGGCGGGTTCATGGGATGTCAATTTCATTATTTGCCAACTTCTCCGAATGGCTTTTACTTTGTCCGAAGAGCAAAATACTCAGAATATGCTCTGGGTACAAGAGCCAGAGGTCGTGATAAGGGATGGAAAAGCCATGATCCCGCGTGTTATTCAAGATCATGCTGCCAATGAAACCCTCAATGCAAGTCGACGCCGGATCAGTAAGGCTGTCGGACCCGATGTGAGAATCGAGGTTGCTTGCAGTAATGATTCAACGGCTACATCGTTAGTCAAGGGTGATGCTATTGAGATTCCAGATGGCCACATAGCCATCGATGTTGAATTTTCATTGGCGCTGCATAGTAAAGAGGAAGCGCCCTGCTTTTTAGTGGCTGGATGGCAAGATTCCAAGACAACCGTGCTTGCTTTATCCGAAACCGATTCTTCAACAGTTGTAGTGCCAACAGAAAGCTCGTTCAAGCTTCCAACTGGGCAAGTGTGCATTGCCGAAACTCTTTTGAGCGTGGCATGCTCTCTAATTGTGTCCTGTGTGCTATCCAGACTCCCAGAACGTGGAACGACTTTAATTCTTGGAGCCCCCGACAATCTAACTCACAGGTTGTCGACAGTATTCGCACAAAAAAAGGGGCAAAGTGCTGTTCGTTGAGTTTAGCGCAGCCGAAGGAAAAGAACGATCAGAGTATTTAATTGTACATCCGCATGCCAGTGTTCGATCTATTCGCAAATTGATCCCAAGTGATGCTTTCACTCTGCTGAGCTTTTCAAATGAAAACCTGGGAACGATCTCGAATTGCCTTCCCAGATGCTGCATCGTGCAGGAGTTCAACCCACTTCATATCTTGCAACAACAGCCTACGACAATTGCCACAGCTATTCGTGACGGCTACCACGACTATGAAGCTCCAGTCAAGCCAGTAACGGTTATCAGCATCCAAAGCGCATCCGAAGCTCTATTTACAGATAGAAAGCGTCTATCAGTTGTCTTAGATTGGAAACGAGACGGTTTATTGAACACTTTGATCCCACCTCTCCGAGCAAGCAGCGTATTTTCTCCAAACAAGACCTATTTCTTGGCCGGTATGGCTGGCGAGCTGGGTCAGTCCCTCTGTCGGTTCATGATCAGAGGCGGAGCCCGCTACATTGTTTTGGGCAGCCGAAACCCGGCCAAAGACCCGCATTGGGTTGAAGAACTCAGATCAGATGGTGCTGATATCAGAATCGTCAAGGTTGATGTGACAGATCGCGAGCAGGTAAGAGAGACAGTCGCCATGCTACGAAAAACCATGCCCAAGATCGGAGGTGTTGCCAATGCTGCTCTCGTATTCGAAGCTGGTATCTTTGCAAACTTCTCTGCCGACAATGTTACAAGACAGCTCAGGCCCAAGGTAGATGGCTCAGTCAACCTGGACCAAGAGTTCGAAAGCGACAGTCTCGATTTCTTCTTGACATTTGGTTCTCTAGCAACTGTATGCGGAAACCCTGGACAGGCTATGTATCATGCAGGCAACCTATTCATGGCAAGTTTGGTTGAGAAGAGAAGACGTCGCGGTCAGGCGGCATCAATTCTCAACTTTGGATTGCTGGTGGACGTTGGCTATGTCGCTAGAACTGATCGTGCTGATGGATCAGATATCGAGGGAACCCTTCGATCACTTCTCTTGACACCGCTGTCCGAGGCAGAATTCCACCATGTTGTGCTCCAAGGAATCCTTTACGGCCATCCAAGCTCTCCAAGCGGTGAGGTTATTATGGGAATGGAGCCATACATTGACGATGGCAAGGCGACTGCCCGGCCACCATGGGTTGACAAGGCTTTCTTCTCTCACATGATACACACACCTGTGGCTTCTGAGGGCTCAAAGCCCCTAACTGCGGGATCTTCTTCGATGCAACATTTCCGTGAAGAGCTCTTCCGTGCAAAGGGAATCGATGAAGTCACAGTTGCCGTGCAAGAGATGTTCTTTAAGAAGATTGAATTGATGATCATGGTCTCAAGAGCTGCTATTGATCTTCAATCCCCGATGGCAGATCTAGGCCTTGACTCTCTCCACGCCATTGAAATCCGCAATTGGCTTCTCAAGAACATGCAGATCCAATTTCCGCTTCTTAGAATCCTTGGACTAGAGTCCTTGTCCTCAATCTGCGCTAGTGTTGCCCAATTATTTATGGACGGAAGACCGAGTGAGGATCTCCAAACCGAGCCAGTTAGCCAAACACAATCTCTTGACGCCCAACCCACCAGCCAAACTACAGCGACTGAGCCCAAACCTCAACTTGGAAAACTCATAGTTCAGGCCCAGAGCGATTATTTGGACTCTGCCTCAACATCTCCAGACACAGCTGGTGCAACCAGCGAATCAATGACCTCTTCCATCAGCTCCATAGTATCACCGAATATTCCAGACTTTGAATTTCAGCTTCCAAGTTCGGAGAAGTCACCTCTTGCACTGGAATACAAACGCATTGAGCGCTTGTCATTTGCACAAGCGGGAATCCACTTCTTGCATACATTTCTTGAGGACCCAACCACATTCAACGTTACCACCCAGTACACAATCCGTGGACAATTGAATATAAAAAGACTACTCCGAGCAATTGAGAAAGTTCTAGCCCACCATGAGATCTACCAAAGCTGTTTCTTCGCCGACCCTGGAAGCCCAGAGATCAAGCATCACGTCGCAAGAAATGGTGAATTGAAACGAGTGACTCAGATCTCCTCGACTGCAGCCGAGGCCGAGGAACATGCCCAAATTGTATACGACAAGGTAGCGGGCTCTGGATACCAATTAGCTACAGGAGAATCTTTCCGTGCCGTTATTCTCTCTCACAATGTTGACTGGCATACCGCAGTTTTTGGCTTCCACCTACTTGCAAGTGATGCTTTCAGCTTCAGCATTTTTCTTCGCAATCTTGACTGCGCGTACCAAATGTTGCCGCTGTCACCAAAGACAGGCTCGTTTCTAGACTTCGCTGTTCAGCAGCATGATGCCTTAGATTCCGGTCGGCTTGACAGCTGTATCACTTACTGGAAGAATCAGCTCAGTCCGCTTCCGACTGATCTGCCTCTACTGCCGTTGACACATGTGCAAAATAGACGGCCTCGTCGGACGTACCGTAATCATGTCATTGAGCGAGAGTTGAGCAGTGACCTGGTGCTCAGAGTTAAGGAATCAAGCCGGAAGCTTGGTGGAACTTCGATGCAGTTCTATCTAGCCACCTTCCAAGTCCTACTAGCGCAGCTCACTGACTCCGAAGATATCTGCATCGGCGTGACTGACAGCGGTCGTGGTGGGACTGGCGAATTTGCCGAAGTCATTGGTCATTTTGCAAACATATTACCAATGCGGTTCAATACTAAGAGCGGGCAATCTTTTTCAGAGCTTCTCAGTAAAACATCGCGCATAGTCTTGAATGCATTCGAAAATGCACAGGTTCCCTTCGACGTGATACTTGAAAAGCTTGGTATCAGCCGATCGCCCTCTATTACGCCACTTTTCCAGGTTGCATTCAACTATCGTGTTGGCGACATATTGCAAAGACCTCTTGGAGACTGTAGTATGGTAATGGAAAGATATACAGATGTCAAGACGCCATACGACCTGACTATCAACGTCACCCAAACGGCGGCAGGGGGCAACATGCTTGAGTGTATCACAGCTGACAGTCTGTATTCACTTGAGGCCACTGATATGATCATGGAGACATTTTCAGGGTTACTTGAGTCATTGACCGAAGATCAATCGGTTAAGATTGAAGACTGCAAACTTTTCAAGTCAACTCAATTGGAAAGTGGTATGATACTTGGGAGAGGAGCTGCCGTGGATCACACTTGGCCTAAGACATTGTCTGAGAGATTTCAACAAGTCCTTTCTGCATTCCCGGACTCGGTAGCGATCAAGGACTCTGACGAATGTTTGACTTATGATCAGTTTTCTCGGCGAGTCGGACTCTACGCTGCCACGTTAATTGAGGCAGGCATTAAACAGGGATCTCGAGTGGCAGTTCTTTGTGAGCCAAGTGTTGACATGTATTCCATGATGCTTGCCAACCTTCATACCGGAGCTGTCCATATTCCATTAGACATCAGTTTGCCAGCTGCGCGACGACAGGCCATGATCGATGCCTGCCAACCGAATGCACTAGTGTTCCACACTGCTACAGAAAAGGCTGCAAATGAGCACTGCAATGAAGCACGGTTCCTTACGCTGAACTTGTCAACTTTGAGTCAATCTCAAGATAGTGTCCTTGTTCCAGAATACGAGCTCATAACGGCCAAAGAAGAAAGCTTCATTTTATTCACCAGTGGATCCACTGGCACACCCAAGGGGATCAGACTTGACCAAGAAGGAATTATGAACTATGCTGCATCCAAGCAAGCCCATCTCAACCTAGGACAAGTCAAGGTCTTGCAGCAATCATCTGCAGGATTTGACATGGCTATAGCTCAGGCATTCAACGCCTTTGCCAATGGTGGCACTCTCGTAGTCGTTCCGTTACAGGCTCGTGGCGACCCTAGCATAATTTCTGAAATAATGCTGAGAGAAAAGATCGATCTCACTTTAGCTACGCCTTCAGAGTATCAAATGCTTGCAACCTTCGCCGCGGATACATTACGAAAGTGTACTAGCTGGCGTCATGTATGTTCTGGAGGGGAAGCGGTGACAGAAGTGCTCCTGGACAAAATGAGACGATTGGATCTTCCAGATCTCATGGTGACAGACTGTTATGGTCCAACCGAGATCTCTTGCGCAACGACATTTCAGAGCACGTCGCTTCTGGCTGTCAGTGATGAATCCGGGGCTTTGAAGTCGGTTGGCAAGGCTATTCCAAACACCTTCATTTACATAATGAGCGAGAAAGACAACACTGTGCTTCCTGTTGGCATGCCAGGAGAGATCTGCGTTGGGGGTGCTGGTGTTGCACGTGGCTATCTTGATGCAGATCTAAGCCGGGAGAAGTTTGTCAAAAATCCGTTCGCGACAGCGGAAGATCTAGCGAGCGGATGGAATTTGATGTACAAGACCGGTGACAAAGGTATTCTTCAAAAAGATGGATCTCTCATATTCCTTGGTCGGACAGATGGAGGTGGAGCGGTTATCAAGCTGCGTGGTCTTCGTATTGATCTCACCGAAGTGTCTGGCGCCGTTCTGAAGGCAGCCCCAGAAGACTTATTGGCCGATGCAGCAGTCACAGTGCGCGGCGAACCGCAATATTTGGTATGCCACGTGGTGATGACACAAGGGAAGCATCTGGAGCAAGCTGAGTTGAACGCTCTTCTCCCAAAGGTTGAACTGCCTCGCTACATGATACCTTCTACGATCGTGCCATTAGAGCGTTTACCAACGACGGCAAACGGAAAGCTCGACCGAGCCTCTTTGCAGATGCTTCCACTTCCTACATCAGCAGACGATGGCAACGCCCATGGCAGCAGAGCCCTTACTGTACCTGAAGGAGAACTCAGAGTCATCTGGCTAAAGGTTCTTGGAGAGGCTGCAAGCTCGACGAGTATTGGCCCAGACTCCGACTTTTTCACTGTAGGAGGAAGCTCTCTTCTTCTGGTTCACCTGCAAAATGCGCTTAGGGAGCAGATCGGCGTGGCACTAACCCTTCAGGAGCTGTACCAGTCCACGACGTTGAAGGGTATGGCGAGTGCAATGCACAAGGAGCGAGGCCAATTATCCGAAGACATGATTGACTGGGATGTTGAGACGTCAATTCCAAACTGGGTTCAAGATGCCTTCGAAGACTCATCCAGCTATCCAGTGGCGCAGCAGCAACGTCAGGTCCTTCTTACTGGAGCAACAACGTTCCTTGGCGGAGAAATTCTTCGCCAATTGATTAACTGTGACGATGTCTCGAGAATCCATTGCATAGGAGTGTTGAATGATGAGCGGAAGAAGCTTCCACTGGAAGACAAGGGCAAGATAGTTGTGTATGCCGGCAGCATATTAAGCCCCACTCTCGGTCTTTCGAGCACAGAGATCGCATTCCTTCAAGCAAACATAACTCAGATAGTACATGCTACTGTCCAGGGCCATTGTATGAACAATTTTTCAACGGTTAAGCAAGCACTCTATGTCTCGACACAGTCTCTGGTCGGCCTGATTGCGTCCAGAAGACGCATTCCCTTCCATCTCATCTCAGCTCCACGGGTGATTCTCCTTTCAGGCAAAACCGAAGGTCTACCTGTTTCAATGAGTGCTCACTACCCTCCAGTCAATGGTTCCCAGGGTGTCACGGCATCAAAGTGGGCGAGCGAGCGCTTCTTGGAAAATATCAGTCAGGACCTAGGCCTTCCAGTTACGATCCATCGTCATTGTGCATTAATTGGCGAGCGGGCACCAGCCGACGACGTGATGAATTCAGTAGTGAGATTCTCAATCCTGACTCGAAAGGTACCAAGTATCTCATCAGCAGAAGGGTTCTTTGACTTCAAAGATGTCGTTGAGGTGGCATCTGAAATCGTAGCGCAACAACCAGCTATAGCCGATTGTGTCACTTATGTTCATCACAGTAGTGGCATCCGTGTCCCATTCAACCAATTTGCACAGCGCCTGCAAGAACTGCATGGAGGGGAATTCGAACTTGTTGCCCCAGCAAAGTGGCTGAATACTTCGGCGACATGTGGGATGCCAGAGTTGCTCCAGATCCATTTGCTAGCCAATATGGAGAGTGGTCAACCTATGTTGCTTCCATATCTAGGCTCGGAATAGTGTCGGACTCCAAAAGACCATGCGTGTGTGGCATAGAGACTTGATATAGGGAGGTACTACTTCATGGAAATTTACAGGCTACTTACTATATTGAATGGACTTGAACTTCAACTTCCGGGGTTTTTTTTCATAGCTAGAGTACGTTGAATTTGGTCGCATTCCCACATATGCAGCAAATTCAAGCATGTGCTACACATAACTTGAATGTTTAATTTTTGATAGAAAGAAGATATGCTTGGGAGCAAGGAGAATAGAAGAGCGTTACCATTCTTATAGACAAAGTCGACCCCCTCAAGGTTGACTTCCTCAGACTAACAAAACATTTGCTCTTGAGAGCAGCGGCGGATAGGCGATTTTTCAATTCGTATCGAGCTAATGAGACCCCTTGGGGTTGAGTTGAGAGATTGAAATAGACATGTGGGAATAAGGGAATCATATCGAAATTGCGATAGCAATCAGAAAAAAAGAAACGTAAAGGGGGAAGGGGTCAGCGGAAATCCCCTTTGAGCAAGAAAGTATCAAACCTGGAAATCACTTTACATGATTTGATCTTGAGTCAAGCCGCTGGAGTACTCAGTGCCTTCCATCTTCTCGCTAGGAGGGGCGTCTGCGTTCATGTACTTAACGAATGTGATTCCCAGGGGACGTCCGCCGTAGTTGTAGCCGCTGAATTTGGCGATGGCGGTCTCGGCAGTGTCGGTGGTATCGAATTCAACGACGCCAGTACCTTTGGAACGTCCGTTAGACTCATATTGAATCTCGGCTCGCTCGACCTTGCCGATTGTCGAGAAAAGTTCGACCAAATCTTCATTGCAGGTTGACCAGGGGAGCTGTGATTTGTTAATATCATCATTTGAAAGTTCCAAACTCAACTCCGGACTGGGTACTTACGTTGCGAACATAAATAACAGCGCTTCGGTCGCCCCCAGGAGCAGCGAAATCGGTGAAGGGGTTAGGAGGGACTGATACAGGCGGGGCATGACCAGCGTCAAAACCACCGCCTCCAAAGCCACCAGGGGGTGCACCACCGGCAAAGCCACCACGGCCTCCGAAGTCACCGCCGTAGCCACCACGGCCGCCCATGAAACCACCGCGGCCACCAGCAAAGCCACCACGACCACCAACAAAACCACCGCGGCCACCGAAGCCACCGCCAAAGCCGCCACGGTTGTTGAAGCCCATACCGCCAGCAAAGCGATCTTCACGGACTTCGAGGTTGCGGCCCTGCCATTCGTATCCGTTAAACTGGGTAATGGCGTTACGTGCATCATCGGGCGATTCAAATGCAACGATACCGGATCCCTTAGGGCGTCCGGTGGGGTCAGTGTGTACATCGGCGCGAATAACAGCGCCTTGTTGGGCTAAAGACGAGTTCAGATCAGTATACCGAACGGTCAAATAGAGAAATGAATGATCTCAGGAAGAGGCTAACCACGACCTGTTATCTATACTTACCAGCCTGACGGAAGAGATCCTTCAGATCTTGCCAACCGACGTTGAAAGGAAGCTAGATTGACTTGTTAACATGGCCTGCTAGTAAAATTAGTAGACCAGGGGTGTCAGAGGGGTAACGAACGTTGGAGACATAGAGTTGGCGACCACCGCCGCCAGCACCAGCACCATGTCCACCGAAGCCACCACCGAAGCCACCTCGGGGAGGTCCACCGAAGTCGCCGCGGGGAGGTCCACCAGTGAACCGGGGCTCAGCCTCGCGATCCTGTGGATGAGGTTAGTGCAGTCCACCAGGCTTGGAGCAATGGATCTTACCTCTCGAACGTAAACGAGACGTCCCATCAACATGGAGTTGCTAAGTGTGTTGACAGCAGTTTGAGCTTGATCCCGAGTGGCGTACTCAACAATTCTAAATTTGGCGCGTTAGCACTGATCAAAGTAATGATTTGGATGAATCGACTTACCCGCATCCCTAATATCCAGACAAGGCCCATTCCGTCAATCCAATAGTCCTCGAAAAAATAAAATAGAAACCAAATCACGATAAAAAATCAGGGAAACGATCAGGAAATAGCCCGCGCTACGTATTTCTGCCCACCTTAGACATTCCGTTAGGAAGAAGTAAGACATCGGCAAAGAGAACTTCTCCAGCTGTAAACAGGCACCATTAGTTAGTACTTGCATCGTAGCATTTTCAAATCCGCACGATCCAGCTTACCCTGTCGCATAAAATCTTTCAAGTGGTGCCACTTGACATCATATGAGAGGTTGCCGACATAGACCCGGCGGTCTTGTTGAGAAGTGTCGCGAACCGATTGCATCATATTTTCTTTAGCAGCGGAGCGATCGTCAAAAGCCCGAGCCGGCGCGTAACCACTGCGTCCACCGTATGGGGAGCCCGAAGGACCAGCAGCACCAGTAGTTGTACTAACGGGAGTTCGGGAACGGCGGTCGTTGCGACGATAGTCGTCACGTGGACGACTGCGAGAACGGCTGCGCGGCGAGTACGAACGACGAGCACTGCGTCGAGGACTGCGCGAAGAGCGACGGCGAGGCGATCGAGATCTCTCACGCTGGAAGCGGTCAGCGTCAGGGTATTCCGAAGACATGGTCAAATAAAAGAAGAGTGTAAAAAAAGGAAAGCAAACAGCTCGAAATTGGGGGAGGGAGGAAAGAGAGAGGAATTGAGTTGAGGATAAGGTGATAAAGCGGGCAGAAGATGTGGAGTCCAAAGACAAAAAGCGCGTCCTCAAGTCATGTGACGAGCTCGAGATATTGAAGTATGACCAAAGTTTATGTTAAGAGACGTGCACACAATACTCCATCTTTGGAAAATGCCCCATAGAAGATATAGAGGAATTTAAATATGACAGACAACGGCGCTGTCTCATAATTCATCCCTCTTCCTTTATACTCCTATGAGGCTTCAAATCTTATGGCATGGAGCTTTCCGCCCCCGCACTGACCATCCGATATACGACATCAGGACTCGAAATGGAGTATTTGAAAATAGAAAAACACAGATTTAAATCAAATACGCGAATGAGATAGGTTACTTACTCTGTATGGCCGATAAATGTCGGCTAAGAGTTGGGAAAGTCAATAAATGTAACGATAAGGGGTTGAGAAAGAGAGAAGAAGGGTGGAAGAGAGAAAGAGAGGGGAAACAGGAAAGGATCAGGCCGTCCTAAGTTCATTTTGGGGGTGAAACAAACGATGATTGGATGGCCTGGAATAGGAGCTGAGAATGTGTACGGGGATGTGAGAGTAACGAGTAATATATTACTCCGAAAGAGAAAGGGAGAGGGAATACATACCCATGATGAAGGCTGTGTGGTACGAAGACCAACAAGGGTGGAAAGAAAGAGATGAGGAAGGAAAGATGAAAAGGTGAATGTTGTTTTGTTTTCGAAATTCTCGTACTCTTGAAGAAGCGGCCCCACCGCCTTACTGATTTTTATAGTCTATCTTATTGCCTGTTGTTGATTGATAGATGGCTATTGTCTTGTTCTTGGATTCAAACAGTCATCCCATTTTTGGAATAGCGTGTAATTATAATACAACAAAAGAAAACATGAAGTTAGACAGGTACCCGGTACCTACACGCTGTATACTTCGTGGTCGACGCACAGCCTAAAGCTTCATTTATATAATTTTAGAAGATCCATGGACTGAAAATCATGATCTAGAGCTTGATCAGGACCTCTGAAGTGGTGAGACAGTACCAGGATGAGACTTTGGAATGATTTAGTAGACCTCAGCATACTCTTAAACAGTATCAGTACGTAGGTACTTGTGCAAATCTCTGGCTGAGTATGCAATAGGTAGTATTCCGGCCCAGGCCTGAATCATTCCGAGTTCCAAAACCTGGGCACCATAGAGACTTCAAATCTTGGAATGGATAGTTGGTAAAGCATAGGTAAAATGTATAGTTCTGTCATAATAGCCTCTGTAGTAGGTATAACTTTCATAATTTGCAAACCTGCCAAGTCTGCCAAAGAGGTTTGGAAGTGTACATGATCATCCAAAATTCGTGTTTCATTGGACCCAAAACTCCACAGATCGCAAATTTCATCAAAGCTCAACAACCTTGGGAATCAAATAAAAAAGAACCCATATTACTAGTATGAGCCCCTGTGGGCCTGAACTGCGGTTGTGGCGGTAGTGGATCCCGCGATATAACAGAAACACCTAAAAGCAATAATAAGACGCGGTTCATGTTCATGTACGTGATAAAACCAAAAAAAAAAAAAAAGAATCAAAGGAAATCCATGAAAAAAGAAAAGGACATAAGTAATGAAATAACAAAAGAAATTCAAATCAATATCATGCGGCAACATTGGTGGGAGGGAAGCGGCCGGGAATCTTCATATCAATAGCAATCACACTGTCCTGTCGGATATGTGCCATATCTGGTCTTGCTTGAAGACCAGCCTGAGTAATGCCAGCTTGAGGATTGCTAGAATTTTGTGCAAGTTTCTGGGAATAACCATCCTCCAAAGGGTCAGAATCAAGTTCTCCTCCGTGAGGAATACCCTCTTCCACAGAACTCGGTATGGTATTGTTGGTGTAGTTGGTGTAGTCAGTGTGGGTAGGGACTGTGGATACACTCTCCCGATGAGATACTTGAGGAGCTGGGGTATAACGAAGACCTATAACAGAGGCTTGGTCTCTGTCTGATTTAATCTCACGATCATCTGCATATCTCTCCCTCTGCTTGGAACCCATCCAGTCTCCATAGTAACTATCATGTGGAGGAGCCAACTGAGGGCGTGACGCAACAGAGCCCTCATTTGTAGGCAGTGGGGACACATTGTCAATTTCACGAGAGCCGGTGTTTAACTCCCGCCCAGATGAGCTAGCACCACTGGATGGAGACAGCGGTGCTTGAAGGTGTCGATCAATCTGAACATCACTGGGGAAAGCCCCACCAGGCTGACGAGTGGCAGACATAGGGCGATCCTGGACCAGAATAACTGATTCGGCAGAGTATGGGGTACGATCGGCCTCATCATCCTCCATAGCCTCACTGTTCATAGACATGCCACTCACACTTCGGACGTGTTTTCGAACAAACGCATTACGGGCCTCACCTGTCTTATTGCTTAGACCCTCGATATCAGCGTACCACGACATCATGGTCTCGTGGGATTCAGCACGGAACACCCATGAGTGACCCCGATGCATCGTACCAGTCTGGCGGCCCTTCAACATGAATTTATGAGAGCTTGAATCTTCTTGTGAGTGAGATCCAAGTTTCTGTTCGGGAAGATACAGAGACATGACTGGAGTCTGCCACTCCACGCGATCCGCAGACTTGAACTCGTGCAGGTGGGTAGGCGAGAGCACGTACCAGCCTGGAGTGTAGCTCTTCAGGTACTTGCTCTTCCGTTCCAGCATACCAGCTCGAACTTCCACTGTAGCTGGATGATCTTTACCAGAGTATGTGATACTTTCCACATTGCGAAGAGGGATCCGCGGGTCGACCAGTTCATCAGTATTGGCAACGAATGAGTTCCACTCGTGATCCTGTGGCATCGAGATCGGCCCCGCGCGCAACTTCTCCACAGTGTCGTAGGCATCATCGGCTTCCCGCTTGAGGATGCTGGCATATGCATTATAGGCCTTTTGAATCTCACTGACCACAATGGACTCGAGCTCGCGACCAGAGTTCTCCAAGTTCAAGTATGCCTATACAGTGTTAGTTATACGGAACATATTTTCGCATTTGAATCGAGTGCGACAAACCCGATGCAGATAATTCTCTTCCTCAATCTGTTTTTCGACTTGTCGCTCAACACCTAGACGCAACAGGAAGGGATCACCCTTGCCTGAAGTGGCAGAGGGATCAACGTCTACTAAACCTAATGACTCGTGCAAGTTGCGAACAGCTTTGCGCGTAACATCAATTTCCTTCTCAACGGTGTTCTTGAAGTCTCCAGAGAGGTTCTTGATCTCCTTTGTTTTCTTTTGGAGATCGCTTCGCAGGCCCGTCAACTGACTAATGACCTCGACCTCGACCTCGGCAGCCTTGCTTGCCTCGCCGTATCCCTGACGGTGGAAGTCGCGGAGGATCTGGGTCGCATCGGCCAAGCCACCCGACTGCAGAAAGGCAGCGGGTACGGACTGGTTATTGATGATGTTGGACGCGGATAAGAAAAGCTTTGATCTGGTTTCGTAGGACTTCTGTACATCCTTGAAAAATACGATTAAATCCTTCAGGATCTTGCGCCAAGCTTGAAAACGACTGGCTAGAGCCTCTGTCGGGTTTCCGGTTGTTGGAATGGGGACGGCAAAGACGCTGTTTGGGTCCTCTACACCGTCCGCATACTTCTCACGATCGCCTAAGCTTAGGCTCCTCACACTGCCTGCGCGGAGTGAGCGACGGCTTCCATTTCGTCGTATACTACTCTTCTTACTCAGAGAGTTCTTCTTGCCCAAAAAACTGGATCGAGACGGGGTGGTCGAACGGACGTGGGACATTTGCGAGACCGAGCGCCGAAGCCCGGAAGGGCGCTCTAGCGCCAAAGAACTGCGGGGAGTTTCAATCTCCCGTGAGATTCGCGACTGATCGAGGGCGAAGTTGGAGCTGTTTCCAGCGTAGGAGTTGGGTCGCGAGGAACGGAGACTTCCAAAACCGCGTCTTAAAGTGACTGCTGGAATCGGATCGGTCGATTGCGCGAAGTATGCATCCTGCACGGGTGTCTGTGGCCGCGCGGCCATCGCCATGACAGGGAACGTGGTAGAATATGGAGAATAAACCTTGAAAGGCAAGGGATGCAGAAGTATATTCGATTATTGGGGATTTCGGTTATATAAGAGGGAAAATGTGAGAAGAGGTTCAAGCAGTCTGAGATATAAGGGTAAAAGGGCAAAGGGCAAAGGGCAAAGGCCAAAAGGTAGAGGGTAGAGGGTACAGGATAAAAGGGAGGAGAGATTAAGATGGAATTATTTAACTTGACTATTGAAGGGAGAGTTCGAGGTGGGTCGTAGGTGGATGACGTCTATCGATCGAAAAAATAAAATAAAAAAAGTGATGACGGTACACTTTCTCTCGATCTTCATCTCCCGGGAACTCCGGTCCCCTTCTTATTGACGTCTTTGGTACGAACTGCCGGAATGTAAACATTCAATGTTACTACTATTTCAACTATTACACTCAGTTTCATCATCTACTTCTTTATCCTCTAATCTATTTACTTCTTAGTATCCAATTATAGGAGAATGGAGCTAACTGTGGGTTCAATCTGGCTGCCTTCGGCTCAGCCTCCTATTATACAGGGGCTTGTTTGCCCCTATAGGGACATGATCCACAATCTGTGGCTTGGTCTGGGATATTAAGGGATCTATTTTCCCCTGATCTTCTCAAATAAGAACCGCAATTGAAAGGAGCCTTACTATAATAGTTCTTAACTTCATCCCCCTAGATCGCGAGCCTTCTAGAAGCCTTGTCAACAACGCAATTCAAGTCCCGTAGAATGTTCTCTCCATTATTGATTGACTAATCTAAGGTATTGCGCTTATAGTACGGATTACGCGGTACCTAGGTAAATAATCATTGACTAACTACTATGCAGCCAGGTGACTATGAAAATGTACTGTGATCGCTATTTTTGGCGAAATGGTTCCAAGAGTAGATAAAATAACAGGGTTCACACATAGAATGGCACTGAAGCTTTAGAACCATCTTGGCAGGAAAATGTTCACAATAGCGTTAAACCCATAATATTAGTAAGGGCCAAAGTAACCTTGGAACTGCCCAACTGCCAAGGTCGACGATAGTAGTCGGTTCATTCCTCTAGAGCTTCAACTGGCCATACCTAGTGCGATGAAGTGAGCAGGTTACAGGCAGCAGTTCATTCGGGACAGATATCTCCGTGAACTCGAATTGTTCGATTTAGATCTCTCATGAACCATAGCCGAGGGTCCACTTTCGGACATAGTGGGCACTAAGGCAATCAATTACGCCGTAGTATTGTTTTCAACCGGGCGTTGCTAGTTCACTTGAACGTACAATATCATATTGTCTTATACTACCTAGTTATACGGCGAACTTGGAGGTCTCCTTTTTAAAAGTACAATTAGGTACACAGCGTAGAATCGTCCTGTCTAATAGAGCGATAATTATTTAGGCTTGTAACAGCCTTGGAGGAACAGTAAAGAGTACCCATTTGAATCCCAAGTACCTGGGTATAAAGTCCAAGGTCTGCGTTGTGTACATAGCTCGCTTATAGTTCCAAAAATTGAAGGCTAACTAGGTAGTCAGTCATCGCTGTTTTTATCTCCAGGGCTTTCTCTTGCTATTTTGTGGATTCCGAGGTAGTAGTTGGCCAAAAGCCGGAATCGGTTAGGAATCCGAAATAGCAGCTTAGCAGCTTTTCGTCGAAACTGGCCTGATTACCTAACTGAACATAAGTTCATGATATAATTAACTACTAAGTAGTCAGGTAGTTGACTCAAGAGTAGCTATTTCTCACAATGTGCATTTCTGTACTCAACTTGTGTGGATCCTGACTTTGATATACCTGTTCCATCATTGGTCACAAGAGAGCCCCGCGGCATATCAACCTGTCCCACTCCAATTGAGCTTGTTTAACCTTAGCACAGCATATTCAGCTGTATACTTACTGTGTCATAGGCAAATTATCTAGCTTTATTTCCCTCGTCAATTTGCAGATGCCATCTCTTAGAATGCGCCACTGCGAAGTCTTAGGCATCTACGTCACTTGATACAACAAGACTCTGACAGATGAAATTTGTAGAATTGACGTGTCCGGCATGCTAGTGGCCACCGTAAGAAAAAGGTGATAATTTACAAATCGCAAATCGGGAAACAAGGCAAGGTCGAGGTTGAAGCAAAGAAACAATTTATGATGCGGGGATAGGGGACGGAGGAACCGAAATTCCGTAAGACTCTTGGATTCGAGCTCTGCGACGCTCCTCATAGCCAGGTGCGTAGATACCTGGATATTAGCGCGTTAGTTTGCCAACGTGTCAGGGATAAATGGGACTCAACGTACCACGTCCCTCGCCAAGCTGCGCGAAAGTCTCCTCCGCGGGAGATTGATAATTCTTGCGGATTTTCTGTCGGCGGTCGAATTCATCCTCAGAGTGGTCCTTCTTGTATCCGAACAACGATCCACCGGTGTAATCAAAGGCATACATGGAGACCGCTAGTGTGGTACCGTATCCCAAAAGAGCCGGGAAGGTTCGTGCTACGGATGAATCAGAGTTTGTTCTTCAGGCAATATCAAGTCAATTGAAGCTCTTCCAGACTTACATCTCATTCCCATGAGGGCACCGGCGAAAAATCCACCCAGAGCGGTGTTCAGCGGATCTTCTTTCTCGCGCAGGTTGGCCGAGGCGGTCTTGACGAACTCGTAGGTACCACCCATCGCAGCTAAAATAGATCGACATGAGCAATTGATTAATAAAAACAGGAATTGAATCATATGCAATCCGTACCGAAGATACTAATAGTACCGCCACTGCGGAGGAAGACGCCCAAGGGTCCGACATTTTGTCTAGTAAGAGTGTTCTGGACTGCTGAGGCAAAGAGACCAACACCACCAGTCAACGCAGTCGCCTTGACTGCTGCAGAGATAGCATCTTTGGGGTGATAGCTATGATCCTCGTCGTGGTGGTTCGCCATGGCTGAGAGGAGAGGGGTGGACAAGCGGATTAGACGGGTTGTGGTTGTTGAAGATTAACTCCATGGGAGTACGTTTCTGCTAGGGTACACCGCCTGCAGTTTTTGATACAATCCTCTTAAACTGACCGCCTGCCAAGTCTATATAAACAGGCACTATCTAGACCGTTTTATTTACCGCCTCTATTTTGATCGAAAGGCGGAGCCTACTTGTGCTCATGATTCCTCCCACTCTCAACTGTTTCTCTTGTCATTGCTTCGATCTTTTTTTATTTTTGAATCCTACATCTCCCTGAACTTCCCAGAATTCATCCAAATCCTTGAATACCCCCCCCCCCCCCCCCCCCCCACCATACATCCACCCCGAACAACCCCCAAGCTTACCAACTAGCTTGTGCGGTGGGTGCACCCCGCTGCATCTCCGCGCCAGCGAGATTCCGTCATTAAGCGCCAACTTCAGTCCAATACCCATTTCGTTTGATTTATGATTTAATCTCATAGAAACTCAAGAACCTCTGCGGTTTCAAGTTCTGAAATTCATCAGACGCTCCTATGGAGCCTTTCCAGAAAGCTGGTAAGCCTACGAGCTATCTTCTTTAACTACTCAACTACGAATCCATTGCTAATTTTTTGATTTATTAGGCAAGTCTGGTCCTCGATTTGTAGAGGACCTCATCAATTACGACCCTGCTCATGTCTCAAGCAACGGCCCCAACTTGCTTTCGCAAGTCCCTCCCATTTGTCGCGCAAACCCCGATGGTTCGTATTGGGCCTTCACATTCGATAGGGATAGCTGTCAACACAACTATGTCGTAAAGAGCAAGCAAACAAAATTCTCCATGGAGCATGGCCAAGGAGGCCGGGTTTCCGCTGTTTGCTCCAAATGTCGTTGTCATATGCAGGTGGTCATGGCTTATCGAAGCACATGGAACGAAGGGTCTACAACCAGCAGCGATGCGGATCATTTGCACCATTTTGTGTACACACCATCTCATGATACTTTGTACCAACAGTCCTTCCAGGGACAAAAAAAAGACAGGTTCTCCTTTCGGTGTTCCAACGATTGCGAAGCAATTGTGTCTGTGCACATTCAATCGCCAATTATCAGCCCTCGGTTCGAACAAATGTTGACTGATCCACAACTGATACGCTCTCGAACTGAGGAGGCAATCAAGATATACCCTGCTCGCTTTGAAGGAGTGGTCCCATATTCTCCGATTACTATCTTGGATAATCTGCGCCGATATCTCAGCAATTCTATTGATGGTAAAGGACGACCCATCGCCGCAGACAATCCGCGTTATCTTGCCTCATTTGGCCTCAGTACCGGGCCTTGCAGAGAGTTATTACAGTTTTTGGGATTTTCATTCAGTGAAGTAACAATCAATTCGAGCTTATCTTTGGATGTTATCCGATGCTAACGGCTTTTCTAGAGCGATGGGACCTGTCACCCTCCCCAGCCCATTCAAGATGCTTTTATCCCTTACCGAGACGATCAACGCATTTTCCTTGATAATACAATTGAAGAGCTTGTCTGTCTGATCAATCAGCGTCCCGCTTCAGAGCAAGAAATTCTGCGCGATCTCCCCAAGATGCCTTCTCTCGCTAGAAGTGATTTCTTCTCCGTCTTGGAGGCATACTGTAAGTCAATCGCACCTTGTACGGAGGACATAGTGACTGACTTTCTAAACAGACGATACAGTTGCATACGATAAAGATCGCTTTGTTGGGATGGAGCCGTTGTTAGATTCCCATTTCCCGCCCTTTCAACCCCTCTTACTGATTCCGCTCTCCAGTTACCATAACCTCGGAGCTGTGGAAGATATGACTTCTAGCCTGATTGTGAAGTGTTTTGACCTGCAAATGAAAACAGATCCGACAAATTCCAAAATTTATCTGCAATCGCTGAAGCAAATTACTGATTATCGCAGTACATATCAGAAAGACACGGCAACGCTTGCAGTGGCAATTGAGAACGCGTATGCTCAGGGGAAATACACGCAGCGGGATCTGACGGATGCAGCTGAATTCTTTGGCCTGCATTGGCATCAAGGTTTGAACCATCGTCATATAATTGACAAGTTTTATGGACTGGGAAATACCCCTATCAAATCTGTGGACCTTTCGGACGAACGACACGAAGTGGCTCGTGAAAAATTGCGCATTCTCGGTGAAGAGCTCCAAAGCGAGGAGATCAAGCACATCTGGGGCCAGAGTGAGATCATCGACAAAACCCCGCAATTAAGTCTCATAATGCTCACAATCTACAAATTAGATCTGTCTCGACTTGACCATTCTTATGAATACCTTGGTGTTAATAAATTAGCCGATGACGATTTCATCAGCGCAGCGTACACTGCGAAAGTAAGTAGGAAACATCATTCCTTGACTGAGTATGGCTGACATTCATCACAGATTATTGATAGCCCATTGGAAAAGGTTCATGCTGACCGAGCACTCCAAGATATCGCGGATGAACGAAATTCTTTCGAGTTGAAGAAAACCCTCGCTGGTGACATGACTCTCGCAGAAGCTTATCAGCTGTTTGGATTAGACCCAGCCACGACCGATGATGGCGATCTTCTCGCCGTGTACACCTGTTGTCTTGCAGATTACCCTGCTCAGGCTGATGCATATGCACGCGCTCTTGAAATAATCGGTAGAGCAACGAATAGTGCCAGTATTAGGGAAATGCTTGGAATATTTGACGAATCGCCTTCAACGACTCTTTTGCCGTCCAGTGGTCCAGTTGGCCTGTACAATATTGGAAACACCTGTTATCTGAACAGTTTACTCCAATTCTACTTCTCTATCATCCCATACCGAGAATTGGTGTTGAACATTGATCAATACAAGATGGACGTGACTGATGAACAGAGTCTGGAAAACAAACAGGTGGGATCACGTAAAGTGACTATGAAGGAAGTGAAACGTTCATTGACATGTGAGTCACTTGCTACTGAAATTGATATCTCTTCTCTACCTGTGTAAATACTAAATGAGTTCCAGTCCTTTCGTCACTTGCTTCTCTGTTTCGTGACATGATGAATCCTTCTGGGAAACACTACGTCGTCCCGACGAAGGAGCTCGCCCGCCTAACTCTCATCAGCCCAGGGAATGAAGCTGCAATCCGTCGTCGATCAACAATTAGCGCCGTCAAGCCTCACGGTCTTGGTGAAGTTGACGGTGCCGTTGTGCTGGGGCCCTTGGGCCCTCCAAAGATCGTGGAAGATAACCAGGAGCAACCGGTTGATATAAACAGCGATGCCTATGTGACCCTTGAAGTTGCTGCCCATCCACCGCCGGTTCCTCCTAGACCCAGCCCCCAGCCTGAATTTCACACTGATTTCAAGACAATCGAGGAGGCCGAGATTGAAACTGGCGCTCAGCAAGACGTCATTGAAGTCATCAATAACGTCCTCTTCCAGAGTCAGTGTGGTATCAAACCGACTGCGATTGATAAGGACGGTGAACAGGTTGACATGATCAAAGAGTAGGTCAAACCCGCGTCTACTTCCATAATACCGTATCTAACGTTCTCGCAGCTTGTTCTATGGTCAAACCCGATCATATATCTCTACCGCTAAAGGCGTACGTTCGAAGGAGGAGCGTTGGTGTGACATCAAGGTAGATGTAGTCGACGGACCGAGAGACATCTATGCTGCGATTGATGGGGCCTTCGATGCGCAGAAGATCAGTGTGGAAAATTCCGAGGCTGAACAATACGCGTCTATCACTAGCATTCCTCCAATTCTCCAGATTCAAGTCCAGCGAGCTCAATTTGACCCCGTCACTAAGCTTGCTTACAAGTCAACAAATCATCTGCAGCTTCATGAAGTCATTTACATGGACCGATACATGGATAGTCCGGGAGCCCCTGAGTTAGTGGACCGACGACGCCAATGCTGGGAATGGAAGAATGCTCTTGCTTCGGCTGAAGCTCACAGAAAAGACCTACAAAAGGTAGCGTTTATTCAATCAATCACCGTTTCACTGTTGGCTATCAAATAATGGGAGCTCAATCAGACTGACTTGATATATATAGCAATTCAAACTCAAACACCAGCAATCCCGTGACTTGCCAGACGAGGCGACACGTGCAATCCTTCATGAACTGAATGACCTGGATCTGGACGAAGACTCATTAATGGAAGATGCCGAAAATGAAGAACCCGACTCATTGAACAGTGAAATTGAAGACATTGAACGAATTATGGCTTGTATCTCCACTAGTAAGTTCCAAAACAACTCTCATATTTCTTTTACTGACACACTTGAAGCCTTGGATAGTGAAATCGAAGACTTGAAGGCGAAGATCGGCAGCCAATTCGACCACCCCCAATTTCAGAATTTGGCTTACAGCCTGTACGCAGTTTTCATTCACCGTGGAACTGTAGATCGTGGTCACTACTGGCTGTACATGTTTGATTTCCGACAGAACATCTGGCGAAAGTACAACGACGAAGATGTAACCGAAGTCAAGAACACGGACGAAATCTTCAAGCCTTTCAACGTAATCGATCCGCAGACTTCCTACATCTTGGTCTACCTTAACGATGAGAAGAAGCACCTTCTGGCCAATCCCGTTTGCCGACAGTCTGAGGGCGAAGAGACAGAGCAGAATGAGTCGAGGGATAGCCCGATGATCGATCTCAGCGACTAAATCGTCTACAACGAACAGAAGACGAATATTTCCTCAATCTAGTTTCCAGCGAACATCCACAAGTCCAGTGATTGGGCTAGGCGGAAGAAGGGGATGATAGCGAGGGATGAAAGAGGTATCGGTTAACGCAGTCCTAGAATGAGGAATGTAAGTGGCGTGGTTGACCACCCACGAGCGTGATAACGATATCACTGGAGTCTTCAAGAAAGCTACGTACATATTTAACAGTAGAAACTCTTATCATGTAACCAATCCTAAACTGTGTATCATTCATGCTGTTCAACGATCTAGAGCTCTCAATATGTACAAATTAGGGTCAGTGGTGTCAGGTGACCAAGAGTGCTAATGAGTGCAGCCTCGAATCATTGTGGCAATTAGTAGAATCCTGAAGTGAAATTATCAGGAGAGATCATTGTGGACATCATAATTAAATTAAGGAATATGTGCAGAGTCTTGGATCTCAAAAGTGATTATAGATGAGAATACTTCACACGAGCCTTCGGCTACGGATTGATCCAGTAGCCGAAAAAACGCTTAGCCGGAAGTATTATGTACTGAATAACTTGGGGAAGCCAACAGCACATAGCTAAAAAGCTGAGTCATCAGATCCCGACCTGTGGATCGGGATCGGAGCGGCAATTATTTCGGCTCGAATGAAAACATGTTTGTTTCTTTCATTATTATGGAAGATGCGAGTAATGGTGAGGATGAGTACAAAGTATGAGTTACATTACGGGTGACAATTATGAAATTGTGAAAATATTTCAGATATAATTGTCCAGATGAGATGGAGTGAAATTGAAATGTGTGGAGAAGGTCCGGGGAAACGAAGAACAGCCGGAACCTCGGGGACTCGCCGCCTTTATAAGACCCACTGCCGACCATTTCTACCTTTCTTTGCCTTCTTCCTCTGTCGCTGCCTCATTCATTCGATTTCTTGTATCTCTCAGTCGGCAGAAATCAAACCCAAAGGATATATCCATCAATTATAGTATAATAATTCACAATGCCTTCCCAAGTGGCAACGTGCTTGCGCATCGCGCGCCAGTTCTCCGCTGAGCCGATCAAGGTAAATGCACTTCCTATACTCCTGAATATCAAAAAACTAATTAATTCTTGTTGAATTAAAGCATCAGCGCTTCCTTGCCCGTAACTTCTCCAGCAGTTTCCGCCGCAGCGCAATTAACAAGGTTTACCCCTCAGCCGAGGAGGCTATTAAGGACATGAAGTCGGACTCAACCCTACTTGCTGGTGGATTCGGGCTTTCTGGAGTGGCAGACACACTTATTAACGCTGTTAGGGCGAACCCATCTATTACTGGCTTGACAGTGGCTAGCAACAACGCCGGTGTGGACGGCCAGGGTCTGGGCCTGCTTTTGCAGTCTAAGCAGATCAAGAAGATGATTTCCAGCTATGTTGGCGAGAACAAGACCTTTGAGCGCATGTACTTGACCGGCGAGATTGAACTCGAGCTTACCCCCCAGGGTACTCTTGCTGAGCGCTGCCGTTCCGGCGGTGCTGGTATCCCCGCATTCTACACCCCGGCCGCAGTCGGAACTGTTGTCCAGACCGGCGAGCTGCCCCTGCGACACAACAGTGACGGCACCGTCAATTTGTACAGTCACCCCAAGGATGTCAAGGTGTTCGACGGAAAGCCATATGTGATGGAGGAGTCTATCAAGGGTGACTACGCCTTCATCAAGGCCTACAAGGCTGATAGACTCGGTAACTGCCAGTTCCGCTATGCGGCAGCCAACTTCAACGGCGCCATGGGCCGCAACGCCAAGGTGACCATTGTCGAGGCTGAGCACATCGTTGAGCCTGGTGAGATTGAGCCCACTGCCATCCACCTCCCTGGTATCTACGTCAAGCGTGTCGTCCAGAGCACCACTGAGAAGAGTATTGAGAAGTACACTTTCGCCAAGGAGGATGGTCCCGACACCTCCGCCCTGGGCAAGGGTGACACTGCCGGCAAGCGCGAGCGCATTGTCCGCCGTGCTGCCAAGGAGTTCAAGAACGGCATGTACGCTAACCTGGGTATCGGTATGCCCATGCTGGCTCCTAACTTTGTCGACTCCTCCGTCGAGGTGACCCTGCAGTCTGAGAACGGTATTCTTGGTCTGGGTCCCTACCCCAAGAAGGGCGAGGAGGATGCTGATCTCATCAACGCCGGCAAGGAGACCGTCACTCTCAACCCTGGTGCTTCCGTCTTCGGCAGCGACGAGTCCTTCGGCATGATCCGCTCTGGCCGTATCGACCTGACTATTCTTGGCGCTATGCAAGTCAGTGCCAAGGGTGACTTGGCCAACTGTACGTGAACCCCTTTCACTCTTCCTATATTTACCATTCTAACGTTCTACATAGGGATGCTGCCTGGTAAGATCAAGGGATTCGGTGGCGCCATGGATCTCGTCTCCAACCCCGCCGCCACCAAGGTCGTCGTCACCATGGAGCACACTGATAAGAAGGGCAACCCCAAGATTGTCAAGCAGTGCGCATTCCCCCTCACCGGCCCATCCTGCGTCAGCCGTATCATCACCGAGCTGTGCGTCTTCGATGTCGATTTCGCCAGCGGTCTAACTCTAGTCGAGCTCGCGGATGGTGTCACAGTTGAAGAGGTCAAGGCTAAGACTGAGGCTCCCTTCAAGGTCGCCGATGACCTAAAGCCTATGTTGTAGAAAAATGCTTAGATTTCTTGCATGAGTTCTTATGAATGTGAAGCGAGGATTCTCGGGTCTTTTGGGCATAAAAAATATTGTACCCTGGTATGGAATTTGTGACGATTTATGGAATCAGTATATATAGTCCTTGTTAAGAATATGGATGGTCGATTGTCAATTTTACATTTGAATATATTCCTGTATAAGTGCTCATTGCCACTCAGGCCCATTCTTTCTCTAAAAGCAATATGTCTAAGCTGAATGTTGAAATCTAACCACCCTCCGCCGCATGAAGCTCCGCCTCCCTCACGCTTCCAATAATCCCCTCATTAAAGTCCTTGTTTTGAGGCAACTCAACCGTATAGTCGCGAATAGCAGCAGCTTGAAGTCTAACTTCCCTTGCAGCAAAGCCCAAAACATGCCCCCCCCCCCCCCCCCCCTGAGTCTTGCATTTCGACAAAAAGTGCAAATGAAACCCAGCAACGCTAAACCCGCCACTGAAAGCCGGCGACCAAAATCCAAATAGAGTCCCCTTAACGTCACAGCAAGTGACTTCCTTCTGCCGCTTAACCAATTCAGCAAGAGGTTCGCGTGGTTTCGACTGAGCCGCAATAACACGAAACCTAAGCTGATCGAATCGCCCCTCGACTCGAACAGACAGGAAGCAGTTCTGCTGAGAGGGAAGAAGAGGCGCCAGAGCTGCTGGGAGTGAACCCATGGTAAGGAAAGGCAATGTCTTCTCGATGGTAGGTTTGAATCTTGTAACCATGACGAAGGGCAGGGTATCTGAAACTTCAATTTTGCGTAGTTTCTCGCCTGGAGGGAAGTGGTATACTTCGCCGTCTATTATGACTATTTCTTCATTCAAGTTGCAGACTGTGCCGAGGCCGTGGTTTCCGTTGGTGAGAGTATCTTTGACGTTTATTCCAGTTTCGCAGATAACCTTCATTAGAGCACTAAGAATCGAATACTGGAAGAGGTTGTTTGTGGTCATTGTAATGGAGCACAAAGGAGTGGAAAGGTACGAAGAGATGATGATTTTTCATCCTTGGACATGGGGGGATCCGAAAGATTTGTAGGAGAAACGGTAAACTTGATGAGCAAAGTTGCACTCCCATACTCGAGGGGCTACTTCCACCTAAGATGTGGATCTGATATTTTCACTGAATCACGAAATAAGAGATCGAAGTTCATCGAACGAATGGACGAGTTCAAAATTCGATCAACTTCCCTAATAGGCTTGGTGCCTAGAGATCTACTTTATTAGTTCATGCATACACAAGTCACGTTTTACTAAAGTATTTCACCACTGAACGGGTCACACTACTGAACGGGTCACCCCACCAATTTTACGCGTCAGTCTGGTGTTTCCATTTTCAACTACCCACCATGCCCCCCCTAAATGCTCTATATGTCCAAGACAAACAGGATCAGGAGAATAGGGTCTTATTAGCTTACCAAGCTTACAAGAATGGCGATATATCATCAATGCGTAAAGCTGCAGCTATGTTTAATATACCATTTTCAACCCTCCAACGCCGCCATTCTGGTGTCCAATTTCGTCTTGAAACACACCCACCGCAGTCTAAACTGACTGAATCTGAAGAGGATTCATTACTTCAATGGGTCGTCTCTCTAGATGATCGCGGCTGTGCTCCTAGAACTAAAGATGTTGGTAGAATGGCTAATATCCTACTCGCCGACCGCGGAACCAACCCTCCTCTTACGATCGGTAAAAACTGGGTTACTAGGTTTGCGACGCGTTTACCTGAACTTAAGACGACCTATTCAACACCGCGCGATTTTACACGTGCGCGTCAAGAGGACTATAATGTGATCAATAATTGGTTCAAACTGGTTGAAAACACGATCGCAAAATATGGTATCACCACCGACGATATCTATAATTTTGACGAGACTGGGTTTGCGATGGGACGATGTGCGACCGCGAGAGTGGTTACTAGAGCTGGTTATTATGGTAAACGCGCAAAAAAACAGCCTGGTAACCGGGAATGGGTTACTGTGATAGAGTGTTTAGGCGCGTCTGGTTACGCACCTCCACCCTGTATTATCTTTAAGGGTAAGGTGATGATGCAGAGCTGGTTTGCTCCTGATCTAGGTTTACCACCTAATTGGCGTCTTGAGATTAGTCCTAATGGCTGGACATCAAATCAAATAGGGCTCCGTTGGCTTGAAAAGCTCTTTATACCTGCTACTGCTCGTACTAAAGGACGGTATCGCCTTCTGATCTTAGATGGCCATGGTAGCCATTTAACACCTGATTTCGACAAAATCTGCCAGGAGCATGATATTATACCATTATGTATGCCTGCGCATGCGTCTCATCTTCTTCAACCTCTTGATGTTGGGTGTTTTGCGGTGTTAAAACGCTCTTATTCTCGGCTGGTTGAGTCTAGAGTAGAGCTTGGTTTTTCCCACATTAGTAAAGGAGATTTCCTAGAGATATATCCTACTGCGCGTATTGAAGCATTTGCATCTGCTTCTAATGCGTTTGCTGCAACTGGAATCGTGCCACTTGACCCTACTAGGGTGTTAAAAAAGCTTACTATGCGCGTCGATACACCACCACCACCACCCTCTATAGGAAGCGATTCAAGTCGAAATTGGACACCTAAGACGCCTAGGACGCAGAAAGATTTACGACGTCAACACCAAGCTATATTACGCACTGTATCTCGAACGCCACCAACACCATCTAAGAGAGCATTAGACCAGATAGTAAAGGGTGCAAATTACCTATATCAAGAGAATGCTCTCTTACGCCTGGAAAACAGAGATTTACGCGCCGCCCATGAGAAAAAGAAAAAACAAAAAGAACGTCCGAATCGTCAATTAACAGTAGTAGGGGGTCTTACAATTCAGGAGGGATTAGACCTGGTTGACGCGTCGAATGGTGGCCCTAAACTTAATGATGCCAATTTACAAGAGGGCCAGGCGCCTGTAAGGGCGCCTGTAACCCAACGCCGGTGTGGGATATGTAAGACACCTGGACATAGGAGGGAAACCTGTCCTAGTAGGCCCATTCAGTAGTTTTTTTTTACTATATTACATAGTAAATAATGGAGTTATTGGGATTCATAAAAATAAGTGGGTCAAACTGACCCGTTCAGTAGTGTGACCCGTTCAGTGGTGAAATACTTTAGGGCATTTCTTAGTTAAGCTATCGCTGCTTTACCAGGGCGAGGCTCAGTAGATTTCAGACTGCTGTCACGTGGAAGAATTGTCAGCAATTATTCAGGAGTTGCTTTGGATTCTGTCCTCCACTGCAGTCTAAATCAATCTTTACCTACAGAGCTACTTGTCCCTTACCTATGTATGATACTGTTGAATTTGTCACTTGTGTTCATTCCTCTCATTCTACACGACTGACTTAAATTTATTCAAAGTAATTTTTACATATGTAAGGAATAATAGCCAGCCTCCAGGCTGTGTCGAGCTTAATAGACCCCAATGACCTGGTAGTTGAAGTTGCAAATTCCAGTGGTGGTTGCAGCCACATCAATCATACTTTTCGCACTACTAATGACTGTTCTGTCTGATGATACGAGCTGGACACTCTGCGCTCCAGCCACCATCCCAGGTACGCTGTATGCATTCAGCCCTGCAACTCCAGCAAACGAGCCAATCTGGTTACCACGGCTGTAAACCTCGATAGTCACCCCGCTGGTGTTTGAAGGAAGCAGCACTGCAACATTGACTACATCCTGCATGCTCTCTACGTTACTCGGGGGGCCTAGTGAGTCTGACAGGCAGGTAGCGCTCTTCAACAGCGGACGGTACCACATAGCGCCAGAGAAGTCGCCAGCCCCTGGAACTACAGCGGAGACGTCAGTCGCGCCATTCTTGTAGGCGGTTATAAAAGGTGCGATGATGTTCTGCCACGCAGTATGGTCATAGCCGTCGGCCTCAGGCCAGAGGTTCCCGATGTAGATTCACGAGAATGGGATTCATGAAGATGATATTTACAACTTTGACGAAACTGGCTTCGCGATGGGACAAACCGCTACTGCTAAAATTGTTACGAGGGCAGGCTATTATGGCCGAAGAAACAAAGTACAACCTGGAAATCGCGAGTGGGTTACGGCTATTGAATGTTTAAATTCAACTGGTTGGGCGCCTCCACCATGCATCATATTCAAGGGCAAAAACATGATGCAAAGCTGGTTTGGCGACGCTAATTTACCACCTGATTGGCGTATTGAAATAAGCCCTAATGGCTGGACATTAGACCAAATAGGCCTTCGTTGGCTACAGAAACTATTTATCCCTTCTACTATGACACGTACAAAGGGGAGATACAGGCTATTGATTCTATATGGCCATGGTAGCCACCTTACACCCGATTTTGATCAGATTTGCCGACAAAACGATATTATACCACTCTGCATGCCTCCGCATTCATCTCATCTTTTACAGCCTTTAGATGTATATTGTTTTGCTGTTTTAAAGCGCTCTTATTTCCGGGAGGTTGGTATCAAAATGGAGCTAGGATTCAACTCTATCAACAAGAACGATTTTCTAGCTATATATCCTTCTGCGCGTGAAGAAGCTATAAGATCTGCATCTAATGCCTTCGCCGCTACTGGAATTACACCATTTGATCCAGAGAGGGTGCTTTCAAAGCTTACTATTTCGCTTCGTCCGTCAACACCACCACCACCACCATCCCGGGGTAGCGACTCTAGTAAGAACTACACTCCAAAAACACCAATGACACAGAAGGATATACGTCGCCAACATAAAGCTCTTCTGCGCGCAGCATCGAGATCACCATCTACACGAACAAAGCAGATCTTAGACCAGTTCTTAAAAGGCGCAGTAGCCATACACCAACATATGGCAATACAAGATCAGGAAATCGCCGCTCTTCGCGAAGCCAATGAAAAAAAGAAGAAACAAAAGGCACTTCCGAATGCGCGAGTGGCCATTGAAGGTGGCCTTACTAACCAGGAAGGCCGCCAGCTTATCGACGCGTCAATAAATCGTGATGCAAATGATGGTGATGTAAATGGACGCCAAACCCGGGCATCTTCTCCACAACGCCAGCAGCCACGCAGATGCGGAATATGTAGAGAAACTGGACATAAGAGAGAGACGTGTCCACAGCGCCCGATTCAATAGGTTATTTACATAGGTTTACTGGTTTTAATGGAGTTATGGGACAAATAATGTAAAATATTAAAAAAAGTGGGTCATTTTCTCCGCTCGCTTGCAATCTCCACTCGCATGTGTTTTACTTCAACCCTTTTAAAGACTAGTAAGTGGAGATATAGTGGAGAAAAGAAACTCTAAATTAAGGAGATCTCGGAAGGCTGTCGGTTAAGGGCTGGATTACGTGATATGTCATATTGTTCCAAGAATATCATTGATTGACGGTAATGCGACCCCAAAGTACTATCGTATGTCACGACAATCCTTCTTCTCTGACAGCGAAATGCCAGTAACACTTCCATCAGCTTACCCCCACAACTCCACTTTGAGCGGTGAAGGGGTTTCAAAGAGGTTTCATATGATCACTACATCAAGTCATGCCCTTGACGAGATATTCGAAGTCTGATTTTGATTACCACCTGTCCCTATACTTCTGCATTGTCTAACTCGATAGACTTTGGATTTCTAAAACCCTTCGAAGAGAATTTGTTGAACAGGAATGAAGCTTGACAGAGACTTGAGAGAAGCAAAGTTGAAGCTAAAGACTGCGAAGCAAACAAAAAGGATATTAATTTGATAGGAAAAACTGAGAAGTAATCTTGATGTGAAAGAGTTAATTGAACGTTAATCTCCAATTGACTACACTGTCTACTTGCCTGCCATGAGCTACCTACCTAGCATATCACTACTGAATCATCTGGATAAACTCAGAATGGATACATGTAGATTCAAGAACCACATTATGGCGAGTTTCCCGAGGTATAGATAGTTATTTACAATCGATCTCGTTGAATCAATTATGTAATAGTCACCAGGTGTACCCAGCTCTACTCAGTCAGCAAAAGCGGCAATTATTGAGCACTGAAACGGAGAGAGGGCCAAGAAATGGGAAGTTTCTATGGATTGTTACACGACATTTATCCAACCAACCTTTCATGTATCACGATGTCTCTACATATGTACCATCATACTTGAAGAGAGTGAAAGATAATGATAATTTCCTAGAAAGTCAAGGGACATGAAGGATGGCCATGTATGACCTAATCTGTCAAAGCAGAATCGGAAGCTCACAGAAATTAGTTGATAGATCTACATGTTGTTGGACTCGAATGAATTGGAGGATTGAGAAAGCTACCATTCTGAGCCTCGTACCTAATCACTGATCTGATATGTTTTCGAATATCGTCAGAAGATTTTGATCTACCTAGCTGAGCACCTAGCTAGGCAGGTAGACAAGATCATAAGAAAATATGTTTCGAACTAAATACATACATAGCATTGGAGATAGAAAAGTTAATGTTCCACCGGGGCATTGCCGAGTTATTCCCGAGGCCACCTGGGCAATATGAAAGAGTAGATACGTATGGACAATTAGTAGTTAGAATAGTAGATCACTTAGGTATATTCTTTTCACCTTCGATATCGATGAGATACCAACAGGCCTTCAAGCTGAAAATTCACCACAAAGAAGGTCTCACAGGAGGAGAGCTCCTTTCCAGCTACTAGCTAATCATAATGTTGACCATGTCTGTATGTGAACTTTTCCCGAGATATTTAACTACTATGAAATCTCACTGACAAAGGTTATTTATTAGTTGGCTATCCCGGTGGTGCAGCTCTTCCTATCTTCGATAGAATCTTTAAGACCAATCTCTTTAGCTTCATTCTTTCCCACCATGAACAAGGAGCCGGCCACATGGCAGAGGGCTATGCCTGCGCTAGCTCAAAGCCAGGGATTGTTCTGGTAACCTCAGGACCAGGAAGTTCCAACCTAGTCATACCCATGCTCAATGCTCTTCTGGATGGCACGCCGATGGTTGTGATCTGTGGCTAGGTAGCAACCACGGTTCAGGGAACTGGTGCCTTCCAAGAGATTGATGTCATGTCAGTCGCTAAGACTTGTACAAAGTGGTGTGATCCAGTGGAGAATATAAACGACTTACCAAAGATTGTTAATGACGCATTTTACAACGCGACATCTGGGCGTCCCGGGCCTGTTCTGATTTCTGTGCCGAAAGATATTGGGCAAGCTGTTTTTGAAACAGCAGCAGCAGATCTCCTCAGTATCTTTCCAACGATGGCCGAGCCCGAGAAACCTTTTCAAAGTTGGTCGGTATGTGTTGATATTGGCATCTACAAGAGTATTGACAAAATTGCGCAACTTGTTAATTACTCTCAACGCCCTATCATTTGTGCTGGTCGTGGAGTCCTCGCACATAAAGTTAGCTCAAAAATCTTGTTGAAAATCGCAGAAAAGAGCAGAATCCCTGTCACAGCCACACTGTTGCGAATGGGATGCTTTGACGAGACTCATGATCTGGCCTTGAATATGATAGGTACTTATGGAGCGCCATATGCAAACTACGCCATTCAGAATGCAGATTTGGTTCTCGTATTTGGGGCTCGTCTTGACGAGAGAGCCGTAGGCAATCGACTCGAATATGCTCCCAAAGTCAAAGAAGCTGCTTTAACCGGAAGGGGAGGCATTTTCCAATTTAATTTGAATCCTGACATCGTGGGAAGAGTCATTAAACCAACCCAACTCGTCGTTGGAGATTTGTCCGAAACCTTGCCACATCTACTCCATGGTTTGAATAAGGAGGGAAATCGTACACCATGGCTGGATCAGATCCAACAATGGAAAAAGCAACATGCATTCCGGGTCCCTTCTCGATGTATGCAAAGCCGTACCTCGCCTCAACAAACTATCGCAGAGCTAGATCGACAAACATCCTCGCTGAAGCATCGCATCACCATGACGACAGGAGTAGGACAACTTCAGATGTGGGCAGCACAGCGCTATAGGTTCCGATCCCCACGGCCACTCATCACGTCTGGTGCTCTAGGTACGATGGGATTCGGACTCCCTGCAGCGATCGGAGCACAAATCGCGCGACCGGATCACATTGTGATTGACATAGACGGCGATGCCTCATTCTGCATGACCATGGAGGAGCTGCTTACAGCCTCACAATACGATCTCCCCATCAAGTTAATTATATTCAACAATGACGGTCAAGGAATGATTTCGCAGCTTCAAAAGGCCGATTACAGGAATCGAATCTGTTATAATCGTCAGTCTAACCCGGACTTTGTGAATCTGGCTCAGAGCATGGGATGTGATAGTCGGAGATGCGAATATGCCGGAGAGTTGTCGAGCTCGATCCAGTGGCTGCTTGAATGCAAGAGACCGGCGTTGTTTGATGTCTTGATGAGTGAGACGGAAATGCTTCCTATTGTGCCAAATGGGAAAGCCTTAGACTTGATCACGTTGGAGTAAATAGGTAAATTGGGTTGGGCTAGACATTCGTTCTAAACTCTTTGTTTCCATAGACACATTTCAGGGGTTTCCAAGTCATAAAGTTTAGTCAATGATATCTGGGATGAAGATATGATAGATTCTGGCTGCACACCTTTCATTCTTGCATCTGATATAGCTGGAATCTGCCCAGGTGAAGTATCCATTAATTGAACCTTGAAACCAATGTTGGAAGCACATAGACTATCAGGTGAAGCCTACCTAGGTATCTTCTACCTACGTAAGGCTGGTAGTAGTTGCCAATTGAATCTTATATTACATTCAGCTTTCTCACAAACTCCGCATCTTCCCAACCCTATAATCTCCAATTTTCGCAATCCGCAGGCTGAATCAGCAATAGCTGGGTCAGGGCTCATCTAAGTCAGTGACGCAAATCGATAGTTGAATGATCAGTTCAAATTCAAGGATATAATCCATCAGTATATTATTTACCTTATTTTATGATGTTTTAAAAATCATTGGATGAGATTTTCCCTCGGCATATTACCACCACATAATGATTCTAGACTCTCTTCTCTTTCCGTCTCTTTGGGATGGATTGAAATCAGTTTTACCAGCTTACATTCATTTATTCATGAGCTAGGCACCGTGACTAAAAGTCCTACGTTATTATAGAAAAAAAGAAGTCAAATGAGGTGCCAAGTTTTACAAGGTATGTAGAGAATCTCAAAACGTGCTTTCGATGATGGGATGTTCTACTTGAAAAATGCGGACGAAAAGGGAGATCAGATACTTGTTTATGTGATGGATTTGTTGGACTATTTTTTTGGCTACCCAAGATATTAGGCGAAGGAACCTCAAACTGGGAAACCTGGAAGGCTGAGGCCTTGGAACGCTATTGAGAGGATTCCCAACTAAAGGAGCTCCTAAAACCGAGTCAGGCTAATTGAAATCGGACTCATTTTTCATCATTTAGCATACACTTCACTGTGATAATCTGTGGCTTTATCTCTGACCAAGCGGTCTAGTTTAGGCTAGGTATAATGATATCAACTGTCTTGCATGTATTTTTGATAAGACATACTGACGGTTTGTCTTTCGTTCCTCCTGCTGAAAGAATTATTCGCGAGTGCTAATATAGAATAAATAACTTTAGTGCCATAAATAAAACTACCCATAAAGGGACAACTGAGGGTGAAACGTGAAAATTTCCAACATACCTAGATCCAGTTATAAAATTTGGTAAGGTAGGCAATCAGTTTGACGAACTAGTAAATATTTCTAGGCTCAGAATCAATCTTCTATCTAATAAGTAAAATATGTCCTAAAGTCACGAGTTTGTCATCACGGGGGGTCCTCACGGGGTACTCTCTCTAACCATGAAACTAAATAAATCCTGAACTTTCACGTATGCTAAGTCTGCCACTCAATACCTGTTTTCATGATAGGTGGCATTTATCAGTATGTGGAAGACAAACACAGCATGTTTACTCATGATTAGACAGAACAATATTCATTTCTTTGTGTGCTATTGTTAAAATCATGAACTCAATATTCAGAAGTGCAATGTAATAAACTAACAAATTTCACTTTCATTCAGTGCTTCCACTTACTCCTACACATTGGGCATGTGGGAGCATGATCTGATTCCAGCCATTGGTCGATGCATCGTTTGTGGAAGTTGACTCCACAGCGTGCCTTGCACCAAACCAATTCTTCATTTTGATGTTCATGCTCATCCTCGGTCTCTGTTTGCTCATCGTATCTATCGCTATCATCGTCATCATCATCGTCGCTGGGGTCTTCGTTGTCGTCATTGTACTCATCACCGTCAGCGTGCTCGCCTTGCTCTTCTTCCTCGCAGTCCACATCTTGTTGTGGAATATGCAAATCGCACAAACAAATCCCACACTCTCCTTCGACCTGGCGGCGATTGGGTTCTGATGTTTCTCTCTGGCTGTTCTCCTGGTCGGTGCTGCTGAAGGTGTGAATCACTAATGGTGGGGTGGCCGATCTTGGACTCAATGCAGAAACGGCCACTGTTTCCGGGCTGACTTGGAGCTGTGCTGGTCGAGGTATCGTAATTGCTGGCTGACTGACAGGTTGCGTGGGTTCCCTCCTCGCTGCATTATAAACGTGATTTAATGGCGGAGTATGTCTGCTTGATGCAGGTGCTGTGCTGCTAGGACTGACAACTACGTTTGTGTTTCCACCCTCAGAGGGACTAGAAAGGTTCGCAGGGATTGATAGGCCCCGCTGAACGGCCTCAAGGCGCCTAACCTTTTCTATGGCCTCAAAAAGTCTTTGTTCGATAAGTGCGATCCTCTCCGTATTCGCTTCTGCGGCCTCTGAATAGACGATTCGGGATAGGACATTCACCGGTCTTGGAGATATCGTGGAAGCAACTCGCGAATCGAGATATTGACGGACTTGGCTTTTCCAACGACGTGTGAGATCCAAGGCTTGGCCTTGGTGGAACCTCGTACATAGGACATGAGGAGCTATATTCTCTAGCAGTGCATCGATGTTGCGACCAGCTCGAAGGTCTTTGGTACCCTCGTTGAGAAGTATGGTAGCTGATCTGCGGCCGTGCGCATTTGTGCGGGCATGACAGCGACGACCCTGTGAAGGGGAATAACCAGCACACCATGGCTCTTGCTCTGGTTCGAGCTTGATGATCTCGGATAGAGGAGCTAAGGGTGAACTTGCCATATAGGAATCTCGGGAAGTCATTGTGATTTATTGGGGAATACAGAGACAAACGATGAATATATTCTGTTGCGTTTATGTCTCCAAGGTTCTCTTAAAGCTTCTTTATAGCAAATCGTCTATTACTTCGAGTTATACATAGCCTAGAGCCTTGGAAGTATCCCAGTAGACATGAGACGCTATTCTGCCACAGCAGCGTGGCGCAGCGCTCAGAATAGAAATCGTACCGCGCTAAAGTGAAAGATTCTAAAGACGTTCGCCAATAAATATGCCAAGCACCAGGCCTCAGGCAGTATAGACGGCGACCTGGGGCTGTGTTTGCATATGAATTTCACAAAAAGAGGGGTTTTCAGTCCCTTGTTGGTTCTCAGTGGCTGTTGATAGGGAGCTAAAAGAGGTACGGGACTTTTGTTTTACGCTAGGTGCAGTAGTGACGCTATGTACGTCGTAAATTAGGCTAATCTCTTCATTGGCTACTATTGCCCTCTATAGTCTAAGGATGACAACAGCATCACGTGTTACCATTAATAGCTCAGGTATCACCCATATCTCCATTCATCACGTATTTCCTGCTCACAATATCAGCGCTTGTACTCGCTCGTTTTGACTGATACGTGAAACCAGTATGGCCAAATAGCCATTCCTATCTATTACTTCCCCGATCCCGTTTCACCAAACCAAGATTCAATGATTATACGATCTATTGAGCAGGGTACTAGTGATGGGAAAAAGACTGTCAATTGCAAGAGAAGAGAGGCATTTAAGCATGAATATGATGAGGCTACAGCGCTTGAGGATACGATTGAAGCATATGAACATGAGATGAATGTAGAGTTGAATCAACCAGGGCAAGAGAATCATGGGATGGATACAATTAGAGGTAAGATATAAGATAATTAGGCTACTCATCATGGCCGATGTGAAGAAGCTGGACTGTGGCTACTTCGAAAGAAAAGGCTGATCAGCTTTTAAACGATCAAGAGAAAACGAATTGTTATTTGAACCAACTGCCGTCATGAAAATATTGGATAGGTATCGCCAGAAACCCATGGACTATTTAGTCGGTAGCTAGAGCTATCAATTTGATTTCCGAGGGTTGAGCATTAAATACTTTACCATACTAGACAAAATTCCAAGGTTGGAATCTGATGCCTATCAAGGTTGTTTCTCATGGCTTTTATAATGCTATTACCTAGGTAGCTTTACGTACCGTTTTTTCCATTCCAGGTGGGGATTTCCTATTTCAGGTGCCGCCGCTTTTATGAGGGCGCTCAGGGTCAGGCTCACTGAGCTGGTCATGATCATAACGTATTTCCAGGTTGCTCCTCCACCCAATCTAGATATTTACTCTATTTTCAACCCACTGTTTTCAAACACACACCAAGCCTCCAATTGGCACTGAAAAAAAAACTTTATAGAGCAGGAGGGAAGGGTCTTATTAGCTATTCAAGCTCTTAAGAATGCTCAATTTACCTCTGTTCTGTCCGCTTCTAAAGCATTTGATGTCCCACGATCAACTTTACGGGACCGAATGAAGGGTGTTGAAAATATGGTTGATAAACGACCGTCTCGCCACTTATTCTCTAAAATTGAAGAGGAATCAATGGTAAATTGGTTACTTTCTATGGATTCTAGAGGAGGAGCTCTCACCTGTTCTAAATGTCGAAATATGGCCAATCTTTAAATTACTCCGGTCGCGAAATTCAACCACTACCAATACCTCTATTTCAGTTGGTAAAAACTGGGTAACTGGCTTTATTAAACGTCACCCGAGTCTAATAGTCCATCGATCACGACGATACGACTATAAGAGAGCTTTATCAGAGGATCCTAGGATTATTGTTCCCTGGTTTAAGCTGGTTGAAAATACTATCACTAAATATGGTATCGATTCGGCTGATATTTTCAGCTTTGACGAGTCAGGCTTCGCGATAGGGATAAATCAGACTGAAAGTGTTATTACCTCTGCTGAATATCATGGCCGGAGAGCAGTTTTACAACCTGGAAATCGCGAGTAGGTGACGCTAATAGAGACTACAAGATCGGCTAGAGAAGCTCTTCTACCTTATCTGATCTTTAAAGGAAAGGTGTTTAAAGAGTGTTAGTTTAAGGAAAAAGAGCCTTCTTGGAGCTTAAATAAGAGCTCTCATAGCTAGATAAGTTATCCGATTGATATTGATTGGCTTAAGATGCATTTTATCCCTAATATTCAGAATAGACGGGGTAAATATTGTCTCCTGATCCTTGATTGCCACTCCTCTTAACGCCTATGTTTGACGAGCTATGTGGGAAACATGACATTATTGCTTTATGTATGCCTGCGCATGCATCACATCTTCTACAATCTTTAGATATGGGCTGTTTAGGGCCACTGAAAAAATATTATGGTGGTTCTGTGGCAGAGCTAATACGGCATGGATATAACTGGACAAAACATATTTTATTGAGATCTTGGGGCACGTCAAAAAGCTTTTAAGGCAGATACTATACTAAACAGCTTTTAGGCTACTGGTTTATTGCCTTTGGACCAGAAGTGCTTAATAGGCTGAATATTCAGATTGAATGTCTATCAGGTCTAGGACTGCCTTCTAATCGACCTGTCACTTCTAGGTCTAATAAGAAAGGGCATAGAATCAACCAGTATCAGAACCGTGTTATTTAGTCAATTTTATTACGTTTTTGTGTTTAAATATGAAATTGAAATTGTTTGTGGGGTGCTGCCCGGGAATTACGCTATGTTTTGAAGAAACTGATGACTTATACACGAAAACAGACTAAACCAAATATAGTAAGAAGGGTAATCCTATCTTTGACAGTTCTGCTCACTAAGTTTGCTGTGAATCCTCCCTTTTTTCTAAAGGTGATAACATCATGTTACCGAATCCACTTTTCCAGGTTCCAGCGAGGGTATCCTCGCTGATGACAAGAACACGACAAGACGAGCTTAATACGTACCAGGCGCGGTCAGTTAGTTCGGCGTCAAGGCTTTCAGAAATATCTCAAACGTGTATTGAGTCAACGGTATCGGATTTTCTGTCGGAAAAGATTCTCCAACTAGAGAACCAATCGCTTTACATTTGCAGCATTAAAGAAGGCCTAGATGAAGCGAACCTCGCTAATGCCATTGATGACCAAGAATACCGCACTCATTTGAATCCTCTTATTAGCAAGTTGCGATCAACTAGTTCAACCCTTTTTGTGTTAAAGCGTCAACGAAATATTCTCGAAGAAGACTTCACTGATACGCTCGCGTTAGAGAAACGCCCGCGCGTGGTAGGGCCACCTAACGAAGACCTGCTCGAAAGAGCGTATAGAGACACAATTCTCCCACGCGTCATGAAAGCGTCTGGTAAGCAAAAAGCCCAACACTTTAATGCAGCCCAGTTCAAAGATGAGGTTAAGCGCTACTACGGCATCGAAAATGATATCTCTTGGTGCCATATTCTTGGGATGTACCTATCACCTCCACTGGTCAAAGCGGCCCACATTGTTCCGAAGAGTATGTCCCGGGAAGAATTGGCCCATCTATTCGGAGATCAAGATGCCGTGACTACTCTTCCGCAAAATTCACTTTCATTGCACCACGTTGTTGAGGGCCTTCTAGATAGCGGTGATATTGCAGTAATCCCTATTCCTGGAAAAATGACCACTCCAACGACTTGGAAATGTGTTGTACTTGATCAATCCGTGAAGAAATTGAACAATATCGTTTATACATATGTTTCTGAACCAGAGAATATCAAAAGACACATCCGTGTCAAAGACCTCGACGAAAGGGAGCTCAAATTCCTCAACGACAATCGCCCCCGTCGTCGGTATCTATATTTTCGATTTATTGTCTCATATCTATGGGCAAAGCGCCAGAATAGCGTCGTCGGCCACCATGTAGAGGCTAAAAAGTTTTGGCCCTCAGGTGGCGCATATTTACAAAGGTCAACTCTGCAATCACTCGCTCGCTGTGTCTCTGGCTCGGAGATTCCAAGCCACCTCATTTCAAACCAAACCTTTGAGCTACCAAAGGATCCTGGTCGGGATACCCAAGCCGGTATGATCTTGGCCGCTGATATTAGGGATCTAGGGGAGCGGGGTTACGACAACTCCAGCCTCATGGAGGCTGTAACTGACAGTATGAGTCACCTTGGGGAGGAGGAAGAGGGGGGGGTTCTAAATGATTCCTTGTTTTTTTTAGCCTGGTGGTTCTTTTGTTTTTACTGAGATACAGTAGCGATACATCTTTCAATCAGCATGTTTCACTCATTATCGGAACATGGATATTGCAATCATGCAATACCACAAACCCGGAACGGAACAAACAGACCCCCGAATCACGGGGAAGCGACTATATCAGGAACTCAAGTAGCTACATGAATCGAACACACTTCACACCACTTTGCACAACGTATATATTAAGAATCTAGGACGAACCATACCCTTTTCCAGTGTATATAGTGCAACGTGTGAACCCTGTCCTTTCAACGTAGTTGATCGACAGTTCTACTCAGGAGCAAAAGCAGCGAAGGGGTGAGCACTAATACTGAAGGGGAATGCTAAGAGCTGGCATGGAAAAAACGGTACGTAGGTCTACCTACATAACCTCAGATTTAGATCTTGAATTCGGAAGTCTAGACCATTTCCCATCTCACAATTGGATCCACAGTAATCATGGATCATTACTGACTTATCATATCACGCCTTGGAACATGGGCTTGGAGTAGGTAGGGGAATATATTTCAACTCGGGATATATCAGTACACGCCATGCAGATCCCCTGAAGTACCAGAGAGTTCCAATAAAACAAAACACCTAGGGATAAATCCCAATCTTAATATACAAGATCAAAGTAACCACAATCACTGCAAGCGCAGGATTCCACCTATTCGCTTCCATATGCGGCCCATCCAGTCACGGTTGGGCGCCTCTGCAAATTCTCGCACCACGTTATCATAGTGATCTGGATCACTGGCCGGATGACGGATCTTCGAGGTCAATGGATAGCGACGCGCAAAGCGGTCTTCTAGTAGATATTGCAGCGAATTTGCCGAAGACTCGGAGATTCGCGGTGTGTGTGTCGGTGTTTCGGACTTCTTCTTGGGATCAGTCTCGGGTTTCTGGCCTAGGGCTGCTTGTAGGTAGGATTGCACTGAGACGGAGGGTGGCCGGACAGCATCAGCGGGCCAGTGTTTGAGTAGGTATGTGAGACGAGTTTGAAGGGTACGCTAGTTGAAAATTAGATTGCAATTGATTGATAAATTTGCAGTAATCGTGAACATACCGGTGGTTTGGCCATGATGGTGGATATTTTGTGACGAATAAAATGACGCCTTTGGTCTTGGTCAGGATAGAAAATGAATTCGGAGATAATAATGGCATTTGTAAGATTCTTGGCCTTAGGCAGCAACGTTGCCTTCTATTCCCGGCGCTTCCATCTCTTCTCCTCCCCTTATCTCTCCACCCTAATTCCTACAATTGTTTTCTCGTTGTATTGGTCTCTAATTACTGCGACCGCTTAGCTCGCCATGAGCTCGCAGCGTTATCAACGGGTTCGTCGTCTCCTCCCCCTCTCAGCCCCGAGTTGGATCGCCTCCAAACCCCGGATTTAGACCCTTATCAGGACTGACGCCATCTAGGTGAACGCCCGCGATGAAGATGATTCACAGTCCTATCAGTTGCATCCTACTCGATCTGACCCCCACTCGACCTCACCATCACCCTCATTTCATTCCTCAACATCATCGCCATCGTCACGGCAACTATTGCATAGTGACCCACTTTCAAACGACGACGACGACCAAACCTTAGCCGATGCCTTTGGAGATGAGGATGAATCGGACGAGGATGATGAGCCAGATGATAGACAGCGCCTGATGCGGGGGAACCCAGATGTCCGGTCACCTCTAGATAACGGACCAATGTCATCCTCATCGTCAGAGTCCACGATAGGCATGCAAGACCAGTCTCATATTTCGGGGCTCACTCGACGACCAACAATTCTCCCGAGCTTTACCTCGACATCTTCAGGGAGTCGGGCTATAGTTCCATCGAATGATGGAGTCTTTGCTAACTTGGCTGCCAAGCCAGAACGGGGCGAAAAGAACGAGGATCTGCCTCCTGTATGTCGCCACATCAAATTTCAAGGTATTCATTTACTGATTTTCTTTACAGTCATACGAAGAAGCTGCAGCCGACGCCACACCTCCGTACTGGGAGACAACTATTGTTGCACCGGGGATGTCCTCCGACGAAGTCTACGTGGATGGATTACCCGTTGGATCGATCTTCTCCTTCATCTGGAATGCGATGATCTCCATGTCCTTCCAGCTTGTTGGATTCCTACTCACTTATCTCTTGCACACTACTCATGCCGCAAAGAATGGCAGCCGAGCGGGTCTTGGCCTCACTCTCGTTCAATACGGTTTTTACATGAAGGGTAGCAGTAGTGACACCTCAGACTCTGATGGAAGTTCTGATTCATATGCCCCACCACCTGACCCTAACAGTCATAATTTCGATCCCAACCATGTCAACGACAGCACTGGAAGTGACGGCGGCATAACAGCGATCAGCACCAGTGAATGGATTTCATATGTTCTGATGATAGTTGGTTGGTTCATTCTCATCCGCGCCGTTAGCGATTTCTTACGGGCGCGGCGTCACGAACAACTGGTATTACAAAGTCCCGATCGTGGTCTCAGTGTCCCTGTGATCGCAGTGGGAGAACGGTCAGAAACCGTTGTCTAATAATTCTATATGGAAGTTCGACATGGACATTGCGGGAAATGGGGAGTTGGGTCTTGTGGCGTTCTGAACATTGGAGTTATGATTTTTCCCCCATCCGGATATATTCCCTCTTTTGGATCCTTTCTTATGTCAATAACCTTGTAGCTATCGGTACAACCTGCTGAATATATGGAGATTCGTACCCAATATATTGTAGATTACCCCAAATAGCAGTATTACCCCGGTCCCGGCACGGAGAAACCGGCAGGGATTGTTGTCACGTCTAGACCATTTCTTTTTTCCATCTCTTTATTAAGGAGATAATAAGAATTATAGAATTATGGCATCGATTAGTTTAAGTGCTCTGAATGGCGAAACGACTAAAAATATTTGTTGCTAGGCCTCTCTAGGTAGAATACGTACTCTTCAGGCCGCAGCCATTAGAATTAAATAAGGCATATGGCCCACTGCCGACTGGACCCGCTGTTTACATTGTCCCTCACCTTACCCCGTCTTGCAAAATCTATCACTCTTTTCCCTCAACATTGTCTGACTCTTTCGGCTGGCGCATCGCAGGCGTTGCCAGTTTGTCATGTCTAAGGTTGAAGTGCCTCAAGGCCCAGTCGAGGCTCGATCACTTTCGTCGATCACTGCCATCGCATCCAATCCTCCCGCCTACCCACGCAATCCCACACACGAGAAGCTCGACCCGTTGGTGTTATATATCGTGCGCGTGCCAGGAAGTCAAGGTACGCTTGATGAGATCCCCCGCACTTAAGGGAACTTCAGGAATCTCACCCCGGCTTATCGCGCTTAAGAGGTACTAAGATAAGATGGGCTAACTCGCGCTATGACTACAGATATATTCCTTTCACCCGTCAAACCAGCTACCAAGTCGAGTATCTCGGCTGAAGCTATCAATGCCTCACTTTACTATCTACATGTTGCGACGCCCGAGGATGAGGCGCTGGTAGAAAAACTCCAGCAAGAGCGCGAGGCAGAGGCGCAGCAACGGAGGGAAGCTGGCGAGGATGATCTTGAGTTCTCGCGAATGAATCGCGTCCGCCGGAAGCCTGTTGGGGGAATGGAGTCGGCGCAGGATGATGCAACCGGCTTGACTCAGAACCCTATCGCATCTCAAGCTCCTTTAAATCCAGCACTTGCTAGGTCATTATCGCGACGACCTGTCCCTCTACCTGCTATGCCTCAGGTTTCTGCTGAGAATATGTCCTTTTCTGGGACACCGGTAGCGAAGCCACAGAGCCTCGAACAAGCCAAAAATTTTAGGAATCACTCAAGAACCAGGAGTGCAGATAACCAACAGCACCCGCTGCCTGCTCTTCCCCCCAGCGAGGAGCCATGGCATCAACCATCTGAGGATCAACCAATAAAGACTAGCAGGTGGAAGGAGAGGTTCGATACTATGTCAGCTGGCCGTCACAGTCTCGATTCTAACAGGCCACCACCGCCTCGATTACCTCCTCGTATGCCGCAGAGCCGTACGAACTCACCTCCAAGATCGTCTCAAAGACCAAAAACTGCGCAGAACAACAATGCAGGCTTCCATATCACGCTCATTCGACGCGACCCCGCGTCTGGTACGCAATGGAACGTCGCAACGATATCCACCCCGAGCGCAGACCGCAATTCTATTGATATTGATATTTCTACGCCGGGATACAACAGATTTGCCGGGTCAAATGAGACCATCTCACTGGCAAGCTTAGCAGCCAATCTTCCTGCGGGGATGATTCGCACTTCTGGGCCTTTTGTAACACCTTCAGTAGCACCTGAAAGACCAACCGAACAAGCAGCAACCGGCCCACGGAAATTCCACAGGCAACTCTGTGTCTCGAAACCTCTCGACGAATTAGGAATGCCTATAGACTATGGCAACGGCTACTCGCACGATGGCTCCAAGCTGAAAAGCGGCTACTACGTCTTTAAATCCCCGTGGAATGGCATCTGCACTTTCTCTAGCGGCGTCAACGGCCGCAGTCTAAAGTGCAAACACATGATACCCAGACACAGCCCGGTTAACGCAGAGAGCGAACCAAATCCCGCAGTGACAGTAGCGGAAATCCGATTCAACCTCCCTTTGCAGGCAGCTAACCTCCACTACCACGCCGCACGAACCAATCTCTCCCATACAAATCCCACCTTTACACACGACGGCCCCACTCAAGACCAAAACCCAAGCTCAAAACGTACATCCCTGTCCCAAATGCTTAACCCAAATACCTACTCCCGACCCCGTTCCCACACAGGGCCTGGTACTCCTTTCACCTCATCTGAAACTCATCGTCACTTCGACCCATCAGCTATCCTCCGCAAAACATCCCTGCGGGCAAGTCGCTTCGCACGCCAGAACCAACTGCCCGGTCACCGTCGCAGTACCAGTACTAGCAGTGGTGGACCTGATTCGGATGAGGACAGGATGGACATGTCACTTGCGAGGGAACTAGCAGGAGGAGGATACCGAGGCTCTTCAGCTAAGCTAGGTGAGATCAAACGAAACTCGAGCTGCAAGATATGACAAGCACTTGACATAGGACTTTGCCGCATCTCAGGCTCCTCCAGAGAATGAATCTCACTAACAATTTCTATAGGAAAGCTTTTAGTGCAAGAGGAGGGCATTAAGATGCTTGATTTGGTGGTTTCGGCGTCTATGGCAGTCTGGTGGCGCGGTTATTATTATTGATCTGGGAGCGCACATATGCAGCAGTGCCTTTCTCGTCTTCTCTGTATTTCTTTTAGCATTTCTTCCGGCCTTTCCTTTTTGGCAATATTTTTGAGCTTACCATACCATATTTCATCTGCATTGTAAGACCAGGAGCGTTGTGCCTATATTTGAGCCTTTTGCTTCAGTCTCTTTTATTGATATCAATATTAAACATGGTCATGCCATGTATAACCTAAGGCAAATTAACTAGTACTGGGTCTAAACATTACCCGGGCCCATATCTGGTGTAACAGTGTTTAATAAAGATGGCACATAGAGAAACTTACCTTCAGGGATACCTATCCCACTCTTCTCATAATATCATGAGTCTCTACCTAGGCATCTGTAGCAGATTTCCTTTCCACGGTGGGGCTTTCCTAAAACAGCTACCGCCGCTTTAATGAGGACGCTCAGAATCAAGCTCAGTAAATTTCAGTCCGGGCTCAGCCTCATCACGTGACAGAGCACTGAGGCCGAATGAACGCTCAGTGACTACTCAGTGAGCGTGATTGGCTGCTGCTTACTCAGAGATCGATCAGTGCCATCTATTGAGCACTCAGTCCTTTCTCATAAAGGGCTCGGAGGGCAATGTCCCAGATGATTCATCGGAGTGACGCGTCTGAACTTGAATCATTCAACATTGGATTCGAGATCCGCGTTTCGAACGTAGAATCTACACACTTCTACCACAATCCTAGCAGACTACCGTAGCATTCGGAAAATTTAGTATCCTTCTCTCCCTTTTTTGCAAATTCACTTTTATCAATAAATTCCATCTATGTAATTTGATTTTCAGCCTTCTCTTTTAGCGCCTTGGTAAGACTTCAGGCTGAATCTCCAATGCCAATTCAAAAACGCAACCTAGCAGAGGCTATCTTTGCCAGGGGCTATAATTTCACTGTCACAACTCTGCTTGCCCTGCTCGGCCGTCCATAGACCTTTGAACTACGATCCTACATGATTTATCAATTCCAATGGCGAGTCCTTTTCCACAAGTACACCTTCTTCCATAACCATAACCTGATCAAAGTCTTTGATCACATCAAGCAGATGACTAACCATAATTACAGTGTAACCTTCGAATTCCTGCGATATAATCTTCTGAATGGTTTTCTGCGTCTCCCGGTCTGTGCTACTATTGACCTCGTCAAGGATTAGGACACCACCACCACGTTGCGGCTGTACTAAAGAAGATCTTAACTCCAAGTAATTTTCCCTAAACTCAGCATTCAGTAGACGAGAACGAATTCGCCGACGCATAACCGCTCTGGCAAAACTAAATAGCTGTTTCTGGCCTTAGCTTAATATGTCGGCAGTCAGTCCGGCGTCAATACCTCTATAACTAGACATAGATGCCTAAAGTTCTGTCATCTTGAGCACATGCTGGCACTCATCTTCCCCGATTTTGTTGAATGAATTGAGGTTCTTTTTGAATGAAGTGCCATCAGTAAAAAATGTCGGATCCTGGGGTACTATGATTATACGCTCGCGCAAAGTAGAGCGATCCATTCTCAGGAGGGAGGCATCATCGATGATCAAGTCGCCCTTATATATAGAAAGTGGATCTAAGAGGCGTAGAAGAAGGAGGATGATAGAAGACTTACCACTATTAATAAACATAAATATCTAGATCAGGCTATACTAATGTTTGAATATCATATATAGGTTTTAAAATCATATTCCTGTTCTTCTATTAATTACTACCTTCTGGCTAGCTTCGATTATGAATATACGGTTCCGTAGAGCAAGATTTCCCGATTTTGCTATATCTATAGCCAGTTCTGCACCATAGTATGTTGCAGAAATATTTTGGACTTGAATTTTGCCTTTCTCTGTGTAACAGGTTGAATCCTGGTGAACTATCACGTGGTTGTACCACGTGACCCACCAACCGCATACCTCACGATTCCACCCCGAATTGTTCACGTTCTTCAAGGATTTTGTAAACAGCATGTGCCTAGCTAGTTCTGAATTTAAGATTAGCTTTAGCCCTTCACATACAAAATCCTTCCTCTAACGAGAGTAAAACCCACGACCGACGATAAGAAAAGCGCTCTCAGAAAGTATCTGATCGAGCCACATACGACAGACGAACGAATCGCTCTCGGAAAGAATCCGATCGAGCATACCAACGAATACGAAAAGCTCTTAGAAAGTATCTAGTTGAGCATCCTACAAACGAATTGAAGACGGAAAGCATCCGATTCAAACACGAGAAGAAAACGAATATCTTCATCATCATGGCTGCAAGCGAACCGTCGAGCCCACCCGAGTGGGCCAGGACGTTGATGCAGCACATCAGTCAGACAAGTATTAGTACCGATGAGAGAATTAGAAGACTCGAAGAATTAGTGGTTCGGTCCCAGGAGCGGGCCGCTCCCGAACCACCCACGGAACCACAAGGGATACCAATCGAATCAACCAGCGATAATAACCAGAGTCGACGACCTCGCCCTCGTCTCCCCGACCCCGCGATGTATGCAGGAAACATCTCTGATTGGCCAACCTGGAGAATCTCGATAGAGAACAAATTGCTAGTAGACGGAGCTGCCATCGGTACCCCACAAGAGCAATTCCTCTATACATTTTCCCGCCTAGAGAAAATGGCCGCCAAGAACACCGGAACGTTTGTGAAGACACAACGAAGCGAAGGCAACCCGTATATGCTTCTGGAATATCTTGAGAGGATGTATGGAGACCCTAACGCTCGATCACGAGCAGCTCGGCGTCTACATCAGCTTAAACAGAAGCCCGACCAGCCTTTTTCACGATTCCTTCCCCAGTTAGAAAGAGAGCTCGCAGATGCTGGTGCAACCGAATGGCACGACGAAGCAAAACGACAACTCTTACTAAACGCTCTTAACGAAGATATGACGAATTCGCTTATGAATCGTGGTGTTCCCTATGATTTTATAGGTCTTATCACACGGCTCCACGAAATCGACACTGATAGCGAGACACTGAATATCGCATTAGGCAGACGCCAGTTATCCACTCGCCAGCGAATCCAAAGAGATCAATCAACCATAGCCACAGAGGATAGGATGGACTGGACTCCAACAGTAAACACGAACACCACACAGACGAATTCGTCCCGATTCGTGAACGAAAAGGGACAGGTTCGTAAAGAGGATCAACATCTCGTGGGAAAACGTGCAAAATGGGTCGAGAAAGAAGAACTCCAACGTCGCCGTACAGAAAAGAGATGTCTACGATGTGGTCGAGATAACTGTTGGCAAAGTATATGCCCTTTACTGCCCGCACGGAATCCGAACCAAGTAGTGGTACGGAATGCAGTAGTCGAAGAACCAAGATCGAGCCACCCCCGAAGAAGGGAGTATTCGCCAGCGATCGAAGAAGATGAAGCGGAGAATGATTCGGGAAAAGATTAGCTCCTGCACTAAACCGCGAGCAGGAGCAGAAGGGGGTTGAGAAGCTGCTAAAGAAAGAGGCGTCATTCTATGTCGATGCTAGAGTTAATGGAATTCAATTCGCGAAGACTTTAGTAGACAACGGAAGCGATAGCTATGCATCTATCAGCGGACACCTAGCGCAATCTCTTAACCTTCCGCGTATCCCGATTCCACCGCGAATCCTGAACGGAGTCATCAAGAATCAAGGACGGATCACTCAGGCCACATACTTCGATCTTGATGTTAATGGACTACAACAGCAGAAAGTCTTTGCCTACATCATTCCAAGACAGTCAGACGAAATGATACTTGGGACGCCTTGGTTAAAAGATGTCGACGGAGTTTACGCTGCGAAACGAGGGTATTTAGATATCCATTCGAGAAATGGAGAGCGCATTCGTTGTTGGAACCGTATCGACCCGTCAATCGGTCCAATAAAAGTAAAGAGATTGAAAGTACAGCAATCATCTGCGGGAGAAATCAAAGAACTATTCGATAGCGTTTCGTCGCCGGACCACCTCCGAATAGCCAAAGTGACTATGGACGATATCGACAAGGCGCTGCAACCTAAGAAATTCACCGATCCGAGAGCTAAACTTCCCCCACAATATCTCCCTTGGTTAGATGTTTTTAGCCAGGAGAAAGCAGACAAGCTTCCGAGCCATCGCCCAGGGATCGATCATAAGATACCCTTGACACGCGATGGAAATGGTAACGAATCGACACCACCTCATGGGCCATTATATGGAATGAATAGAGAAGAGCTATTAGTTCTACGAAAAACTCTTACCGATCTACTGGGAAAAGGATTCATACGAGTCAGCAAATCGCCAGCAGCTTCACCGGTGTTATTAGTACGAAAACCTGGTGGAGGCATCCGATTCTGTGTCGATTATAGAGGGTTAAACTCCATAACCATCAAGGACCGTTACCCCCTACCTCTGATTCAAGAAACACTACGAAACATGTCGAAGGCTCGCTGGTTTACCAAACTCGATATCATAGCGGCTTTCCATAAGATCAGAATGCAGGAAGGCGAAGAATGGAAGACAGCGTTTCGAACACGATACGGGCTCTATGAGTGGCTAGTTACACCTTTTGGCCTGACTGGCGCTCCCGCAACCTTCCAACGGTATATCAATGAAGTTCTACGCGAATTTCTCGACGAGTTTGTGTCAGCATATGTGGACGATATCATTATTTACTCCGACGGATCGATCACGGATCATAGACGAAAAGTACGCGAGGTGCTCCAGAAGCTAAGAGATGCTGGACTTCAATGCGATATCGAGAAATCTGAATTTGAACAGAGCTCTGTGAAATACCTAGGGTTCATCATACGAGCTGGAGAAGGTCTATGTGTAGACCCGAAGAAAGTTGAAGCCATTAAGCTATGGGAAGCACCTACTAATATCCGAGAAGTACGTGGTTTTGTTGGATTCGCTAACTTCTACCGGACGTTTATACCACGATTCGCAGATGTCTCTGCACCATTGGTGCAGTTGACAAAGAAAGATACGATATTTAAATGGGACAAGGAGAAACAAGAATCATTCGAGACCCTAAAGGACCTCTTTATCTCTGCACCAATATTGGCTCATTTCCGAGAAGACACCGAAACAATAGTGGAAACAGACGCATCTGGATGGGCGACAGGAGCAGTCTTATCACAAAGACAAGAAGATGGGACACTAAGACCATGCGCCTATCTCTCGCGTAAGTTCTCACCTGCAGAGACCAATTATATGATACACGATAAGGAATTACTCGCTATCATCCATGCGCTACGGGAATGGAAGCCAGAGCTGAAGATGGTCCCGCGATTCGTGGTCTTAACGGACCACAAAAATCTACGATACTTTCATAAGGCGCAGGATCTAAGCGAACGACAAATGAGATGGGCAGACATCCTGGCCGAATTCGACTTTGAGCTACGATATCGACCCGGGAAACAGGCGATCCAACCAGATGCTCTATCCCGGCGAGGACAAGACGAACCTAAAGGAATCTCTGATGAGAGGCTCACGAATCGTTTCCGGAAACTCTTCGAATCAGTAACAATCCGTAACAATAGCACTGAACCAAGTCCACCTTTAGACTTTGATATACCAGTGGCGATGTTTGAAGAAGCAGAAACGCAGGAAGCATGGAATAACGCGCGGAAGGAAGATCAAATATACCAGCAGTTCGCACTCGCACTTGAAAAGGGAGACCGACGAATCCCTGCCGAATCGAACCTGAAAATAAGCCTATCCGAGTGTGACTTAGATGAACGAAATCTTCTACGCTTTAGGAAAAGGACATGGATTCCAGACAACGAACCACTACGCACAACCTTGATCCAGAAGGTCCATGATTCCTACACGACTGGACATCCAGGACGGGACGCAACCTATACGATACTGGCCCGTAGATTCTTTTGGCCAGGAATGACGAACGATGTACGGAGATTCTTAAGGAATTGCACCATTTGCGGACGAAACACGATTTGGAGAGATTCGAAGCAAGGCCTACTTAAACCGTTACCGATTCCACAACGAATCTGGGCCGAACTATCCATGGATTTCATCACAGAACTTCCACCCACTGGGAAAGAAAGAGCGACGAATTGTCTAGTAATTACTGATCGGCTATCTAAAGGAGTGATCCTAATAGATATGCATAGTATTACTGCGGAAAGCGTCGCAGATGTCTTTATGAAGCATATTTATATGCATCATGGTTTACCGATAGCGATCACTAGTGACCGCGGCCCACAGTTCGTAGGGGGGTTCTGGCGAATCGTGTGCGAAAAGCTAAAGATTCGACGCCGATTATCTACCGCATTCCACCCCCAAACTGATGGAGCTACGGAACGCGCAAATCAAGAAGTCGAACGAATTCTACGCGCCTTTACTACGTACGCACAGGACGACTGGGCAAGTTTACTACCTATCGTAGCCATGGCGATCAATAACCGAGACGCAACCTCTACTGGACTATCTCCATTCTTCTTCACACACGGATACCATGTCGATCCAGTCGAAGTGATAGAAGTCCAAGCAGAGAAAGGACCAGAGATCGCAGCGGAAACGTTCACGAACCGGCTACAAGACGCCACCGATTGGGCAAATGCAGCGATGGCTATCGCCCAAGAACGCCAACAGGAACAAGCGAATCGTTCAAGACGAGCCGCTCCAGTCTATAATATCAACGATAAAGTATGGCTAAACCTACGGAATGTACGCACGATACGGCCTTCAAAGAAACTAGACTGGCTTCACGCCAAATACACAGTTCTAGAAGTGCCATCCTCTCATACAGTGAAGCTGGATGTGCCAAGCGGCATACATCCTGTCTTCCATGTTGAGTTAATAAGACCCGCGGCAACGGACCCGTTACCGTCACAAATCGTGGACGATTCGCAACCGCCTCCGCTGTTAGTCGAAGGAGATCTGGAATACGAAATTGAAGAGATCCTACAAGCAAGGACGCGAAAAATTGGACGTGGATCGCGGAGGGAAGCATTAGTGAAATGGCGAGGATACGCAGAACTGACATGGGAACCTATCGACGCAATGGAAAACTGCACAGCTCTCGACACCTTTGAACTACGATACGGACCAATTACGACTTCGAATGGACCCCGGAAAACAGGAGAATAGGAGGGGGGTATTGTAACAGGTTGAATCCTGGTGAACTATCACGTGGTTGTACCACGTGACCCACCAACCGCATACCTCACGATTCCACCCCGAATTGTTCACGTTCTTCAAGGATTTTGTAAACAGCATGTGCCTAGCTAGTTCTGAATTTAAGATTAGCTTTAGCCCTTCACACTCTGGCCATAAAGCTGGTAGGCGAATATCCTCACCGGGTAGATCTTCTGGAAGAGTTTGCTCGCTAAAAGATTTTAAACGAGAAACAGCGCCTATTAAAGTTTCTAACAAAGTATATATTTGCATAAGACTCAATAGAGTCTTACCTAGGCTCATGATTGACACCATACTCGCACCTATAAAGCTAGTGCTTAGGCGAAGTTATGTAGTAAGAACAACTACTAGTAATGTAATTACTGCTACTATAGTATTAAGTATAAAAGTAAGACATCGCTATATCATGCTTAGTAGATAAATAGGGCGCTATTAGACATGTTCATTGGGTTGGGTAAACCCATACCCAACCCAACCCAACCCACAATGGGCTGGGTATGGGTCAGAAATTTTACCCAAAACCCATATGGGTTGGGTATGGGTTTGAAGTAAAACCCACACCCAGCCCATAAACCCATCTTTTTGCCAAGACTTTTATTTCACGTGATATTTGTCACCTAGTTAGTACTAGATTGAGGCAAAAATTAGGCACTAAGACACTAATTACCCTAATTTAGTTTAGGTTGAGGCGAAAATCAGGCATTAAGGCATCAAAAATACCCATATGGGACCCATACCCAACCCATACCCACGTGGGTTGGGTTGGGTATGGGTATGGGTTTACCTTACCCCTGATGGGTTGGGTATGGGTATGAATTTTGACCCATACCCAACCCATGCACATGTCTAGGCGCTATAATATATTGAGTAGGTTATTATTAATAGAAATGGAATTTTCTGTCTAATCAAAGGCTCTAATAGTAGCCAAATCCTTGATTATATCAAGAAAATGGGTACTAAATCCCACAAAAATTAGCAACTAACTTTATTATTCTGACTAGTGTAGATCTTACTAGAGCGGACTCTTGGCCTCTAAGTCTAAGAGTCGGATTTGACGGGACGTGCGAAGGTAGAATCTCTGAACCACATAGAGAATCAAGATGACGAAGGGATAAGTGATGATAATATAGGGAGATGATGTTACAGCAACTACAGCTCCTCCTATGGCAATCCAGGTCTGCAAGGACGTATTTGTCGCTCGCTTAGCGAGCGTAGCTAGCTAATCGCTCGTTACTGAGAACGGTGAGCTCCAACGAACCACTACTCAACACCGTAGACAAACCACCAAGTGTAGTGGTCTCTACAGTACTGAATATTGTGGTTGTTGTGAAGTCTGCTTTTTCATTGATGAAAGAACTAGCTACTTATAGTACATGGGCGCCCCTCTGCCCTGGACGAATGTCAACATTCGTCCGAGACAGAAGAGACGGTGAAGACGGGACATTACTGTCGCGAATGCACATCGCTCAAGGGTGTCGTTTGCGATGAATGCATATCGTTCAAGGATGCCGTGATATACTAATCCAGTTCCGGAGTCGCTGTCTCGGCAGAAGCTATTTCGGCCGAAATACTTTCCGTCTGTTGATGGCCTTGTTTCTCGGCTGTCGCAACAGTATTAATTAAGGCCTATGGAAGCTCCCCGTCGAGAAGTATCATATCTTGGGAGAATAAATTGGTCACAGTTCCGGTTTCAGTTTAAGAAAAGAAGCTTAGCGGCACGGAAACAACTATACATAGAGCGGTCTCATATAGACGGAACCCAGAATTACGAATAATCAATATCAAGCTAATCAGTGCCTCACCTAGTATTGTAGTCAAGGCCAGGACTTGGAGTAGGGCATATATACCAATATAGAGAGATCTGGGTCTGTTGAAAGAGTCTGAGCTCTAATAGCTCAACCATATCATAGGGAAATTGAAGAGGAACCCGCAAATTATACTTAAAGAGAGGAATACAGTCAGCCAGAAAGCACCGATATTTCGGCCATAGTGTGCAAAAACGGTCGAGTCGCCCATAGCTCTGTTTGATGCACCGATTTAGGGTTCAGCCATGGATGACTCCTCGCTTTTGGTACTACAGAGAGGTGATTCTGCTCGAATCTGAACTTCGGTCTCGATTTTGGACTGTCTAACGACTGTTGAACTAGGAATGTCGTGGACATCAGCTCGGATGCCAAGACCAAAGACATATTGCTGATTTGCGACAAGTTCATGAAAGCGACCTTGCTCCACAACTGTGCCATTACTTCCGAGTACAACTATATGGTCAGCAAATGGAAGGTACTTGACGGCATGTGTGCTAAGAAGAACAACCGTCTCTCTTCCTTTGAGTATGCCCGAGGGGCCAAACACGTTGTAGAAAATTTGCTCTTCGGTCTTGATTGCCATCAAAAATTGAGAGCATTTGATCGGGTTCCATTCTTCTTAATTGCAATTTACAATAATGAAAAGCCATCGGGGTTACTCTCGGACGGGCTCTTCGCCAAATCTTCTTCTTCCAAGGTTATTTATTGCCACATCACCCCCAAGGTTGCCTTCCACTCCAGATTCTTTCCATCGTTCATCCTTAGCGAGCTAGGACACCCAGGCTACATAGGTGGTTACTGCAGTTCTCATGACTAGTAGAGCGGGTGCACCATATATAAGTGCAGTAACCCAGTTCTATCCAAAATGGCTCCAAATTGTGAGAAGATCACCTTTAGTCAAGCATAAAAACAGCCGTCTATCAGCTTCAAGTTTAATTCCCACCACTGGTTTCATCATCAGCTGAAACATGTCACAGCAAGAATATCAACGGCCCTTCTGCATTATTTTTGAATTGCAAACATGTTATTTGTCAAAAAGAGTCAGTCAACCTACAATCTAGACCTCATCTCCTGCATGAAGCTCTGCCCAAAACGACGAGAACGAGCAGCTTGTCCGTCCCTTCTGCATCAGTTGCAGGCTATTCTAGATGCAGGCAGGTCTCACCCCTCAATTACACCATTACCACAGCTTTGAGGATGGTACATTGGGCCTCAGAGATCGTCAACTATACCAATCTAGGAATTTATCATCAAGGGCATCCTGATCTAGGTGAAAATTCCCACTGTCCGCAGAATAGCGAACACCAATCGGGTTGTTGACCATGACACTAACGTCTTCCCCAGGCTGGCAGATACCATGATTCCAAAAGATAGGCATTCAGCTCATCTTTACTGATCTGTACCTGGACATCAGCTATCACTTCGCTTTCATTCTCCCGTCACCCTCCTTCTCATTTTCACTTCAGTTTCACTAATTCGATTTCCAGCCCAATTCACTCATCAACCAGAAGTATATCTTCAGGCTTTGGATCAGAGCTTAGATTCTTCTACATTCTTCCACACTCTCAATTTACTGAATCATCACTCCATCAAATACGACTGATCACCAACATCATTACTTCACTTCCACCTAAAACAACGCATGAGGCTGCTGTTTACCACTACTCCTGGAATGACGCGCGTCATTTAGATTTGGATATTCACCAAAACAACAACGCAATGACTCTTCCAATAGAGTGGCTCAATAAACGGGCCTCAAAAGATGCTTTTTCTGTATACATCAGCAGAATGGACCCAATTTGTTTTGTACTAATTGTTCAAGTATAACGAACACAGATACTTGATGCAGAGAATAAGAGCACCAGGATCGCAGCAAACCCCTCCAAAAAATGTCAATGAGCAGCAATGCGGAAATTCAATTTGTACTGTGGACAACGAGAGTCAACGAGAAATTACAGAATCACATCATGCATGGTGACTCTTGGATGACAGGGGAAATATTAGGAGAAGCCATGTACTACTCATGTACTACTACTGCAAGCGCACCTGTCTATGTCTCGGATATGTGATGGCAGAATCTATCTCGCATATGTCGAGTATTAGAAGCCTGATTCGCTGAACCTTGGAACACAAGAGCATCACATCTCTCCCAGTAACGAACTTCCGATGAACAATATTGATCACCCCATCCCCCAGAGCCTTTTGTTCATGCTGCTCCGTTTCCAGTCTATTTTAGCCGTTGTGGCGAACGATCCCTCGCACTCTTGACCCTCGGATTACTCGTCTGGGCATTACCGCGGCATTCAAGGCTAAGTTGAGAAAGCTACATTTGAACTGGTGCGTACTGATTAGACCTTTTGGTCTCAATTTACATATATTTTTAAATTACTGTTTCTTTAATCTTACCATGACAAAAACTCCTTTTTCCAATACTTTTTATTCATGCCAAATCTCCTCCCATTTTGTGGCATTGATTATGCCTAGAAACCATCTATCTATTGCTAGACCCGAAAAAGTCGGATTGAATGGCCCAAATGAAGGCAATGCTAAAATTCAGACTCGCGTCCAATCCAAAAAAAAAATAACCCATAAGATCCGATACGACAAAGAACACGCATATGACAGATGGTAGGATAGAAAAAATAACGTGGAAAAGAGGGAGACTGAAGCGGATATTATTCAAGTGATTGAGAGAAATAACCCTTGAATAATCCGGCTTTCGTCTTGGAGGTATCTCTTTGCTAAATAATGAAATTGATGGAGAAACTTCATTGGTACCTCATTTAAAGTCGGCGCAATGAAAGGATTTGGAAACAAGATTAGTGGTGGTCCATGCCGCGCTGCAGCGAAGACTCCAGGTCATTAGAATGACCACCACCAATCGAGGCCTCCTGAGGCTTCGGTTCCTCGGCTTTCCAGGGAGCCTGCTGGTTGTCGGGGATGGGAACATTGGTCTGCTGGGCCATTTGCTGCTGCTGGATAGATTGGGACTGGCTTCCTTGACGAACTGTCTGGCGGAAGCGAATAACCTCATCAAGGATCATCTTGCGCATATCCTGGACGTCGTCAACGATCTCGAACTGGAAGTCGAAGGTTGTGGGGCATGTTGGCTCGTCAGAGGCATCGTGCCAGATGTGCAGGTAGGGGTGTTCGAGGGCTTCCTCGACTGAAATACGCGACGAAGGGTCAAAGGCCAGCATACGGTCCAGCAGGTCCAGAGCGTCGGGGTTGGCGTTCGGGAACAGGCGCTGGAAGGAGATTTTGGGCATGAATGGTAGGTTGCGGACGTAGTCCTGGGCGCGGGGAGATCCAATGCGCGCGAGGGTCTCCTCGTTGGGTGTTCCCAGGTAGTGCAAGATCTGGTTCAGCTGGTCGACGTAGTCGCGACCCTTGAAGAATGGTCGTCCACCTAGAAGCTCAGCAAGAATACATCCCACAGACCAGACATCAACTGTAGATAGTTAGCTTTGACGTTCTTGTAGGGTTTGTAGAAATCATCAACGTACTAGCTTTGGTGTAGCTCTGGAAGCTCAGCATGATTTCGGGTGCACGGTACCATCTTGTGGCAACGTACTCGGTCATGTAACCAGCATTTTCTTCGGGATCGATAGAGAATCCACGGGCCAAGCCGAAATCACAGATCTTCAGCTCGCAGTCGGCATTGACGAGCAAGTTTCCCGGTTTCAAGTCTCGATGCAGCACGTTAGCGGAGTGAATATACTTGAGACCACAAAGAATCTGATAGATGAAGGACTGGAAATGCGCGTCGGTCAAAGGCTGGCCGGACCGGATGATAGCCGCCAAGTCACATTCCATCAATTCTATTAAAGTGTCAGACCAAGTCTGCAATTAATGCAATATTGCAGCGCTCACCCTCATAGAGATATGTTTCGTTGAAGTTATCCGGGCGGGGAATGTCCATATCGTAGAGGCATGTAATCTGTGCGTGTGAGCGGGGCACAATCAACAAAGGCGTAAATATCCACGTACATTGCGATGACCACGGAAGTGCTGGAGCAGCTTAATCTCGCGCAAAGCTCGCTTGGCGAGGATCTTCTTGCTAAAGACATTGGTGACTTTCTTGATGGCTACGCCTTCGCCAGTCTGGGAGTTGGTTGCAGCGCTATAATAGACAAAACGTCAGACCCACGTGGACTTTGTGACGGGGTCTCAAAGAACATACCAGACAATACCATATGCACCTTGACCTAGCTCCTTGGTGACAGTGTAGTGTTCGCTCACGATAAAGTCCTGGTTGAAGACCTTGAAGACCCTGCGACCTTGTAAATCAGCCATGGCGGGATGTCGGGAATAACAACGCGATTGGAGGGGAGAAGGTATTGAGTGAATTCAACGAAAGTAAGGGTGAGAAACAGCCCAAAAAGATGAGGAAGAAGATAGAAGCTGAAAAGGGGAGAAACAGTTCGAGGTGAGATGGAAAAGCAAAGCCCCGCAGTGTCCGATCACCCGGCGGGTTTAAATGAGGCCACCACTTGCGCCCTGGTACTTTTAATATATGGAAGATAAGAGAATACTCAAGCAAAGAAACGTGATCAAAGAAATTGAGTAAAAAAAATAGAAGTAGGAAAAGGGAAGAAAGGACAGAAAGTAGAAGTAAAGAGGTGAAACGGTTGGAGGATGCCTAATCAACAAATGTGACATTCCGAGCTTTGTTCTTCAATAGTGGAGTCTACCTCTTACTACTATGGTTCCTCTATAAAATGCTTCATTTCACTTTTCATTACGGTATACACTGTAAGACGGTAAGCTAACCTACAGAGTACTATCCAGGCGTCTTTCCTTGCGCAATGCACGCAGTTTGGAACGAGCCTCCTCTAGAGGTACCATCACACCCAATTTCTGGGTCGCTGGGTCATCACGGTTACGGATGTTCACAGAGCGGCTATCCTTCTCAGAAGCACCAACCACTATAGAAGATCAGTAATTGAATAGTCCGCCCAAAGATACAAAGACTTACCGAAAATAAAGTTGTACTGGGCCAGTTGACCAGTACGGATCTTCTTTTGCATGGTGTTGCCACTGATATCAATGTCTACATTCAGCTTGTCACCTTGGAGGATCTTCTGCAGCTCCTCGGCATATTCGTTGAGGGCAGGCATGACCGGCACAATGAGAATTTGGCGAGGACTGATCCAGAAGGGCCACTTGCCAGCAAAGTGCTCAATCAAGATACCCAGGAATCGCTCGAAACTTCCAATGACGGCACGGTGGATTACTACAGGGCGAGCACGACCAGGGGCAAGGTCATTGGGCTTAGCCTCAGCATCCTTCTTGGCCTCCTTGGCCTCGTCACCTTGAGCTACAGACTTCTCATTGGTCATGTACTCCATCTTGAAGTTGATAGGTGCCTGGTAATCCAGCTGAATGGTGGCACACTGGAATTCACGCTTAAGCGCATCGGCGATAGTAATATCAATCTTGGGGCCATAGAAGGCACCGTCACCCTCATCAATGGTCCAGTCATTGCCCTTGAATTTAGTCATCGCAGTCTTCAGCTGCTCCTCAGCGTAGTTCCATGTAGAAATCTCACCCAAGTAGTTGTCAGGCCGAGTGGAAAGCTTCAGCTTGAAGGTGAAACCAAAGAGGCCGTAAATGGCTTGCAGGAACTCGAAGAGGCCTTCAATCTCGGACATGATCTGTAAAAGAAAGTCAGTCATTGAAACAAACAATTATAAAAAATAAGAATTACATACCTGATCCTCGGTACAGAAAATGTGTGAGTCATCCTGCTGGAACTTGCGAACACGAGTAAGACCGCTCAAAGCACCGCTTGCCTCGTTTCGATGCAGAACACCAAAGTCAGCAACACGCAAAGGCAGCTCACGGTAACTGCGCTCACGGTGGCCGAACAGGACGAAGTGGCCGGGGCAGTTCATGGGCTTAAGGGCCCACTCCCGCTTCTCGATATCCAGCTTAAACATATCGTCCTTGTAGTGAGCCCAGTGACCAGAAGTCTTCCAGATGGACACATCGTACATGTTAGGGGTCTGGACTTCTTGGTATCCACGCTTGCGGTATTCAGATCGCAAGAGGGACTGAAGGGCATTGAAGATCTTGGTTCCAGCAGGGAGCAGGAATGCACAACCCGGTGACACTTCATCGAAGAAGAACAACTCCTGTTCCTTACCGATTCTCAAGTGATTGCGCTTCTCGGCTTCTTCCAAAAACTTCAAGTGCTCTACCATCTGTTTCTTGTCCGGGAAGGCGACACCACGAATACGTTGTAAGGAGTCCTGGCTTTGATCGCCCATAAAGTAGGCCGACGAGTTCTACACAAACTGTCAGAAAATGGTTCTCTTCAGGCATTATTCTGATATGACTCACCTGCATAATCTTGAAGGTCTTTATCTTGCCAGTGTTCTGGATGTGAGGACCACGGCAGAGATCGACAAGTGTACCGCAGCGGTAGACAGTGCTCTTCTCTCCAGTCACCAGTTTTTCAATGTAGTGCAGCTTGTACTTGCTGTATGCGAACATCTTGCGGAGATTCTCCTTGGTAACCTCGAGGCGGTCGAAGCTTTGCTTCTCCTTGAAGATTTTGGTCGCCCTGTTATCCAATCCTGACCAGTCTCCCTCACGAACGACACGTCTAACAAGGCATAGATATTAGTGATGACTCGTTGCCAATTGAGTAGACTGGAATACATACCCCCCGGGGATAGCCATATCGTAGAAGAAACCTTGAGGCGTAGGAGGACCGTGGGAGAGAAGACAACCAAATGCACACTCGCAAGCCTCACCCAGGGTGTGGGCACTAGAGTGCCAGAACACTTCACGACCCTCTGGGTTGGAGAATGGAATCAAGACGACTTTGGAATCGGCCTCAAGGGGACGGTTCAGATCCCAAAGTTCACCGTTCACTTTGCAAATAACAACATTGTTGGCCACATCCTTGGGCACATCGCGCAGGAAAGATCCAGGAGTGGTCTCGAAGGCCTTGGCGGGGACGGGGGAGGGGTTACCGTCGCCGACATCGAGGGTAACATTGATCTCAGGGTGGTCACGGGTTTTGGTGAGCTCGAGGTGTTCTTGCCAGAGTTCCTCGAAAAGCTTGTTGCGCTCGATCAGCCACTCGGGCAGCTCATCAGCAGGCGGGGGGCCCTTGGACTTCGATTTCGCATCTTTTGGCGGGGCAGCGGTCTCAGGAGTGGCTTGAGCCTCGGCGGCAGGGCGCACGGGGAGATCTTTGGAGGCTTCAGCCATGGTGGTTTCTTCTGACAGTAGCAGAGAGATTAACCGGGGAGAATGGAGGGAAAGGTTCAAAACTGAATGACTTCAAAACCCTATAGGAAAATGACTCTTTCGTGAGGGACGGAGGCGGTGAGTCACGTGGTTTGAAACTGCCCTGGCTAGCGATCGCTTTACCGTCCACCACCTGAAAACTTTTCTCACGCCAAATCAAACCCCAACTACAACAGCACAACATGTCTTTTAGAGGTCGTGGAAGTTTCGGAACTGGTGCGAACCGCGGTGGTTTCTCCAATCGTGGTGGTGGTGCGTAATCCCCCGGGAGTTCGTGCGATAGGAAGTCAAATGAAACTAACGAAATTTTTTTGGTGATAGGCCGCGGAGGCTTCCAGCCATCGTTCGGTCCCCCGGCGCAGGTTTTGGGTAAATTCCCCTACGATAAACGAATTGATGTATATATTCGACAAATTGATACTGATATATTGGATAGAAATGGGAACTGTGCTCCACGACTGTGAAGGTGAATTGGTTTGCGAGCGGACCGAAAACTTGAAGATTCCCTACTTCAACGCCCCGATCTACCTCGAGAACAAGGTACACAATACCCTTGGCCGTTAGCGACCTGTGCGAAGCTAACAAGCTCCTCATTACAGACTCCCATCGGCAAGGTCGATGAGGTCCTCGGCCCTATCAACCAGCTTTACTTCACCGTTAAGCCTCAAGACGGCATTGTCGCCACCTCGTTCAAGCCTGGTGACAAGGTCTACATCGGTGGCGACAAGCTACTTCCTCTGGAGAAGTATGTTTTCACCACTCGTTAGACTTCATATTGATTTCCTGTTGCTGACTTTTTGACCTAGGTTCCTACCAAAGCCGAAGGTAACTGGACCCAAGGTCAAGCGTGCTGGCGGTGCCGCTCGCGGTGCTGGTGGCTTCGGAGGCCGTGGAGGTGCTCGGGGTCGTGGTGGCTTTGGAGGTCGTGGAGGTGGTGACCGAGGCCGCGGCGGATTCTCACGTGGTGGTGGTCGTGGCGGCCGAGGCGGCTCTTCCTTCGGAGGTCGTGGCGGCGGTGGTGGTTTCGGAGGTCGCGGTGGTGGTGGTGGCTTCGGAGGCCGTGGAGGTGGTCGCGGTCGTTTCTGATCGAAAATATGTGTCTTCTTACGGCGTTTGGGGGATTCGGGAGCTTTTTGCCGGAATATTTTCTTCTTTCTTGTGCAATCCTGACACGTTAAGTTTCCTTGGCTTCAGGAACTGTTGAATATGTCCAGATCCAAGCTTAAAATTTCAATTCTTCTCGTTCAAACTTGATAGACTATGTGCTTTCTACATACTGAATGAGCCTGATACATCAGACATTGCCTAGAGTCCGCATCACTCCTATCCTGTAATAATCCAGTGCTGTAGTTATCAGTCATAGAGAGAAGTTAGTCTAAGGTATATGAAGGTATTCTAAGCATTCCAAGGTTTATTCGATTTCAATACTCACGCTCTTAGTACTATCTGTGGCTGGTGATGTGGCTGATATGTGGCGCGGATCCAAGCCCCCGGTTTTGCCTAAGGTTTGTTGAATAGATGACGTTTGACCGCCTACGAACCTTTGGCTCAACAACTTGTGAAACAGGATTCACATATCCCCTCGCTACCTTCTCCATCTTAGTGCTAGTACCGCCATATTCTACCTGGTCATCCATTGAGCATGTCCCGTAGACCTTCGACCATGCCGTCGAATTCCAAACCTAGCCCACCTTCGGGCGATGGAGGTCAGTTGGCAATTTACCACCTCACCCCTCATGTTCATTGCTTACAATTTCCCAGGCCAAGAAAAGCAAAAGATGCTTCTCTCGTCCGAACATGGTCATTTCAGTCTGGTGAAGTGAGCATCATGGATATATGGACGTGCGAATATTATCTAATAGTGTCGCTAGAGCTCTCCACCTTGCCGATCTAGTGACTGAGCTTAACGGTACGTGCCAACACATTGTTTGCATCATGTATTCTAGGATGTGCATCGCTAACGTAGATGTTTCTAGGCTTCTGCGGAGGCAAGTTTACAATTCTCAGCTCTTGTCACGCTCCCACTAACCGTCCAGTACAGTCATGTCCATCTTCTCATCTATGCGCTACTGCCTTGGGGACCCTTCAGACTACGGAGCTCTCTGGGCTGCTCTTGCGTTCATGCCATTCGGCCTGTTCTTTGACTTCATGGATGGTAAAATTGCTCGGTGGCGCAAGAAGTCGTCTCTGATGGGACAGGAGCTTGACTCGCTCGCGGATCTGGTAAGACATCCCATAACCGAAGGAGGCAAGAACTCAATGACTAATTTAGATGTATAAACGCAGATCTCCTTCGGTGTCTCTCCCGCTGTTGCTGCCTTTGCCCTCGGTATCCGTACGAACGTCGACCACGTTCTCCTCACCGTTTTTGTTCTGTGCGGTCTGACCCGCTTAGCTCGATTCAACGTCACTGTAGCCGTTCTTCCCAAGGACAACACTGGCAAGTCCAAGTACTTCGAGGGAACACCCATCCCTACTACCTTGGGTATTGCCGCTCTCATGGCCTACTGGGTTTCCCAGGGCTGGACTCATGCAAACATTCCCCTTGGTCTTGTCGCAGAGGGTACCATTTTCGAGTTCCATCCCGTCGCTCTGATGTTCATTTTGCACGGTTGTTTAATGATTAGCAAGACCATTCACATTCCCAAGCCGTGATCTGGTTGAATCCATCCACAAGATTCAAGGTCCTTTTTTTCAGAAAGGACCTGGACTTGTCTCCATCATTTGTGATGGGTGACTGAAAATAGAGGTGAGAAAAATGCTGCTCTATGTAGGCACGACTGAGATACCTCAAAACCTATACTCAATGGAGAATGATTAAAGATATTTATTCGGAATACTTTCCATTTATACATGTGGTCTTCATCTCAATAACTTGCAAGGTTCAATTGAACTGTTTCTCACGCTCGGTTAGTAAAAGTGAAGGCGTAAGACCTCATAAAGTATGATTTAAATCCATGTCTAATCAACTCAAAGGCCCTGGGGTTTCTAGGGTTCATGATACATTGAAGACACTATGGCGATTAACATCAGATAATCTAACCTGCACCAGGTCCACAGAGTTGTAGAGTCAGCCCTTCCAAAGTACTCTCATCCGTGTGTTCGTTGAGATTGGAAAGTGGTGATAAGTAGTCTAGGAATTCAAAGTACAAGACGTGTTTCGCGAAGACAGAAAATTAGAGCCGAAAAATAATCCTTCCGGGCGCAGGATCCAATACCAGGACTAACGGTATTTTTGGAAGGAGTGCTTCAGATTGATTGCAGATCAAAAAATGCTAGTATCCAAGAAGTTCATTTTTTTCCCCTTTTCATCCGGACATCACTTACTATGCTGCTGGGAGTTATTCTACAATGCCTTATGGCAGTCTCTGCCTTGGCCACTCCCTTTGATCGAGGCCGACATATGACGAAGCGCACAACACGCGACAATATGAAAATCAATGGCTTCTCAGAAGAGGATACGAATAAGATCAAAGACGCATTCGACGATGCTATGAATATAGGCAAGGCTGTACTTACCACCTCTACCACTATAGTGGATCCTATATTCAAAAAGTACTTTCTTTCCAAAGACAAGGACTTGGTGTTCAGTCAGTTCATCTTCTAGTACCATTCCAGCCTTCAATACTGATTCACATATAGGCGTCTTCCGAAAGATCACAGGAAACAATGCCGAATACTCCGGTGACCCTCTATTAGCTACGCTAAATACGATACCTAACGCGGAAATAGAGGGCACGCCGGCATGCGACGGCAGTACAATTGCGGAACTAGATATCCTCGAAAATAATGCCTTGATCCTTTGCAAAGAAGCACTTTTGTATGGCTATACGAATGATGGGAAAACTCCGCTCTCGTGCGACACTATAGGGAACACCCTAGATCATACCAAAAGCACACTGGGAGGGGCTCTTCTGCATGAGTGGACGCATTGGGAGGCGTTGGTGGTTCCTCCGTTGAGCGGACAGGTAGAAGATATCCAATATGGGCCTTGGCAGGTCCAGAATTTACTTTCTAAGGATAAAGCACCCTATAATGCAGATAGCTATCATTGGTTTGGGAATGAGGTTTTCTGGACTGTGAAGTGTGGCCATGAATTTGGATCAAAGAGGGATTATGTGGAGCCTTCGATGAGGGAGGATTTCAAAATCGAGGATGAAACGGATGACGGGTGTTGTGCTCAATGTGTTGTGTTATAGTAATCAGTCATTCCCAGAGATAATGGAATCCATATTCGCCATGGCTCACAGGATACCTAGAGTTGAAGGAGGCACGGAGTAGTAACCTTGGATGGAAGCTAAAGTATGGTGAATACCCCGTACACGATTGCAATATTCATACGGAAAGGGTATCCGTACCTGCAGGATGGCATGTTCCTTCACGGTAAAAAAAGAAAAAGATCTGATTCTAGACCTTGGTGGAAGTCCCGCTAGTTCTGGCATCTCTAGCCGGCCCAGCCCTGTGGTACTCCGTTCTTGTGCACGACGTACTTTCTGACCTCTGACCAGAGAGGTTGATTCATCATTTTTGGTGGAGAATCACACCGTCTATCTGGTCTAGAAGTGCCACTATTCCATATATAACAGTGAGGCTAGACCGGCTTTCAATTTTACAGGGGTATAGTTACCAGAGATACATAGGGTTTATAATCAGTTCTAAGTTTAGATAAGCAGTTTGCTCTGTACGGATAGATGCGACTGAGTTGTAATACGAACTGAATGATTGCACAAGTTGTGTCACATAGAATCAGGCGGAAAACGCAGCAATACAACCTCGAGTCTTCCAATCATATAGTGATAGTTTCACGTGAACAAAAATACACATCTTACATCGTAATCAGTTATCTTCAGGAAGCAGAAACTATAACTATTTTAAGAGAAGTCAGTGTTATTACAATTACGGGGTAATTTAGTTTATGATTCAGAATACGATACGGAAAAGTTGGCTCAGTGGACCACTCGGGAGAGGCCGTTGATTTAACCGTGGTACTTGGTAAGTAAATACAAGTATCTCTGATCAGTGTTGCATACTTAGGTAGTTACCTAAATATGCCGTACGTCGTAGTAAAGAGAGTTGTAGCCATAGTACCCTTTAGACAGTACCAAATCATAGCTGTCATATCTGTCATACTCCTAGGTAGGCACGTCAAATATCCCTCAAAGTTTCAAATCCTAGGTAAAAGCCGCAAGGAACAAATGGAAATCATTCTGTATATTGATTTTCATTAACGAAGTTCGGCACGTTTAGGCCCCTTAAACGGTCGATCGAACCTATCTCGCCCAATAATGTCGATTGGTAACTACGTCATGAATTTGATGTAGAGTAGTCAAGTAGATCTTAGTACTGACAAAGCCAACTCTCCATTCCATCCCATGATAAACTCGATGATCAATTCAGAGTCAAAGAGTGAAATTAAAGATCAACAAACGAGAGCGGGACTGGGATCCACTATTAAGCCGTGTTCGCACAACCTCAGCCCCGTCCCTGATGACATAATCTGTTTACGTTAATGTGATTGAGTCTTTAATTACCTGACAGTACAATACATGTTTCATTGGGTGGAAATACCTCGTAGACTTGAATAATTTTCTGTTCTAGTACCGTACAAGGATTAGACCCCTTGAACTTTCGACCCTTGCCCCATTCCTCTCTCACTCTCACTCTTCCTGTTGTTCATGTTTTTGTTCTTCCTTCTTTCTTCCATTCCATCTCACTCACAATCGTTATTTCGCGGGGTTCTTCATTCCAACTTCCTCAACCTCATTCCTTCCACTTACGGCCTCTATCCTATTTTGTCCTTCTAAACAAAGCCGACCGGGGCTTTTGACTCCTAACTCTGTGTAATAGAGTCTGACTTTGGAATCATTCGTTAAACATTCCTGTTCCTTCGACGGTTCTCGGAACCAACACTCGCTACTACAAACAATAAAAAAAAAAAAACACCCAACGACTCGACTCGTTATCCTCCCGAAGTTCTTCAAGTTTACGCCGGTCGTTCCTGATTCTTCTTTTCCATTCTCTCCCTCTCTCTCCCTAATCTCATCATGCGTCTCACTATGCGATCCCCTTTGGCTCTCACGAGTCTTCTTCTTGCCAGTTCGGTCACAGCTAAGCCTTTAGATGTCATTATGAAGCGAGATTTGACACTAGTTGGCTGTTACAGCAGTGATGAGGGCCTCACCAACAAGACAAGCTATGAATATCAAAGTTCTGGATGGTGTTATAATCACTGTCTTGATAATTACAACTCTGCGGTATTCGGAATGAACGCCGGCTCCAACTGCTTTTGCGGTGACGAACTACCTCCAAAGTCATCATTAGTGGATTCTTCAAAGTGTGATACTGCGTGTCAAGGTTGGCCGACAGACATGTGTGGTGGTGGTACAAGTTACTGGTCGATTTACACAACAGGCACGGAGTCGGATGTGCCTGTCTATGCCGCATCAACAACAACCGCCGCTGGAGCCAGTACTGCCACCGGCACCAAGGCTGATGGCACCGATGCCGCTTCTAAGACTGATAGTGCAGCCGTCGTTGCAGAGACAACTACCGACGCTAATGGTGACACCGTCGTCGTGACGGCCACTGCTAGCAGCAGTAGTTCTGGCAAAACCACCTCTGCAACTAGCAAAGAGTCCCAAGAGGAGCTGAATAAGAGCAAGCGCGCTACCGCTACAATCGCGGCTGGTGTTGTGCTCGGTGTTGTCGGTGTGGCCGCCATCGCTGGTGCCGCATTCTTATTCTTTCGATCCCGTAAATCAAAGACCCGTGGATTCCGCGACGTTCCCGACTACAATCGCAATTCTCAGATGCCAGAGATGTCCTCTCGCTTTGATGGTGACTTCATGGCCCAGCGTCGTCAGAGCAATGGTAGCATTGAGGATGACAAAGACTTCTCCCGTCGGATCTTACAGGTTCGTACCTACTAGGCCACACTAGTTATGTTACATTGTTTTCCTAATTTTGAATCTTAGGTATCCAATCCCGACCGCTAACCTATACGACCATCATTCTACGTTCCTGTTCCCATTCCCATTCCTACTCTACTCGACATATCACTTTTAAATATCCCATACCCGAGCGTTGTCCCAGCTTTGATCTTGATTCATGAGATTCCACCTTGCATTACTTAGCAGTTACTTAGCAATGTCGACTAATCAAAAGGCATGATGGCTCAACTGGCTTGGTGTCCACATCCTTGAATTGAAATGAATTCCTACACAAAGACTGGCTAATGAATATGTGTGGGATTTATTGGATCGTGAATTAATGGGGACTTCAGCTCAAAGCGTTTGATTTCGGCTCTATTGGTGCTCGCGAGTTTTTTTTTTTTTTGAATGATCTTCTAGTCATATTATTCTCAAGTTGTTTATTCAGCTAGGTCTGCACTCGTTAATTACTCGACCCAGGTGGATGAGTAGTCAAGGAAGGCTAGCCTACCCAATGCGATGATGTTCACATCCTTCAAAGTTGTTCCTGGTAACACTCTAGTCAGAATATGCGTAACCCGTTACCCGACATGGTGATTATTCTTCGAATCTGAAACCTGGAATGCGGGGAAACTGCCCAGGTAATTTTACAATATAATGTTCACGGATGACTCAAAATAATCCATCCATACTCGAATGCTGCCAAGATTGAGAGCAGAAACCTCGATACTTCTTTCATGTCTCAATTTCAAAGACAGAATTCTCGCCGACTACGCAGATTCCACATCCGTGCAACCTTGAAAGAATAGTTCATCGCGCAAACCGAATGAAGTCCTTAAGAGCTGGGTATTGATATAAGCCCCTCTAGTCGCGGTCTTGAGTCCTAAGTATGCGGCTGTCTATCAAGATTCAATTGAGCTAGACAGGCAGAGTTGAAGACCAAGACTCAGAATATTGGAATGGGTTTGCTGAATATGGATCCATTTATGCCTGCCTACTTCGAGAGTAATGTCTTCAGGCCACCTGAGCAGGTACTTATGAGGCATGACAGTGACAAAGGGCCTTAGAACAATACAGTGTTTGAATAAAATTATCAGAGCTACTGTTCCAAATGTGATATTGATTACATAAGGGTCACAAAGTTTTAGTGCACTTGCTTAGCGCGTTTTGTCGCGTAGGCCTCTACCCACATTTTCAAATTCTCTGTCATTTATCTACAATGGCTTCCTGCAGTACAGAAATCAGTGGGAAACGTGGTAAAAAGCAAGAACTTACTACTGATCAGCGCGCCGGAATTATCTCCAGTCTCAAGAATGGTGTATCGCCAACCAAACTCGCTGCTATTTATGGCTGTTCCCGCAATACAATTTACTACACGCGCGACCGCTACGAAGCCACCAAAACTCTAGAATCTCGCCCTAGAAGCGGACGTCCTCCTATCTATAGCAAAGCCGCTAAACGCTGGATTTATCTAAAAGCGCGCCGTCATCCATTCTGGAGCTATAGACGACTTGCTGCGAGTATCACTTCGAACCCCTCTCGACCTACGATACGGAAAATTCTTAGAGGGTACGGCCTTTTGAAACGACGTCGAGAGATCAAGATCCCTACTGGTCCTCATCTCGCGAAATACTGACTCGAATTCGCTCAAAAGTTGTGTTAAAATGTGGATTTGAGAAATGGATCTTTTCGGATAAATATTCCGTCTAAAGAATATCAGGTCTAGTATCTAGTGGGCATACATGCTAGAATAAAACATATATCTAAGTATATTTTCAGCCCTAAAGTCTATGTGAAGGATATATCATGGATGGTATGGGTGTGTATATAGACTGGTGGTCATTCAAAGTTGATGGTATGGAGCGCGATTCTAGTTCTGAAGGTAAAAGATTTACCAATAAATCCTATATCAAAGCTCTAGAGGAAGGCCTTTTACAGCATTTTGAGGATAATCATATGTTTCAGCAGGATAATGCTAGATCCATACATCAAAAGAAACAAGGCGGTTGAGGCATTGGAAAATTCGTCTTGAAAAAATGGCCTGCATGATCGCCTGATATGAGCTCGATCGAACCATGCTGGCATCTATTAGAGTGTATATTGAGAAAGTTCTACCCCGAATTGATAGAAATGTGCCAAAATATAGCTGACTGGGCCCAGTTTAAGGCCCGTATTTGTAAAGATTTGGATACCATTCCACGGGCTATAATCGAGAGCTTAATTAGCCCTGGAGGGCTATGTCGCGCAGGTAGGCTGCTGTATACAAACGTAGGTGATATCATTCTATACTGAATGAGATCCTATTCTCTTGTTATCTACCTAATTAGATATACCTAGGCATAGATTATAGACTTGATACATCTACAATACTTATGGAGATATCAGTGGTTGAAGCTATTATATATCTGAGATGAGTTTAAACCCTATGACTGTACTTATCTATTCTAAATATCATGAGAGGACCTACCAAGCAAGTATGATATTTAGGTAGTAGCTTGACTACGCTACTTGACTTTTACAAGGTTGCTGCCCAGGTGAGCTGAACTTTCATCAGAGGCATTTCGATGTCAGCTCAGATCCTGTTACCTGTGATAACAATATTGATACGTTTAAATCTGGAACTTTATGACATAGCTGACACCGGAATATCTATGACACCAAACCATTAACAATACAAGGTCTGATATGATCGTCTTGTTCCATGCTACCTAATTCTGCAATTCCTACCTAGGTATGTCAGATACTAACCCACTAAGAGAGCAATCCGAGGCTGAAATAGTGAGATATTGATTGGAGCTGTTTGCCTAGGTAAACATCGTATAGCCCTTGACTTTGGAGGTAAAGAGTTAACCAAGTTAGGCCATCCACCCTGCTGGAGTATTTGCATCATTTTGTATAGCCACCAAGGCAGATACGCGCTCAGGAAAGATATTCAACTTTGGAAGCCTTGAAACTGTAGAATAGTCTACATAGCTCAATCAAGAATAGCTTCCAATGGAATATTATGACAAAAATTTCCCGCAGAAGTGAACTTTTGGAACACCTGGGCACCAGGCGTCCCAAACATGATATAATTGAGGCTGGGTTCAGCTGACAACCCTGGAAGAAGTCCAACCTAGCAATACTGCCTCGTAATTTTTAAGTTGCACTCCATACCCCTCATCTGTAGAGCATATAGGAATCTATTCCAATAGGAGAGGGCCTCACTTCTGTCCTGAGGTGTATCCACAGGTCCATGAATGTCGTGTTGTATATATAGATAGTGTCTAGGCAACCTAAGCTATACTCAGGGGCAAAAAGTAAGCAGCTGCATGTGCATGGTACATGCACATAATCACCGCTAATTATGCGAGCATATTTCCCCGCAAAATGGTCTGATCTGTTGCAGGTTTCAGGGCAGAAGATATTCAAGATAATAATCAGAGCTAAGAGATGAACAGATGATTAAGATCAAGATTACAAAATTCCAAATCACTGAGTCAGGGTCAGAAAAGTATAGTTAATTATGGACTCCACCTTCATCAGGTCCAGGTCCTGGTCCCGCTTGTCCCTTCATAATAACTACCCGCAGAGTCAGCCCTTCAACCAAGAACCATTGAACCTCTGTGATCGAAGTGGTATATTAATTTCTGACACGTTCCGGCCGAACAGCACTTCCCTTCCAATTATAATTACCCGCGTTAGCTACGGACCACGGAAATTTATTCGGTCCGTAAGTAACGGAGATTGAACGGACGGAGTTGCTGAAACGCTGTTTGATCGGAAGTCGGTGCTCTCTGGTTTTGCTTAATCGGGGGTCGGTGGTCTTGCTTTCCGATGATCTCACTCGATCTCTAGTTCCCGATTGCTATGTCCTTGGTTTTTGACGTCAAATTATCATTGATACAAGTTTTGAGATTGATTATTTGCTATTTGCTATTTGGTACCGAATAGATCCTACATGATTCATGTAACTTACTATTGGAACCGTGGATGCCCTAATTTACCTTCTCGGCTTATCCGAGTTATAACTAACCTGAATAATGTAGACCCTTTGGGTTAACAGTGCAACTAAAGTTCCCCAACCCAAGGTTCTATTTGACTTTAAGTCTTCGGGGTCGCCGAATACTCTACCCTATCAATACTCAAGTCTAACGTTAATTGGTATGACACCATAAGTGTATGTTAATCCAGTCCCGAATACTAATGCCAAGGTTGAAGAAAGTATTGCGAATGAAGAGTTGACAGAATGATCATTGTTTCATGTATTATATACAGTAAGCTAAAAGGGTAGGGTATTCATGTAAACATCCAGGGTATATATACAGCAACAAAAAAGGAGACGCATAGAAATCATAATATCATCAACACCAACAAACAATCCAATATACATAGAACAATAAAATCCAAATAAAATCACAAGCCCATCTAAAAGATAAGTAGAAGAAAAAGAAGTGAAAAAAGTGAAAAAAGTGAAAAAAGTGAAAAAAGTGAAAAAAGTGAAAAAAGTGAAAAAAAGCGAAAAAAAGGCGAAAAAGAAAAATAGAAAAAAAAAGATAGAAGATAAAGTGAACCCCTTTGCTCTCGACATGAGCCGCTCTAGGCAGGTGGAGCTTTCCCCACTAAATGCGGTCTCGACCCAACACAATGCATTCACGAATGGGTATTGGGCACTTCGGCCGAATTTTTGAAAGCGATAGAAAACAAGACCACAAGGCAATAGGTTTTGCGTGCCTTTTTTTGAGGATGTTCAGACTCATCATATTCAGGAGGTCCATGGTCGCCCCCGAAACCGCTGGTCAAGGAGTGGGACTTTTGTCCATGGCCCCTCGGGGAGGGGGGGGGGGAGGGGGAAAGAGGGTTGGCCAATTCCGTGGAATGTGCACTTGAGACTTTGCTATCGGTGATGGATCGAGTTTCACATCCATTGCTTCCAGCTGATAGGCTGGAATTGTGCTAGGGAGTGTACCTGGTCATCATATGGCAGGTAGTCGGTAGACCATGATGGGGAGGGGTAGTGGCAGATAGGAGGCTGGATGAGGCTCTCATCTAGAGAAAGAGGAATCATATGCGGCGGTATGTTGTCTGAACTGTCCCATCGTAGTGGAGAGTCCATATGTAACGGAGACGAGCTCAGATCCGACTTGTAGATACCCTTAGGATACTGATCAATGACAGAAAGCGAAGAAGAGATAGAGGACATGGACGAGACAGAAGAGCCAGAGTGAGAAGGGAGAGAGTAGGCTACGTCCGACAAAGGCGAGGGACAGGTCTCTGCAGGCGAAGAGTAAAACGGACTGTCGTCTGTTGTCTCGGGGAGCTGGTTCTGGAACATGTTCACAGGACGAGGCTGCTGTAGAGGCAGGTCCATACCGTTCCACCCCATCGAGTATTCGTTATGCAAGTCAAGGTGTACACCGGGAGCGACGAGAGAGCCAATGGAAATTGGTTGCGAGTGTTGAGAAGTCGCCACGAGGGAAGCAGTGTTGGAGGGGAAACAGCACGGGATGGAGGAAGAATCGGTGAGCTGAGTATGCGCCCATTGCGATTGGGGTTGGGGTTGCGACTCCAGTTCACTGAAAATTGAATTAGCTACCTGATTTGAAGAATGCGATACGATGCGCGCAAAGATGTTACTTACTGTCTCTCCATGTGACGGGCCAGTAGATCAGGTCGGTGGAAGGCCTTCTTGCAACCATGATGTGTACACCGGTATGAAGCTTCAGGGTTGTGGTTAAGTTCGTGGCGTCTGCGATGTTCAGCGCGAGTGAAGACCTAGGACTTGTCAGAATGCGAAATTCGAAATAGCAAAAAAAAGAAAAGAAAAGAAAAGCTCACCTTGCTGCATCCAGGGAATTCACAAGCGTGTACACGCTTGCCCTTCTTTGCTTTGCTAATGCGGTGGGTGGTAGGAGTATAAGTGACAGGCAGGACAATCTCAGCCTGGGGATTGCGGCGGGCATTCTTTCGGCCAGCCATTGTGAATTGAGAGTCAGGCGAAGGAGAAATTGAGGTAGTGTTGAGAATGTTAGAGGATGTAGAAGATTTGCGAGTAGAGGAACCACGGGCCATCGTTGAATGAGGAGGGAAGGGAATATATATATATATATATATATATATATAAATGCCAGGATCCAGCCCAGTAGAATGTATTGAAGAGGAAAGGCTTGAAGGGTTTGAAAATCTGAAACTGCAGTGAAGAAGAGCGGAGGAGAAGGTGGACTGATATAGAGGACAGCCTTGTACAAGATCTACCGGAGGATTTGAATTAAAAAAGAAAAATAACGAAAAAAAAACCGAATTGGGAAAACGAATAAAATAAAATAATGATTAAATAAAATAATGATTAAATAAAATAGGAATATTAATTAAACAAAATCGAAAATAAAAAGGATTAATCCAAAAATACCCATAATTTATCTTAGCACGGGCGTGGAGAGCGATGATCTGCTCGGGATGATCAAGCGTCCCCAATATTCCTAACACTTAGAACCATAACCTGCGGCTGAGGGAGTGGAGTGTTAATTGGTGGAGTTGGTCGTTACTTGGAAGTTGGAAGGATTTCCAACCCAGACTTTGGCGCTGTAAAACGGCTATAATCTGCATATAGCCCTAGGAATAGCATACATGTACGTTCGCTACCAAACTGTCGGGTGAATTAGTACTAAGTATGCTATCTTTTTATAAACGGAGGCATTTTGTACAATTCGGGCCCAAAGCGTGAAAGTGCGAAAAGTCCAAGCTCTAAACGGGTTTGCCCCACTGATACACTTTGAACGTGGCATTCCCGATCCAGTTAATAGTGTATACTCCGTATATCCTCAAGAAATCGCTCATATATTATTAAATTGCTAATACTATGGAAAGACAAGTGAAGGAGCTCTATACTATATTCAATTACAATCTCTTGTACCCTATATTTCTCTCAAACTCCTCTGTCAAAGAACTCAAAACGTCAAGATCCGAACACTTGAAATACCTTACTTACTCAGCCAGTAAGTTGGGTCCTTGGCAAAAGTACTTGTAAGCCTCAGTTCTGCTTGGAGTCCTGTAGCTCGTTTCAGTACGATGATCTTACTGTATAAGGTGAATGAACAATACCAAGCAACTTCAAGCCTCCACTCTAATTATGTGTGGCCCCTGGTACGATCAGCCGATCATCAACGTCACTTTTACTACTACTATGTGATGATTTTGGTCTCTATCAAGGAGGTTTGATCGGAGGTATGCAGGCACCCGGGTACGGTATTTGTTATTGTAGTTCGCATTGTTATCTGCAGGTCTTATCTCTGCAGTTGCGCCCGACTCTGCACCCCAGCTTTAGGACCTCGTGGACCTCGTGGACCTTGTGGAACTTGGGGACGGCCTTGCGGATCTCGACCATCTAATGGTATCGATAATAGATTGTGATTGATAGGGAATCAGATCCAGGATGAAACATGTCGTCACCTATGTACATGTATTAATTTAGGAGAATTCTTGAAACCATATGTACAGCATTAATATTCTGGAAGGAATGTATGTTTCTGCGCACAACAGAAAAAGTATATGTGACTACGGAGTAGGGGAACATGGACTATGGGATTATGCAGGGGTTGTTACTGTGCACGTTTCGTCTCACATCGATTTGACGTAAAGCTTAAAATGGAAGTTGAATTTACTGCATTTATTTTATTTGTTCTATTACTTACTTTATCGCATATATTTTTGTATGGGGCCAGGAACAAAATGACGAATCAAGGGAGGAAATCGAGTACGCGGGGAAAGTGTAACAGAAAGTAAGAACGTGGCTTTTTTTTTTCTAATATTCCATACTCTATTCTAAAGTTGTATTTCATATTTGATATCATATGATACCTAGCTATCATTAGTTCAAAAAAAAAAAATTCATATTCCTGGTAACTCATAGCGCATCTAATCTCATCCTGTTCCTGGCTCATGTTCGATGATCGGATTTCCCGAGTAAATTGCATGGATAGATAGTCTTGTAATTTTACTACCGACAAAGTGGTTCACGCCAGTTCCTTCGTTGCTCCAAGCTCTGAATCCTTTCTCTTTTTATTGTTTGCAACAGTGGATCATGATAAAGAAGCGGTATATCGGCGTTAACGTGTATGAGTACTAAGTCCTAAGTAGAAATGAAATCAAAAGTGATCGGCCTACATTCCAACTTGTAAAATTGTAAAATTTCAAGGTTGCATGGAATAAAGCGCTGCATATTACTATTTCCAAGTGCTTATAGAAAAGTGGAGTTCTCTGCATAATCTGCATGAAGAATGGATTATGGATTTCCAAGGTCTGACTGCGATCCGTGATTCTGCAGCTGTAGATTTACGGCGAGTAAGACGAGAGAATGGGGGTTGGTTCTTTTTTTAGGCGTGCCATGTGGCGATCCATGAATATAGTAAGCAAGTAATCAGGTAATCAGTCATAGTTATGCATTCCAACCTCAGAATGGTGCAAGTACACGGAGCATCAACATACTTCGATTTACCGATGATAAAAAAAAAAAAGTTGATTTTTTTTAATGTGTAAACTAGAATACCCCTGAACTACTCCGTATACCGGGTCCGACTCAATAACCCTCAGCGGTAAACGCTCTGTAAGATATGCCGGTCCGGAGCTGTTCCGTATTTTTCCTCTTTCCACCAGAGAAGCTCTTGAAGCTGGATTGTTTATCCACTCCCAGCCGATCGGTCAATTTCTCAACATTCAAGGTTATTACAGTGGGTCTAGAGAAGAAGAGAAGAGAGACAGTTCTTGGCACGGAATATAGTATGTAGTCTCATATTCATTAGAGATCAAACTCAATGCAATCCTGTTCTTGCTTACGATGATTTTCATCTTTCTATCCAGGTACTAAGGTAAAGTGCATACCCAGATACATAGGTATACAGGGTACCTTAGCACTTAGATCCTTGAAGATTAAATTCTTCAATTTTGCGAAGCGAGCCCTGACGGTCGGGTTTAGTTCTATCCTTAAACAGTAATGTGTGCATTATCCAAATCAAGAATAGTCAAAATCGGGAATTACGTGCCCCTTTTAATTGCTTAATTAAAATCGGTGATGAACCCCGAGTTAATGAACTCCGAATGAAATTACCTAGAACTGTCATGAGCGGGTCGGTGACTCGGACGACATTGAACTCCGTGGATGATCTACCGCCCTAGTTTTGATTTCCAAAGTCCTTTTTTTCATTTGTACTATGTACCTTTCCTCGATGGTCAACGGAACGTGGCTTGCCGCACTCACTGAACCACGGTTGAGATCCCGTCTAGAACCCGTTGAGCCCAAAATTGTTAATACTTTATTAGAACGGGAATAAACAAATACTAAACAAGCACTAAACAGAAAAGAAAAAAAAATACCCCACCTTTGATGCGCGCCTTTTTCTGTTGAGTGGTCAGATTGACCTAGTTCTTCGCAACTCTAACCTTTGCAAGCTAGCTGCCTCCACTTACACCGTTAAAACGTTGACATTCCCGTCTTGTTTCTGCTCGGGTGGGTACCGAGAATTTCCCATGTGGCAGCCCCCCTGCCTTAGTACACACAGTAGTTACACTTAGGTATGCTCCACCGTCAGAAATAGGAAGTCAGTCTGACGTTGCTTGCTCGCTTAGAGCTTAGGTACCGCCTGGCGACTTGTCAAATAGGAAATCAGTCAAAAGATAACGACCACGTGCTTTGGTAGATCTACGCATTGAGCTTAATTGTCTGTGCGCTTACGGAGTACCAGGTACCCGTCAACTAGTCAATAAAGCACACGCTTTACCTGCCAATTCAAATCTAGTATGTTGAAAGACCTGCAGAAAAATGCGAGCTTGATTTCGGCCATTTGTTATACCCGTTCGGCGTTCGGATATACTTAGTTCTTCACCTGGCTACGTACCTATGTAGATTCATGTCAGAGCCGCTGCATCGGGAATGAAGGAGTGGACGCAGCATAACCCACATCGAAATAAATTTAGTTATATGTTCCTGCTGAGGTGGACAGGAGCGGGAACTGGAAGTTGAATCTTGGATAGCACCAGGGAAGAGATCCTGATTATTTCGGAATACGGGAAAACAAAATGTTCCGGGGCTTACTACAAGGCTTTCCAAGTGGATCGCAAACTATTCCTTAGTAGGATCTAGACGCCAATCATTTAGGTACGGCATGATGAACTGCTTACTACGAGGCTGGACTGTGAACGATCTTGTCAATGTGATCTATCTCAAACCTCCGCATGTACAAAGTTTGGTAGACCAGCGCGCCCGAGTTTGAGTTCCGAGGGGAGCCTTGGGGGTCATACCGATTCTATATCAATCCATGGAATGTATTTTATATTGCACGTCCTCGGATCCGAAGAATTTAGGTACTGTCTCGGTATTTAGTGACAACGCAACGAAATTCTTATCCATATGGATCTTGTCCTCAGTAAATGTTCCGACGTCGGCTACAGACGAAACAGCTTCCAGGGCCTCTACGCCTCTCCAAGTTTATTATTAGCTCTCACTATTTTTGTTAAGAACCTTTGGGTATGCCGATAGAGTATGCGCGATAAAATCAACAGGAATACAGCTTATGTCAAACTCCTAGAGTCCCGAGTACTTACATCCATGGATCAATGCAAGCCCTGGGATTTTGGCTGTTGGGGGTCGTTTCAGATGCTGCAGATCGATGATCAAGGCATAGACCAGGCCATGTGGCTATGGAGCCCCTGGAGAACAGATTTTACTGGCTCACTCGATATAATAAATTGGACGAATCAGAGGCTGGGCGCAGACAGATCTCGCACCATAGCGTCCGATATCATCAAAGTCCCCTCCTTTTACAGAAGGATTCAGTTGTGATTCGTGAATTTAAAATTATTCAACCCCTTGTCTATTCCATTCCGTGATTAGATGTGAATTTTTTATATTCAACTATTGACTTAAGGATGCTCAGGGTGACTGGGAAGGATATTGATCAGGACTTGAACGGTCAATGGTTCAACCACGTAAGTTCTACTCCGTATGGGCTCTATTCTCACCCGCATATGTGGGCTACGGTTCGGGAACAGTAAGAACGTGCTTATAAAAAGGTACATTGAAATCCACCCAATCTATTTAGGGTAATTTGAATCCTCACCGATCTGTTTCTTCTTTTTTTTTTTTTTTTTTTTTTTTTTTTCACGATCCCTTCTTTGCCATGTGGTAGTTTGGAAGGATTCAGGAAGGAATTGATAAAAATAAGCAAATTTACTGTATTTATAGACTAAAAGGGACTAAGGGCTGCAGTCCCAAGTTTCTTCTCTGGGTCTAGAGCATTTTACAAGCTTGTTACTCTCAAAGTTCTCCTATTTAGGAGACATAATGTGGGTTATGGGGCGGCACTAATGCAGAGCTTATGCGTTCCTTATAACACTAAACTATTCTAGGACAGTGCAGCCAAGGACACTGTTAAATTCGTGCCAAGACTATTTTTATACTCCATGTCCACTTTCGTGCATCTGCATGCAACACTGACTGTATCTCGTGGCATGTCGTCCTTTCCCCTTCTGGAATTAAAGCTATCTATAGAGGGTTACTATATGAAAATCTGGGCTGAAACGAACCTCCCATCCCCAGCCACTTGATCATAATTTGTTTCAGGTTTACATCACTGTAGGAACAAGCCAATCATCTTATGGGCTAGCTCTCATACTCTAATTCACCTTCTTCAGAGATCCTATTTTGGGACGAGGCAGACAGATGCTGCCACGGATATAATTTCTGTCCGTTGTTAGTGGACAAATAATTGCCATTCTTATCTTCGTACCCCGTGGCTTCATCTGCGTTTCAGTTTCTTTTTGGCAGCAAGTGTCAAGTTTCACATCACATTCTCTTTTTGGTATAGTTGATTTCAATATACCTCCGTTACAGTATACAATCCTGCTCACAGCGTCCAAATGTACTAAACGGAATATATCCGGTCTCCGGTACCAAGGTCAATTCAAAACGGCATAATACCACCCTTGCTAACTGATAATCTGATTTAAAATAGATCAAAGGAATGGAATTCGGAGTTTTGCCTCCGGATTCGTTATCAGTCGTCGTTGAATAGAGTATACATGGGTAGTGACGGTTATCGCACGTGCCCTACTGCGGTCCGATCTACTCCGTACTCTATCTTCTGTAAATTATATGCTGACTGCTTTGAACTTCGGGGGACTGCTCGTAATTAGCCTCCAACATTGAGCGTTACAAGGCTTCCAATATTTGTACACAAGTAACTAGGTATTGAAAAGGAATGAAAATCTGTAGATCTCCAACGTAGAATCTGTTTGAACGAAACTTCCAAAGCTCCAAAGCTAGAATTCTGAATAACAAACAACCAATTGCCAGATTGCCATCGACAAGCACACTCGAAATAGCGCGCATATCGCCACAATTTCCGGATGCTGGAAGTTCCGTACATGCACCAATTCAAATCCTCAAAACTCTTGCCGTGGCAACCATCAATCGATCTAACTTGAAATCCCTCTAGTACTTTGTCCATAAAATTACATCATTCACGTGGATATCCTTACAAGGTTGTATAAGCACTTGTAGTCTGTGGCGTGCTTGAGTCATGAAGATAGGCGCTGTTGGCCCAACAGACCCCTGTCATTGGTCTCAAAAGAGACCCTTCCAGCCAGGTATTGTATGTCTCATGTTTAAAACAGCTTATACTAGCACGAACTGGGAGAAATTATGTGGAGCTTCCTAGATGAACCAGGATGTCTCAGTGTCGACGCCGCACCCGCATTTGGCGGGATGACAGTGGGTTCATGGCACTATCAAAAGGCTGGTAAGTTGTTCGTAAGCTACATCTGCTCTGTTTTCGTGTCTGATACCCCGGAGGCGTGCATTCCTGCAGGCACATGTCGGGAATAACCGAACTGATGGATCAAAGCCCGCATCCAACACGATCCATGGACATCTACATGGCAAATAAGTACGTACCAACATCAAATCCTTCAATCTGTACTCTCTTGTAAGCTTTGGAAGATGTGCCGAGCCCATGCTGCCAGGATTTTATCTCGCAATATCAATCCATTTCCTGTCATACCTAAGTTCTAGGTTCGTAAGCATTCCTGTCAACCCCTGGGCCCCCACATGTATGTTTCCAAACTCTGCATAAGGGAGGTTTTCCAGAGGACTATAGACTTGGATTCTTGTCAGCAGACCACCTGACACTGACCTCAGAGGCTATGCTCCGGAAAGGTGCGGCTTTGTGTCTCGGCTGTTGCAGGGATATCTTGATTCTGAGGAACTTAGGTCAGACAATTACCGGATGAGAGATTTCTTGAGGTCCGGTGAGCAGATGTAGATACCCAAGTATGATGAGTGGATCGAGGGAGGGAAGACCTAGGTGGGAGGTTGAGCCCTAAGACTCGGAGCCTCGGAACCTTGGAGCCTTAGAACTTCGATCTGTGTATACTTCCAAGATTGCGTTGCCACCGAAGATCAATCACTTCTACAAAATCCAAGCGTGCAAAAGTTTTGGGCCGTGCTTGAGATAAGGAAATTTAGATGGAGTGAGAATTTCCAAGGTTGTCTTGACCTCCAGAATTAGGTATATGCGTTTGTATTGCCCAGGTGCACCTTTCAGATAGCTATGAGTCTCAAACTGTGGAAGAAGCGTATATCGGCAGACTTCGGGACGAAAAGTCTTATAGATAACTAGGATAGTACAACTGGGAAAACTTATAAAGAAATGTTCAAATGAATATTTATTCCCCATATTATATATGCCGGTTGTCATGCCGGTTGTCATGGTGTCATAGTGTCCTCCAGAGCTGTCTTTTTGTCAACAAGTCTCAAGAGGTTTTGAATCTTGATATCCTAGAGATCTTACGAAAAGCCTGGATAGATTAGCATTTCTTATGTAGTCCCAACATTGGATGATCAGTGAAATTCCTAATATATTCTACCACGGATTAGTAACGGTATAGCCTGGAGAATATGAATCAATGCCACGCGATCAGTCTGAGTCGGTTGACTAAATACAGTCCAAGTTGGACAAAAAGTACTCCTGCAATGTTTCCAAGCTATGCAATATCCATCAATAATACACATCAATTTCATTCAACATCAACATAAGCATAAACATCCAAAACATCGAAATGAGCCAGAAGCTCAATGAACCGAAATCATCTTGAAGAATCCCTTGAGCTTAGACTGCTCTCTTGGTGGAGATTGCTCACGGCGGTGACGGCGATGGTGCGTTCGAACATCCTTGTCATTGCTGCTTTCATGGTGGCGACGGGAGCTCTCAGGCTTCTTCTCCTTGTCGCGGGGTTTGCTCTCTGGTTCTTCGGCAGCTCTTTTGTGTGATCTCTTCTCGTGTCGAGAACTATGCTCTTCGCGTCGAGATCCCTCTTCACGTCGTTCATGAGATCGACGAATAGGCTTCTTCTCAACTTTCCTCTCCTCCGTTTTCTCCACCTTCTCATCTGCTGGCGCCTGCTCATGGTGACTGCTTCCATGGCTATGACTAGTGGAATCACGACGTGGCCGCTCGGATGTAGCTGCAGAGGACTTGGATGAGGGATTAGGCCGTATAAAAGGACCATTACCATCTGACTTTCCATTCGCCATGTATTTGAGGAAAGCACGGGGCTTTGGTGCCGGGGCAGACGGTTTGTCGGACGAAGAAGGCTTGGACCGAGGCTGCTCTTTGTCAGAAGAGCGACGCCTGGGCTTAACATTAGTATCGGGCTTAGACGAGCGTGGCTGCTCCTTCTCAGAGGAACGGCGTTTAGGTTTTATATTAACGGCAGGCACTTCTCTTTCCACCCCTCTCTCCTTCTCTGCAGAATGATGAGAGTGGCCAGAGCGTCTGGAACCACCTGATGGAGGTGCGGCGTCAGTTGGCTCCTTGTTTTCATCAATAGAGTGCTTTCTGTAGCTCTTTTGTTCGGCGCGTTTCTTCCCTTCGTGTTGACGGCGAGCCTCTTCCATAGCTTTGGCCCATCGGTTGGTGATAATGCCTCGCTCGCTTTTCTGGCGCTTCAGCTGATCTTTACGTCCGTCTGATGATGACTTTGTTGAGTCCCGCCGCTCACGATCCGATGGCACCCGTTTCTTATGTCGATGAGAAGGCTCTCTCATGGGCTTATCGCGGGTGGTTTCTGTGGGGAACGGTTCCACAGGTGCTCGTTCCTTGACAATAGGCTCTTCATGAGGAAGGTTTCTGGGCTGCTCTCGCTGTGGGATAAGCGGCTCTGGCTCTTCCACCGTGGCTTGAAGCACCTCGGGTGCAGGCTCAGGTGCCTCTTCAGGTGCCGCGGCTTCGGGAGTAAGTTCACGGGTGGTTTCCACGGGGATCTCCTCGACTACTTCTGGAGGAGGATCAGCAGCTTCAGGTGCAGGAGGTGCAGGCTCTTCAGACGCAGGTTCTTCAGGCGCAGGTTCTTCAGGCGCAGGTTCTTCAGGCGCAGGCTCCTCAGGCGCAGGTTCCTCAAGAGCAGGTTCTTCAGGTGCAGGCTCAGCTATAACATCCAATTCTTTCGGCGCTTCGGGCTCTTCAGCAGGTAAATCGGCTGCAACTTCCTCGGCGGTAATCTCCCTAGCTGCAGAATCTTCAGGAACAGTCTCATTTGAATGATCATTTTGAGGAGATTCATCAATTTCGACAGAAGGTTCCTCGACAAGCTCATCGGCAGCAATTTTAGTCTCCGCCTCGGGAGACTGTTCAACATGTGCATCTTCCGCGATAGGCTCTTCAGCAGGTTCTACCTCGATGGGAGGGTCATTAGCAGACTCCTCCATCTCTGGCTCCTCTGCTGGCGAGAATTGATCCACCAGGTCCTCAGTAGTCAGTTCTTTCTCTACCGGAGAAGTCTTCTCCTCTGTAGGAGCTTCTTCTACTGGATTTTCTGTTGGAGTTGGTTCTTCACTAGGCACATCATCAGGCGCATGTTCCTCAGGTTCTTCTACAAATTCCTCCACAAATTCCTCCACAAATTCTTCCACAGGCTCTTCCAAGGGTTGGTCAACAAAGTCATCCACGAATTCTTCCACAGGCTTTTCTGCAGAAATTTCAGCGGCAACTTCTGGAGCTGCTACTTCAGTTTCCGCTTCCTGTTCAGGGGCTTCTTCTTCAATAGACCCATTGGGAATAGGATCACCAGGACTTTCAGTAGATGATTTGTCCTTGGGTTCTTCGGCAGCTGCTTCTGAGGCTAACTCTTCGGATTTTCCTTCGGCGTCTGGAACTGAAGCAGCCTCTACAGGTACATCTTCTGCGCCTTGATCAGATGCCTCAGCTTGAGACTCTGGCTCGGATTTCGCTTCCTCCGGTTCTGGCGAAGCAGTTTCTTCCGCGAGATCTTCGGGAGATTCGATCGGGTCATTCTCGATATCGGCAACCGTTTCATCCTTTAGTACAGCTTCAGGTTCGGCAGCTGCTTCATCACTTGGTTGAGCTTCAGGTTCTGCAGGTGTTTCTGTGGGAGCTTCTGCTGATGTTTCTGATTCTGTCGGTTGGTCTTCCTGTACAGCAGGTTGTTCTGATTCAGCGGATGATTCTGATTCAGCGAGTGGCTCTGATTCAGCAGGTGGCTCCGATTCAACGGGTGGTTCTGATTCCACAGGTTGCTCAGGCTCTTCTTTAGGCAGAGCTTCTGGTGCTATGGTTTCCTCTGGTTTCGGAGGAGACTGCTCAGGCTCGGATGCGGTTTCAGTAGTTGACTCCGCAGCAGGTTCGGGCTCAGGATCTGGAGCGACCGCCGCCTTTTTACCCTTCCTATTTTTCTTCTTCTTATCCTTTTTCTTAGAAGAGGAGGTTGGTTCAAGTTCCTCCGGTAGTGACTCTGAATTTGTTGACTTTTCATCCTGTTGAGTCTCTTCAGTAGTACTGGGAGTCTCTGCTGCTTTTACTACCGGGTCCTCTGAAGGAGTGCCAGCCGGCTCCGTTTCGGCGACTGGAGTTTCCTCAGGCGCAGGTTCAACCGCAGTCGAAGCACCGTCAGTAGGGGCATCAGCATTAGCTTCATCAGCAGGGGCATCAGCATTAGCTTCATCAGCAGGGGCATCAGCATTAGCCTCATCAGCAGGGGCATCAGCATTAGATTCATCAGCAGGGGCATCAGCATTAGCTTCATCTACAACCTCTTCTTGCGCTTCAGCATCTTCAGCTAGAAACTCCGCTTTCTCAGCCTCTACTTTATCGTGCTCAGCCCCAGGGTCAACATCTGGAAACTCCTCATCTACAGAATCGTTAGACGGGAGACTTCAACCTCCCTGAGCTTGATAACCACTTACCATTCTCTCCAATATCGTCGGGCGTCGGTTCTGCTTCGATATCTTCTTCTGCTGAAGGAGGGTTCTCATCGTTCTTTTCTGGCTCTGCATCTTCCGTAGGAGGCTCGGCTTCGGCTGCGCCCTCGCCCTCTGCGTCTGGTGCAGGATCATCGCCAGGCGCGTCTTTGGCTTCTTCTTTTGCGTCTTCATTGGGGACATCGGTGGGGGCAGCTTCAGTAGCTTCAGTCTCAGCGGGCTCAGTCGGTGGTGTTGGGTCGGTTGCTTCTAGATTTAGAGTGAGTAACTCTACCTTTCAACAGTTGATCTACAATTATGTCAATACTCACCTGCAGACTCTGAAGCTTCTGGATTTTCAGCAGGAGAGCCTTCTGGTTCGTCTACTTTGGATTCAGGAGCCTCCTCTTTCTTTGAATCGTCGGTGTTGGGGTCTTCTTTGTTTTCCTGATCGTTGGCCCCCGTCAGATTATTGAATGGGAGAATGGGTCTGCTGAAAGAAACTTTCATATGGCCAACATCTTGAGTCTGGAATTGACTGTCGAAGCTCGCGTACGTGAACGAGGGAATGGATGCATACTGGTAATGTGGTTCCTCGGGCTGCTGCATCTTCCTGGCCTACAGCCGGAGTGAGAACGGATTCGTCGACAGTATCCTGGGTCTCTTTATTTGGATCGGTAGTTCCGGTGGGAAGGCGACTGTTGGCGTTCTTATTATTCTTATTCTTTTTCGACTTCTTGGCCATATCCTCCGTTCAATGGCGTTTCATATATAAACCAAGGCGAATAATACTGGGTAGCGCGTGACGCGAGGAATGGTACAATGGGAGACCGACAAGACGCTTGTCAGGCTCGATGCAAGGGTGGGTGTGTCGACCGGGACAGTCAGGAAAGAAAGGTACAAAAAATGGGAGATTGAAAAGACTAGTGGCCGGGTACCTATGTATTCATGTATTCGAAAACTGAACGAGTATAAATCATAATTACAATTGGACAGCTATGGTAAGGCAGCGTATAAGGGTTCAATTACTCGAGGGGGTGGATGGGCCATACAAACGCTGGGCTGCAGTTATGGTTGCGACAATCGGGCCCTGGAACATCAACGATGAACTGTCCGATGTTATGGTCTGCCATTGGACCACGTCGCTCTTGGTCTCCATGCGATGAGGAAAGTTGGTTGGATTAATGAGGGCCCGATCCAGGATTAAGGCCGGGACAGAGCAGTATGATCCCCACTTTGCGGGAGAAGCCACAGCAGGGCGTATGCAACCACAGCATTAGACTGGGGAGAGAGTTGGTACGAGTCCGCCTTGTAGTAAGGTCATCTTGAGGGAAATGTTTCCAAGCAACTTCTTTGGTGCCAGCGGTAGTTTTGAAGGTTTTCATCTCTTCTTTGTATCTGTCTATTAGCCAGCGCATCGAAAATCAAAAAGTTGGGCTGATCTGGAGCGGATATGGAGTGGGTCTGAGACTGGAAATCTGCAGTGAAGCCACACCGAAAGAATATGCAGTGTTCCCAAAGGCATCCTAAAATGAAATGATGCAGTTGACCCATTTCTGCCCAACGTCCCCCGATAACGGGTAACCAAGACGCACGCCTAACTTAGGCTAAGTAGTGCCGGACGAAGGGGGGCTGGACCCGACAGTAGGAGATAATTCAAGGTTAACAGTAGGAACCCACTGAGTCAGAAACTCACAGCGAAAAAGCGAAAAAGCGAAAACGCAATCGACTTGATTGAGAGAGTAAGTCATCGAGTCTGCGTCCACTCTTCGACACCGATATTCAGGCGATTCCCATCTCATCTCCGGGGAACTGCGTGGTATTACGGAGTACAGTAAGGGGATTTCAAATTCCAGATGGAATGGAGATCTTGACCCCTAATGATACATCCGCGCACCGTGCAGTGCAGGTGCAGAGAAGGAACATGCGGTGGAACGAAGGAAGGCGAAGATCAGGTGACGAAGAATCAATACATAGTACTGTTTCATTCTTCAATGTTCTCGACGATCAATGGATAAGATTAATGGTTTTTTTCCGTCGCAAATTCCCCAAAGAAGAAGCATGCATTGCTAATCGACTACCGTAGACCTGTGTAGCTAGCATGTTTCTTTAGTACGTGTTTCAAGCTTGGCACCCAAAAGACCCAACTCGTGAAGCAGTAGTACAGGGTGAAACTACAAATAGAAACCACAGCGTATTCAATATAAAATGGATAGTTGATTGGATCCAATCAGCAGAGCATCGATTTCAATCACACCTGGGATATTATAAGCCTGGGGTCCATCTCCTCCGTACGGACTCTGTAAAACTGCATATACAACCCTTCTTATGGCTATTGGCTGATTATGGAATTCTGGGGTTAGAATCCATCCCTAGGTAGCTATCTGAAGCCTCGTCCAGTTCCCATACTTTGATGCAGCTCTGATCCCAAGTCCCTGAAGAAGAGCAATACACCAATGCAAACATCCAATACTCATCTAAAGGCGGTATAATACGGCAAAATCAAAGCATCTGGATCTAGTGACATCATAATCTACTATCTATGAACAAAATCCTAGTCTCTAGAAGCAATTCAAACAAAAGCTGCACAGCCGATGATCGGGATGGACTCGTCACTCCAGATGAACCAATTAAATGTACGACGTATACAGTTTAAATGCAGTTCGTTTTACAAAAGGCGGGGTGGCGTAGCTTGATTGGTTGCCTTGGTTTTCGAGTGTGTAAGGAGTACAGAAACATACGTGGAATATTTGCCGTCTTCCGTGGAGTACGAGTTATTATGCAGAGTAGTACTAAGCCAGAAGTCTTTGAGTCTTCGATCACCTGACCACTTTCTGAATTCCGTCCTTTGTCTAGGAAATGCATCTGAATTTTCTGTTGTGATGAGCTATGCAGCACGAAGGAAGTACTACTTGAATCCCTGGATATTGGGAGACAGTATGAGAAGATTATCGCCAGCTACCAAGGTACAGCTTCCTAGGTAGCTATCAAGCTATTCCAAATGCTTAAGACTTCGAGGTCGTCTTTTCAGACACTACTTCTCTGTGCTTGACAACGAGAAGAGGATCCTGAACAATGAATAGCGGTTCTATTCTCGGCTGAAAACGAATTGTAATTTAGTCAAGCCAGCCGACTTTTAGACATCTATGGTAAAGCACCACTATAAGAAAAATGCATTGACGCAAGACATCAGAAAAGAACGCTCAAAGGGATATCGATATAAACCCATGGTGGGTGTGATAAAAGTGAAACAGAAGTCGTGAATGCCAGATCAACATGTTGGTAATGAAGGAGGGGCATGGCCAGCAGATCTGAGATATAAAATGCAAGACTAACAATGCAGACCGTGAATCAAATAGCTCATCGCATGTTGGCATCCATCTTTTGTCGCCACCGAGGGCCAAATACTCGCATAGCAAAGATGACCGAGCTGCTTGCGAAGCCGAGAATACCCAGAATGGTAAAAAGCCAGCCGTTGCCGATGGCGTTGATTATAGGGGCTGTGACGAGTGATCCAACGCAGGAAAAGATGTTTCTCATGAAGTTATTCAGCGCCACGCCCTCGGAAGACTTTTTGGGCATGAACTCAGTCAGCATTGTAGTCACCATGCTGAATATAAGCATGGAGCCGATGCCGAAAAAGAAGTTTGCAATCATCTGGAAAGGTCAGTCCTTGTAGTCATCTGACTCATCATTCGACATACCGGAACCAGCCAATACACCCCTTTGTCTGCCGTCCAGCCGTACCACAAGAGACCGGCTGGGTAAAGGAATGCTCCAAGCCAAGCGTTCTCACGCATTCTGTCTTCAGGACGAAAGACCAGCCTACCCTTTTCGTCATATCGGTTGGCCTTTCTGGCCTCTCGGTGCATAATGCTGTCCATCCATTTTCCGCCGAAGATACTTGCGACAAGATAACCAAGTGAGTTTGGAATATAAAGCAGTCCAACAACGATTGTTGAGAAATTATATGGTTCATTGCCAAAGGTTTCTTCCACACTGACATTCAACACATAAAGCGAACCAAAAGCGACACTGGCATAGTATACACTCAAAAGCACAGGAACATACTGCAAGTAAAGAATAATCTTCAAGGGATCAAGGAAGGAGATCTTCAAAAACTTGAGCCATCGAGTCGTGAAGTGGACAACCTTTCGGGATGATGCTCGACTGACCGGACGGGTTCCATCCTCATCTTCGCCTTCGTTTTTGGGAAGTAGGGGCTTTTGAATAACCAGCGTCTCTGGCAAGGCAAAGAAGATGAAAATAACAACGAGGGCACCGAAAGCCGCACAGAACCACATGGTGCTCCGCCAACCCCAGCGTTGAGCCAGAAGACCACCAATGATGGGTGCTAGCAAGGGTCCACACAACGGGCCAAGGTAGAAAATTCCCATGGCACGTCCTCTTTCACTAGAATCCCATAGATCAGCAATTGTTCCAGCGCCCACTGCTTGCACTGAAGCGGAAGCACCTCCACTCAGCATTCGCATTACGATCAGCATGCCAATTGAGCTGGATATTGCACAGAGGGAATTGAAGACGACATAGATGACAAATGATGTCAGGTAAATGGTGCGTCGTCCAAGTCGTTCACTGAAGGATGACCACCACAAAGGGAAAATGGACATACTCAGCATGTACAAGGAGATTGACAAGTTGGTAATGGTAGAAGTCGAGTTCATGTCCTTGGCCACTTGAGAGAGCGAGGCTAATCGGGTGGTTTTGTCAGTTGTAGGTACACATACACAGTGTTACTCGGTCACCTACGGAAAAAGATGGCACTTCCCATGGGTGCAACCATGCTAGCCAATGCGACAATGAATGTGATGAACCATTTCATATTTCTGGGGTAGGTCTTGGGATTTTCGACTTCAGCCACCAGAGTAAACTGACCAAAAAGCCCTCTGCGCTTCAATCGAGGTACTTTCACAGCCAGGCCAAGTCCTGTTGACTGACGAGACAGCGGGACTGGGGTTTCAAGGTCATTGCAGTTCTTCTCCTGGTTCTGCACCGAGATGCTGGAGTCGCGCGACCGGGGCTGGGATTTGTAGACATGTATCTTGTCATGATCCGAGTGGGGGGATTCTGCCTTGAAAGTTGGCGAACGTGATTGTGGTGAATCCGACATTGCGACGTCTTTTCCGATATCAGACATTCTCAATCGGCAGTTCCTCAGGACCACAAAGTGTCTGAGTTTGAACCAGATAGGATGCCCAAGCTGAAAGCCTCTGCATGAAACAACAATATAGAGCCTCCGCGATATCAGCAACAGTGTGAATGAAAGAGGCAATGAGTTTGTCGTGGTCTCTGAAATCGGTGGGGGAGGTTTGGTGAGGACTATAAAGAGCCGAAAGAGGCAGGAACGGATCTTTGGCTGATTTAAACTCCTTAGATAATCATCCTCTAAAACGTCTGAAATCAATTATACAAATAATTTTTGAAGAGGAAAGAGGAAAAACCATTATCTGAGGAAATTGGATAGGAAAAAGATCTTCATTTGATTTCGCCATTTGCAAAGGCATGTTCTGCATTCAGAATCAGAACGGTGAGAACACCGACAATCACCGAGATCTGTGAATGGTCTGGATTAATATCCGGCTATCAAAAAGAGGGGGTAATATTAGATAACTATTAGGATTGAATCCTTCCAAGGAACTCATTATCATTGCCGTTCTTCCGTTAAGGGCGGTTTATTCCGACAACAGAATCTAGATCTATCAACATAGATAGATCTACATAGTAGTTACTTAGATATGTGTGCTTATAAAAAGAAGTGTGCCTTTCACCGGTCATAATTGATAAGAACACAGTCCACGGGCAATGAGAAGTCAACAGTTTATATTTACTTATTTAGTTAACTAGTTAGTTAACATTTGGGGTGATTATTAATCAAAATAATTGATCACTAGCAGGGCATAAGATACAGGTCTTCATACTCCAATCAGTGACATTTTCATTATAATTGTCATTCACCCACAATGACAGTCAAGCCCAAAGACATGCAGGACCACATGGCCCAATACACAGATGAAAATTACGTTGACGGCTGGGCCGCACTATGGGACAAGGGTGGTGATTTACCTTCGGATGAAGGATTCCCCAATCCAGCACTAGAGGATACATTGGTGCAGCAACAGATGACACTAGGCTTACCCATTGTCAATGTTAACAGGTGCAAGGCCCTAGTTCCAGGCTGTGGTCGTGGAGTCGATGTTCTCCTGCTTGCTAGCTTTGGATATGATGCCTACGGCCTCGAATATAGTGCCACTGCCATTGAGGCATGCAAGAAAGAGGAGGCAGAAAATTATAGTTGGTATCAGGTTCGGGACCAGGCTGTAGGTCGGGGAAAGGTGACTTTTGTGCAGGGTGACTTTTTTGATGATGCATGGTTGCAGGAGATTGGAGTTTCTCGGAATGGATTTGACCTTGTCTATGACTATACAGTACGTGCATACCTTGCCACTCCTTACAAACCATAGTATTCAAATGTTTGAGCGTCTTAAATTGCTTGTTAGTTTCAAATATGTCTCTTTTTCTCTACTTTCTAACCACATACAGTTCTTTTGCGCTATGAGCCCTGCACTTCGTCCCAAATGAGCACTTCGCCATACTCAACTTCTGGCTCCATCACCCTTGGGTAACTTGATCTGTCTCGAGTTTCCCCGTCCAAAAGATCCCAAGGCTGCGGGGCCGCCATACGCCTCGCCATCCGAGGCATACATGGAGCACTTGAGTCATCCGGGAGAAGAAATCCCTTATGATGACAAGGGCTTTGTCAATCAACACACTCTTACCCCGAGCAAAGCCGGGTTCGAGAGTGTGGCACACTGGCAGCCTGAGCGGACATTGCCAAGGGGCCAGTATGAAAACGGCATGATCCATGACAGAGTTTCTATTTGGCACCGACGATATTAGAAGCATAAGGGGGAAAAAAGGTGGAACTCGGAGATCTGATCGAGCAGATTGTAAATACAGTCACAGCCGGGAAGTTTTCGATCCGGGGATTATAGATTAAGACTTCAGAAGTGCGTTGTAATGCTCGCCAAGTCCGTAGGAGTGGCGGTAGTATGCTAGCCAGATAATGCGTCTGCGTTTTTCCTCCTCTTCAAAGGTATCCATATCACCACACTCGATCTTCTCCATTCGCCCATCACCTTGCACAACATTGATGTCCACACCATAAGCCCTCGCAATGGCCTGTAGCTCAAGTTGACCTCCCCACTCAGCAGTAAGCTTGATCTTGCGCGTGTATTCATCCAACGGCTCCTCCATAAACGCTTCAAAATCGTCCTTGTTCTGTATGATAAAATCAGCCGTTACAGCCCGAATAGCCCTGTACCCGTCATGCTGCGGCGACGCAACGGTATCAATGCGCGATTGTGTCGTCGGCTGGAGAACAATTCGGCTTGGGTCCGGCCGCAAGCCAAGTCCAGATTCATCCAGCTGCTTGGCAACAGACGAGTATAGACAGTGTCCATCCGGTGTCACTTCCACTTCTTTCAACCCTAGCTTTTTGAAAACCACCTCCATGACCTCTCGCTCGTTGCCTCTGTGATCAGTTTGGTTTGCGGCCTCTTCGGCGGCGGCTGCAGATGCCGCAGCTTGTTCGGCCGCACGGCGGGCCAGACGGACTTTTTGACGGTTTGGTTTCTTGGTTCGGGCAGATAATTCTTCTGAGCTTGATAGAGGGGTGGGTTCTGCGGCTTGGTGAGGTTTGCTTTCGTTCTCGTTCGATTCTTTGGTATTGTCTTCTAAGCTGAGATCTTCAATGCCGTTGACAGGGTCATCGCCATTTAGAGCTGACGTTTCCGCCTGGTGCTGCTCGTTGAGCTCCCTCTGCATCCGCTCACACTCATCGTTCACTCCTTTGCGGGTTTTTTTAGATGCGGACTTTTTCTTCTGGGTGATCCGGCCTTGCAGATCTTTTTGCTCCTTGCGTTGTTTTGCCAAGAGCTCATCCATACTGGAACAAGCTTAAATGTATTGAGGATTGTGGTTTGAGAGATCGGAAGTTATAAAATAATCTGAAAAAAAAGGATCGACTCAATTGTTTAGAGTAGGGTCAAAACGCGCCCCGCGAAACCCTGCGCTGCCCTAGCTTCCATACCTGATATTGTGGAACCGGAAAAAGTATTTCACCGAACCTCGGCTCGGGTATGTAACAATGAGGGGACCAAGCTGGGGAGCTCAAAAAGCAGTCATGTAACCATCTGGAAGCTCAAGTCTGGAGATATCAGATTGCAAGATGGATTCAGAAAGTCTTTTCAATGTGAAGGTTGGTATTCTTAAATTGACGCCGTTACTCTGCTAATAACACTCAGGGCAAAGTGGTTCTGGTTACAGGCGGAGCTAAGGGAGTCGGTCGCATGATCTCTGAGGGCTATGTAACGAACTTCGCCACTGTCTATATATCGTCACGCGATAGCAAGGCATGTGAGCAGGCGGCTAAAGAGCTCAATGCACTTGGCAAGGGCAAGGCATATGCCATCCCGGCCGATTTCTACAAGCACGACGATGTAAAGAAGCTGGCCGAGGAATTGGGAAAGCGAGAGAGCAGTCAGTTTAGCATCAATTTCGGATGAGAAAAACGGCTCACTGGTATATGCAGAGCTCCATGTCTTGGTCAACAACTCCGGCTCTAATTGGGGTGCTTCCTACGGCGAATATCCCACCGAGGCCTGGACTCGAGTCCTCACCCTCAACCTACAACGTGTTTTTGATCTAACCCAGCTGGTGACTCCTCTTCTAGAGAAGGCATCTTCTTTGAATAACCCAGCCCGAGTCATCAACATTGGTAGCATTAATGGCCTTACTGTCCCGGCACTTGAGAACTATGCCTACAGTGCCAGCAAAGCCGGTCTGCATCACCTAAGCCGAGTGCTGGCCAATCACTTGGGCCAAAGAAATATTACGTATGAAGTCCATATCCAACTTCTCAATAATAATACTGACATTTTATCTTTTCCCAGTTCCAATACCATCGCATGCGGTCCCTTTGAGAGTAAGATGATGGCTGCTACGCTCAAGTCATTTGGCGAGACAATCAAGGCTGGAATTCCACTTGGCCGAATTGGAACACCCCAGGATGTGGCTGGTACTTGCTTATTCCTGAGCAGTCGAGCTGGTGCCTATGTGAATGGTGCAACTATCACTGTGGATGGGGGTAGCGCCGTTGCCGCAAAGCTCTAAGCATCAAGTCACGCGATGACAATTATAATTAGACGAGTCATCAGATGACAGATTTATCATGGAATCAACCCCTTACTTATTACATGTCGGAGAAAGGTCCAGTCCAGTCCGGTCCACGTCCAGGTTGACGTCCACGTCCACGCTGTCTGGAATAAATAATCCGTAAAAAGTACTGCAGCCCTAATCATCTGACAGTCTGAAAAAAATATAAAAATGGCTTAGGGTTAAGTCAACTTGCTTTTTTCAGGCCAGCCTCGTATTTGAAATTTGAAATATAAAACAAAAAGAAACAAGAACCCACGTCAATTGTGGCCTCTATTTCTTTCAATTGAATATCCTTTATCGGAGGCGATTTAAATTGTGGAGCGGGCGACATCATCGATTGAACGTCATTATCCAAATCCACTTCCAACAGCTTCTCTTCTACTTCTTACTCTTCTCTTCCTCTCTTCTATTCTGATAAATCTTATTTCAACCACTCCCATATCTCCCACCGTTTCGTTCCGATTTATTTGGAATTGGAATTGGAATTATCATTTATCTCACCTTGAGCTCATTATCAACCCCTCAACTCATCTCACCATTCGTCGCACATACCCTTACTGTGTGAGATTTCCACTGCCACAGGAGCAAAAGTCGGTGTGGAAACTGAACAGGCACTCCCCTACGTTACTCAATACTTTCTTTGTGCCACTTCCTTTGTGACACTTCCTTTCTGCGACTGAATATGAGCTCGCCAAAAAACCAACAGCTGGGTCCATCCGACCCCTTCTCTCACCCAGATATCTATTATGGGAAGGATGACTCCATTGCAAGAATCCGTGACCGCAGACGTGCTTTCTCGGCGGTAAGTAGGTCTGACTGTGCGTTTTACCCCGCAGACTGGACTCCAGCTAACTCAAATGGTGGGGTTAGAGCTTGAAGGACTATAGCAAGGATAGTATCCATGAGTTTCTCGGTACTATTCCACCTTCGCGACGAGGTAGTCATGGTACGTTTCTATTGGTACGGAAGTCTGAGCCTTTGAGTCTGACCAGTTGTATAGATGAGTCGTATGGACAGCCTCGCAAATTCCTCATCGAAGTGGACGATACACTAGAGACACTTCTCAAGCAGGAAGACACTGATAGTAACATGCAGATCACAATCGAGGATCTGGGACCGAAGGTAAGTTGGCCAGGCTGGGGTCTCTGATGATGGCGGCTGACTTAAATCAATAGGTGCTTTCGGTCGGAACGGCTGGATCGTCAGGATTCAACCGTGTTGATGTCCGTGGAACTTATATGCTCTCCAATCTTCTCCAGGAACTTACCATTGCCAAAGACTACGGTCGGAAACACATTATACTTGATGAAGCCCGCCTGAACGAGAACCCGGTGGCGCGACTGTCCCGTTTGATTAAGAACTCCTTCTGGAAAGCACTCACTCGACGTATTGATGGCTCCAATATTGAAGTGGCGGGCAAGGACCCCAAGGACTGGACGGATGACCCGCGACCTAGAATTTACATCCCACCGGGCGCTCCTGCACAATTTGAGTATTATACAAGAATTGCTAAGGAGCGTCCGGAGTTGCGTTTGGATGTGCAATTGTTGGACGTAGACATAACTCCTGAATATGTCATTAAGCTGAACGAAAAGCCAGGATTGCTGGCTCTGGCTATGGAAAACTTCACAGACGAGGCAGACGAGAATGCAGACCTTACCGGCGTTCCATTTGTGGTGCCGGGGGGTCGATTCAACGAGCTATACGGTTGGGATAGTTACATGGAGTCCCTGGGACTGCTCGCCAGTGATCGTGTTGACCTCGCCAAGGGCATGGTGATCAACTTCTGTTTCTGCATTAAGCATTACGGGAAGATCCTGAACGCCAATCGCTCCTATTACCTCACACGCTCGCAACCCCCTTTCCTTACCGACATGGCCTTGCGCGTGTTCGAGCGAATCAAGAATGAACCCGGTGCGCTAGAGTTCCTCCGCAATGCGGTTCTTGCTGCCATCAAAGAGTACCACAGTGTATGGGTTGCTGAGCCGCGCTACGACCCGGTCTCCGGCCTCTCACGGTATCGCCCCGAGGGCTGGGGTGTGCCGCCAGAGACCGAGGCAACTCACTTCACCCATCTTATTGAGCCATATGCAAAGAAGCATGACATGAGCTTTGAAGATTTTGTCCGGGCCTACAATAACCGCGAAATCAGCGAACCCGAGCTGGATGAATACTTCCTTCACGACCGTGCCGTGCGTGAGTCCGGCCACGACACCAGCTATCGTTTGGAGCGAGTCTGCGCCAACCTGGCTACGGTTGACCTGAACTCGCTGTTGTATAAGTACGAGGTGGACATTGCTCGCATCATCCGCATCTACTTCAAGGATAAGCTGCAGATCCCCGTCGAGTTCCGCACTGCTGCGACGAGAAACATTGAGTCTGAATCATCTGCAGTCTGGGACCGCCGGGCCCGCAAGCGCAAGCAGCGAATGGACCAGTTCCTCTGGGACGCGGAGAAAGGCATGTACTTTGACTACGACACCGTCAAGAAGGAGCGTACGGGATACGAATCTGCTACCACATTCTGGGCGATGTGGGCTGGTCTTGCTTCACCTGCACAGGCTGCTCAGATGGTAGAGAAAGCACTGCCTCGATTTGAAGCATTTGGTGGCCTGGTCTCTGGAACAGAAGAGTCTCGCGGCCCGGTAGGCTTGGACCGACCTAACCGACAATGGGACTACCCTTACGGCTGGGCACCACAGCAGATGTTGGCCTGGACTGCATTCATGCGGTACGGATATGAGGAAGAAGCCGAACGACTCGCGTATAAGTGGTTGTACATGATTACAAAGGCGTTCGTCGACTTCAACGGTGTAGTCGTGGAGAAGTATGATGTGACACGACCAATCGATCCGCACCGAGTCGATGCCGAGTATGGAAACCAAGGCACTGATTTCAAGGGCGCACCACGAGAAGGGTGAGTTCAATAACGTCCAAGGGCTTTGATTAAATACTGACTATCTTTTCCAGCTTCGGGTGGGTCAATGCCAGTTACGTCTATGGTTTGGAGATTCTCAATGGGCACATGCGACGCTCGCTGGGAACTATAACGCCTTACGACACATACCATAAAGCTATTATATCTCAGAATGCTAACTGAAGGGGGTTTTTTCTCTTTTCTTTTAAGGGATGAATGGGGACAAAACCAGGTGCGTTAAAATGTATAGAGCTGGGCTGCCTTTGACCGTCTTGACTTGAGTAAGACGCTCTATAAAACAGATATTTCATCTTGGAAAACGGCTTCAACTCCACTCCCCTCAAAAACGAATGTATATGGTGTATCTATTCATTCATTTCGTGTAATTCGGATTACAATTAATTATGCAAAACACTACAACTCCAAAACAAACACTGAAACCCTCGCAAAATCAAATCTCCGCATTGAAAGGCGAGAACCAGCGAAAATAATCCGGGCCGGCAACACCGTCAATGAAGAAAGAGGCTCTAGCATCCCGAATCTTACCTCGTAGATCTATTAGCGATGGTTTAATTATGATGCGGAACCTGGTTTTCCTGATTTACCCGAAGGTTCTCATAATTATCATTATGATGTAATCTGGAAGTATGAAGACCATTTGTCGACCTCATACTATGTATTCTGTAGTCTTGATGTGTGTATAGAAGCCGAGGTCCAAAAATGGGTCGGCTGTCATTGGTGTACAAGTAATGAATCTTCAGTCATCTTGTTCCGGTCTGAATTCGTGTCTCAGGTGAGGGGTTACTTTATTTAAGATGATAGTCATATTGATAGTCATAGTTGGGTAGATAGGTGTTTCTATGTACGCAGGTGTAAAGGGAATGAACGATTTCCCATTGATATGTTGATATCTAGTGTGTCTTACAGATGAAGAACGGATCTTTGCATGTGGAGAAACTACTGAATACCGGGGCATGACGGGTTGTATTGATGACTCAGATACACATCCGAGTTGAAATCTTGACTTTACTCCTTATTTTTGGACGGGAAATAGGGAATAAGATAGAGAAGTAGATAATCAATTGCGATTATGAACTATGAATCTGTGCAAACAATTAAGATCCAAATTGATACTTCCAGAATTGGTTGGTTGTAATAAGCATCTCATGTGAAAATTACCGTGTATCGTCACGTTTAGATGCATGTGTTTCGACGTCATTGATCCGATCTATTCGCGTGCTCAATTTCTACTTCCATCAATATGCATAGATTTGCCCGTGTAGAGAAATAACGTCAAAGAGATAGAATACTACAATACTGTTCAGCGATATACTACCATAATGATCTCTTAACGTACGTGAAAATTGGAATACAACCTCTTCAAAGTTGGTCCATTAGGCCGAGGATCTACAAGTCTGGATCCTCAGTACCGAAACTATATCCGGTTCACTCATAAACGTTGAAAACCTAGGTAATATTATTCTGACTCTTATACGGTCCCGCTCAGCCGAGAGTTTACCGACTGTGAGTTAAGTAGTTAAGTACTCCCCATGTGATAGTTAGCCAGTTTATTTTACTTCAAATCTCTTTTCATCTCTTCTTTCTTGCCTAAATTATTACATATCTGAGCTGTGTTCGGATAAAATAAGTCACTTTTCTAAACAATTTGCCTTAACAAATCAACATCATGGGTTTGCATGAAGATGAAGATCGGCAGTATGCCGAGGACGTCCAAGCTGTCCAAAATTGGTGGAAGGACTCACGCTGGAGGTTCACCAAGAGGCCCTTTACTGCTGAGCAGATTGTAGCCAAACGTGGCAATCTGACGATTGAATATCCATCTAATGTCCAGGCTAAGAAGCTCTGGAAGATCTTGGAAGGAAACTGGAATGTGAGTCTGCTTTCCGTATACTTGAGATCGATGCTCACATCTCTTCAACAGAATAAGCAAGCTAGCTACACCTATGGCTGTCTAGAACCAACTATGATCACCCAAATGTGCCAGTTCCTCGACACTATCTACATTTCTGGTTGGCAGAGCTCGTCTACAGCCTCGTCAACAGATGAGCCCTCTCCCGATCTGGCAGATTATCCTATGGTACGTTTAATCTTGCGTTACTGAGTGATCATCGCTAAACAGGATCTCGTAGGACACTGTGCCAAAGAAAGTCAACCAACTCTTTATGGCACAGCTCTTTCATGACCGGAAACAGCGCGAGGAGCGCATTACTACCCCCAAGGATCAGCGCTCGAAAGTGGCCAATATCGACTACCTACGACCTATCATTGCCGATGCCGATACCGGTCACGGTGGCTTGACAGCCGTCATGAAGCTCACCAAGCTCTTTGTTGAGCGCGGTGCAGCTGGTATTCACATCGAAGACCAGGCTCCTGGTACCAAGAAGTGCGGACATATGGCTGGTAAAGTGCTCGTGCCAATCAGCGAGCACATCAACCGTCTCGTTGCTATCCGGGCTCAGGCCGACATCATGGGTAGGTACAATAGACTCTCAACCGCAACCCATATCTAATAAGATACAGGCTCCGATCTCTTGGCAATTGCCCGTACCGACTCTGAAGCCGCCACTCTCATTACCTCGACCATTGACCACCGCGATCACAGCTTTATAATTGGCTCCACAAACCCTGACATCCAGCCCTTGAACGATCTCATGTTCAAGGCCGAGCAGTCGGGCAAGAACGGCGCCGAGCTACAAGCCATTGAAGATCAATGGACGGCTCAAGCTGGCCTTAAGCTGTTCCACGACGCCGTCATCGACGCCATAAATGCCAGTGGCGGCAACAAGCAGGATCTGGCCGAACAGTACCTAAAGGCCGTAAAGGGAAAGAGTAACAGTGAAGCTCGGGAAATAGCCAAGAGCCTCACCGGCGCTGATATCTACTGGAACTGGGACGCTCCTCGCACCAGGGAGGGTTTCTACCGCTACCAGGGCGGGACTCAATGCGCCGTCAACCGTGCCGTCGCATTTGCACCATTCGCAGATCTCATCTGGATGGAGAGCAAGCTTCCAGATTACAAACAAGCCAAGGAGTTCGCGGACGGAGTACACGCAGCATGGCCAGAGCAGAAGTAAGTGTCTCCCCCCTGTCTCCACCTCCGAACGGGCTGGACCCCCTTTTTAGACTCTTCCCCACTCCGCACAAATCCGACAACTGACCGATAATTGTCTAGACTGGCCTATAATCTTTCGCCCTCATTCAACTGGAAGAAAGCCATGCCGCGCGACGAGCAAGAGACGTATATAAAGCGACTGGGCGAACTAGGATACTGCTGGCAATTCATCACGTTGGCGGGTCTGCACACGACAGCGCTGATATCGCACCAGTTCTCCAAGTCGTTTTCGGAGATCGGCATGCGTGCATATGGCGACCTAGTTCAGGAACCTGAAATGGCTCAGGGAGTCGACGTGGTCACTCATCAGAAATGGAGTGGTGCCAACTACGTTGACAATCTCCTTAAGATGGTTTCTGGTGGAGTCAGCAGTACCGCGGCCATGGGAAAGGGAGTGACCGAGGATCAGTTCAAGTGAGTGGGAGACTTGAGAAACTGATTATTAGTATCTCCGGGGTAGAGAGAGCTGAGAGAATCAGTGAGCTCCTACTTTGTAGTTGTCACTTTGTGCGGCGTGCTTTTGGATATCGTTTTGACTTGATTCCCGGCGTTCTCGATGTAAGCAATAAAAGAATTCACAACGTTCCCTTTCGGCTCAGAGTCCGAGTCCCCCCAAAGAAGACTTAGCGCCCGGAGGAAAAGTTGTAAAAGGAGATTTGCGACAACTAAGTCGGGTTGGACGTGGATTACGGAGAAAATATTCACGGGAAGGAATGGAAGGATTCTAGAGTATTGAAGCAGATCGGATTTAGATTGAAGGTTAATTTGACGTGAATTATTAAGAATACCGGGGCTGAAGGGCTGAAACCGAGCAAGAGAAAAAAAGAGGAATAAAGAGGAATAAAGAAGAGTAAAGAAGAAAAGAAGAGGAGGAACAAGACCAAAAATCAAGTCGAGAGTGGAGGAGGCGGAACTAAAGTCAAGCCAGGAAGGAAGTGTTCTTACCCCGAATATTAAGTAATTTTCAAATATGAACCCCTTCTCTCTTTTTCATCTTGATTCATTTTCAATTTCTCCCCGCAACACGCAACAATGGGTGTTATTGTTCCAGAGCTCAAATATACTCCATTGGAGGCCATTCCTGATCGCGTCTCTATCATAAAGAATACTTTCTTCGAGAATAAGACTCGCGACATCGAGTTCCGTCTCGTGCAGCTTCGCAAGCTTTACTGGGCGTGAGTGCTACCCTACCCTGCACTAGAAAGCTAGACTAAACTGACATCTTAATAGCATCAAAGACAATGAGCAGGAGATTGCCGAGGCTTGCCGACTCGACTTGAACAGGCCATTGTTTGAAATTATCACCGGAGAGAGCGGATGGGTGCTCAATGACCTCGTTTTCATCATTCGCAACCTCAAGAAATGGGCCAAGGATGAATCAGCTGAAGATATTGAAATTACCTACAAATTAATGAATCCTAAGATTAGAAAGGATCCCTTTGGTTGCTGTTTAGTTATTGGGTATGTTGTTTGGCCTGATTACAAGAGTAAAGCTAATATCTGATAAAAGCTCTTTCAACTTCCCATTCCAGCTCACTTTGGGTCCGGCCATTGGCGCTATCGCCGCTGGTAATACAGTCATTATAAAGCCTAGTGAAAACTCATCGCACTGCGCCGCTATTATGCAAAAGCTTTTTGAGACTGCCCTTGACCCCTCCTGTTACCAGGTCATCCAAGGTAGCATTGATGAGACCCAGCTTTTGCTGGCCCAGAAATGGGACAAGATCTTCTTCACTGGCAGTCACGCTGTCGGTCGCATTATCGCCAAGACTGCCGCGGAGAACTTGACCCCGGTCGTGCTCGAGTTGGGTGGTATGAACCCGGCCATTGTGACCAAGAGCGCGAACCCGAGATTGGTGGCTCGCCGCATGCTCTGGGGTAAGACTTTGAACGCAGGCCAGATCTGCACATCTCAGAACTATCACCTTGTGGACAGGGAGGTCCTTCCTCAGGTGATCGAGGAGTTCAAGAAGGCCTACGACGAGTTCTATCCCAACGGTGCCAAGGCATCACCCGACTACTCACGTATTATCAATAAGAGACAGTTTCAACGTCTCAAGTCCGTACTTGACAACTCTAAGGGCAAGATCTTGATGGGTGGTGAATTAGACGAGGAGGAGCTCTACATAGAGCCCACCCTTGTCTTGCTCGACTCAACCGAGGACTCATTGTGCGAGGCAGAGACCTTCGGTCCCTTCCTTACCATCATTCCCGTGGACAGCACAGATGAAGCAATTAGACTGGCTAATAATGTGCAAAGCACACCTCTCGGCGTCTACCCCTTCGGCAACAAGGCCGAAGTTGAGAAAAGTATGCTCTCCCCACCACCCTTGATCCAGCCACACTCTGACTTGATTTAGTTATCGCCAATACCCGATCTGGCGGTGTTGCCGTCAACGACGCCTCTCTGCATATTCCCACCTTGTCATTCGGTGGGGTCGGAGAAAGTGGTACCGGCTCATACCGCGGTCGTGCCAGCTTCGATGTTTGGGTGCATCGCCGTACTATTACCACTAGCCCCGGCTGGATCGAGGCCATTCTCGGGATCCGTTACCCTCCCTACGCTGCAAAGGTGAAGCCGTTTAAAGTATGTTCACCTTCCACTCCAGGTATTACTTAGGAGCTAAGTTAACATCTCTTCAGATCGCTACTGCGACCTACCCAGACTTTGACCGCACCGGAAAAAAGATTGTATGCGGCTGGCTCAAGTGGTTTTTGACACTTGGAGGTGGATCAGCTACTAAAGGGGCTGTCCGATATGCAACTATTGCAGTTAGTAAGTGAACCAAGCTCTTTTGTCTTTCCCACATCTTCATTCCATCTATTGCGCTGGTGTTTGAAGTCTTTGACTTCTTTCCTTTCATCTTCTCATTGTTCACTTCCATCAGAAGAAGGAGAAGATAAATAGTATCCAAGCTCTATTGCCCCTTCGGCTTGGTTTCGGTCTTAATCATGATCATGACGAATAACTGGAAACACCTGATCCCTTTTCAACTTCTATACCCCTTTTCATCGTTCAATTGGCATTCAACATACTTCATCTTTGGCTTTTCATAACCTACACTTTCTTCTTACGCTTCAGCTATGAAGAGGCAGCCTAAGCGTTTAATCATAATTCAGAGGCGTCCTTGTTTCAACTGCTCAGCTACCATTCTCCTCTGAACCGCTGCTCATACAATCTTACAGTCTACTACTACGTCATCAAATACCTCGAGCGTGGCGGCACCAAGTTCTGGTGAGACAGCTACAGGAAGAATGGGAATCGGAATGGGAAAGGGAATCAAAATTGAAATATGAGCGTCTACTTGCTGTAGTATTTGAAAAATACCTGAGGCCATCAATCTGGCATGGTTTACTTTCTATGACAACATGGTTATAATCTAATGTAGGTATCGTTGAAGATATTCAAATTTCTATGTATGCAGTAACTATCATTATTCATGCTCCGCTTCAAAACTTGATTTTCCCGAAAATAAAAGACATCCTTTTCAGTATTGGATCAGCAGCGTCTTTCTACGCCGCGCTTACTCACACATAGATACTTAACTCCTTTATAAGGCTTCACACTCTCGCCCAGTCCACGACTGCGACGCTGCTCGATATTCAAGCTTTCTACTTTAATACCAGATGGAAGCCACCCGCGCACAGAGAAGGAGACAGAAGCCGAGTTCGGCATGAGAGAAGCATTTATCTGAGCCTTTGTCCTGCGCGCAGGTTTTGACGCAGAGGATGGAGAGAAAAATGCAGGAAGTTGAGAGGGAGGTAAAAGTTGAGAATGAGAGTGAGGATGAGAACGGTGTGATTCGGCTGGAGTTGGAGTGTGAGGTTTAGAGTGGTTGGGAGAAGGGGTAGAAGGTTTCGGTAGTTCTAAGCCGTCACCGGCTTCATCGATGACAGGTTTCGATTTCTTGGTGGACTTCTTTTTCTTTTTCTTTTTCTTGTTCGGGTCCGAAGATCTTGTCTTCCTGCTTGTTGGTGCAGCCGGATCATTGTATGACGTTGGAGCCTCGTAGTAGCCTTGTAGTAGGTTTGCGTTCGCATCCTCATCAGCGTCCTCGTTACTATCGATTTCGTCGTCTGCAGACGGGTAGCCTGCAACTGTACAGCGCAGCGTTGCAGTACCAGATGTTGTTCCGGCATCACGACCCGTTGGGACTCGCCATTCAAGCAGCCCGCTACTGGGTGAGTACTGCGCGTCACCGCGACTGGCCTGCATATCTGTGATATGTCGCACAGACTTGGAAATGGGCACACTGACGACAACCTCCTCCAATATGGGCCCGGCAGAGCTGCTATTGCCGCCTAGGAAGGAAGGTGTCGAGCTGCCTGAACCATTGCGCGTAGTAGCCGGGCGTGACGACGGATTATAGCCCGGGAATCTCGTGTTAAGAGTCAAGCGGACCTCGAACTCGGACCCACTTGACCCTAATGACTTTCGAATGTCCACTATGGCTGGGAGAAACAGTTTCTCCATGTGGCTGGGTGCTTCGTCAGCGTTTGGGTCGACGGGGAGCAAATCGACCTCGTACCCGGCCAGAATGAACCGGCCGTCCGGAGGAACAAAGCTGAGATCGCCGGGCCGTTCTCGCCAACGAGCGAGTCGGACACAGGGGTGGAAGACTGGCAGTTCGATCTTCTTAGCAAGTGACTGCTGACCTCCAGGTGCTGAAAGAGACATCATAAGATCTGGCACGCCTGATATTTTTGCTGTAAATGCGATAGTTCCGGAAACCAGTGCCGATAGCAACCGCCCCGATGGCGCCATGGTGACTGAGAGTGATTCGATAATGTCGACATATAGCTCGTTTGAGGTGTGTCGTACTGCGGGCCGTCGCCAGGGAATCGCGGGGCCCTGAGCTACGCTAGCTGCAGCCAGCGATTGTTTCAGAGGATTACTCGATCCTTGGGTTGGTGTAGATGTACTAGAAATGTATAGATGTCAGGTACAAATATTAAAACACAAGCTGCATATGCTGATCTTGATCTTACCCCGGTATGCTGATTCCTCCAAGAAGCTTCCCCATCCACCCCGGCACCTCGACAACTTCCTGTAAAGCATTCGGCTCGGTATTGCACACCAACCCGCCATCGCACATCTCATGTAGCAATTGCGCCACGACCTCATAGTTAGACTGGATTTTGATAGAGAGTAAAGGAGCCCCGACGAAATCCTCGAGCACATCGACTACGCGATGCAAGAACTCCAGTACCAGAAGGGGCTCAGTGTCCACCTCGCTAATCGCCAGAAATAGAAGATTCGACTGAATTATCGAGAACACTGTCACCGGTGGATTCGTGCCAGGAATGTACAGTAATGAGGGACGCGGGGCAGCATGCGCGAGGTAGAGGGGTAATATGGCGGCGGCCGATGGCGGGCGGGCTCTGTATACATGCTCGACGAGAGGGGCGCTACAGGAGGTTAGCAGGGATTCAGAGATCTGGAGACCAGTTGACTGACTTATGCTCGTCGTATATGTAGACGGCATCTATCTCGCCGCTCATTTTTGCTGTTATTTGATGCTGGGTCGTTGAGGTGTTTAATAAGCTCGATCCATGTGAAGCTGTGTATTCTGCCGCCGAACGCCGCCTTGATTATCTTTCGGCCGCATGAATTACCGTGTGAGGTGATGCTTGACGGAGTCGATTATTGATTCAGTCTGTTCAAGGTTTCTCTTATTATCTCCTTTCCAACATTTGAAGCAGTATCTACTCCTTCCACACTCATCATGACTCCTCAATTAGAAATCCAGCCCAAGGATCCAAAACAGGTCCTTACGGAGGAGAAATATGAAGACTGCACAGCCTGCAGGGTCACTGGTACGATTTCAATTACATATTATTTGGACTGTTAAAATGAGGAAGTATTGACTGGCATAGGATCTGCGGCATTCGTCGGTCTCGGTATCTACAGCTACTACAGCGGCATGAACAACCTTCGGAAACAAGAGAAGATCATTATGCAAAGCGCTACGAAATACAAGATGGCTTCACGCCAGCTGGGAATCGCTACCATTTCGGCGAGCTTGATCTGCGTGGGTGTTTGGCGTGCATTCAACTGATATCGACGAATCGGGAATATACCACTCATACAACTGTACGATAGGAGAAAAATGAAGGACAAAAAAAGTATGAATAGCATACTTGATATCGATATGCTAGTCAATGGAAGCTGCCGCACCGGGTATCGTTACCAATCCCAAGTCCTCTAAATGCTTTCCGAAGAAAACCCAGATAAAAGAAATTCCAGCCCAATAAATGCAATAGGTAAACCATATTATGCAACCAATCTCCACCCACGTATGCACCCGAAAAAGATAAGAGTAGAAAAGGTCACCCCAGGGCTTTTTCAGCTGCGCGACAGTCGGAATAATACATCCGTGTTCATCCATTCGTCAACTTCGTAGAGCCATTGTTGTTATGCTCTAAGTGAACCGTCCACGTTTGCCACCTCCGAACGGATCTAGTCCTTTATCTGTCCCCGAAAAGTCAAAAAAATCTGTGACGTTGAACTTGCGCTTCGACCCGAGAGCAGCTGGGGACTCCCGCGATGAAGCACGGGTGTTTTGTCGGCCGCGACTGTGACGAGAAATACGGGGTGTGAAGGAGACACTAACTGGTGCACCGTCTTGCGTAGCTGAGGGTGGGTTTTCGGACCCTTGCATGTCCATATCCAGATCTTGTCGTTGAGGGAAAGTCGGACCAGCGGAAAAGGTGAACATAGTCGAGGTTGGGACTGTGATCTCTTGGGGTTGTTCGGCAGGGGTCAATGTTTCTGATCGAGGGGCTGTGGCCGGAATCGAGGTGGGTGGTTGGCGAGAGAGGTACGAAGGCGGTGCCTGCGATGTTTCTTTCTGCGAGGCTTCTTTATGGCCACCTCGTGGGCTCGAGCTGTGCTCTCTCTTTTCTATTTCCACATCTTCATCACTGCTCAGGGATGAGTTTCCGTCGTACCTCTCGGTAGCCCATTGTCGAATTCGCCATCCCTCGCCATCACCGACGCCGAGATTCTCGTCATCGAGGAATTTCAACAGGTCCTCTAAAGCCTCCTGGTATCCAGCTTGCTTTGACTTGTCCTGGTCCAGGGCTGCAGTCTTGTAGAGTTGGGTGACTGACAAAGCAGCAGCTTTAAAGGATTGAAGGAGTTGTTCCGATGGCTGTGGCCGCCTCGGGGAGCTCGGCAGGCCGGTGTTCAGTGACCGCATGGATTCCATGATGATAAAACCAACAGTGAGCAGTTGTGAGAATTGTTAGAGTTGTAGAGGGTGTGGTAGTGGGGATGTGGTCTCAGCGTTTTGGGACTAGGCTGTGACAACACGAGTAAGGAAAAGCAGAGCCTGTTCGTTTATCAATATATATAGACCCGCTTTATAGGATAGTTATCAGGTGAGCGTGCGAAGTGACTGAAAGACCAATTTTGTCCCCGAGTCTATATATTAGGATGTGATGCCAAAGTGATGTTGAAGGCATGGACTTGTGCTGTTCCCCCTCTGCAGATTTCCGCTGACCGGGTAACGTGACCCCCACTGCGGGGAATAAAAGGCCCGAAATGCCGCTCGGATAATGCTGACTCATGTTGATGACTAACATATATAGCCAATGATAACGTGCAGTTCCCACCGCGCGCTCATGCCCATTTGCTATCTTTGTCGCGCGTTGAGCTAACTATTACTTCCGTTTCCACCTCCCGGCTTTTTTTCCCGTGATTAACCCTAGAACCTCAATTGTTCCTCAACTACCAACCTCTCCAATCAGTGGTTTCAATCGCAAAATTCACGTTAATAGTTACAGAGACGTGTTTGACCTACTTTAAGTGCGCTTTTGCGCAAAGAGCTCCAAAATGGCAAGAGCACCAACCGATTCACCATCCCAAGTGGACACACCTATGACTGACGCAAATGATGACTCTATCCCATTGGTTCCAGTCGACGCGCCTGTAAGTCGTCGTTTTGTTTGGGCTTGAGATATCTTGCAACCTGCACAACTGAATAAATTCCCTATTTACAAAGGCCTTTGAACTGACTATTTGATCTCGATGCAGAGCCACCAAGACACCCCTGAATACACGGTAACGATTTGTCTAAGTCTATTAGTCTATATATAGGCTGACAATCCACCTAGGATACCACCGAGAGCAGTGTCGCAGGCGACCTGGCAGCAGCTGATGGACGCCGACGCAGAGCAGAGGCTACTCAGTTGAGAAAAAGTCTTCTTGGAAAGAAGCAAAGTCGCTTGGACGAATCCAAGGTATCTACATCCCTCTAATTTTTACCATTCTTTAACCCGTAGGCACTGACCACTGGCCTCTTCCACAGGAAGACGACTCGATTCGACGTTTCCGCTACCTTCTCAGTCTGACTGATCTATTCCGCCATTTTATCGAAACAAACCCCAACCCACGGATTAAGGAGATCATCGCTGAGATCGATCGGCAGAATGCGGACAAGTCTAAGGCACGCAAAGGAGCATCGCGCTCAGGTGGTGCCGCTAGTGATCGCGCCCGCAGAACCGAGCAGGAGGAAGATGCCGAGCTTCTACAGGATGAGAAACAGGGTGGCGAGACGACAACCATATTTCGGGAGTCGCCCGCTTTTGTCCATGGTGAGCTCCGCGACTATCAGGTCGCAGGTCTGAACTGGCTCGTTTCCTTGCACGAGAATGGTATCTCTGGTATTTTGGCCGACGAGATGGGTCTAGGAAAGACTTTGCAGACAATCTCGTTCCTGGGTTATCTACGTCACATCTGCGACATCACTGGCCCGCATCTGGTTGCTGTGCCTAAATCCACGTTGGACAATTGGAAGCGAGAATTTGCCAAATGGACGCCCGAGGTCAATGTCCTAGTTCTTCAGGGTGACAAGGAAGAGCGCCAGCGCCTGATCAACGAGCGCCTGGCCGACGAGGATTTCGATGTGTGCATCACCAGCTATGAAATGATTCTTCGCGAGAAAACGCACTTCAAGAAGCTTGCCTGGGAATACATTATTATCGATGAAGCCCACCGTATTAAGAATGAGGAATCTTCACTTTCGCAAATTATCCGTCTCTTCAACTCGCGCAACCGACTACTCATCACCGGTACTCCCTTGCAAAACAATTTGCATGAGCTTTGGGCTCTACTCAATTTCTTGCTGCCTGATGTTTTTGGAGATTCAGAGGCTTTCGACCAATGGTTCTCTACGCAGAGCTCCGACCAGGATACCGTTGTGCAGCAACTTCATCGTGTCCTTCGGCCATTCTTGCTTCGACGAGTGAAGAGTGACGTCGAAAAGAGTCTTCTGCCCAAGCAAGAGATGAACCTCTACGTGCCCATGTCTGATATGCAAGTGAACTGGTATCAAAAGATTCTGGAAAAGGATATTGATGCCGTCAACGGAGCGGCCGGCAAGAAGGAGTCCAAAACTCGCCTACTGAACATCGTCATGCAACTGCGCAAGTGTTGCAATCACCCTTACCTTTTCGAAGGAGCCGAACCGGGCCCTCCGTACACGACCGATGAACATATTATCTACAACTCCGGAAAAATGGCAATTTTGGACAAGCTTTTGAAGCGCATGAAGGAGGACGGCAGCCGCGTTCTTATCTTCTCCCAGATGAGTCGTGTCTTGGATATCCTTGAAGACTACTGTGCGTTCCGCGAATTCAACTACTGCCGGATTGACGGTACTACGGCTCACGAGGATCGTATCTCTGCCATTGACAATTACAACAAGCCGGGATCGGACAAGTTCATTTTCCTTCTTACTACACGTGCCGGCGGTCTCGGTATCAATTTGACCACTGCTGATATTGTGGTGCTTTTTGACAGCGATTGGAACCCCCAGGCGGATCTCCAAGCCATGGATCGTGCGCATCGTATTGGTCAAACCAAACAAGTCAAAGTTTTCCGATTTGTGACCGAGAATGCTATTGAAGAAAAGGTGCTTGAGCGTGCGGCTCAGAAACTGCGTCTGGATCAACTTGTTATCCAACAAGGCCGCGCTCAGCAACAAGCCAAGGCCGCCGCCTCGAAGGACGATCTTCTCGGCATGATTCAGCATGGCGCCGCCAACGTTTTTAAAAGCAAAGAAGCAGGTAGCAGAAGCGCGAATGACATCACTGAAAATGATTTTGAAGCTATTCTTCGAAAGGGAGAGGAGCGCACGGCTGAGCTGAACAAAAAGTACGAGAAGCTTGGCATCGATGACTTGCAGAAGTTCAGCTCCGAAAGTGCATACGAGTGGAACGGCAAGGATTTCACTGAGCGCAAGAAAGATATTGGACTGACCTGGATCAATCCACCCAAGCGAGAGCGCAAGGATAACAAAGACAACTTCTATTCGATCGACGCATACTATCGTGACACCCTGGCTACCGGTGGACGAACCGCAGATACCAAACCCAAGGCGCCGCGAGCGCCCCGACAAATCACAGTTCATGACTGGCAATTCTTTCCCCCCGGCCTACAGGAGTTGCAGGAAAAGGAGACTGCATACTTCCACAAGGAGATTGGCTACAAGGTCCCATTGCCAGAAGGTCCAGAGGATGAGCTCAGTGAGCGCGAAGCTGAACGGGACCTTGAACAAAAGGAAATAGACGATGCCAAGCCTCTCACTGAAGAAGAAAAGGCCGAGAAGGCTAGTATGTCCGAGGAGGGATTTTCCCTCTGGAACCGTCGTGATTTCCAACAATTCGTCAACGGATCAGCCAAGTTCGGACGCACCGACTACGTAGGCATTGCCACCGAGGTAGATAGCAAGGAGCCCGATGAGATCAAGGAGTATGCCGAGGTATTCTGGGAACGATACACGGAGATCCAGGATTACTCCAAGTACCTGCGGGTGATCGACCAAGGTGAAGATAAGGTCCGCAAGATGGGCCACCAGCGCAAGATGCTTCGAAAGAAGTTGGAAATGTACCGTGTGCCATTACAGCAGCTCAAGATCAACTACACCGTGTCTACAACCAACAAGAAGGTTTACACTGAAGAGGAAGACCGATTCTTGCTAGTGATGCTAGACAAGTATGGCGTTGAAGGTGACGGTCTTTACGAAAAGATCAGGGATGAAGTACGGGACTCCCCGCTATTCCGCTTTGATTGGTTCTTCCTCAGTCGGACCCCTGTTGAAATTGGTCGTCGATGCACTACTCTACTGAATACAGTGGCTAAGGAGTTTGAACCCGAGGGCAAGACCAATGGGGAGGGTAAGGGCCGCGGTCGAGACCGTGATGAAGATGAGGAGAATGATGACGCGGCACCTGCTAAGAAGAAGGCTAAAAATGGCGCCACCGTGAGTTCATCATCTGAAGTCACATCAAAGTACTTTTGCTAACTTATTTCAGAATAAACAGGTCAAAAATGTCAAGGGTAGCAAGGCAAACTCAACTACGCCATCCCGAGCTAATAGCGTTACAAATGGGCCCAAAGGAAAGAGCCGAAAGAGATAAGGGATAACAGATTTGATTAATACTTTTGTTTACTTTAGTTAAGTCTTGGCCCTCCGAGTTCCTGGCGTTCGGCAAATGAATTCCCATATAGAGAAAGTAATTTTGAAAAACGCTTAGAAAGGCTTATCTGTTGACTAGTCCCTGCAGCTGAAAAATGAAATCACATTGCAGATCCGATACCACGTCAGACCCTTAGTGGATGTTCGATATTGCTAGATAGGTCACGCTAACCAGATATAGTCATTTGAGCAGTTGTTTATGATGAATGTGACACAGTTGGTGAAAGAGAGCAACTGACCATAAATGACCTAAATAAATACCTGGAATGCACCAATGCCTGTATTTAGTATAATTCAATCGCCACCCCACGACTATATATGCCCTCAGCCATGTCAATCCTGAAGTTTCTCAGATCCAAATTTCCTCACTCTCGCAAGCTCTCCACCATGTCTGTCGCCACAACTAAGCTGAAGATCATTACCAACCCTCAATACCAGAAGTCAGGTACAAAGTCCTATGTGCATTTGATGCGAAAGTATGGCTTTGAACCAACTCTAGCCGGCCCTTACTTCGTTGGTAGCACTCTGCACCAGATTGGTCGATCATATACTGATCAGGCCGTCGGTGGCCGTGTTCTTCGTCGACGCAAGATCCATAAGAAGCACCTCGATACTAATGAGGTAGGGGAGGTTCCTGCGGAGGATATCCAGAATGACTCCGAGTATCTGGTTGAGGTTGGAATTGGTACTCCAGCACAGACCTTGAAGCTAGACTTTGACACGGGCTCAGCCGATCTCTGGGTATGAATATGGTATTCCTTCGCTCCGTTCATTCTTTGCTAACAGATTGTATACAGGTCTGGTCGACTGAACTCCCCTCTTCTACCTTGTCCTCGAGCAGTGGCCACACTGTCTTTGACAAGAGTAAGTCTAGCACCTTCAAGGAGCAATCAGGCTCGACATGGGAGATCTCCTACGGAGACGGTTCTTCTGCATCTGGCAATGTCGGCACCGACAATGTCAATGTTGGTGGTATAGTTGTCAAGAACCAAGCCATCGAATTGGCCGAGAAGATGTCAGCACAATTTTCCAGCGGCGCTGGCGATGGACTGCTGGGTCTCGCCTTCGGTAACATCAACACTGTACAGCCAACAGCAGTGGCCACACCTGTTGAGAACATGATCACTCAAACCGATATCCCAAAAACCGCAGAGCTGTTCACAGCCAAGCTGGGCTCCTGGCGTGATTCCAATGAGCCCGACAAGGGCGAATCATTCTACACTTTTGGTTATATTGACCAGGCTACTGTCACAGCATCCGGTGGTTCATTCCACTATACACCTGTCGACAACAGCCAGGGCTTCTGGGAGTTTGAATCAACCTCCGCGACGGTAAATGGCAAGACTATTACCCGTTCTGGAAACACCGCCATCGCCGATACAGGTACTACTCTTGCTCTTGTTGACGACGCTACCTGCAAGGCCATTTACGATGCTATTGAGGGAGCGACTTATGACGAGAGCAGCCAGGGATACATTTTCCCATCTGACACCACTGCTGATAACTTGCCTGTTGTATCCTTTGATGTTGGCGGCAAGCAGTTTGTGGTTCAGAAGGAGGATCTGAGCTATGCCGAGGCCAAGACTGGCTATGTCTACGGTGGAATTCAGAGCCGTGGATCTATGACCATGGATATCCTGGGTGACACTTTCCTGAAGGGAATTTACGCTGTAAGTAGATTACTTTCTTCCCACGGACCCCTTGTATTGCATTTGCTGACTTTTTTGTTCAGGTTTTCGATGTTGGTAACCTCCGCTTTGGTGCTGTGCAGAGAAAGGAGCTGCAACAGAATCTCGCTACTCCTCCTTCTGAGTAGATTGGAGGTTGAATATGAACTTTTTCTACGCAAGAGAGGAGTAATGAGTACACCATGTAACTGATACTATAGCGTGTCCCCCTAGCAAAGGTTCTCTTTAAACTAAATAGTTTAAACTACATAGCTAGATGGTCTATTTTAATTATATTTTCTACCAGGGTTCTAAGATATATTTTTACCTCCGGGGCTCGCTTTGCTCAGCAAAGTGGTAGTCACCGATGCATGACATTGTATACTCTTGAGTCTTTATTAAAGAAGAAGGGAGCATATACCACAGTCTGTCTCTGGCAGACTACCATTCCAAAAGTTAGAGATGTAAGGGTCCATGGGCTTTATGAAACGATACCTATCTACATTCAACAGTTTCAAGGTTTATGCATACTATATAGGACTTCAGACCTTAGTTTTCAACTACAAGACCTATTGATTTTCTCAGATCTAGACCTCAGATCATTGTATTTGATTGGTCTGTCGGAAATTCCCCTTCGTAAGCGATTATCCAAAATTATCTACAACTCGGTACTGTTCAATTTGCAAATATCGTTGCGTCATGACTATTGAGCTAACCTTGGAAAACACAAGCAACTTCATGCCGCACCTGCAGTCATATCGGATACTTATATATGTCTTGAATACAGAGTTTTCACGTTGAAATTGACGCTACATAACCTCCTGCTTGTGTAACGTGTTTACGTCGAGTCACATCCCATGCCTCTACAATTCCTTTCTCATGAGAACCCATAATACTGATGCCATAGGAGGCCGGAAATGGTAAATTAAAAGAAGATAATCTAGCTTCATCATAACTATTGACTGGTTTAAGACAAATTCAGACTTCGCTCTAGCGACTTACTACCCACTTCATGAAACCTACCCCCTTTGAAGACTTGTTTGAATGGAATATATTCAAGTAATTAAGCCCTGTCCCTTTAATTATCAAACCAGACCACTGAACCTTCCCAGAGAATCAGTTCTCGAGGGGTCACCCTTATCATAGTGACATTTATATTGATGTTTATCGCCACAACGTCAGTCATCATAAGGCTGATTGGGCGATTTTTTATACTGAAGAATTCAGGGAAAGATGATTGGTGTGCACTAGCAGCCCTATTCACATCCACGGGATTTGTTATCACAATTTCGCTGGGTTAGTTGAAAACCTCGGGCATATTTGAAACGTCATCTAAACAGCCACAGGCGCGACGTATGGAATAGGTTCACCCGAGTCAGGCAATTACATTGATGATGATGAAATAGGACAGGTACTTGCAAGACCCCCTCAATCCATGTTGAATTATACTGACATACCCACCTGAAGATACGACTAGCAGCCCAGGTACTGTACATATCATCAAGCGGACTCATCAAACTCTCGATTGCCTTCCTCTATCGCCGCATATTCCCGAATCTTCGTATACTGACTGCGGTCACGATAACCGTGGTCCCATTAATCAGTACCGCTTTCATATTCTCTTCGATCTTCCAGTGCAAGCCCGTTGGAAGGCTATGGACGCCCTCTTTAAATGGATCAATTAGCTGCGATGCAACTCTGGTATTCTGGTGCGACGTGTCTGTTTGTTTTCTCATCACCGATATATGGGTCACCGTTCTCCCTCTAAAGAGTACTTTACGCCTTCAACTCCCTCTATCCAAGAGATTGACATTTCTTATATTACTTTCCGCAGCTGGACTCATGTAAGCCTTCGTTCCGCTTTCATCAACCTCCGAGGTTCCAACGAGACTAATTTATTTATAGAGCTTGTGTTGCAGCCGCCGCGAGACTTTCGTTTGTTGTTGTTCTCTATAAGGGCCATAACGTGTCGTGGGATGTTGTCCCAATATACTACTGCTCAATTGTGGAAATATCAGTCGCATTATTTGCCATGACGGTCCCAACCAACAAAGCACTTATCGAGCTGGCTATGCAACGCATTCACTGTTGGAGGAATAAGGTCAGCAGTATTGGATCAGAGCTAGGAGCAGCATAAGGAGATTACTAGTATCTATACGCTAAACAGATCACTCTCCAAAATGAGCATATAAAACGTGAAAATTTCATTTCAGGATTGAGCCAGGTTCCGAAACTCTTCCAGAAAAAGACGTAACTTTCCAGATGCTCGTCCTGGGTAGTCAATGTCCATCTCGATAAAAAAAGACGAGTGCAAACCTGTGATTTCCTTTTATTTCTCATTTTATTTCAATCAGCTAGAATCAGTCACCTTGATTTTCCTTTTTACCCCTCCCCTTTCTCTCGAATCATCCCCTACTACTCCTCCTCTCGTGGTTTTTCACTCTCCAATATGCAGGTGGAAGGGGTTCTGATAGGATATCTGGTAAGATAATAGGCCATAACTAATTGAATTATCTTTTCCGATTTTCTGATCAGATAGATCAGTCAGAACTGTCAACCCGGCAGGTTCTCTAGATAATTCTCTCCATTCTTTCCTCATACTTGAATGGAGATTAACCAATCACATAATATAGTAGAACTCCAAAAAGAATAATAACAGTTTTTATATCCAATCGACTGAAGTTGAAATCGACGGTCTGGCTAGCGAGCTTGCCAGCCTTATAGGTCTCACAGTTACCTAGATTCTTGCCACCAATTCGTCGTACCGGATGAAGTTGATAGTCCGATCGTGCAGAACAATTTACTGATCTCTCACAGAATCTCTTCGGTATGCTCCCTCATCTGACGTTCATCCACCAAGAAAGGCTCAGCTAATTGTGATTCTAATTGTGATTCTAGTGATCTCTCGCCCCGTACATCGCACAAATACGCCATCGATATCGGACTAGCGCATGGATGTTCATTACCTCGGTCACTAAACTACCGTGGCAATTCAATAACTACTTTTCCGAGCTTTCCATAACCGTCTTCAATAACATCGTCCAACTTCACTTTCCTAAAGTCCGCTTCATTCTGGGCCTGTAGCTGTCCTCCATCAATCCACTTGATCAAGGATCGCAGCTGAGTTGCTGTATCTTGAATATTGTGAGCTATCGTGTTACACCCAAAAAGCGATAGTCCCTTGCGGTATATGCGTAGGACATCAAAAGTAAGCGTAGTAGAGGCACCACCTTTAGGTGCTGATATCCACGTGTACCGCCCATCTTGAGCCAACTGCTCCATTGCAGCCGACATTAAGTCCAGATCTCCCACCGTATCGATAACAACATCGACTCCTCTTCCACCTGTAAGACTGGGAATTCTTTCGCCAAGAACACTGGCAGGACTACCTGAGCCAAGGATAACATCAGGATCGGAATCTGGGCGTCGAGCAGCTGTAAAGACTTTTTTGCATCCTATAGCTCTGGCCATTTGCGTAACTGCAGTACCCACAGCTCCACTCGCACCAAGCACAAGGACAACATCACTTTCACCAACGCTTGCACGCTGGAGACAAAGAAGAGCCGTAGTAAACGAGACACCGACAGTTGAAGCCTGGAACAGCGACATAGATTCCGGCTTTTCGACAAGTGCATCTTGCGGAATCAAAAAGTATTGGGCATTTGTGCCGTCCATAGTAAACGACAGGCTCGAGCCGCTAGTTCCAAAGACGCTCTTCCCAATCCAGGATTTTGATTTGTCAGAGTCATCCCCGACCTCGACCACAATCCCCGCATAGTCCCGGCCCGGGATACGGGGGTAACTTGTGTATGGAAAATAACCTTTCACGTTCATTCTGTCCGATGGTTGAATCGATGAATAGTGGACTTGCACGAGGGCATAGCCTGGAGTCGTATTGGGAATTGGTACTACTACCGATGTAAATATTGGAGGTGATCCATCAGATATTTTTGATAGCTGAACGGCTTTCATGGTCCTAGAGCCCATTATGCTGTGAGGCTTGCTCAAAATTGGAAGAATTCTATATGCATCTATAATCGATTTATAGATTGCAGTCCTCGGGTACAACGTGGAGGATTGCCGATAACCTCATCCTAGGTCCGCGCGGAACGTGCGGGCCGTGCGGGAGATTTGCCTTATATCCTTTAAGTTCGCTCACCGACAAAGACTTTAGGGTGAGATTCCGATTCCGATACTCTAGTGCCAAGTCTTTCTGACTTTTGCTTTTTTCGGGATTTCTATTCGACACGTATAAATGATAGATTTTTAAAGGCTTACTGGACCACTAAGTTCATTGATCATTTCTGTAAAAAAAAAAAAAAAAGACTCTGAGATTTCCCGGCACAAAAGAGGCAATGGACGATCAAGGTAATGAGATGAAAATGTTCTCCTTTTCCCAATATGGACTGACAATTTCTGTTCAAGATCATGCATCAGTTGCTCCCACTTTAAATGAGAGTCAAGTGGCATCCGATGAACGCCCAGAACCAAAAGCGTCACCTGGTGACGACTTAGAAGCAGTTCCATCCACTCCAATATACCCCGATCCAAAGTCTCTGCTTCACGAGATAGCTTTCATCTTTATTGTCTGTACAGCTCAGCTGATGACACAAGCCGGACTGGCACTATCTATCGCACCTCTCAAAATCATTGCCACCAGCTTCAATAGCTCTACCAAAGACATGACATGGGCTTCAGCCGGGTACAGTTTGACCGTTGGAACATTCATCTTCATATCGGGAAGACTAGGTGATGTCTACGGCCACCGGCTGATGTTCATTATTGGATTTCTGTGGTTCGGAATTTGGTCTGTGCTGGCAGGTGTTTCTGTGTGGTCGAACCAGATATTCTTTGATTGCTGCCGCGCTTTCCAGGGTATTGGCCCTGCTCTGCTTCTTCCAAATGGAGCTGCGATTCTGGGACGCACATACCCACCGGGTCCTCGCAAGGGCATGGTATTCTGTGTGTTTGGAGCTGTGGCGCCAGCTGGTTTTGTTCTGGGTGCGACCTTTTCGTCCTTGCTCGCTCAGTTCCTCTGGTGGCCCTGGGCATACTGGATCATGGGTATTGCTTGTGTAGTATTTGCAGTAGTAGGATACCTGGTCATCCCTCCCATGTACCAGGAAGTTCCACGGAAGGATCTCTCAACGTTAGAGCGACTGGACGGGTACGGTGCCATGACAGGAGTCTCAGGCCTAATCTTGATTAATTTTGCCTGGAACCAGGCCGCTGCTGTAGGGTGGAAAGTCCCTTATACATACGCTCTTTTGATCGTTGGAATCCTGATCATTGTCCTGTTCATATTCATTGAACGCAAGGCTGTTTATCCGCTCCTGCCTCAGTCAGCGCTGCGAGGAGAGGTTGGCTGGGTTCTTGGTTGTATTGCAGCTGGATGGTCGAGTTTCGGTGTCGTCGTGTTCTATTTCTACAACATTCTTGAGAATATCGAAGGAAACAAGGGATTGCTTGTGACGGCCAAGTTCTGCGGTGCAGCTGTGTCTGGCGCATGTGCTGCTATATTCACCGGCTTCCTCCTTGGCCGTGTTCAAGCAAGCGTTATAATGCTACTCGCAATGCTGGCGTTTTCTGCTGGTCAAGCTCTGTTGGCCTCGATGCCCATTGGGCAGGTGTACTGGGCGAACGCCTTTGTCATCACACTTATCACACCATTTGGAATGTGAGTAACTTCGCGAATATTTTAGTGTAACATTGCAACCTGGGAAGACCTTGAGCTAATGTTAAAGTAGGGATATGTCATTCCCATCAGGTAGTTTGATTCTCAGCAATGCCATGCCGCAAAAGCACCAAGGTGTTGCTGGCTCGCTTGTGAGTACTGTTGTGAACTACTCCATATCCATGGGTCTGGGCTTTGCCGGAACAGTAGAATACTACGTCAATGACAATGGTAAAGATGAACTGAAGGGATACCGGGGAGCTAGTTATACTGGTGTCGGTCTTGCTGGAGCAGGTGTCGTCATCGCGACTTGTTTCATGATCGTAACTTGGAGGAAGTCCAGAAAAGATTCGTGATATACATAATGCTTATTTGAATATATCGCGAAGTCTTGAATCGGGAGGCAACATATAGCTCCTCATATCGACATGTTTGAATCCATAGTCCATAGATAATCAAGATCAACAGGGAACTGAGATGTAAGGGGCGGGCTCAGAGCCGCAATATTTCGGGGGGGCGAATTCACCGTGACATCCGGCATATCAAGTCCGATAATTCGCTCAAGAGTTGCGACGCCTTTTCTTTTCTTGTCCAGGGAGGCTTGGACAAGCTGTCGAGCTGTCGAAAGGGCCTCCTTGGCTAAATGCGTCTTAAAGCAGTCAACAATAAACTCCAGAGTGTCCATCGTCTCTGGAAGCTTTTCAAAGCTATCTGGGGTGTCCATGACAAGAAGAGCACACGCAAATTGAAACACCGTGCCAACAATGTTCCACCATGGCTGGGTATCACTGGCTAGTCTCCGTGCTGCTGACAAGGCAGCTAAACATACAGCAATCACTCGATCGTTCTGACTTTGATGGAAGTTTGAGTCCATGAAACGAAGTCGACGATATATACCCAAGGCAAGATCTGCCCGTATAAGTGTGAGGAAGTCATGATCCACCGTAATGGCAGTCAAATTTTCCAAGACAGAAGAAAGTTCCTGGATAGACACTGAAGAATCCTCGGTTCCTTGATTTTTAGGTACTGTTGCAATTAAACCACAGAATTGCATTGTCAAGTCTGAATGGCCATACGAAGAACGCAAAGATTCAAGGGACTGCCGATTGAATACCATGACTGATCTTCCATATTCAAATGCAATAAACGTATGAAGACAGATAGCCACCTGTACAAGTCTAGTCACATTTTTGGACATTTCCGGGTTTGGCACAGTATGGCCAGTGGTCTGTATTATGAACTCAGAGACATGGTGCAGGCCAGTTGCTTCAAGAAGGTGTATGATATTGCAACTGCAGAGCCAGGCTGTATGAGGTCGTCCGGTAGAGCGCACATAAATCACCCGAAGTATCCACGCCGAGATTTGTTCAAGACAAGGAAAACGGCTGATGGAAGAATCTTCGAGGATTTCTTTCGCATGAAGAATAAGCCACGTCTCGGTTTCTTGGTCCAATGTGCCCTTGAACAGGGAAGCGAGACCCATCATTCCACAAATTAAAGCTTCGAAAACCATGTTTTGCGTTTGTCCGTGCCAATGCTTCTCGCAAAGCGTGGAAACGTGATTCATGTCTAAAAATCCAAATACAGGATGAATTATGGCTGCATAGTCATCGATCAGAGCTCTTGCTGTGTTCCATTGGATTCTTTCCACGATCTTGAAGAAAACTGCACAAGGCGGCTCCTCGCGGATACCCGCATGATATGCAAATGAATGTAAGCGTGGAAGCTTGGTGGCCTGAAATTCCAGTCCCACATAAAGGGGAAATGCTACTGCTGAGTGTTTCCCCATGTGTCGAGGCTTTGATGGCTCGAGAACATCTGAGAATTTGGATGAGCTGGTACTTAGTGTCGGGATATCTTGCTGATGAGACACACGCGCTACTTTCCCTCTTGGTGGCAGATGATTATCGGAGGGAGTTGAACGCTTTTGAGATGTTGCTTGACCTGAATTGTCATATTCACATTCGTAGTCATATCCCTGACAGACATTGCATGGAAACTTCCCGTCGCATTTCCTCTTACGCCGACGGCAAGGTAGACAAGCTTGTCTTGAGCGCTGTCGGACGGGCCCAGAGGACATCAGTACGGCTTTTGCATTTTGACTTTGTAATGATCGGGTGGACATCTTGCTTTGCTCCACAGCTGACTCTTTAACTTTTATACACGCGTCTTAAGACTCGAGAACAGGATGAAGTGTGTGTGTGTGTGTGTATGTTCACATATCTTCATCTCCCAACGAAGTCGACGTTTATTACTGTGTCACAGTACCCATCATCAATTAAATTCTGTTAGTTGGTAGGTTGTACTAATGTACCAATGGACAATTGAATACTGAACGACCTAAAGAAGAAGATATGGAGATGTTTTAGTAGTTGTCAACTTCTTAGGCGGTCTGAAGCGGCAGAATCCTGAATGCATGTTGTACTGGGGCGTAGATCAGGGTTATCAGTAACTTCAGGATGAAATATTAATGTGTCTGAGCCCCTTGGGCGCAGTGGTAAAACAAAATAGTTGTCATTAGTTGAAAATATTCTGTCTCTGAAATGATCAACCATCGGTTCGAGACCTACCAAAATCATCGGTTAAGAATACAAAAGTCTCGAGTCACTTTGAGCTTCTATACTTCCGTGGTTGGGTATAGAACACGTAGCTACAACGTCTTTCAGAGTCTAAAAAATTAGTAGACTTAAATAACTAAGTCTCCTGGTGGATAGTTTGGGCCCCATAAAAAGAACTTTCGGTTCTCTTTTTGCTGAATTAGCCATCATCAATCACAACAACGATGAGGTTGTTATTCAATCAAACTTTTAAACCATGGATTGGTAACACCAAAACCAATTACCATTCTATACAGTCTTTGAAATGGACAATAATATGACTTTTACTTTGTGGAAGATTGGCAGAATTCATGAACGGGACTGTGTTTTAAGAGCTCGATCAGGCCCATATTGACTTTATGCCGCCTTTCAGGGCACCCTCTAATGCACCTTCTATGGCACCCGTAATCGTTTCCTCGGCCATCGTACGTACTTCATCCTTGATCTTGTCCATCGTTTCGATCACTTTGTTGTCGATCTCGTCGACCACCTGGGTGTGGATCTCTTCGCCCATAGCTTGGTAAACCTGGCCGATATCGTGATCCACATCTGCGTAGATCTTATCGATCTTGTCGCTCATCAGGCTGTGAATATTGTCTTCCATACATATTTCCAAAGTCCCTTGCCCTTCCTCGAGTTCGGATTGTCGATTCTCGAGTTGAGCTTGCCGGTTTTCGAGTTCGATTTGACGTGACCGGAACTTTTCATGATCGTTCCTCATATCGGTTATTTGAGTAGTCAGAGCAGCAATAACCTCTTCGTATCCTGTCTGTATAGCAGACAACTGGGCCCTGAGAAAATCATTCTCCTTTTGCAAGTCTTGAGTTCCAAGAGAATCATTCCTCTTGAAGTCTTGGGCTGTTTCAAGCACTTCAAGGCCTGCATTATCCTGTCGATTTTTACACATGAGTTGACTATAGATGTCCCCCAACAATGACTTTTCATCGTCCATAAGCCTAAGTTTACACCTATGGGGACTTTCGGAGTCTTCACTAGCACTGTCATGTGGTCGTTTCCCTAAATGGGTGCAACAAACTATCAGCAACTAGACAAAATTCTCAGCTATCAAATGACAATCCACACCTTTGAGCTTCAATGACTTATAAGGAGGTGGACTGGCCGTGGGAGTCTTGTCATCCAAGTCAGATGGTATGCTTGAGTGATTGGCGTTGGCAATAGTAGGACTTCCATCACCGGGGACACTTAAACTCGTGTATGCTGGCGGAAAATTCAGAGGAATAAGAGAGTCATCTGAATCGGAGAAAATACTTGTAGCAGGGCTTGTGTCGCCGCTTACGTTCCCACTAGCAATTGTCGCTGGGCTAATATCCGCGGTGTGGCTGTCAAGCAGCCTACCACCTTTACCGGCATACAAAGAAGCGAGCCAGATCTTAGTTTGTTTTTCCTGATCCAGCTGATCATCAGCGGTCATTGGTACATTGAGGGCTTGCTGAAGACAGTTGATTTGTTTATTCGATAATATTTTGTGTGGCATGAACAGATCAAACTCGGAAACAGTGGCTAACAATGTCATCGCCGCCAGAGTGCTTTTTGAGGCAGTCTTGAGGTAAAACTCCGTAGAATTTGGTTGGACAAGATTGCCAGGTAGGTTAAGTTGAAACCGGATACCCGTAATATCACCCATGGATTTGAGCTTTTTATCTTGGTCAAGAGCTTGGATGGTGGCGTAATCAACATGGTAGGTTGGTATGAGCGCGACGATATTTTGTCGAGGAATATCGAAGTAGAGAGATGCCACCTCCCCTGTTTTTCTATGGACTCTGACCGTGAACCTCACGGTAAAACTAGGTGGTCGCTCGTAGCGTATAGCAATGTAGCTGAGGTGAAGCAAACTCTGACTATTGCTTTGGTGGTCGTGATTTCGGTCTCGCTTTCGTGTACCAGCTATTTTGAACGCGACGGCGACATTTCGTGCCTTTTTGTTGAAAGCCTGGTTGACTTCGAAGGCTGGAATTTCGGGTGGTGACATGATCGACCTAATCCTTGAGGGAGAAGCCAGTTATAATACTTACAATTAGGAGCAAACAAACTCAGTTGGTCGATCGATTCGCGACGAATGGCTCAACAGACGTCCTCTCTCGCCGGTCTGGCCGAAGAACCAACAACAAAACACAAACCAGGCTCGCTACCGGCAGCCAAAAGGCGCCTTTCCCAAGATCCCAGTCCTTTCAGCGAAGACTTGCTTGCGCACTCGCGTTCGCTGAGTAGGAGCTGGCAAAGGATGATCGAGGGTGCGAATGCTAGTCGGTTTGTTGTTGGCCACGACCAGGAAGCCAGCACTGGAAAGGAGTGCCGTAGTGCTTTGGATACCACAGAGCCTCGGTCGATGACCTGAACACGGCTAGGCTCGCTACCGGCAGCCAGAAGGCACCTTGTCCAAGATCCCAGTCCTTTCAGCGAAGACTTGCTTGCGCACTCGCGTTCGCTGAGTAGGAGTTGGCAAAGGATGATCGAGGGTGCTAGTAACTAGTCGATTCAGGTCATAAACAGCAAGGTCCACTGGTGAGAAGAGGGGTGGGAATGCCAACAGCATTGATAAAGGCGATGGTAAAGTCTCAATGTGGCTGAATAGAGTTTTCGGAACAGAGAGGAGGCGATGCAAACAGTACAAACAACGCTCGTAGTTAAATCTCGTACTACGAATACCACTAGTCGCGTATTGTAATCTTGGGTCTAAACACCATCAAAAAAGTTGCAAGTCATTTTGATCGATTATAACACAATTTCTCATAAACTGATCGGTCTGAAAATGGTAATAGAGGTATGATAGGCCATCAATTATAGCTCCTGAAAATATGAAGCTTGTACGAGCCCTAAAAGTCACTTAAATGTACCAAAATCATATTGGATGTTCCACATTTTATATACTTCTGATTGGCTATATTATAAATATACAGGAGATACAAAGTATAAAGGGGGTTGAGTCTATGATCATTGGTGGAGATCTTAGAGTATATGAGTACCAAATTGATATAGATGCGTATCTTGCTAAATGTTGATTACATTATAATTATAATCTTGGAATTAAGTATATTCATGATCATACTAAACGACGATGTGCCACAATTACAGATCGGTCCATTTGAGTATAGGTTTGATCACCTTGCCCAATTTTAAGTCCTCCAACGCGTCCTCCAAAGCCCTGGTATCGTAGACTTTGAATAGCTTATCAACAGGAAATTTACCCTCTTTGTAGAGTTTGATGAGTTGCGGAAGTAGCTAGAAATAAAAAAAAATGTCAGTTAATGTTTTACCAGTATCATCAAGTCAGCCTTACAACTTGTGGATTTGAGCATCCCTCGATCGAACCAATAATCTGTTTACAGGCCATCATGAATTCTTGAGGCTCAAAGCTCAGTTTTGCGCCAGCAGGGACGACTCCCACTATGACCAACACTCCTTCATGACCCAATGCTTCGATAGACGCCTCGAGCAGGGGCACTACGCCAGTTGTGTCAAGAATCTGATCAACACCGCCAGGGAACATCTCCAGCAGCCCCTCCTTGAGGCCAGCAACTTTCTTTGTGTTCAAAATATGCGAGGCTCCTACTTCTTTGGCGAGTTCAAGCTTTGCGTCAACAAAGTCAGCCCCAATAATTGTCTCCACACCCATAGCTCGAGCAGCCATCACTGCAGCCAGACCGACAGCACCCATGCCGAGCACAACAAGTTTAGTAGACGGCTTGGGTTTCAAAACATTCATCACTGTTCCAGCCCCTGTTATATAGCCACATCCTAGAGGGGCAAGTGGGGCAAGATCTGTATCGATGTCAAGCGGAATAGGACTCTTAACAATGGAGGACTCTGCTACAATTGCCAACTTGCTCATGGAAGACTGTCCAAAGAACTTTCCTCGGATAGACTTCCCACTTGTGGAAGAGATAGGCGAGGGACCGTTCTCCCCACGGCCACCAACAAAATTGGACGATGTGAAACTATGGCAGAATCCCTTTCGTTCATCGTGACAGGCAGAGCAGTTGTTGCAGGTGTTGAAACCGAGGAAAACTAAATCACCATCCTTAAGAGTCTTATCTTTGACACTGCTGCCGACGCGGCGGACAATTCCCACGCCTTCGTGGCCTAAAACAGCAGGATATTGACCAGCGGAAATGATACCCTTTTGAACGACAATATCCTAATACTCAAAGTATTAGTGTGTCCAGAGATGGTAGATGGGACCTTGAGTTGCAGATAGCGACTTACTGTATGGCACAGACCAGTATACTGTATTTCGACGAGAACCTCATCAGGTTTCACTTCATCTAGAATCACATCCTGGAGTGTAAAGGGGGCTCCCGGGGAGTCAACGACATAAGCCTTCGTAGGGATATTATTTTCAGGAATCATTGTGGGTTGTTAAATCTGTGTGGTCTGGGTAATGGTAGCTGTATTTGTAAAAGATACTATTGAAAGTGATATTGATTATTACAGAAATGTGCAGGGTGAGCAATAACTGAAGATGATTCTCCTTTTTATAGTTATAGGAGTTGATATTGAATCCCCACTTATACTACCTTACGTCATATACACGGCTCATAGTGTTTCTCCATAAAGTCGGTATTACTGTGTAAAGACACGTCTATCTAATCAATGATTCATTATCTAATAATTCGTTTGAAATTTCCAGGGTGAAATTTCAATCTATTTCCAAAGAAATCGGGATCCTTTTACTACCCAGTTATGTGATATTAGTCGATATCTCTCGTCAAATTACTACACGCTTCGAGTATCCGACCGTTTTTTATCGCTTTTATCGCCAAGGCGGCTTACTATGCCGAGGTTTTGTTCGGTTAATGTACTATTATATTTCCGTGAGCGTCTTGCAGCTATCAAGAACTGCCGAGTAGTTTTTCCGAGTGATCATCCATATCTCTCATCTGCGAGTTACAGATTGCAATTAACCTTATTGTAAAGAGTGCCACTGCCAAGCATTTCAGTCCAATATGGGTCACTGGTGCCGAGGTCGCTTGAAATGGCTGTTTGCCTTGTACTTCATATCAAAGGTATTTTATTATACAAGAGGTATCCGTATTGTATACGACATAAACGAAAGATTATAGTACAGTCAATTTACCACATTTTGCCCCTTCCCTTTTGAATTGGTTGAGAAAGTCCAAGAGGGGTTCGCAAAAACATCTCCATCAGCAATGCCGCAGCCACACTAACATTCAGACTATCGATGCGGGCAGGGTCGGATTTAACCCCCAGTTCGATGCTGTGTCGAGCTCCCGGGATACTGACCACTGCATCTGCATGAGATTTGATATGAGAGGCAAGCCCAGACCCTTCGCTCCCCATCATCAACACACTAGGAGACTGAAGAACGGGAAGAGAGCTGTCATCTTGTTTGGTATCAGCCGAAAGACGATCAAGATAAGTGGCGCCAGGTGATGGGGCATCGGCAGCATAGAACCGCCATCCATTTTTCTGGGATCGCTGGATAAAATCAACTTCATTCTTGACATGTAAGAGAGGCATGTTTTCAGCTGCACCAGCCGATGTCTTGATAGTCACAGGTGAGAGTGGTGCCGAGTTGCGGCCTGCAAAGACAATTGCATCAATACCGAGGAAATAAGCAGATCTGATTATAGCGCCCATATTTCCAGTATCAACAACACCATCCAAAAGTAAAACAACAGGAAAGCGGCTGTTCTGTTCTCCTATTTCCGAAAGGTGCGGCTGAAGAATTTGGATTCGATCATTTGTACCATTGATAGCCGCTTCCTCTCGAGATTGCGGTGCTAGCTCTACTCGGAAGTGACTTTCTGTCACAGCTGGCACAGTATGGAAGCATTGGACAGGTAATTTAGGTAAAGGAGATGCCTCCAGTACACATCCATTGTGTGGCCGACTGCTGCTCATTTTATCGAGAAGCCGATCCCATCCTGCGAAAGCCAACTTGATTTCAATGTTTTTCGAGAGCGCTAATTTGCGGAGAGATACTTTCGTCGGGCTGAGCTCTTCGCCGGTGGCTTGGTAAAGATAAAGCTTGTATAATTGACGACGGCTGCATCGTAGGGCTGCTTCAACGGCACCAGTGCCATAGATGAATTCGGAAGCGGGAGTGGTGTATGGAACCGAGTCAGGAACTTTGACATTGTCCTTTACCCGTTCAGGCATGCTATCAGTAATCCGATGAGCTCGGGGCTTTAAAGCCTTTGAGTCATCTTGCCGGGCCAATCTGGGGTATCGTTCTTCCCGATCCCACCTTGACTCTGCATGGGCCTGGTGCGAACGAGGAAGACCTTGAAATTTGCCGCTCCGAACGAACTCATCTGCATCAAAGTCGCCTTTGGATCTCCTCTCCATTTTAGGCCTTCTGTCAAAACTAAGTCTTCTGTCTCCTCTATCCGTATTGGACCTGATCTCCCTGTTGAGTCTCGTGTCTGCGTTAGACCTTTCCATGTCGTTTCTTCGGTACATGTCAGGTTTTCTATCCCTCCTGTCCATTCCAGGTCTTTCATCTTGTCTGTAGTTATTCCTGTTGAAAGTTTGATGCCTTTCTTCTCTTTGGAAAGTTCGACCACTGTTTGCCGCATCTGAAGTTCTTGAATTCTGTGATTTGCGAATACCACGGCCAATGGCGGAGTTCAAGGACACATATCGCACTGTGGTATATAATGGTGGTAATATAGCACTTGATACTTGCCTAGAAAGTCTTGCTCTTGAAATTGTCCAGCTCATTTTGAATCTCAATGTTCTTGATACATATTGTGTTTTTTCCGAGCCTGAAAGCTAGATTGCCGGATTAACTGATTTTCCGTTATCGATAAGAAATCGCGTTCACTTTCCTTTCGCGTTCACGTAGCTCTTTATTATAAGAGGATCATCTCACCTGGGCCTTCAATCGCCGCCTATTTCCCACGGCCCTCTGTATTTCTGTGTCAAACTCAGTATTCATCTTCGGCTTAATTCTCTAAACCTCAGTCTTTTCCTCCGGCATCTAATTATCTCTTTTTAACGCGTGGGTTAGATACTTGACATACTTTTGTCCTTTTACATCACAATTTCCTCTGCTTTTCTCGAAATGTTCACTCATAGCAGCTCTGATGTCGATGATCCAGATGCTTCTGCCGCCCAGCTCCTGGAGCAGTTTGGATGCTCAATAACTCGCAAAACATCCTCGAACAAAGCACAAGCAGATAACCATGTACAAGAGTCTTTACAAACGGGCCCTCCATTGGAGATGCATGAAACCACGTTCGAAGTCATTATACCATCAGTTGAAAATCCTAAAGATTACAAATATCTGCCAGGACATAACTCAGTTCGCCGAATTCTAAGTGTAGAGCCAGATCGAGATAATCCGATTTATACTATCAGGCTTCATAGTGGGGAACGTCAAACGGTCAGCTAGATCTCTCTTTTGCCTATTTCTGATTTGAAAATTAACCCCATACATCCCAGATCACCCACCAGCGCCTCTTGGAACTGAAAAATAGTTTAAATGCTCTAGAGCGTTTCAATTTCCCCTCACGTTCACCTTCACCCTCAATATCGACATCAACATCATCCTCAAAATCATCTTCAGATTCGACTGACGATCTTGCTTTGAGTCCAGACCAACCCAATCACTACTACTATTCTTCTGCGTCAGGATTTAACACGGCATCCGTCGAAGAATCCAAGGACATGACCAACGCAAGCAAACGCAAGCGCAAGCAGAAGAAAAACTACATGGCATACTTTAAGGCCCAGTTCTCAAGTGATGATGAGCTGTCCAATAATCATGGTCGTAGGGTGAAACAAGCTCGTGGTCGGGCAGTTCGTGATTCGACTTTGAGTTCGTCCCACGCAGATAACCGAAAGTCTTCACGCCACAAGGGTCAGAAACTGAGAAACTTGAAAGAACGTCAGGAGGACGATTATTCAGAAGCGGAGAGTGATGCACCGAAGCGCAAAAAGTATTCTGGCGCTCGAGAGGTATTCAGTGAACTTTCCCTCGATGATGAATTCAGACAGCTTCATTATCCATACTGTATCACCTGTGGACTTCACAATAATGATGACAAAAAAGGACCACTTGTTTTTTGTCAAGGTTGCAGTTCTTCTTGTCATCAGGTTTGTCTTGGAGTTCGTACCACAAGACAGCATCTCGTAACCAAAATCGGCGAGGGAAACTGCATTCTTCAATGCCGCCGCTGCATTGGTTTTGCAAATTCGAACAACGAAATGCTCCCCCATCTAGGCTGTTGTGCTGTCTGCAATGAGAAGGGCCCAATGTCCGAGCCGCTGCGAGAGCGTCTTTCGTCGAAGGAGGAGCAGCAGCTACGGTCAGATAATGGTGGATTGGATCCAGTCACCCCAATAGAGATGTCTCGAGTAAACAACATACGCAATATACTTTTCAGATGCACCGGCTGTCATCGTGCATTCCATACTGAACATTTTCCGCACATGGACGGCTTAGACCCCTCTGATTCTTTCGCTGGTTACGGTGCTCACTGGCAGTGTCATGACTGCACTGGAGTAGACAGTCAAGTGGAGTTAATTGTTGCATGGCGTCCAGCCAATTTCCAAGCCGCTAAAATCCTCGACCATGATCAGATTCCAGAGATTGAAAAAGAATACCTCGTCAAGTGGAAGCGGAAATCTTATTATCGTGTTACTTGGATGCGTGGAGACTGGGTCACGTGTTACACTCACGCTGCCATAAGAAAAAAGTTCAACAAGGAGCCACATGAGCCAATCTTCGAGGCCGAAAATGCCATTCCAGACGATAATTTTCGGGTTGACATTGTTTTTGACGTGACCTATTTTGACAATGTCAGTGCGGAAGATAAAGCAAGGCCAGAAATGGTCAAGGAGGCGTACGTCAAATACATAGGCCTTAACTACGAAGACGTCGTTTGGGAATCACCACCCAAGCCAACCGAAACATCCCGTTGGGAAGACTTCAAGCTGGCATTCACAGAATGGCAGCAGCAAAGCAAATTTACGACTCCTAATGCCACGATACTCAGGGATTATCTGGCAAAAATTCGGCTACAGAATTTCGAGAAGAGGCTAGTCTTGAAAAGGCAGCCTGAGATGATAAGACATGGTGAACTCATGGAGTACCAGATGGATGGCGTTAACTGGATTTACTACATGTTTCTCAAGCAACAAAACGCCATTTTAGCCGATGACATGGGTCTCGGAAAGACTATACAGGTCATTGGCTTCCTTGCAGCTCTTATTGAGAAGCACAAGTGTTTTCCATTTTTGGTTGTTTGCCCCAATTCAACTGTTGCAAATTGGCGTCGTGAAATCAAAACATGGACTCCAGGAATTCGGGTCGTGACATATTTCGGTTCTAAGTTTTCGCGCCAAATGGCCAAGGAATATGAAATCTTCCCCGGAAGCTCTCCTACCCCCAAATGCCATGTGGTGATTGCCTCGTATGAGAGCATGATTGATGACGATTCAAACAGAGTTTTGAAAAAGATTAAATGGGCAGGTTTGATAGTCGACGAAGGACAGCGCCTCAAAAATGACAAAACAATCCTTTATACGATCCTTGAACAAATGAAATTCTCCTTTCGGCTACTTCTCACCGGCACACCTCTGCAGAACAACGTCCGAGAGTTGTTCAACCTTCTGCAATTCCTTGACAAAGATAATGATGCAGAAGAATTGGAGGAGGAGTATGAAGGAGGTCTTACCTCAGAGAAAATTCGCGCTCTTCATGATTTGATCCGCCCCTTCTTCCTGCGTCGTACGAAAGCCCAGGTTTTGCCCTTCTTGCCATCTGTAATGCAAATCATCATTCCCGTCTCGATGTCCATCGTGCAGAAAAAACTTTACAAGTCTATATTGGCAAAGAACCCAAATCTTATCAAAGCAATCTGCAGCAAACGACCTGACATGATGAAGAGGGGGGATAAGTTGAGCTTGAACAACATATTGATGCAGCTCCGCAAGTGTCTTTGTCACCCTTTCATCTACAATAAGGATATTGAGGAGCGAACTCAAGATCGTGAATTGGAGCATAAGCACTTGGTGGAGGCATCTGGTAAACTTCAATTACTGACCTTGATGCTGCCCAAACTTCATGAGCGTGGACATCGGGTTTTGATCTTCAGCCAATTTTTGGGATATATGGACATTGCCGAAGATTTTCTTAATGGCCTATCTCTGAAATACTGTCGTCTCGATGGAAATATGAACGCTCGACAGAAGCAGCAACAGATAGATCTCTTCAACGCTCCAAATTCTCCATATTTTGCCTTCTTACTTTCAACCAGATCTGGCGGAGTTGGTATCAACCTCGCAACTGCGGATACCGTGATCATCATGGATCCAGACTTCAATCCAAAGCAAGATATGCAAGCAATGTCCCGTGCACATCGAATCGGTCAACAAAAAACTGTCCTCGTTTTCCATTTGATAACACGAGCTTCTGTGGAGGAAAAAATCATGGAGAAGGGCAAGAAAAAAATGGCCCTTGATCATGTTCTTATCGATCGTATGGAAGCCACGGAGGAGGATGGCGAGGACCTTGTATCCATTCTTCGACATGGAGCAAGATTGTTATTCGAGGACGAAAATTCTGGCCACACTGTCCATTACGATTCCGAGTCTATCGACAAACTTTTAGACCGCAGCCAAGCCGAAGAGACACAAAAGACTAACCGCAATGCCACTACTTTCTTGACCGACCAACAGCCGCAATTTGGCTTTGCCCGAGTCTGGCAAAATGACCGGGGGGCTTTTGAAGAAGTGACGGAAACCGAAGATACCCCGATTGATGACCCAGTGTGGGAAACCCTACTTAAGGAACGTGAGCAGGAGGCCATCAAAGAATCTAATCGGAGAGCCGAGATCCTTGGCCGCGGTAAACGTAAACGAGCCAATGTCCACTATCATACTTCACGCTTGGAGAATACTGAACTTGACGCTGATCTCACCCCCAACTCCTCTCCCTTTAAACGTCAAAAGAGCCGAAAGCTTTCCGAGAGTGATAATGAACAAGATTACGTTGAAAAGGAGTCCGAGTTATCTGATGAAGAGGATGTAGGACTATCTGATGCTATGGACTTGGACGAAGGTGCTTCAGTCCCATTTCTTCACGCCCAGATCCAGAGCCATCCCTCCCAATTCACTCCCGCTCATGTCCAGCATCCTCAGCAGAGCTTGGGTCTTGATGGTGCCTCCGGTGGAAATAACACGGCCAGCGCATCGTCTCGCTGCGTCGTATGCACTGAATACCATGTCTCTGGTCACTGTCCCTGCAAATTAGCAGGGGTCGAGCTTTGTCCTCTGTGTGGCCTGGCACATTTTGGGGGCCGCCGTTCCTGTGCCATGCTTCATTCTGTTGCCCAGCTTCGGTACTTGCTGGAAAGATTGCCACGCAGCACCGAGTCTCCGGAGCTCATCGGTATTGCAGAGAAATACTTGAAGGGTGCAATTAGAAGCCAAATGAAACATGATCGAGATAAGGTGGCCGATGGCAACATCTCAGTGCCCCCGGCCTAAGATCTGTATTTCTCATCTTTTCTTTCAATGCGACCAGCTGATGGAAGGTAGTTACTCGGGCTATACAGGTGGGCAAGTCTTTTTCAGAACCATGCATAGTATATGAAGCAAATGGTGTCATACGTTTATTTTCTTATTCTTTCCAATATGGATGGTGCATCACGCGGCGCGATACCCCCACTTTATGAAATAGCAATTACCTAGGTAGGCAAATTGCATTCTGATCAACATTCATGCAGAATATGATTTCCATGTTTCCTCCATTCTCTCTTTTGGTTGAGCTTAATCAAAATCGTACGGGATATGCGGGCTTTTCATTATACCTGGCACGGATTGACCTTGATTCCCGCTATCTCCCGATATGATATAAAAAATGGTAGAAAAATCGATTGGCTAATAAGTACCTAGGTAACTAGGAAGCTTTTCTTTTGCCTAATTTTCAAATTTTTATTTCCACCGGCATACTACACCATCAATCCCGAGAATATGAAATCTTCCAGGGCTTGTATTGACAATAGCTTCCATACTAAATTGGAGCCTCACTGTTTTCTAATCCTTCAATGACCTGCGGCGATATTTTGTCTGTTTAATATCCTCATATTCTCAGGTCATTTGCGGTGCCTGTATACAGCTCGGTTGGCCTGTGTCTCGTATAATCTAGACCCATCCGATCTCTTGAACTATCGCAATGAACCTCTATAGCCTCATTTGGTACGTTAGTCTGATGAGAGCGAAATAGCTGCAACCTGGATACATTATCATCATACTAGGTCGCTTTGGGGAATTGAAGAGTTCTCGCAATGTGTGAATCGGCGTCGTTGACCCCTAGCAACATTGAAGGTTAGTACACTATGGAGATAGCAGGAGATATATCGTAATTTTCATCTCTTACCAAAATGAGACTCACTTATCTTGACATGGTGCAAAAGATCATGGAGACTGATCTTTATAGTTTCTTTTGAATCTGACTCGATGGGTATACTGTCAAGCAATGGCACTGGGAGCCAAGGTGGTGGTGTAAGGCGCGATGTAATTGAAGCCATGAGGGATGAAAAAGGAAGGAATGAGGAGGAGGAAGAAGTAGGAGGAGGGCCGCAGTCGTGAGGTCAATACCAACTCCTCTAGATCTGGTTGAAAGCAAGAAGAACAAAATATGAACCTTGAGAAGAATTTAGAGCATTGGCGGCATTAATATGTTGCTTGCTGGCTTCTGTCAGTGTTCATACTCCCATATGAGCGCCCCAGCATATAACCTTCACCAAATGTTTGAACCCAATTTTTGTAAGATCATCCGAGTCGAGTCCATAGAAACCAGTTTGGGACCAGCTCCACCCAATATGACAAGGCTGGACAAAATCCGAATTGGCTATACTTATAGGAACATTTGAGCATGAGGAAGAGATATGCCCAGTGAGAAAAGACATTCTGCCTATGTGCTGATTCGTAGGGCTATTACTTAAATATCAGTTGACATTAACTCCTCGAGAGTTTCAAACTTTGGTCGCTCAGTAAAGACGGCTCCTGCTTCCGACATTCGTGCCCTCCTAGACGAGATTTTGATAATGAAGAGTTGATGTCATTATATCTCTTCTAAACGAATCAATCACATCATCTCATAACTATTCGTATCAGCTTTTTCTGACGTGCACGTCTTAAACCCAAGCTAGTCGAAAGCAGCTCACCTCGTCATAATCTCTCCCTTTGTCTTCTTCTGGCCTTTCAAATGTTTTCATTCTCTGTCTTCTCTTGCTCGACGATATCTTGAGGTCTCGGTATCTGCTCCGCGTCTAGAGTATTGACCGTCTCATCCACTGCCTGCAGTATTACCAACCCGGTCCAATGTCGAGGTGAATGTGAGTTTATCTTCGACATCCGTCAGACTAGCAAGCTAGTAGCAACTGTCTGACTATTTTCCGCTCAAACTATTGTCCCACAGTCTCAGGCCCGCTGTCAACCCATTAGTTCATAGCTCGGGAGCATCCTAGTCTTTCCCCTGCCAAGCTTTTCAGTCAGATCACCTGATTAACCTAGGGTTAACGTCAAAGCAAAGTCGTCGAAGGGTCAGAATGAAGAACTCACTTTAGTAATCAATATATACACATATTGTGCTTATCATGTTGGTTTCAAGTCATTTTGGCCTTTTTAAACCCAGTAGCAATTCTCAGCTTTGAAAAGTCTCATGTGTTTTTGTTTGTCTCCACAGTAGAACGAAATCTGTTGTCACAACAAAGGCTTGGAAGTTCACTCATGAGGATTAGTTTAAAGCTTTGAAAGGATAAGACCCTTTGCCTGGACCTTCTATGTGATTGAAGGTGTGTGAGATTTAACCCGTTGGTTTCATCAATGACGGCAATCGGGGGCGGCTATCTAAATTAATGAATGTGCTTGTTAGAGTAGTTCTATCAGAGCTCCAGAGGGTAGTGTAGATAGGCTGTTAGTATAGCTCTCAGGAAATACTCATCACTCCACTCAATGATTCTGTGCATGACATACTTAAAGTCTCTGAAATGGACAAAAGAGAACCAGCCCAGTAGACATCACAACAACGACGCGGTATGGACGTGACTCAAATTACTAAAGATCTTGATGGATCAGAAACTTTTGATTCTCAATACTAAATGTGTCATTAATGCTAATGTACTAAGATCCAGATCGCAAGACTCGCTCTATTGAACATCATCTTAAAATAGATGCCAGTGGAATCATGATATGTAGATATTACCTTCTTGAACTTAATTTAATCTGTGGTAACTTAGCTGTTGGGCTCTTGTTTACCAGAGTTTTATTATGTTTAGCTACAAGTGCGTGATTGGGGGGCAGTTCGATTTTTGCCACTCGTCAATCGAGATTCATATTGAGATTCATTTCGATCTTTTTATGGAATTACTCTCTCCAGATGTGATATACTCTATTCTGAATATAAAATAATGATATATCAAAGAAGTGGCAAGCTTTTGGAAGACTTTAGATCAAAAACAGGCAAGTATACTTCCAGATATCTGTACTGATGTATCTATTTACTTCTAGTTTCCAGTCTCAAATGGGACACTTCCACTTCCCTCCCACTTTTTACTTACCCACGCGTTTACTTTCCCCTCTTCTTCGTTTTCTTCTTTCTTTCTCACCCCTCCCACTCTTAACCTTCACCACCTTTGGATTTCTTTAAAGCTTCTACTTGCTGCTTGTTCACAAACGTTATCAACTCTTCAATTCTTTTTGAACTCCCCAAACTTTGTGTTTGTAACAGTCTTAAGTCTGTTATTTCCATTAAAATGCGTCCTTCTCATTTTGTGGAGCGCCCTTCAGGCGAAAAGATTCCTCTCGTCGCTGTTGATGAACTCCCTCGTACTATCAAGATTCAAGACATTCAAGAGGTCCTATCTGCCAGTGACACTCAGGGAATGGTTAGTTGTGGTGTGGCCCCTCGTCGCTCTGAGACTTGGGCTATTGATACTACTAACTTTCAACCTGAGCTTGAGCAAGAGCTAGCTGCTTTGCTGGTGTCCATGATCGCAGACACCAGTGTCCCTATAGGATATCGCAGCAAGATTCAGCAGCTGCTGCATCATGGTGTCAACGTTTCCAGCATTGTTGCTCCTTGCACCAAAGTTGCTGTGTCCAACCTCGCTACCTCTCGCAATTTCGCTGTTTCTATCATGCCCAATGTTCACCGTCCTGACCAACCCCGTGCTGGACGCACCCAGGTAGGCTAACAAGCTCTCCAGCTTTCTTTTCGGGCATTTGAAAGCGGCAATCCAAAGAGAACCTAACACAATTATCACAGCGATCTCAAAAGGAGTATTGCAGCTATTGGATGCGCCATGGCGAATGCGATTACCACCAGCAAGGTAAGCTTAACAATATCGAGACTTTCTCATCTATTGTCTTTACTAACTAATAAATTCCAAAGGCTGTGTTTTTAAGCACGAGATGCCCGAGACAATGGAACAAATGAACACCTTAGGTCTTCGTGAAATTCCTCGCTGGTATCGTGATCTGCACGGCTTGCCTAGTCTTAACAGCGACCGCGGACCTGAGTATGCACTGAGTATGCTGGCTGATGTGCAGCGTGAGCTGCGTGAGGAAAAGGCGCTCAACTCCGCCTTGGTTCCCACTATCACTGACCCTTATCCTACTTCGACCACCAATCTCATCGCCCCATATACTCCTATTCCCAACGCAGTGGTACCTTACTCGTCCGCCGTGACTCAGCGTGCTACTGATTCTCGCTACGGCAACAACAGTCGCTACAACATCTGGAGAGCTGGTGCCAGCAAGTCTCGCGGCAGCAAGTCGACTAGCTCGGACAGTGGCTCATTGGCCATCAACACCTCATTCGGCAATGCCCACAATGTTGTTCGTCGCTCTACCTCCAGCAATGGTAGTATTCTTGCTGCCTCGAGTGCACCATTTATCCCTTCTTCTCGCTCGTCCTGTGAGAGTTTGGCCGATTCTCATACCGGCTCCCAGACTGGCTCTCACGCCGACTCTCAGACTCAGACCGGTTCTCAGACCGCGTCACAGACCACATCACAGGGTCCCTCCTCCCGTGAGAATCTGAGCGCTCAAAGCGTATCCCGCAACGTCTGGGGGTTTGGCCCTCCCCAGGTCCAACATGCTGACAGCAGCCGCTGTGACACTATCAACCGCCAACTCGGCACTCCACCCGTTAGCGGTAACTCTGACTCTGGTCGTTCGACACGCTCTAGCAACTCCCGCTTTTGGGATGCTAATGGATCATTCAAGAGTTACGATGGCTCGTACTCTCCTCCACGCTCGAAGGGCAAGGGCGTTCCCAACAACACCGTCGCTTACTCCAACGCTCTCCGTCTGTTGACCCGAGATGGCTGGAAGCGTGTTTCCACTTTTGGAAAGGACATTGAGAGTGAACGTGTCCAGAGCATTGGTGTCGGTCACCAGTACCGCTACCTCCCAGATGAGGGCCTTACTTCTCGTGACTTCCTTCTTAATTTTGGGCCAGTTGGAGGCGATGACGAGATTCTCAAGTACGAGGCCGAAATCAAGGCTACTTCTGAGTATCAATACTTCGATCTCTACCACTCGGAGGTTGTAAACGGCCCCATTGATGACCACCTGACTTGTCATTGCTGCAAGTAAAGTGATCAGTTATTGACCGCCGCAAATCATTCAATTGCCTCTGAATACGAATGAGGCGTCTAATTATTTTTGATACGCTACGATCTCCTAATTTGATTCCCGATATTGGTCTGTAGCGTCCACGACTTATTCGATACTTTTCACTTTGACCTTCATCTTGAATCATTGTACTATTATACCCTGCCTTTTTTACTTTTTTGCTTTTCCTTCGATTACGCTTGGAGCTCGTCTGGTTTTCTTTCAAATTCAGACGAGTTTGAAGTCATTGACTATTTTGTTGTTGTTTCTGCAGACTCTTATGTTGCCTTTGGGTACTTGTTTTTTGCCGTTCATTTTGGTTCTTGAAGCACTTTACGTGTGCCTTGCTCTTGAAGCCGGCGCCTCCAGACGCTCGAACCTTTGAACTGTACCTTTTGGTCTTACATTTAATCGACTCATCTTAGCTCCTGTCAGAGATTCGATCGAATGCGTTTTGTTTGGCTTTAGTACAACTTTTAGTAGCAAATGGTATCACCTATTTTCCAAATTCCAATCAATTTGATTATCTATGTAAGCGGCGGACCTGTGAATTACAGTATCCGGTTAGTTTTGCCTTTTTGGATTCAGCGTCTCAATACGTCGTCACGTAACCTCCGCTCAATGCTCCCGACTTAAAGACCCAATCTCACCCTCTTTTCTTTCTCCATCCCCTCTATCTTGCACCCCCTTTCTTTTTTTCTTCTCGCCTCCGCCGACCACTATGCATTGGCATTCAGCCCGACGCACTACCCCTTTTATTTTACCAGAGATGCCGCACCATCCGACACCTAGCTCGTTCTGGACGGCATGGGCTGCCATACCAGTCGCCTAGAACCCGCAGCCTGGGCGCAACCTCAAAGTGGGCCGAACGAGTCGCGGCGTGTGGAGTCGGGTCTATTAGCACCCAATTGTCGCCATCAGTCTGTAATGGCTTTATAGCGGTCTCCCGAGGCCTAGGGATGAAAAAGAGCTTGTTAGTTGAAGTAACCTAAGTGGCACTCCCGGTTTATGTAGGCAGAATATTAACGATGGCTGGAGGATATGGTGGACAAGCACTGTATCAAGTATGCCACTAGGACCAAGTCGATCAGAAAGTCTCAATTCTTGATGGTGAAATTCTGTCCTTTCACGGTGATCGCTTTCTTGCCTTCATTTGAATTTCTCACTATGAGTAAAGGAATTATTCTATGGACTTCTCATGGTGTTAGCTACTATACTGATTGTTAAAGCCTTTTTCTAGAAATTTGTAAGCATTTCGTGTAATTGGAGGTCATATTGCAAAGTTGAAGTAAATTGCATTTATGATTTGGGTCGTTGATAATATCTCAACCAGTCCCCAGCTCGAGGCTGCGCAAGAGCTGTCGGTCCTTCTGGCTCCCATGATTGCCGATACAAGTGGGCCTATTGGACATCGCAACAAGATTCATCATCTACTTCACCGTGGTGTCAAGAACGACATGGACAGCCGCAATGGATGAGATTGGAGAGAACATTCTCGATATCTCGACCTTATCCAGTATCTAAAGCAGTGGAGCAGTTGATGAATCTTGTTAGGACATCCAATAGGTACGTTAATTTCAGTAATCATGGAAGTCAGGAGAGCCGACAACTCTTGTCTTGGAGTTGGAGCTTGGCCGGGGTATTATCGACAAACCTCAGAGGCAAGTGTTCTGGCTGACATTCCACTTCAAGTTAAATTTAGAAGATTGTTGTTTTCTGTTCCTTGACGCGTCGCGATAATAAATTGGAGTTGAGCATGTTGTTAGGTAAGCGATCTAGTACGCTTGTCATGTGATATCAAGGCGTAGTATCATTCTTAATATTTGTTGGGGCTACTAACCTTCCAAGATTGGCAGTATATTGGTCCAAGTAATGAGGATGCTAGCACTTTCCCTACATTATGACTATGACTTCGGTTTGAGATCACTCATCCGAAGCATATATTCCTTAGTAAGGTCGAAAAATTCCTCTATAAACTTAACATCCGCTTCTATTTCAAGGTTTCTCTTATGTTGAATTGCTCTAGAAGAGCTGCAAATTCATACCTATGTAAGCAACCTTGGAATAGATCTTGCCATCACACTCAGCGCCTTGAATATTATTGGAATCCTCCGTCTACTCGTCAACCAAATGGCAGCGCGACACCAACAATTTGAATACAATGCTATTTATAGTACATAGAGAAGAAATGGAGTCGATAAGACATCCAGGAATGTGCGCCCGCGCCTCACAAATGTCCACGTCTTACACAAACCAATGAGAGAGATCATGCAGTGCATACGCATTACCCTCACCGACGAAGTGGCTGCTTCTTAACCCGGGCACCAACCTTTACAGCAACGCGCTCCCGCTCTAATGTAGCCTGAGCCTTCAGCTCTGGGTTGAACTCAGGAAGAGATGCAATGGCATGTCCAACAACGTTGTTACCATTAACGATAGTCTGTCGTTCCTCTTCGGCCAGGTACCGCTCTTTCCGTCGAGCATCCAATTGCTTCTTGCGCGCATCAGTCATTACCCAAGACTCTGGGAATCTGGGACGAGACTTGGGCTTGTGGTGGCGGAGATCAAGAGGGATATCAGCGTAGGAGTCACCTTCCTTAGCCTCTTTGATCAGTGAGTTGACAATATCGGCAAGATATCGCTTGTTCTGTGCTCGCGATCCGAACTGTTCACAGGACATGCGAACCACATCAGTTTGTGGGTTGTAACGAGTACCAACGAGCTTCAGGAAAGTCAGGCGCTGAGCCTCGGTAAGATGCTTGGGGGTCAAATCCTTGGAGGCAAGCTCTACAACGACCTTGGGCTCGGCAGGATGCTGTTCACCCAGGTAGGTAGTGTAGCGGAAACGGAGAATTTGGGTTTCGGCAGGAAGGGTAAAAGGTTGGGCCAGCTCTGAAGGGAGAATGAGTCAGTAATTGAATATAACTTAAGACAATGATCAGACGTACTGCTCAGCATTGGCATATCCCATGCTGCAATTCGGGCATACTCTCGCATCTCCCGGTGCAGCTCCATCTCAGCATAAGCCATGGAGGTAATTTCATCATCGTTGATCTCTTCATCACCGTCCTCCACCTGGGCCAATTCATCGTCCTCGTCCTCAGCCCAGAATCCTCGCGACTTCACACGAATATCCTCAAATCGCAGATCCTCAGCCTTGTCAATCTGATTGACGCTCTTCTCAAGCTCTGCGAAAGCAGCCTTACGCTTCTCAATGTCGTTAAATTCGGCCACAATGCGGTTGTTCTCAGCATTGAAAGCTGTTCGCTCCTCGGGAGACAGCATATCATACATAGAGCGCGCCTCTTTGCTGAGGATATCTGGTGAATACTCGGGCATTGGTGGGAAATCTTCAGCTTTGAGTTCTTTCGGCGGAGGAGGAATGACCGGATCTTCAGACACAGATCGGAACGAGGTTGTAGTGAAGCATCGTCCAGATAAAGAACCTGGGCCCCTTCGAACCAGGAGTCTGGTAGAGGAGGCCAATGATCTTGTGACACTAGCCATTGTTGTGAGCAAGCAGGGTATGGATGTCGGGTATCCTATCCTTCGATGTTTTCCACCTTCAAGTCCGATTTACGCTAAGCCAGAATAAGTTAGTCACGTGATGACAGGTGTGTGGTAATAGGGTGCTAATATGGTGTGGCAATAATAGTACGTCGTGGTGGATTGGGGTCTGCGGGGTGCAGATAAACATCCACTCTTCATCTTCCCTCTATATTCAGCTCTCTACAAACTCAATGGCAGTCAACATGGATGAGGATCAAGTCACCAAATCATTTGGAACCAACACCATGCAAAAGTTCATCAACAGCAAGGATCATATGACCAATGAAGAAGTCGTTACAGACCTGAATATGATCGCCGATATGCATCGCAAAACCAAAAGTACATCGACCAGAACATGCTTTGTGACTGTTGGTGCTAGTGCATCATTTAAGCCTCTCCTGCGCTATGTTCTTAGTGAGCCTTTCTTCCGCCAGCTTGTCCTTTCAGATTTCACCCACCTCATTGTCCAGTATGGACATGATGGTGAGAGTCTCTGGGAGCAATTCCTCAACGACAATCCTACGGATAGTGAGACCCTTCATGGTCTTGCCCTTGGTGGATTTGACTTCAAGCCTAGCCTAGCTCCATACATGGAACTTGTTACTGCAGACGATGAGCAGCATCGCAAGTTGGGAATTGTCATCAGCCATGCAGGTAGGAGGTATGCTAAACATTGAATTTTCTGGGGCCAACACTCTTAGTTCTAGGTACTGGCACCATTCTTGACGCCCTTCACTTTGGGCTGAACATGATTATTGTTCCCAACAACAACCTGGCCGATAATCATCAAGAGGAACTCGCCATGATGTTGTATCGTATTGGATATGCTTGCCCAGTTAATATTGAGTAAGCTATTACCTGAATTTTTAGGAGTGTGCTGATCTGATTCATCTTAATAGTGATATTCATAATCTCATGTACCACTGGGACAAGTTTTGTGATCAAGATCCCACCGACTTCGAGGATGCCGAGGGTTACTATCAGCCCTCTGCAGAGGCAGACGCTCTCATGCGTGAGCGGTTCCTGGTTGTTGACTAGGCAGTCTCACGTGACCAGTCTAGCATGTTTGTGTGTCCAAGGTTTATGGGCGCAGTATCAATCGCAAATTTTTGGCGCAATCGGTTGGGGAATACCAGGTTGGGTGTTTTAACGGCGTTAATTGAAAGGCACTTGAAGGCACTTTCATCTCTTGTTTTGTATCATATAGCCCAGTGTTATTACTGGCTCTGGTCTTTAGGACCAGTCTGCTGAGATGATCTAGATCAATCCATGAATCATCTCGTATCCCTTAAAAATGGTTTTGCTACTCTTCAACTTACGAGGCTCGGTACTCCGTCCTCGATATTAAGATTCCAAAACAAAGAAGCCGACTGTAATAAATCAACTTTGAAATCAACTTTCATAAAGAATTAAAATAACATAAATTTCATTTCCATCGAATATTCCATTAGGCAAAGTAGACGGGTAAACTCCGTATCTTGTGGATGGGCCGTTATTTGCAGTCTATTATTGGCCCAAGCTTCTGACAACTCCCGACGCGATCAAATCCACCCCTATCACATTGAAGAGGTGAACAGTTATCAACCATTGAGATTGTACATGCTCTCTTGCCTCGAACATCGCTGCCTGATTCTCCGAGTCGCCGATCCTAGGCCGTAGGGCCGTCTCAAAATACCGCCTCGAACTCGAACTCTCCATCCCCCGTTCACACCCAATCCCCCACAATGGCTGAGGCTACCCTCCACAACGTACCAATTGTCATTGACAATGGCAGTGGTACCATCCGAGCCGGATTCGCTGGCGAGGAGATCCCATCCTGCTATTTCCCCTCGTTCGTCGGTCGTCCCAAACACCCCCGAGTCATGGCCGGCGGTCTGGAGGGCGATTCGTTCATCGGACAGCGCGCACAGGAACTCCGCGGTCTGTTGAAGATCCGGTATCCGCTCGAGCATGGAATTGTTACAAATTGGGAGGATATGGAGTCTATCTGGCACTACGTTTACGAAAACGAACTCAAGACCCTCCCGGAAGAACACCCCGTGCTGCTCACTGAACCGCCGCTGAACCCACGCGCCAACCGTGATATCACCGCTCAGCTTATGTTCGAGGCATTCAACGTTCCAGCGCTGTACATGTCCATCCAGGCCGTTCTGTCTCTTTACGCGTCTGGGCGCACTACTGGTGTGGTTCTGGACTCCGGAGACGGCGTGTCTCATGCCGTGCCTGTTTTCGAGGGCTTCGCTATCCCCAACAGTATTCGGAGAATCGATGTCGCTGGTCGCGATGTTACAGAGCAGCTGCAACTACTTCTTCGAAAAGCGGGCCATGTGCTTCACACCAGTGCTGAGAAGGAGGTGGTGCGGATGATTAAGGAGAAGGTCTGCTACGTGTCGCTGGATCCGAAGCGCGAGGAGAAGGACTGGATGAACAACTACCACAAGTCAGATGCCAAGGCAGTTGACTATGTTCTGCCAGACGGCCACAAGATCAAAGTAAGAGACGTAATTTGGATAACTTGTTTCTTGCATTGCTGACTCTTATTTACAGATTGGCCAAGAACGCTACCGCGCCGCCGAGATTCTGTTCGACCCCGAACTTATCGGTCTTGAATATCCCGGAGTTCACCAGATCGTCCAGGACGCAATTACCCGCACGGATCTGGACCTTCGCAAGTCCCTCTACCTTAATATCGTGCTCTCTGGTGGATCAACTCTGTGCAAGGGCTTCCCAGATCGTCTGATGCGTGAAATCAAGCGACTCGCAGTTGAGGATATGAAGATCCGCATCTCCGCACCTGCAGAGCGCAAGTATACCACATGGATTGGAGGCAGTATTCTTGCAGGTCTTAGCACATTCAGAAAGGTATGTGATCTTCGTGCAACTATACTTATATATTTTGACTAATCTTCAACAGATGTGGGTAAGCGCGGAAGAATGGCACGAGGACCCCGAGATTATCTTCAAGCGCTTCGCTTAGACTTTGAGGCCTCTACAACGTTTGCTCTACCACAAAATGCCTTCATTGCAAGGCTACCTCGAACCCATCCCCCTAACCCTTACTGACAGAGGGCAACCGTGTATGACCCCTGCACAAAGGTGATCTATGATCACGAACTAACCTTCGAGTCGTCTGTGACTTTTGATACCCATTTCTCCCATTTATCCTGATCGATAACTACTTCCGCGAGCCTTGGCTTGTCTCCATATGTGCAAATGCAATGTCTTTCTTGTTTAATGGAGTTAAGTATGTTCAGGGAGTATAATTTGTGAATAGTATGCTCTCGGTTACATCTATTAGATTTTAGAAAGCCGACATCTCAATTCTATCCTCTTTTCGCTACTGGAATCTCCACACGCCCTGCTCCATGATAACCCATTACAGCATGGTTGACCATTTTCTAATACGATGGCGACATGACCACGCAAAACGCTAGACGGGTGTCGTTTGTTACATCTTTATATTGCCCTTATATCCTCAAGAGTTCAACATGCAATCCATGGACTACAATAATAGATTCAACTCTAGGTTCTTATACTTCGATTCCTAGACCATGTGTACATCTACAACAACCTTGACGTAACAGTCAGTACCGATAATCGAGAGACCGAGAAGCTAAGCCGGTATAGATCTACTTAGCATGTCGTTATGTTGTTATTGATGGCATCGATTGCGCGAGTAGGCAGTTTATTGTTCTATCTTGCGTGCTAGTATCTGTACGACCTGCAAGCTGCGGATCGCGGCCCAAATCCAATAATAATGGATCCGACCAGCCCTATGAGATAATTGAACCAGAAAGCAGCCTAGAAGTTGATATTAGAAATATACAAATGAATTTAATTAGATCTTTTGTCGATTTTTATTGATTTTGTAAGAATTTTAAATTTTAAATTTTAAATTTTAAACAAAACATGAAACTTCACTGTGGAAACCCCAAACCGGTTGAGGTCGCATATTCGCGGAGGCCATAACCTGGAACTGGGCACACTAAGAAAGCCAACATTTCATCGACTCCACTACTAAAATTCTGCACAAGAAATGACTTCAAAAAAATGACTAGTACTTTATTTATAGAAGGAAAAATTTGAGTCATTCAAAAATGCCACAGTGGCGTGTATTATTGAGTGGAGCCTCATGGCTAGGAAGTAGTAGCCAGCGCGCTATGTGGGGAATATGAAGTTGCAAAAGATACTAAGTACTAGGGGTAGAACACGACCAGGTGTGAATAGTGGTAATGGAAAGAAGAGAAACAAAGAAAACAGATATAAAGTCCATAACAAGAAAGTCAAAGGAAACAAATGAAAGCTGCAAATCCGTCTGGATGCAAATCTTGGCTACCATTCATGGCGGAACGCAAACAAAGAAACACCCATTCATGTGGTTGAAATAGAGTGGAGAGTTATCTTGATGTATGCATATGCAAGAATAAGAATAAGAAACCCAGAGTCGTAGACAAAAGATATAGAGCAGATTAATAGTTTAATGTTGGTTGAAGAATCAAGATGGTAGTTTGAACCCCTTCAATTAAAGGTATGGGGATATAAAAGTGAAAGCAAAAACTTTTTTTGGTTGTCGTTAAGGTGGTCGTGATTTCATGAGGGACTGTTCCGATCAAGACTGTACACTTTAAGCAGTGATCTTGAACTTGTCTAGACCGCGACGAGCGAGGTCACGAGCCCGTTCAGCAACAGAGTTGGTGCTGCTATTTGAGGCTGTGCTGCTGGAAGAGTGCTTGCGGCTGAGACCGTAGATGCTGGAAGAATCGTTTCGCGAAGAGTGGACCATATTGCCAGCACCGCCACGGCCAACGTGGTAGACTGGGCCAGCACGACGGAGATCACGCTGGAGTTCCTCATCAAAGCTGAAAATGGCTCTCTCTGAGCTTGTGTGGGCATTGCCAATTCCACCACGACCTGAGGTGAAGGCAGCTGGAACACGAGAGTCAAGACGGGTCAAAGAGGCTGGACCAGTGGCACTTCGGGAGTCTGTGACCTTCATGCTCTTCAGAGAGATGATGTTACCTGCTCCACCAATGCCGGTGAAGACTGCTGGACGGTTGGAGGTAGGCACCGAAGGGTGAGGCTCCACGACGCGGTAATTTGAAGGCATTGTGAAGTATAGAGATGATGGTATGGTGATATTAAGTTGATATTTTGTAGCACGGAGGCTAGAAGGTCAAGACCTGAAGAGTGTGGGAGTGGAAGACTTTTATAGGTAGAGTCAAGAAATTGAAAATGATATGGAGTTGAGGGCAGGTGGGGAGAAGAGATTTATAGTGATTGTTATGGATATAGAGTCATTTGCAAGCCAGGCACGACATCCGTGGATCACGACAAGTGGATCTAAAAATTTCTTTTAATTATTTTTATTCTATTTTATTCTTTTTTTCTTTCTTACTCATTTTTGTCCTTGTTTTAGAATAGCGTCATTTAGTGAAAGCAGCAGGAACTACTACTATAAAAGGTATAGTTCAGATCTGACTCATCAGTCTGAATGCTGCACTAACGTCCTTGTGTCCCAGTACATGGATATAACTGGATCCCATCTCTGATTCTCCACTCGCTGCTTTAGTTCGATCAACTCCATACTTTAGTCATTTGACTCGGACTATAACTCCACTATTTAGTAACAGAAACTGTTCCTTCAACGAATTAAGAAGTGGAATCGTTTTCTGGGGGTAATGGAATCCATTTCCAATACTCGATTCTCACCGCATTGCCCTTATGCCATGGCCTGGAGGCCAGACCTCAGACCTCGTGCCAAATCTCGCCATAGCCCCTTGGATCCCCTTGGATCCCGACGTCATTGCATCATTCTTCGTTTCCCTTTGATAATTATCTACTTAGTAGTCTTTGTTCGATTTCAAACACGCCTATTCTGGCCCCAGCTGACGCTAATTCTGTCACTAATCATTATAGAATATTCCTCACGATGCTGAGAAATAGTCTAAGACCCCTTATTCCTATTATTGACTAATTGCGAGAGTGGATTCATTCCCCACTATTCACAGTCGATCAGGTCTAGGGAGATCCTCCAGAAACTCACAACCACGCAATTAACCCACATGGTCTCCGTACTTGTAACTCAGTGCTCCAAGGTGCCCCTGTGGCCTTCTTCTTACTTCTCCTTTACTCATAACTCCTAACTCAGACTTCGGTCTGGTCCAATTTTATCATACGTGGAGTCCGCGTGTTCTAATTTTGAGGGAATCTACCAGAAACAATTGTAGCGTAATAGTCAGGCCCTAATTAGGCCTTCCCCAGATTAAGGTATGAATGACGGAATTGTGGATATAAAAAATGAAAATAAAAATAAAAATAAAAATGAAAAATGAAAAAATGAAAACCCTTCAGCTCATGTGGTCGTGAGTGGCCGAGAGATCCGAGTTCCCTCGGTACTTTTGGCGAATCAATATCCGCTCTCGGGCCCTTTCCCCGGATTTTCTTCCCCAGACTGCTTTTGTTCGCATATTTCATCCATTAAGTACGGACTACCAAGTCTAACAAGGTCATACCACCCCTGACTATACGGCCCGAGCGTGGAGTTCTTCATATACCGTACTTGGCTACCGATGTATTCGCTTCCACCCCATGAGACTCTTCAGCCTTGGGGACAGTTATTCTTAGTACTATCCAAGGACTAGGCTGAGAAGAGGAATATCCGAACAACTAACCGGCCCCTTTCATAAATTACAATTTATTACGGACCCGCGTTAAGTTAATTTATGAAAGGGGTCGGTTAACATATGCTTCTAGAATTCTTAACTTTGTCATCTCCAATTTCCCTCGTTTCTGAACATGCGGGGAATTCCTTGAAACCTCGTCCGTGCATCTAAGATTCTCAGGAACCAACTTAATTCTCCTTCTACATCCGTACGTGGATAGACACATGACCATCATCAGATCTAATTTACAGTGCATACCTGAAACTTTGTAGGAGCCAAGATGACGTAGATATCCAATTTTGAGAATCCTTTGTAACGACTTTGCTCATCTACTAGTAGTATGAGATATGGTCCTCCAATTCTTCCAAGGTTGATACCTAATCAACTAAAATCATAAAAGGTACCTATATGGTGTATGCGGTATATACCAGCAATGACGCAATGGCAACCTTGCAAAAAAGCACGTAATACCCTCGGTTATTCGATATAGCTCAAGGCTTTGCGCCCAGCCTGCAGGAAATGCATAAGGATCCATTCCTTCCAGGATTAGGCAAAGGGTCTATCAATTTGGCACGAGGTCACTACGGACTGTTTGCTTTCATGCGGGTCTCATACTTTCAGTGGATGGTTAATTAGTATAATTGTGCTCAGTCCGCCGGTCTGAGCATTTGAGTATACGTGGACCTCGGAAATTCAATGTTACCTAGGTGTAGAACGCTTCTTGTTTTGATATGACATTCTGCGATTGCATCCTCGCTACCTATGCATCTAGGTACTTATCGATATTGTGGCTTTTCACCTCAGGAGTCATCTGGGTATGAGATGGATAACTACTACCCCGCAACTTCAGATGCTCTCAAATTTTTTAGTATCTAGATAGATATCATATACTCCCAAGTTTTTTCAACAAATACAAAATTGTGCAAGATTCTTACCTAGGTAGATAGTAGGTTCTCATAAGTGAGGTAGTGCAAGATATATCCATGGATATGAACCTCAAAAGTAGATAAAAACACGATTTTCAAGATCAACTTATATTCAGTTCAATTAAAGTCGTACGAATTACCTCATCACGTTACAGTATGCTAGATCGTAGCACAGAAACGATTTGAATATTATATGAAGGTGCTATTAGCCTCGAGAAGTGGATATATTTCTCATAATGCAAAGTGGCAGAATTTGAAGTGGACGGAGTTCAGTTTCCACCGCCTTTATATAGGGTATCCGCTGAGCCTCAAAATCTTGGCATCATTTTCCAACACCTTCAGGCTTTATACTTGTTTCACCAATTATACAGCTTAAACTGATAACTACTATCAGCTGCCCTAAGAAATTATGGCTCATGAGAATGTAGTGGTGAAAGTACCCGATCCAAAGTCCCAGATCATTTTTCTTTCTGCCGTCATTTTCCGCCAGGGCATGGTTATCATTCACTTGCATTTGGGAACTTAAAATAATACATACCAGAGGTCGGGAGATCGACACTTGGCTGGACCACTTATTTAAAAATAGTAATGACAGCTTTCTATCTCCTAGGACTTTCTGAAATAGTCCTGGTAGGAATTGTTGCTTATTTTTATCTTTACTTTTCTAAAAAAAAAAAAAAAACACACTCTCACACCCCTCATTTCCAATAATCTCCATATTTATTGAAGGATTTTTGGAAGAAACGCCATTTTGTCGGCTTTTTGCGTCCTTCGATCACATCTGAATATTGAGGTTAACTTAATTGCTGTGTTAAATACATGCAGGGATGCTACTAGTCACAGCAAGGCTTGTGATACATCATATTCTAATGCTTTCCGTATACTCGAACACTGACCTACGCGATTCAATTCTACCAACGACATCGCTGACCATAGTATCCATATCAAAAACCCTCCCAGCTCGTGACTTGTCCACTCATGATGATACCGCGAGTCACCAGTTGGAATGACCTGGGCTTATTGTCTGAGGATGTTGACCCAGACTCTAGCGCGATCAAATCCTCATCATTTGGCCTGGTCCAGGATGACAACTACTATTACGGCAAACTGAGTGTACCCAAGGCAGAGATCTCGCTCAAACAGCTGACGGCTGCTCTCAACCCTATTCCAGACGAGGAAATATTCCCTCCATGACCCAGAAGCAGTGGACCTGAGTAAAGCACCAGAAGCACTATCTGAAAGATTCTACGTGAAGCGTCCCACGATGGAATATTTTCTTATGGTAAAGAATCTGGGGGTTGAAAACAGCTATTCAATTCCCTCATCGCAGAGGCGCGAGTGCTAGAAGAACTATCCCAGCACCCGCATCCAAACATGATCCGCTATCACAGTTATCGAGTAGTACGCGGATATAATACCGGTCTATTACTTGACAGACACCCCAATGGCCTGGAAGTATATATAAAAAACCATGGGATGGTCGGCAAGGTCGCTTTCAAGACAGCACTTGAGTCTGTTATCAGTCATCTACATGGGCTGGGCTGGGCGCATAATGACATCAAGCCATCCAATATCCTGGTTAGTGAGATCGGCAAGCCGATTCTGATTGATTGATTTTGAGGAATGTCAGAAGTTTGGCACGAATTTACAATTTGCCCGCGGATCTGAGGGGTGGATTGAAGGAGCTATAGAAGACTATGGTACATCTGAGGCGCAACATGATGTTTTTGGTCTTGGAAAGATACGGGCTTGGCTTGGAGATCAGGAACGTCTGAATTAAGTTTCGTGTATCTGAAAGTTTTTGAAATTGCTGTACTACCACTTGAGCCAAAAGACTATTCCTGTTTCTCACTGGGCGCTTGGCAATTGTCACGATCTAGTTATCTGAAGACGATTCGTAATGGATTTGATGCATAAGAAGAATTCTGAGCGAATTTGTATAAATTGCCGGAATGTTAATGCCCAAGGACTTGATTAAATAGCACAAAATAGGCTAGCATCAATATCTGCCGAAGCAAATAGAAGTGAAACTGTAAGATAGCTGATTACGATAAGCCTCGGATTCTGCCATGTGACACCGCCTTGAAGACCCATGCTAACAGCCTTACGACGTTGCACCTCAACCTTTCCAGATCAACAACTTCTTGATCCCAGATTTTCTTCTGAAATCTGTGACCGCTGTCAATCAAATTCAATCATTTCTTTAATCCACGACACCTGAGTCAATTACCTCCCCGACACGGGACTTTTGCTTTCTTTGCGCGACATCAAGTCCGCATCTCAAGATGCCGAAATATAAGTGCTTTCTGGATGACAATTCTCATGACGTTTATGCTGACCTTCTATGCACTCTTCTGTAGGTTTATCATTCCAGATTCTTCCTACGCTACCCTCCCAGCGTAAAAAGCGCAACTTGAAACCTAAATTACTTGCCGTCGCGATAATTATTCCAAAGTGGACAACCAGCTGATCTTTTATGAAAATAACAGGCGATTACTGCGATGTCTACCTCACACACGACTCTATGAGCGTGCGCAAGGCACACAACTCCGGCCGCAACCACTTGCGCAATGTTGTCGACTACTACCAGCGTACGCCCACCATCTTTTGTTCGGAAAGAAATCACAGCTAATAATTGTCTACAGAGATCAGCCAAGAGAAGGCCCAGGCAGTGATTGACTCAATTACTGCCTCGTATGCCGCTGAGGGCCAGGCCGTGCCGAACCCACATATGGTCGTCCCAGGTGGTTACCTGCCTCCGTTCGCCTTTCCTGGTCAGGACCCCCCGTCAATGAGGAAGAAACTTTCACCAACACTGATAATCTAGGCGCTCACCCCGGCCAACTGGCTCCTCCCTTCGGTATTCCTCCTCCTGGAGCCCCCGGTGCCCCAATGATGCCTCGTATGTCAAATCCGAAATCTCAACGCGATATTTATATTTAAGCTAACATATCTCCCATCTTGTTAGCTCCCGGAGCTGCTGGAATGCCTTTACCCCCTCCCTTCCCTGGCGCGCCAGGTAGCTTTCCTCCTAACTTCAGTCTGCCTCCCGGCATGGGCAACCTGCCCCCGCCTCCTGGAGGCGCATTCCCTCCTAACTTCTCGGCCCCGCCTGGCATGGCTCCTCCTGGCATGGGTGCCCCCCTGGCATGGGCGCTCCTCCAGGTATGGGCGCTCCTCCCGGTGTGGGCGCTCCTCCTGGTGTGGCTCCTCCTGGTATGAGTGCGTTCCCTCCTGCCATGCGTGGTCCCCCTGGACCCCAGAACTCGTCCATCCCCACCGGACCTCGTGGAGCAGATGGATATCCCGGTGCTCGTGGGCATTCGTTTGAGCAGGAGCGACAGTGGTAGTTTGCGAAAAACGGCGTTCTTTTGTATTTTTTTTAATATCTCGTGATGGATCTTGAATTTTCCATCCCCGTTGGATACCTCTTTACTGTTATGATCACGGTCGTCTTGAGCTCTTTCTTGAGCTCTCATCAAAGTAGCAGCCAATGCTTTTATGATTACACTTGATTTTCCGTTCCTTTTCTCTTTAAATTTCCTCCTTCTCGACCTGACTATCTAACATTTGTATTTAAACAGAAAACAAGACACATGATCCTAGTGGCACCGCCTGATATGCCGACGGTCATTTATACTGATAACAGCGCAACGGTCAATACCTAAGAGAAGCCGAAACATCACTATCTCCTGAACAAGCGCATTTGTTCAAAGAGATCAGTCAAGAAAGGAGACGACCAATATTGATATCGCACCGTGTCCTGGGTCTAAAGCTCTAATCAATCACTGAGGTAAGTATGCAGTATACGCGGAGGTTATGAACTGAGAAGAGGGGATGGCATTTCAGCAGCAACGGTGACGATTTCAACCATCCAGACCGTAAAAACGCGAAGTACACGATAGTATGGCACGGTCGATCTCCCACGAACTACAGACTCATCAAGCTTGTATATATCCGAGCATATAGTTGCTACAATTTACGTGGTGGGAATCCCAATTGGGATTACCGGAACCCGGGACCCGAAATTCGTCGTCGGACACGTACTCACACAAATATTGGGCCAGATACGCAGCATATGGCGTCTTTCTAATCTTCATGGTTATGAGATCCTTGAATGCTAATATAGGACGTAAAGATCTTCACTAACTCGGCATAATTCCTTCAATGATTGAGCTGGCAAAAAGGAAGATCTGGCCGGAATCATCGAGGTCCAAAACTTCATATCAGATTCTCACCCCATCGGCTTGCTCACGGAATAAGCGTAGGAAAAGTGTCTCTTCCTTTGATAAACACTATGAGATGCCACTTTCAAGTGTATACAGAGCCAGATGAAGAGGATAATATCTTTGAGACACAATCTCTTGAGACTGATTCACACCGTCAAGTGCAGGCATTTTGGTAAAATCAGTGGCAGCTTGAAACGCTTGTTAGCCTCTGAAGGCACTTCTCAAGCATGGAGTTAATTCTTGATGTTGATACCTCAATTTCCGGTTCCATCCCAGGATATTATCACTTCACAGAAACACACCTGGTTGGAAATGGATTGGCAAGTGAGAGGACTGGTTGCTTCAATCCGACAAGTTTCTAGTGGCATCCCTCACAGAAGGGGACATGATCGAGTCAATGAGATGTTGATACAAGTGAGTCATATCTCCGCAGCTGTTCACGAAGGAGGGACTGGTGCGAGCTCTGTACCACTTTCCTGGTTAGGATTCCCTAGCGAACGAAAAAAAAAAAAAAAAAAAAATCAAAATCAAATAGCAATTGCTATTTGGACGGCCACCCGGCAAAGACTGGAAATTGAACGCAGTACTTTGGGGAGCCAACAAATGCAAGGGTCTTATCTCTTGACGGGGTGCGTCTGGCTTATCCTTGTGATATCAATCGTCAATGTGATTGTGTCACGAATGAACTTCCGAGCGCCAACACTGCTAGTAACTCAGCAAAACATGAAATGCGCTATTGAAATGGCTATCACCACCGTCTTGCATTACCTCAACATCTCTGCCCGCGCCAATACTTGTATTCATCTTGCCACTTACTTCAAGAATTAAGGATACTGGACCAATATCAAAGCTTTTGAGTTGCCACAGTTGTCTCGTCTTAATTCAGGGCTAGCTTCTAACACACAGTAAACATATAAGAACTGACCTCCTTCAGGACATCGGGTAGTAGCAAGTACAGAAGAGCAGGTTGGACGCTTGGTTGAAGTCAGAGGTTGAGACAAGGAAATTCTCTAGAAAACAGTCAAGTACCTAGGTACTCAATAAGGCATCTGGAGATATAATAAGGATTGATGGAAGTATTGTAAAGTTATTCTACCATGGTAAGACGGTAGAGAATAGAACAGAAAGGGAATGGGGATATACTGGAAAAACCTGCAGCGAAAAGTACAGGATTGAATTCAAGAATAACAAGAAAAGAAAAAAAAGACCAAAAATTACGATGGATAAGGTTCATAGACCATCGCAGATCCGCGCTATAAAATGACATGTCTTCATCTCAGGAAACTCTAGTGAATTGTCAAACTAGACAGACCGGAAAGCCCTTGTCTAGTGATCGTAACCAGCGCCTCTTTGCCAAGGACTGGCATTGTTTTGTTGCCTATAGTTTGGCGCCAAGGCAGAGACTCCAACTGGTGCGTTGTCGTAGTTTCGCATGTTAGGAGAGGGGGCCCGGTTGGCCTGCGTGTAACCTGGTGGAGGACCACGGTAACCCGAGTTGTCACTAGGGAAGAGTGGTACTGAATTGTCGACTGGTGATCGGGACATGGGTTGGGACATGTTTTGTGTGTGAGCCGGATTCATGTTGTGGTTGACGGTGATACCTTGGGCACTGGAGATGGAGGTGGAATCGTCTTCGAACGGATTTTGTTGGTGTTGGTAGCCAGTCTTGACATCACCACGGGCGGTTGCACCCAGAGCATCCAACTCAGTGGTGATCTGATTTTCCGACTTGATAAAGGAGCCGCGGTCATCGCGCATTGGCTGGTACCGTACATCGGGGTTCTTTGACACCACGGCATAAACCGCAGCGATCAGGACAAGAATCAAGAGGACTAGAGCAAATATGGCGTTATAAACGAAGAACACAACTCCCATCACACCGATCATCATGCCCGGAGGATTAAAAACATCTGAGAAGACCAGCAGGAAGATAGAGTTGAGAAAGTTGACGACCGCAATGGAAATGTTGAAGACATTAGTTTTTTTATCCATCCACGGCCGCAAGACACAAACACCAATCAACATGGCCACCTCGAGAACCACCAATGCGACAGTTTGAACGACTGGGGAGGACTGGCTCAGACCAATGAACATGCCCTTTATGAGCACGTAGATCATGTAGGGAACGACAAAGTAGTATGCCGTTGCCCGGTATTGAACATAGAGGAAACCCCACTTGTTCAAAGCGGAGGGATCGGAATACAGGATGTAGGCAGGGTTCTTGTGCATGGCGACGGAGCGTTTGGCCAGACGAATGACCTTCTGAGCTGCCCAGCCCATTGCGAAGATCATGGAGAGGAACATCACCACAGCCAAGACAACCTCGGCCGCCGAATCACGCTTTGTAAACTCCCACAGACATAGAACGCACATTTGGGGGAATCCGATCTGAGTGAGTCGGAAAAGAATACCCCGGGTGACCACCTTCCAGCCATTGCGGAACTCCTGGAATTTCTCGTTTTGCATCTTGCCGTTCTTGACAAGCAGCTCGCAAATACCCTTGAAGGCCGCAACGATGATACAGACAATACAGACGAAAACCGCAAAGAAGATGAGCCCTGTCAGGAAGATATTGGTCTCTTCGATATCTGCTTTGAAACCAACACGATCAATGCCCCGCACAACCGAGACTGTCTGGCTAGAGCTAGCTCGTTTGATGAGTCCGGCGGATCGCTTCATCATGTTGACGGCAGGTTGAATCAGGTCACGCTTGCGGCGCTTTAGTACTTCTACCGAGGTAGTATCAAGTGAGGAGAGTAGTGTCGAGGGAGTACCACCAGTTGAGCGCTGGTACCAGGTGCAAATAGTCTGCAAGAAATCAACGTGAATAATTCCCATACTCCATTGGAAATTCTGCGTCCATGCTTCGACAATCGGGGGCATGTGGACCGCGGTCATTCCAATCATCGCTTGAGACTGCATAAAGCCGAATAGAGAGAGAGCGTTGGCGGCAACGTGAGCAGCAGTGTTGGAGTGTCCTAGACCAGACGTAATGGCAGATGCTGCAAGAGCCAAGCCGGAGATGATGGCAGTAACCCATGCGACTCCATCTTGGTAAACAGTCTTGCCGTTGGAGAGAGATGCTTCTACGCAAGCAATGGATTCGTTGGTGTCTCGCGTCTTGATGACAATCTTCACATTTGCGTCAAGATCGGGCACTGTAAAGGCAATACTGGGAACATTGGAAGCCGTATCACTAGAAAGTTGCAGCGGGACATCCTGTAGATCGATGGGACCTGGCGCCATGGGACACATTCCCATTCCATCAATGTCACAGGGATCCAAGGTGTGGGTATAAGCATCATAACCGTAAGCTGTGAGTGTCATGTCGGCGACGACTTTGCCGGAGATATATGAAACACCATCGAATCCGATAACCAGCGAATTGTTTCCAGGGTAAAAAATGACGTTGAAATAGGTAGCGGTGAAATTGCTACTCTCCATGCATAGGTTGAGCGCATTAGATTCGAGTAGCTTAACGGCAGACGCCATGGGTGCCACAAAGGCGACTACGCAAGCGATAACTGACAATAACCGCATGATTGTGGTTAATGCCGGGAGTTTCGAGAGAAGAGGTCAAGTGAAGATCGTCTGAGAAAAGGGAAAAGATCGATCTTGAGGGGTATGACGGCGGATTGTCAGAGCGGCACTCCAGAGTACCACGTTGCCAACCGCCGGATGCGGAAGTGTCCAGACGGCCGAGTGTTCGGTGTTGGTGTTACCAGGTGGATATTTCCCGTGTCGCGGACACTGTCAGGATGTAAATTCTTTTGTGATAGATCAAGAGGTCAACGGATCGCAAGTGGGCCTCAGAAATTCATGGGAGGTTCGACAAATCGCTCGGGATGATCAAGGGGTTGTTTGCGACGATGCAAAGGAGTAAATGAAAGTGGAAGGGATATGAGCCCTAAGTGATGACGAGTAGATGGCTATCTAGCTGCCAGAGTAGAAGCCCTTAGATTGAGAATTAGAATTGAAGTTCAAAGTGGAAGTCGGGTTTTGAACGAAAGATTGGACCCAAGTGAGGGAATGATCGAAGGGGCGAGTGTGGGGTGGAAAACGAGTGGTAATGGCGATACACAGTAAGCCAATAGGGAAAGTATTGGGAAAGGGAGAAAGAATGAGTGACCCTTGGAAGGTTCAGTTCAAAGGACTGGAAAAAGAAGGGTGTGCCCTGTCCTTATTCTCAGGGACAAGTGGATCTGGGAATGTTGGTATTGTATTGTAAAAAGGGCCCAGCGGCTGTAACATAACCAATAAATATGGAGTATTTGTGTATGGATCTGTATTCAAATCAAACATCATTCTGGAGATCAATATCCATCTCCATTTCTAGTCAATTTTAGTCTATTTTAGGGCTCTAGATGAATAAGTTTTCTTGGTATATAACATGAGTCTCATCTTTCTTACTGTGTACAACAATTTAACCTCTCCTCATTCTAGCCCCGGAAGCGGTACTTGTAGTGGAACTATGGAACCGTGGGTCTCACTATTAAAGAGACAATATTAGCTCATCAAATGTACCACAGTTAGAATGATGACTGTGAGTTCTAGGAATGTCCGTCATCGCTAAATACTGTAACTGCTAATTAGGACTGAATTTTTTGAAGATAATAGTACCTGAAAACTTCAAAACCCCCTGATCCTTACAAGGGGCTCAGGTCCGAATAAAGACGCTGACTGTATCCTTTGATCTGCATATCAATCTCGGAAGGTTGATGGGGTATAATTTACCGCTGTAATAAATTCAGGCACAAAATAGTCGATCATTACTTAAAGTTATCTGCTAAGATTCTACTATGTACAAATATTTGAAACCGTTCAAATCTTCTCATCGCGTCGTTCTAGTTTCTTATTAGCGTGGCACAGCCCCAAGTAATAAAAATGTTACAGTCTCACAATCATGTCGGGTGTACTCTTTCTAACAAGGACATTGAATACACCGTCCACATTCCTGGTCAAGTTGCGAACATGGAATACATTCACATCACGAGAATTAGAAAACTGCTCATGTGTGCCAGACTGTAAGTCGATGCGTAAGTCACGGTGCCATGTTGTTTGAGACTATTTTTGGATTAGGCTTTCTAGGCGCTAAATAATGGTAGGTTGTGTGGCGCCGACGCATCTCGTTCTCTGAACATTCTGGATGATTTCTCCATTCCAAAATCCAGTCATCACTTGTGACTTAACCGCGCGGTGTCTCGTGCAGAACTTGTCTCATACAGAGCGGCTGATGGTATACCCTCTCCGCAATTGTATCAGTTTTCCCGAGGTCGAGAAAGATCATCTGATTTGCCAAGAGACTTAGGCAAGTGAAGTCAGAAGTCTAAGAACTTGGCGAAGTCGGAGGGGACTCGTAAGGTGTACTATTAGTAAATAGTGATGGTTAAATGTCCCTGCCTAAAATCCAGGGGGGCCGTATGGTCTTGGCAGTTCTCCAACCGAGAGCAGGATCCCCGGGGGTTGATCAACTCCCGAGTCTGGCCTCTGGAGTCATTTCTCTCAGCCTGGTATGTACGGAGTACGGATACTATGGTGGATATTAGCGGTGAGTAACAGTAAGAGGGTGCGGTACCTAACGTAGCTATCGTCGATCTATCCATGTGGTCCGTTTCAAATATTGATGCCTGAAATGTATGGCGCCAATCACTATCAGCACGTGATGTGGAGATTCTGCCTCTTCTCACCGACCAGAAAAAAAAAGTAGCAGACCCGTTTTTTGTTGCGATACCCAGGACATATCCTCGGAGATCAAAACACTCTGGTAGATTTCAACCAGAACATATTCCAGAATTATCTCCTGCTTCTTCCACATTGATTAGTGCACATTATTGTGCTTTCAATTAGAAAGATGCCCGGCCCCGTGGACACCGCGAAGGACCTTTCCAAGAAGCGCAAGAGAAAGCACACCAAGCCCACTGGCGATGGAGAAGATGTTCCGAAGCCCGTTCAGGCCAAGTCTACTCCTGATGTGACTTCAAAAAAGGGTTCCAAGGTCTCCAAGTCCGCCCCCGAAAAGCCAACTAAGAAATCCATCAAGAAGCGCAAAGTGAGCCACTCGCCAAGCGACGACGAGGAAAGCGAAGAAGAAGATGATGACGAGGATGTCGAGGATATTGAGGATGAAGACCAAGATGACGAGGAGGAAGAGAATGAGGGAAGTGAGGAGAACTCCGATGACCCAGCTGCCGATCTTCCTACAATGGATCAAGTCCGCTTGCCCCAGACAGAAGGCGAGCTGCAGAAGTTTACCGAGCTGAACCTCTCAGAGAAGACCATGAAGGGTATCCAGGATATGGGCTTTGAGACCATGACCGAGATTCAACAGCGTACTATCCCCCCTCTGCTTGCTGGACGTGATGTTCTGGGAGCTGCCAAGACTGGATCCGGCAAGACCTTGTCCTTCTTGATTCCTGCCATTGAGATGCTCAGTGCCTTGCGCTTCAAGCCTAGAAACGGTAAGTTTTATATTATCTCGTAATGTTGAAAAATGAAGAATACCTTGCTGATTCTACCTGCTTAGGTACTGGTGTTCTCGTTGTTTCTCCCACCCGCGAGCTGGCCCTCCAGATCTTTGGTGTTGCCCGTGAACTAATGGCACACCACTCCCAGACCTACGGTATTGTGATTGGTGGTGCCAACCGTCGTGCTGAGGCCGACAAGCTGGTCAAGGGTGTCAACCTGCTCATTGCTACCCCTGGTCGTCTGCTTGATCACCTCCAAAACACACAAGGCTTCGTTTTTAAGAATCTGAAGACCCTAGTCATTGACGAGGCTGACCGAATTCTCGAAGTCGGTTTCGAGGATGAGATGCGCCAGATTGTCAAGATTCTGCCCACCGAAGAACGCCAAACGATGCTGTTCTCCGCCACTCAGACCACCAAGGTCGAGGATTTGGCCCGTATTTCGCTGCGCCCTGGACCCTTGTACATTAACGTCGATCACCGAAAGGAACACAGCACCGTGGCCGGCTTGGAACAAGGATACGTAATTTGTGAGGCGGACAAGCGGTTCTTGCTTCTGTTCTCCTTCCTCAAGCGCAACCTGAAGAAGAAGATTATTGTCTTCTTCTCCAGCTGCAACTGTGTCAAGTACCACGCGGAACTGTTGAACTATATCGATCTCCCCGTTCTGGAGCTACATGGCAAACAAAAGCAACAAAAACGAACCAACACTTTCTTTGAGTTCTGCAATGCTAAGCAAGGTACACTGATCTGTACTGATGTTGCTGCCCGAGGACTTGATGTATGTTTTCTTCCATTTTTTAACTTGAAATACGCTCTAACAATCTCCGTTCTAGATTCCTGCCGTTGACTGGATTATCCAGTTTGACCCTCCTGATGACCCTCGTGACTACATCCACCGTGTCGGACGTACTGCCCGTGGTGCCAATGGAAAGGGTCGCAGTTTGATGTTCCTGCAGCCATCAGAGGTTGGCTTCCTGAAGCATCTCAAGGAGGCACGTGTGCCGGTGGTTGAGTTCGAGTTCCCAGCCTCCAAGATTGTTAACGTGCAGTCTCAGCTTGAGAAGCTCATTAGCCAGAACTACTATCTCAACAAGGTACGTGTTTTTCCTCTTGGGATAATTACTCTTACTAACTTCTTTAAAGTCCGCGAAGGATGGATACCGATCGTACCTACAAGCATATGCCTCGCACTCCCTCCGTTCCGTGTTCGACGTGCAAAAGCTTGACTTGGTCAAGGTTGCCAAGGGCTTTGGTTTCTCCGCCCCGCCTCGGATTGACATTCAGCTGGGTGCCAGTATGAGCCGCGACAGGAAGCAAGAGCAACAAGGACGCCGCACCTATGGCAGCCAGCCTAAGGGCGCCCTCAAGTTCAAGCGGAAGCACGAAGATTAGGGTAATGCGCATGACGTAAAGTGTGTTTGAAAAAGTTATCTCGTCGCATATTGTTTGGGAATTATGGAGTTCAGCTTTGTAGATATAATTCATTTTCGATTGAATCTCTTCTTTGTAGTTTCCAAGATTATATCAGATCTGGAATGTGGAAACAAACTGGGAATCTTGGATCTGATGGAATCCAACCATGTGTGGGACACATTCCTAGAATCAGAACCACGTGGATGGCTAGCCCTATATGGGGAGTAGCTAAATCAAACGGCGTACTATATCGAAAATATGACATGTTCATTGAAACGAGCAGCGACTCCACTTCCATAAGATGAATTGGTTATTTTAAAAAAGCAATTATGCCTGTTCGCAGGCGGTTACATGCCTCCATTCGTTTGCTCATAATGTCAAGATGCACGAGGTGCAGAAGTCAGATGCATAGAAATGCTGGATGAACAGGTCTAAAGAAAAAGGATCTCAAGGGTCTTTGGTTAGTACTTTCTATAATCTATTATAATCTATTTTCTCCTCTAGCCAAATTAGTATACACCGTATCTCAATGTGATGAGTTGGCAGTTGAGTATGGGCCAATCATGAACACTCCATGGTAGGGTCTGTGTCGTCTAGGCGACCAAAACTGGACCAAACTGGATTAAATTGGATCAAATTGGACGGGACTAGCCTTCAAGATCTTTGGTGGGTCTCAATTAATAGGTCCGTGTTGTGATACAGAATGGATTCAGAGAGAGGAAAAAACAAATAAGAAATAAGGAAATTTCTAACTGCGATACTAGGACAAGTGAAATGTGATGAACTCCCGAGATCTGCCTGATTCAATCCCGTATATGTACTTCTCAGGTACTTTCACTGTTGCCGCATCAGCCTATCGGAACCTGTAGTCTACCTCTCACCAGCCATTTGGTTTTTTAAGAGGCTGGGGCTGATCGAATCTTTATTACTCGTTGTTACTCCGTAATGTGACAACAGTTTATCCTCCTTTTCTCTTCTTCAACATTCAATTTTCCCCAATACTCAAAACCCCAAAAGTTCCAAGGTCCAAAACTTCCGAACATCAAACGGCTCCGGTTCATGATCTTTTTCCCTAGCAACCACAACCTTGCTTTTTTTCCGTCCTTTTCATCCTTAACATTTAATTTTGTATCACCGTGAAGGTGAACTTGTCGCTGGTACGCTTGAAATTCTCTCAAATCAAGTAACTTACCATCCCTTACCTCCATCTACCCCGGCTGTTTTTCTTTTCCTCCCAACCCTCTTCTCCCCCCCACCTTATCGTGTCAACATACACCCATCAACAAATGATCATTTCTTCCCCCATCCCTCTACAATACCTGGTTCTATCTTTTCGATTCTACCAGAGCATGCCATTGTCAGGCTGAACGAGGATTAGAAAGAAAGAAAAAAAATCAGATACTTCTTCCAACTATGGGGGTCAATACCCGCAGACCAGTCCTTCCCGCTCCCACAGAATCCATCATCGAATCACCGAGCAACAGCATAACGGGCACTGATCTGGCAACTGACCTTTCTCGCCGCACAGACAAAACGTCGTATTCAATTCCGGACGACGGTAGCCCTATCACTGTGTCCACCCGGCGCCATCGGGACCGGGACGACAAGCTGTCTCGCTCACAGCGGGACTCGCAGACTTCCCTCCTCATAGAATACTTTGAGGGTGGGAAGGGATCTACCGGCATTGTCTCTCGGCCTAGTGTACGAGTTCGTGTAACCCCGTCCGGTGTCAGAAAACACAGGGACGCAGATCATATTCAGATCACCGATTCGGGCAGCAGTCGCAAGCCATCTCATACCCATCGGATATCATTCAACTCACCTGCCAAAGACAAAAGTCTGACTGTTGATGATCAAAGTGTTAGTTCCAATTCTGCTGAAGAGGGTCAACTGGATTCATCGCCTCACCCGGTTGAAATCGAGTTCATGAATCGTGAACAAGGAAGTGAGGTCTCAGCCATGTCCCAAGAAGGCAGATATCTACCCGGAACGTCAGATATTTCCTCCATGCCCGCAGATAGCATGCTCGACACTACGTCCTCCGCTGGGCCTCGTCGAAAACGTAGTAAAAGTATCGAGCGCGAGGAAGCTCACCAGGAAAAAGACAAGAGCTTGTTGAAAACCCCGCACCGGCGACGCAGTCGCAGTCTGAGTACAGAGCGTATCGCACATCTAGCGGCAGAAAAGCTCAGCGGTCCACCCCAGGAGGTCTCCAGCGGCAAGCAGAAGAGCAAGAGTAAAAACAAGGGCAAGAGCGGCAAGGTCTATCTGGATCCTGAGCCTAAGTCTAAATCAACACACCGGAAGCGTCATGGCTCGGGAGAGGAGGATATAGTTCCTAGCGCAGAATCCAGCCTTCTCAGCACTTCCTCGAACCGCAAATCTGGAGATCAATACTCCATGCTCTCTGGAGCTTCGAAATCTTCAATCAACAACCCGAAGTTGCTAGAGACAGTAGAAGATGCGATTCGGCGACTGATCTTGCCAGAGCTCAAGGAACTCAAGAAGGACCAGAAAGTCATGAAAAACAAATCCAAGTTTGATCAGGATATGGCCAACTCGCATTCTTCTTCCACGGGGAGCTCTAAAGAGGGACCAGAATTGGTTCGACGATTATCAAAACATGCCAGTGCACCGGATGTCATGAAGCCCAAGGTGGTTTTGAATAAGGACAGCCAAGATGAGGGTATTGTTCTGTCTGGTGACTCAAAGCCAGAATATCGAAACACCGAGCGCAAGCCCAGCAAGAGTAGCGAGACGTCTGATGCTGCATGGGTCAAGTGGGGCCGACCTGATCTCACTGAGCAGGATGTGCTTCGTCGACAGAAAAGCAAGGGTCTCCGCGATGCCCAAGCTGCTGGACGAGTAGGCTCGGCGTTGACTGCGGCATCTCTCAAGCATCATGATTCTCAGTCTAGTCTTGGACAACAGGAGCGAAGGGCAAGTGGCTCGCGGAAGAGTGTGGAGGGCTACAACGACACTGAGCTTGTTTTCAAGAAGCACAACGTGCCACTCATGCCGATGCGCAGTGAACTCGACTCCCAGGTGACCAGAACATCGTTGCTCTCTGAACCATCTGAAATATTCACCCCTCGCCAGAGACTTTCGCACGCGGACCTCTCCACAGGCTCACCCAGACAACTTCTTTCATCCACACAATCCCGCACACCAACCCTTGAATCTCGATATGAACTTGGTATGCGCCATGGCAACCAGTCGCAGCGGGATCTATCCCTGCATAGCGCCTCGGATCGTGACTTGCGTGCCAAGAGCCAGTCTCCTGGAAGTGACGGTGCAAATTGGGCCATTGCTGCAGCCGCTGCAGCCAATCTGCTTGATATTGCCTATCCAGAACACCAATCCGCAGAAATCAGCCATTACCAGGCTGGTCGATCGCTCAGCCCTATCCAGAGTGTTGTCAGTGAAAAAATCGAAACCGCCCAACTTGCAAACAAGCAGCCTCATCTGGAAGGCCAGCGAGGTATGGAACCCCGCCTATCCATTGACACTCTATCGTCTGCGCCCAGCACAAATCTTGCACGATCAACGCGACAAGGTGCTAGCCCTATAAGCCAGGGTGGATTATCGAAGCATGAAAGCCAAGGTCCCGAATTGGGATATGAGGATTCACAATTGACCCAGACAAATGACTATTATGAGAATGAAGAGTCCAGACTCTCGGCTGGAGAAGATGGTAGTGATGTTGATTTCATGGACCAGGTTAAACAGGGCCAGCATGTGGCACGCGGCGCTGCAGCCAACCCCCAGTTCGTGCATCCAGTCGGTGTTGAGTCAGCTGTTGCTTCTTTGTTGGAACCGTCTACTCTCTCCCAGTCATATGTGTCCGGTACGCAATCTGATGTCGTTGATCGTGAGATTCCACGGGCAGGAAGTCGGAGCCCCGAAAAGAGTGAGGTTTACCGCGGAAGCCCTCTGAAACAACGACAAGATGCTGCCAGTACTGATGAAACATCCTTCCCTCGACGAATGGGTCTCACTTCTCCCCCACAGAGTGTCACTCAGTCTATTGACGACTTGGAAGAGGCCGGTATGATGGCCGCGACTGCTCGCCACCTCAGTAGCCCCCTTGAAGATGCCGAGGGTAGCGAAGAGTCGGAGTCTGAGATCAATACTAACCCATCCATCATTCAAGGCCCCATTGGCGGAGTTGCTTACGGCACTGATCATTGGGTGCCCGCTGGGCAAATCCCTAACTACGACCCTGCCCAAGCAGCTGCGGGTCTGACTCACGGGAAACCGGTTGGTCTCGATGCGGAATACTATGAGACGGCTCGAAACATCTTTGGTGCCGACGAGGACTATTATCTCGACCAACAGGCCCAACAACTGTTCGGTACACCTCCCGGAGCCAAGGACGAGGGCTACGTATCGGCTGCCAACCCTTTGTCTCCCAGCGTTGGTACTCCCAAACAAGGCACACGAGGCGTTGGAGGACCAGAAGGCTTTGGTAATCCCGCTGGGGGCGAGGACCCATTTGCTCCTACCACTGATCAACAGCGACACTTCAGCGGGTATTCTCACGGTGTAGGGTCGCCACTCTACGACAGCTCAACTGGCCGCGGCATCGAGCGCATTCAATCTAAAGACATTGTTGCCCTCATGGATCATGTAAGTGTACCATCATTCCCGGAAAATACCCACCCATCACTAACGCTGCATTTAGCTCACTGTCCGTGATGCCCAACGAAATGCCCGGGATACTGAGATCCTGGTGACTCTTGTTCGGAGTGCAGCTGAGATGCGCAACTCATTCGAAGCGATGAAGAAGTTTATTGTGCAGCAAGATGACTTGATCATGGACAACAGCGACGAGATGCATGAGAAAACTCACAGAGCACTTGGTGGACCTCGTCCATTGCCTCCCAGCGGTTCTCGAGGCCGTCAGCTGAACACAGTAGCGGAAGACGAAGATATTCAGACTAAGCGAGCGAGCATCTTCAAGCGTGCTTTGAAAGGTCTTAGCTTAAAGTCTGGCAATGATCTGACTAAGATTGAAGGCATGCTTGAGCAGTTGCTTGAGGAGGTTGAGGCCATGCGTGAAGAACAGGGCTATATCAAACCCCGCGGTGGTCTGTTGTCAGGTGCGGACCCGAGTGGTTATGAGGCTAATGGCAACGCCGACGCTCCTTTTGGAAGCCGCCCTCCTTATAGATTGAGTCCCCGACCAATGACTGCGGATCAGCGAGTCAGCACTGTCCCTGAAGAGGACGAAGAGGAGGATGTTGAGATCGATGGTGATGATGCGTACATGAGTGCGCATCTCCCAATTCAGCAAAAAATCCGTCACGAAAGAGCTGGATCCATGCCTCTATCGACACCACCTCGGAAACCGGTTGGCAGCGGGGCTCGGAGCACCGAGACGACTCCAAAGGCCGACAAGAACCGCAAGCACAAATCGACCAGCTCTTCTATCTTCCCGAAGATCTCTCGCTGGTCGAAGACAACTGCCTCTTCTATGGGCGACAACATTCGCAACAGCATCCAGCCTACACGAAAGGAGCGCCCTCACTCGGAAATTTCCCGCTCTGGGTCCGATGAGGCATACAAGACCGGCAACTACTACGATCCTCAAGGCGATGACCGTCTCCGATCTACATTCACTGACGATGAGGGCGTTCAGCAGGAGAACCGCCCGCCTTCGCCTCTGGTTCCTTCTCAGGTCTCAGAGGCCCCCAAGTATCGGGCTCATCGTGGCAGCCTTGAAATACAACACCCCCAGCCTCGTCAAGGCCCTACCGGTCGCTTCCAGTCTGCACTAGAGTCCCAAGCCCAGACGTACACTTCATTGACTGCGTCTCCGACCTCGGAGCAGTGGGGATCAAACCCCAGCTTGCCCGTTGTCCAACCCATTACCAACCGCTATAGCAATGGCAGCCGTCTCTCTCCAATCTCAGATGGAGGCTATTCAGAGGGCAGTGCTCGACAACAGGCACCTCCTCGACCTCCGAAGGTCCTAGATGATGGGCCTTTGGTTCCTGAGCGACCCCCAAAGGTCACCGAAGATGAAGCACAGGCTTCATATGGCACCGACCGTGTCACCTCGCGGGTATGTATTCCCTTTTTATCAAGCCTTGAAATTCAATACTAACCCTTTATCTCAGAACTCGATCATCCGTTCTCCCCCAACCAGAAAGCCAACAGGACCTCGTCCTCTTACATCCGGCGGCAACTACAGCCCAAAACGTACCCGCTACCAAGGCAGCCCGATGCAAGTTGACTACGACGACGACTACTAAACAGTGAGAGAACTAATAACCTGGGTCTTATTTGTGCCCAGCGACCCATTATTCATTTATCTCATCTCTGTTCTATTTCCACTTCTCCCCTGATGTATCCCTCATGATGTTCGGCGTCCGCGCCCTCTTACGACTGTGACGATTGCGCTTTTTATTTTATCACCACCCATTTGAGCCGTTTTCATAAAAATATGCTTGGATCCGCTTTTTCCCCTTCTCGTCTTCCCATACTTCATTCTGAATCTTAGGATTGAGACATGTGCATTTCTTTGTTTTTTTTTTTTTTTTTTTTTTTTTTTCTCTCTCTCCAAGCTTATGCCTCATTTTCGAGATACTCATTTGCTTTTAATATTGCTTTGCATATGCATATGTGAGGTGCATGTCATAGCCATGCTTCTTTTTTATGTCTTGTGTAACTTTTTGTTGGTAGATAAGATGAGCCCTAGGGAGATTCCGAATTCCTGCGGTACATTATGTGCAACCGAGTAAAACTTCTATACTACTCTAGATCGTTAAACTGTAGTTTGATGATAGTAGGCCAGATCATGCCTTTCAAGGCTCAAGGCTCAAGGCTCAAGGGAATCAGATAAGTGGACCAGCGAAGCTTAAATTTCAACATTGACATCGGCATATCATGTGATGTGTATTCATCGCGGATGCGGCTCTGATCTATGCCCCACTTATCTACTCCCTGAATAGCTTCATAAAAGTTGGGTGATCGAAGGACGTAAAGAGCAGACAGAATGACGCATCCTCCAAGATTTCCCACCTGGGTGGATGAACCTGGGAATGACCAGAAAATGAGGAGAAATAGAGTGGGATTTATAAAATTTGGTAAAACTCCCTCCTACTAGGACTTTGCCTAGTGAGAGATATCTAGAGAACTGTCATTGCAGTTTTTAGAGAAAGTGGTTCGACTGAGTGTAGATAGGCCTCTGGTAGGTATTATCTGGAGTCTCCAAATGCACAACAGAGGCCGGGGGGGGATGAAGTACTACCTCAATTTTGAACTTATCATAACCATGATCTGCCCACTGATATGACATTTTGAAAACGGACTGCTTGTTCTGTACTAGGGGACTATAGTCTTCCCTTGAGCTGCCAAATTTCCTGACGTCTGTGGTTGCCTCATGATCAAGGTTGAGAAGACACGGTAGTTGAAAATCCAGCTATCTGAGCAGCACCAAGTTAGTTGAAGTCGTAGTATTCAAATGAAGAACGCTTATTTATGCCCATTAGCATCGTGACTGTCATATAAATCATATCTTTACTTCAACTCCTCATCTTTCAGTGACAAAAGATCCATCATAAGCATCAATCTATCACCGCTCTCTACAAGCCAGCACCATTCGATTGAGTCCTTGTTTCGGCTATTCGCGTTACGGCGGCCATTCACGCCACGGCGTTCATCATGCACCCTGTCAGCCCGCCGGTGAATTCCTTCTTCGACGGCGTTTCTGAAAAGAGGCGTGACGACCAACATGTCATTCTTCGCTAGGAGGATGACCAGGGCCTCGAGAAGTATCGACACCTTTGCGTTGTTGACACGATTGGCGTTGGCTGCTGTGTAAGGAAGGAAACATTTCTCTAACTTTTCTTGGTTGAGGTATTCCTCGCTTGACGCCGGGGCAGAACTTTCGCGCAGGGTGAAAAGCAAGATCTCACAGAACGTGGTGTGTTCTTCTGATGAGAACACTGGAAGCACGGTTGGGCTGACGAAAGCTTGGAACACTGGAAGGGGGAGAGGGCGGATGTAGTCAACGAACATGGGATACAGATCGTAGATAGACACATAGTCCTGGGGAAGCCGCTCGGAGACAAGCGATAGGATGTGTAGAAGCATTTTACGCAAGTAAATCGATTCAAGACCGCCCATCATCGCAACGCTGCCACTGTGGTTTGTCAAGGAGGCTTGGTCTTTGGTTTTCGGATCTTTAATCGAGTTAGCGTCTGATCTTGTTCCTCGTCTTGTACGCTTTGGCCGGTTAGCACCCATTGGTGGCAATGAGCCACGGGCCTGTGGGTTGCTCGTATCGGGGATTTCATCTTCCTCTTCATTGGAATCATCATCGCTCAGGTAATCGCCATATTCCTCTCGGTCGATATTGACATCACGAACTCTCTTCCTGCTCTGTGATTTTCCAGAACGCTTGAGTTCCTGAGTAAACACTTGGCGGAACATGTTGACAGAATTGCTACTTCCATCCGCAAAGATAGACTTGATGATCCGACTGTTTCGTCCAGCCAAAGAACCAGCCGAAATGTACTGGAATATCAGACTCCCCCGAAAGATGTCCAGGTCTTCATCTTCATTCTTCCGAGCACCTCTACCTCTTATGTTCTCTTCAGGAGATGCAGGCGACATGCTCTTTTTCGCTGCCTTGGCCTCTGCGTATTCCGCTTCACGTTGTTTCCAATCATCTAGAATCACCTCGCACATATATTTGAGCCATATGTTCCAGTGCTCCCATCTCTCAGGATGAAGAACGGAGCAGTTAAAGGCCCAGCCTACAGCATGCCAGAAATCATCGGCACACGTCCATAACGACTCGGCATCAGCGAGCTCCACATACTTCAGAGCATGAGGATCGAATACTTCGTTCTTTTTCTTACGATCAAGGACGGGACTGTCATCCCTCCGCTGTCGTCCACCTCTTGCGTTTTGGGAAGCCTCGAAGTTGAACGCGAGGTTGAAGTTGGCATCCTTGGGACTGATGAGACAACTGGTTAGTCGTAAGAGCTGCAGCGCAGCATTGCAAGCTTCTTTGTGCCCGGCGGACTTGGCGTTCGTTGTCGTTGATGGGTGGACGAGAAAGGTGGCTGCGAGGGCGAGATGTTTCTGGGTTGGCCTATATGCCTTTTCTGACGCGTATGTCCTGGAGGCAACCGTGCTGATCAAGATGTTTAACGCTTGCACGTCTGTAAGAAAGAGTTAGTCACGAATATGTACCGAGGCGATGGGATGTCTGACAAAGAGATTCTGAGAGGAATGCTGCCACATTCTCAATCAATGTGTATGGAATATCCTGGGGTTCTCGATACACCATTTTGTCCGAGACTGTGATCTCATATTGATTTAACTCGAACATTTTCGCGTTGGCGTCTCGCGTCTTATCGATAAGCGATTAGTCAGGTTTAAAGACTCGCAGAAAAGCCACTCAAGTGTACAGAAGAGGAGATAGATCAAAGATCATGAATACTGAGGAGTTTATATTAGTAGAATTTAGGAGATAGTTGATACATTAAGATAGTAAATATCAAGTATGTTGATTCTTTGTTCTCTATACCTAAAATAAGGAACCCTTCATATCCTTTGAACAAACATTTCAGATTCTAAAATAGACCAATGATGACAGTTCGAATTACTTAATTATGGACTGACTAAAGGAGAATGCATACGGGAAATACAACGGGAAATACCGAGCGATATCCAGAATTGATGTTATTGGCGGATTATACGGTACAAACCATGCGGCTGTATTACCTGTATGCATTTTACAGTACTGACTAATAATTATGAATTTCTGGAGTTTAAATGTATTTTATACTCAGATCGAGCCCCGCCAAGCTAAGATCCGTAGTCCATGCTAAGATCCCTGCATAATTAGCCTCCAGATTGTTTTAGCCTGAGGATTTGGCTCTCTTGTTTCAGATTGATTATTGTCCGGTTCAGAAGGAAAGTAAGAAGCCAAAAATTGTGCAGAGTTATGCAGGGCTCTAAAGTTGGTATCTAGACAGGGAGCAAAGGCACCATGAATCTCCCACCCAATCCATTATTTCCGAGAAAGAGAAAACAATTTTTTCGACGACGGATCGAGTCTCCGTCAATCAACGCAATGCAAAAAGAGTCTTTAAGAATAGGACAAGGGAAGGTGGGGAGCGAGCTCGACGACCGTAGGTGCCAATGTAGCAAAAAGGGAAAAAAAAGGAGCAGACAATAAAACAGTCAAGAATAGGCAAAAGGATACACTATGATTCGTCTAGGTCATCAGCAAATAGACCTATCCGCAGGCGATGCGACTGTAAAAGAAAAAAAAAAAAGGTCAGCAGTGAATCCCAAAGATAGGAGGTGAAAAGAGAAATGGAACATACGAAAGGTAGTTTCGGAATCACAACACCAAGAGTGGCAAGGAAGTTGATGGTAAAGTAGGTCAGATCGTAGTGGGTATAATGAGTGCTGACGAGGAAAAGAATGACAGGCACACATAGCAGGAACTTCTTGGTCGGTGTATACTGGTCACCGTTGTCAATTTGTTCCCACATGTTGAGATTGTCATAGGCGCCAGCGTTGAACTCGAATGGAATGCCCCGCACCCAGTGGAACATAAGGAAGGAGCCGAACATATAGCTGATGTTGGTAAGGGTCCATGAAGTCTCCTGTGAGCAACCGGGCATAATATCCCAGAAGATCTTCAGCGCGGCGATGAGTACGAAGTGGATGGTCCAAGCACCTATATAAAAAGAAGTTCATGATTAGCCAAATGTTCATGAATCCCAATTATTTCAGGCATCTTTATTTCACCCACTGTCCACGGTGTCCAGACCGCAGGGTTGGAGGTATCTGAAAAGAAGGGGAAGACTCAAGACAGATAACTAACCTTTGGCATTCACCCAGTTTGCATTGAGATTAGGTAGAGCAGCCTGATCGCTAGTATGCTCGATGGATTCTGGAGGCTCCTGGTAGATGAGACTGCTGGATCGTCGCCGACGACCCTGCTTCTGGGTATGAGGAGATAACCGCTGTTGTCCATCCATTTTTGGTGAAAATGAAATGGCACGAGGGACCAACAGGGAAGATTTAGAGGTATCGGAAGCCAGCTTGATGGTATTTGGGGGGGTGGGACGAGAAAAAGGAGCGTGGGGATAGAAGTGGCACCGGCCCAGACTTGTCGGGCGGATAGGCGGAGTCACGGGAGCAAGATTTGTTACTTGCTTGGGTTTTTACCGAAATGGGAAAATCTGATGCTGGAGATCACAGTGAAATAAATGGACGAAGGCGAAAGAAGAAGGAAAGAAGTTCGGGCAAATAGGATTTGGATTGGGGCACGTGCATTCTGGTACTCAATATATCCTAGCCTAGACTCTATTCCGCCTCTATTTTCGTACTCAGGGTGAGGGGGATCTCTGCTTTTTTTCCCAGATCATAGCATCATAATGGGATGATGGATTTGGCCATATTCCTTTTGATTGCCTTCACCTTCAACATGGCCTGATGGTCTATCTTGTTTCATTCTTCGAGATCCTCCGGTCAACTACCTAGGAATAGTGCCATTATTCAACTAAAGCCATGAATCTTACAAACGAATCGGTAGTAAAGAGCCTAATTCTCTTTTACTTTGAGGCAGTAACTATTGAAAGGCTAAATTTCTCTATTGTTAGTAATTTAGCTATTCACGTAGTGAGGTAATGAAAAATTGCGTAAATGGTACCTATGGTCTACTGCAAAAAGTGTTGATGAAGAAGTTGCACGAAGATCTCTTCGCTTTCTCTGCCTCCACCTCTCCGTCTCAACCTTTTCTATTTTTCGTGTTTGTTTTTTTTCTTCTGTCGCGATAGCAATAGAGACCTCTTGCTTACGCGCGTGTACTAATTCTAACTCTTTTTACCCCGTTGAGATGGCCGACTCAGCCGGAGACGATATTGATTCGCGAACTGCATCTGTCGGTATTCAACGAACTCGTTCAAACCATTTATCTGCCAATGGTTCTATTGACAACCAATCCAACCTTCCCCCAAGAAAGAGACAGCGACCGAACAAACGGGAACGGGCCAGGCGCAACAACTTTGATTTGACCAGCGATTTTGTACCTCGCGGTGCAACCTTCAGTGGTCAACTTGAGGTTGACCCGGTAGAAACGGGTTTGGACGTCGACAACGACGCCGATAATACCCCGCAAAATGCCAACCCCAATGCTGGAAGTACCGCGCCCGCCATCAACTGGAACAAAGCTAGCAAAAAGGCCGTGCGCACTACACTTGGAAAGCGAAGCGCATCGTCAACTTCTTCAGCGCAACCTACCCCACAATCCCAATCTACCTCACAGGCTCGGACCTCCAAGGACAGCAAGTCAAAAAAATTCAAAGCTGTGAATGATGCATACTGGCGCGTTTCCAACGACAGCGAGAACGAAAAGGATTCTGCGGGCACTGAGAGTGACTCCGATGGGGCGATATCTTTAGATTCGGAAAACGACGATTCAATTCTACTGAATATTGGCACCGAGCCACAAGCTCAAAAAGTTGTCAACAATCCGGAGGCGTCCGTTACAATTGCAATGGATCAAGACACAGAGGACGATATTAAAATCTTTTCATCATTAGACTCCACCGAGTCCAATATGCCCAAGTCTACTCAAAATTCACCTCCGCAGGTTCCTTTTTCTTCGAAATACTCGACACCGCCTACTATTTTGAGGGATTTGGACGATGAGGATTACAGTGATCAGGTCAAGTTCATGTACTGGGATCGGGACCCGAAGAATTGCTATGGCGATCTTCCAGTTGGTTGCAAAGTATGTCTACAAAAGGGTCATCTATCTGACACATGTCCCTCGAAAAGGGTAAGTCAAGATCTTATTGGTAACATGACCAAAATCATATTAACCTATCTTAGTGTACTCATTGTCAAGCATGGGGTGAACACGAGAGTCTTTTCTGCCCTCTCTGGCGACGATGTGATCGGTGCCGAGAGAGGGGCCATAATCATGAAGAATGCAAATCTTCATTACAAAGCATAGAAGGGGAAGTCCCCTGTGACATTTGTGGTTGTCCTTGGCACGTGGAGACACGATGTGATCATTATCTTATGGGCTTTTCACAAACCCTAGCGAAGGAGGATCATTTCAAGATCGCTCTTCAATGTGCTAGGTGTTACAGTTTCAAACACATATTGGGCGACTGCCCGTACCTTACTGACAAAGAGCGTTATGAGGCACCTCTTCCCAGCCTTCGAGGTGTAGATCCTGCCAGAATCGAAAACCTTATTTCTAATGGAGATAGTCGCCGTGACCCCCGTCTGCCCCATTACCTTTCCAGCGGCACTTACTGCCCTACTGGTGGAAGGGTGGTAGATCCTACTAATGGAAAGGGTGGCATCGTTCACGGAGCACGTGGTGACAGCGGTTTCGGTGGCGATGGAAATAGCTCTGGTCCTTCGCGAAAAAAGAAACCATCATTCCATGGTCGAGGTGGCGCTAAAAACGTCAGCCAGCAGATTTTGACTCCTGTGCCACAAGGACCAGCCTCCACTCGTTCAACTTCTACTGTTCCAATTGTTTCGAAGCCTCGGGCAAATGGAGCAGGAGCAGGAGCATGGAGAGGAGGAAAAGGAGAAACAGGAGCGGGAGGAGGTCGTGGTCGCATCTCTGGCCGGGGTTCAAGCCGCGGAGGCCGTGGTGCTCGAGGTGGTCGCGGCCGTGGTCGTGGTGGCCGTGGTGGCCGTGGTGGCTAAAATTGATGGCTTGTTCCATCTTTGCGAATCGCGCTTTTTGTAAAATGTGCTCTTTATGATCTATGCTTATAGCGATGCGACTATGAAGCATTATTATACCCCGGTGTGGTGAGTACCCTCCGTGTATTACTAGGTATCATCAAAATTCAACCAAATTCCATGTCTCAGGTCTGAATCAGGTCTGTGACATCTGGGAAGTCTTCTTTTGGTAAATATCTACCTTGACAGACAGCATTGAACGCCTAATCAAATATGGCTTCTAAGTGCATTTGCCACCTAAATGTGTAGCGTACATGTGGTGTCAACTTTATTTGGCACCCTCATCATTTCCTCGACTGCCAATGAACCCTTTGTCAAGGATATCAATAAGTTCATCCAGTCGACTGATACACAGATCTGTGTGGGCATGTTCCCGCAGAGAAGTATTCCGTTCATTCAGAAGTAGGACCGTGGCTGCACCAGCAGTGTGTCCCGCCGTCATATCGTCAATGCTATCCCCAACCTATCGCCTGTTAACATGTCGATCTCAACATCCAAAAGCTATTAGATGAGCTCACCATAATGAGATTTTCAGCCCCATTTGTCAAGCCCCATTCCTGAGCGATGTGCAAGATGCCCGCTGGTTCAGGCTTGGGAAGAATATCAGGTGTATCTCGAGTAATGACGGGAAAGAAGTTGTGGGTTGGGAGAAATTTTTGAAGCAGATTGTTCACCGGAGCTCTGATTTGATTAATTGAGGTTGGGACAAGTGGAGGTGAGGTGGCATTTACTGGAAGTTCCGTGTGCAAAGTGCCAGCTTTCGATCACGCGACTTGAGATAATCCATCAATTCAACAAGACCTGGCTGGGCTTGCTGGTCTTTCATAGCACGTCGTTCAACTTCTTGTACCTTCTTGGCAGCGGCTGCTCGGTCTTCTGGTGTGGGGAGATCTCGGATGTGATGTAGGATGTCGATAGAGCCATCTATGCCCAGTGCATCTCTATTTGTGGTCAGATTATATAGCCGTTGAGCTTGGCGTGTTTCTCACCTCATTTCCTTGAACATGTGGTGTTGAGGGAGACTAGTTTTTAGTCAGTCATCTATGACTCAACTATGCGACGTCCAACATCAAGAGTTCTTGAATCCAAGCAATGAAAAAGGAGTATTGAGATGATTAAGATATAACAATGGATATAGTAGTAGGCTAAACAATAGTCAAACCCCTGAGAAAGATAGTGTTCATACCATAGCGTCCCGTCCATATCAAACACAATACCCTTTAACAGTGGCGCATCCGACTTCCTGGCGGGGTCGAGGGGTGTGAATCGCCTCGGGCGTAGATGGGTACAATCCACAATTACAGACATGATTGGTGAGCGCGAACGAAGTGTAGCAAGACGAGTCATAGATGTGAGGTGTGAAGTGACGTTGAGGTTGAAGTGGAGGTGGAGCTCCGTTGTTTATTATAGTGACCAATCATATGTGCCTCGGCACCACCCATACATCTAGATTCTAAGAGTTGATAGCCCTCTATTGATGATCATTGACTTGGATTAACCTGAAGTCGCTCTAATCTGGAATTGGAGTTGAAGTGGAAGACTCATACTTGAACTGCCAATGTGTTAGGCGAGACGATACACCATGCATTGACTACAGCGTATCCTCCTAGGCAATGAATTGATTAAATTTGTGAAGGGATAAAGCTAATCTTAGATTCAGAGCTGGCTAGGCACAGACTTTGTACAAAATCCTTGAAGAAATATGGGAGGACCAGCAGTGATCCTTAGATGAAAGGTTTTCCACGGTTTGAAGTATGTGAGTGCTTCACAACAACAGAATCATTCTGGTGGAGCTCAACGTCGTGGCTTTGGATATGTTAAATATAATCCACCACCGGGCTTCAGCCCGCTACATAACACGTATATTGATGGGAGAGTTATTTATTGACATGGCCTTGGGAAGGAAAAATAAGAGTGGTCGATAGAGGAGAAGAGAAGCCTGATCGATCTGATATCGATGAGATAGAATATGAAAGTATCAATATCATCGTGATGCCCGATGGAATAAAGAGGGTCCTACACCTAAAGTATTGAGAAATGACAGCCACTATGATGGTCGAGTCATATATGAGTATTGAAAGATGTGTGTCGTTCTGGATGTATCTAACGACTACTTAGAAATAAGCATGGAATGGATACCTAATAGAGTCAAATCAAAGGTGAACCCGACACTTAGGTAGTTATTGCTTAACATATGGTACCTACGTATAGTTGTCTAGACCGTCCTTCCTGCAGATCCTGACTTTTTCTCCTTACCTAGGTAGTTAATTCTTCTGGAATCAAAACGGGCCTTCTGGTCTCCTGTGGCTTATTTTGAAGTCCCACTGTACCCACTTTTTTTAACTATGTGTAGGTTGTAACTGCTCTTGTATCATAATGATGTGTATTCCACAGGTTCCCGAGATAGGAGGCGCGCAAAGACATATCGAGGGTATCCACGTCGCTGCCGGTCCCAATTCAAGTCGCTCCTTCCATCGTCTCACCTCTAATAGAATATTGGAGCAATTTCTCATTAATTCTGGAGATGAACATTCTCCCTATAACAATCCGCTCCTGAAAAGTAACCAAATGCCTCTTCTTGTCTACAAAAGACCGTCTCGTTCTCACATGCTTGTTATTCTCCCGATATCGTTGGTCACGACTTTGACTCTCATTGTCGCACTTTGCTACCTTCAAGTCCTATACGCAGCATGTTTTATTGCACGGTCGTTCAGAGCTTCTCCGAAAGAATTTCCACCTTTCAAGTCCACCATTGAAAGGGCAGAGAAGTGGACTGTCAACATCATACTGAGGGTTATTCCCTCGGCCAGCCACCCTCGCGCATCTGCAAGCCCGCAGCAGCAAGAACCACTGTATGGACCCGATTTTACTATCTGGAACTCTCGATCCGGACCAAATATCCCAGCACCACAAGCAAATGGATTCGCCACTCCACCAGACCTGCCTCAGTACTACGAAGCACCCACCACCGAAGCTGGACCGGTCCAGCAGAAGACCAATCTTCTCACCCCCAAGAAAGCAGTACACCGGTACGGCAAGAATGGTTCCATAGTCTATGACACTGTGAAGAAAGCCCCAACCAATGTACCAAAGCTGCATGCCATGATCAACCTCAACACGTTGCAGCCGGCCCGATCAAGCCCTGCCTTGCGTAGACAGGCGCAAGAGCACGACAAATCCACGTACCACCCAGCTCATATGGAGATATCAGAGGGCCAATACCCCGCAGATAATCTGATTAGCGGCTTACTGCGTGTAGCTCAGGTTTCGGTTGCTTCGTTCGATGGTCCTTATGATCTTGCCGAGACCGTTCAGCCAGTCGTGACCGTCGAGGATCATACCCCTAAATCTGATAGGGATGCCTTGAAGCTGGGCTGGAAGGAAAAGTGTCAATCTACCGAGAGCTATCCTGGCCGCTTTCCTGTGAGTGACGGTCAGGATATGAGCTGCATGGCTACTGCTGAGTTTGCTTTCCGGGAGCGTGGAACCACAACAGCTCGACCGTTCTCTGATTATTAGGGGTTTCACTTGGATGAGATGCTTCAAGGTATTGCTGGTTTGCATGGTTGGCATTGCTTTTTGAATTGTTTCTGGATGTTGTTCTTGTTTGCTTCTTTGGTTATCTCTTGATGGCATTGATGAAAATATATTATTATTCTGCATACAGCTCTCTCCGTATTGGTTATTAGAGATTTGAGCTTTCAACAATGAACATCCAAAATCTTGGAACATGGTGTCGGCAGTAGATGTTGGGATACACTAGCGTAGGTCAGCCCTCTTTGCAACAATTGCAATGTCATTTGAACGAAATATGAAGTTTATGCTGCCCTCCTTAGACTGAGCAATACTGGCACTAGCAGGATCTCCGAAAAAGTACGTGTGATGTCCGTTTGGACCATGAAACGAGAATTGGTCAAGCATTGGTGGGATGAATCGCTTTCCAGCATGAGTAAATTCACTCTTAATGAAGGACTTCTCCCTCATAACTATCTGCGATGCTCTTGCGGTAAGTATCTTTAGTGATATGTAGCGTCTACTTTACTGATGCAGGGCGAGCCAAGTTGTTGAGTATCCACCAAACCCAAATTTGTGAACGATGGTGTAGCGGCCACTACAAAAGGTGTCTCCAGTGAGAGTTGGGTAGTATCCCCCGGGCACATAGTCCTCGGGATATTGAAAATCCACTTCAGGAGGGTATAGTTAAATTTCTCGTTGGTGAGTCAGCCCTGGCATCAAAGCATCGAAATAGGTGTGGTGATAGAGGGGCTTCGGGGTGACGCTGGTCTTTGGCGTGAATGAACTTCGGCACGGCGAAATATCCTGATTCATCGACGAGGTATTGTCAGTTAGGAAAATTGGCAAGGGAGACTCCAGCCAGGGCTCATGTTCATCTTCATGTTTTTACAGAAACAGGTTCTGCGATAATTTCTCAGCGCTACTAGCAGGAAGAAATTTATTACCAAATTGTACAAATCCTACTTCCCCCTCATTATCCACTTATTTTCAAGTTCATTAGAAGGGTTTTAAAAACACATCATTTCCACAGTTTTTTGTGTCCTTTGGTTCTCAACTTCCAATTTATGAAGTTATTCAGAGGTAAACAAGACTACTTCTATGCCATGACGTCATTGGACCCTTAAATCCATAGATAGAATAGTTGCAGGTTGAAATTTAATTTCAAAGCCACATTTTAACAAGCCCTTATTCCCCAGAATACGCAATATGGAAATTAGAAGTTATTTTTCTATACTACTTACAGTAATCGCGAACCACAGGTCATACAAGAAGAGTTATAAAACACAACTGCTAGATGGAACCATGGCATGCAAGAATCCAGTCGCCGAAGCAAAGAATATTAAGCCAGTTAATCAACGCAAATGCATACAAACATAGCGCGGGGATGAGTAAATATGAGAAAGTGTAGATAGAAAAGGAGTGTGAACATTACACATTCCTCAGGATCTACCGCGGTGGTCGAGGTCCAATAATCTGGCGTCTGGCCCCTCCAACACCCAGTCCAACGCCACCACGGTTTTGATTGTCGCCGCCCAGGTAGCCATATTGGTGAACATCCCATGTCTGGCCGGGTCCCGAACCCTCGGAAACGTCGCGCGCGGCTGCCTCAGTTTGTTTCTGATTTTCCTCCCATTCGCGTTGACGTTCTCGCTCTCGCTCCATCTCACGCTCAAGCAGGGACTTGGAAGCCCACTCGCCAGCCTTGGTCTTCTGCTGCGAGGCTAGGCGGCGACTGTTCTCTGCATCGACCTCAGAAGTAGTGGTGTAGTCTTGTGGTCTATGAGTTGCAGGGGCAGCTGTCCTCGGTGCAGGGTTGGAAGCGAGGAACCGATCTGTGCGGTTGGCTGAGTATGTTACCGGGTCTGGTAAGGGACGTGGAGCTGGGGGTAGTTCTCTGGCTGGAAGAGGTGGTTTCTGGGATGGCACGGGTTCTGGAAGCGGTCGTGGAGGTGGAGGTGGAGCCTGGTTTTCAGGCTGCGTTGCTGTTGCCACATCCTGACTCTTTTGCCATTCCCCGCGGAGCATTCGGCGTTCTTGTTCTAGGGATGAGAGGTCGTAGCTTGGCTTTGGAGGAACGGGTACCGGGCGTCCGCCATGAGACTGATCATCTACTTCACTTTGTGGAGTATTTGTATCTTGACGCTCATTCTCATACTGGCGTTCGCGCTCTTTAGCCAACTGTAGCTCTCGCTCAAGCTCTTTGATACGTCGACTTTCGGGACTTTCTTCAGTAGATACAGCTCCAAGTGGGAGAGCACTGGTCTGACTGGCTTGGTACTGGCTGAGGAATTGACCGTTAAGACGGTTGTCGTTGGCACTTCGTCGACGTTCCCGCTCTTCTTCGAAACGCTTCTCCGTTGCCTTCTCTTCTGCAAGACGGCGTCGTTCCTCTTCCTCCCATTGTCGCTTCTCTGCATCCCATCTCCTCTTCTCGTCCTCCATTTCACGCCGTTCCTTTTCTCTCAATTCAGCAGTTTCTGCCTCCCAGCGACGCTGCTCCTCTGCCTTTTTCCGTGCCTCCTGATCTTCCACCTGTCTTTGATGAGCACGTTCAGCTTCCTCTCTTTCCCCATTCTGTCGTCGAATTCTCTCTTCCTCTTCACGTCGCCGCTTCTCTTTCTCAGCAAGGCTAGGCACCGCTGGTCCCGGAGTGGTGATCTGCCGCCGGGCACCAAATGCAACACCTTGGTTGCCTTGACTTGCTCCTCCCATGTAACCATACTGGTGAATGTTCCAGGCTGGAGAAGTCGCTGACTCGTCAGTCTTCTTACTCCAGGAACTAAATCCAGAGGGCTTTGCATCGCTCGCATTGCTAGAGGCACGGCTTGGTCTGGTAAATGACGAATTTGAAGAGCCAGTAGCATTGGGACTGATAAGTCCGCGCTTACTTTGTGGACCGACTGTACGGTGGAAAGTATTTGGCTGGAGAGCATTAGCCCTGCGACTGAAGGCCGCTATGCACTGCAAGACTTGCGCCGGGTCTTTTGCTTCGTATAGATCAACTGTAAGGAAAACGTCATGGGGAGGGAGACTGAGAGGAGCAATTTGACAAGCGCGTAGGAAATGTGAGATGTTTTCCATTTGTACGAACGGCATCGAGGACTGCTTATACTTCACACCTGGAGACACGGCCAGGTTGATTAGTCTAGTAGCCAATACATCAGTTCATGTTCAAATATTCTCCGCGTGGATTTATCCCACTCACTTGCATAGTGCCACTCCATCCTTCAATCCCTCTAACAGATCGGCCGATGGTAGTTTCTCATGCAAAACCTCCTCAATCCAGTCGCGCACTTCTGCGGCTGTCTGCGGGGTATAACGGGAGAGGCGCAAGTTGCGCAGGTCTTTATCCAGCGAAGTTACCGAAGCCATCATGCGCTTAAAAGAATCGGAATGATTTCGAATATGACGGATCAGAATGCAACTGCTGGTTAGATTCAGCCCCCTTTTTATATCCCTTTATTCAAGTATGCCTGAAATGGGCCCAGTAGTGGGGGTTGGGTATCGGCGGAACAGACGGTATGACAAAGATGGTAAGTTGACCAAGGTATCAGTAGGCAATTAAAGAGCGTAAGAAGTCGAAAGTTTTCTCTAAATTATAAAGGGGGAAGAAGAGAGAAGAGGTTAGGGGCGGGCAAGGGTGGAATGGAATGAGCCGGGACTATGTTTGGATCCGCCGATGACGTTTTTAATGTTCTTCGGCTTCCCGCGAACTACTTTTTTCCCCCAACCTCCTTTGTCGGGAATTCCCATAACAATGGTGGGCAGTCTTTGGTTCAAGTGGAAGGCTATCAATTTCCCTTGGCGGAAAACAATTCTCGTCGGTTAGTATATTCATCTATTCGTAAAGCTTTACACTGGATCGCTAATCATTCACCTACCAGGCCAGGACCTCGCGGGAAATACGTTCTGGATATTTAAAGATGCACTGAGGGCGGGCAGATACCGGAGAATTGTGAAATTCGATCCCAAGACACACTACGGCGACGTCAAAGTGACACGTGAGTCGGCCCATGTGGGGAATAGAGGAATGCGCACTCAGATCGCAATGACAGATGCGCAATGATAGATGAAATCGCTAATATGTTCATGATTGTTCAGCGCAATGGCATCAATGGCTACGACACCTCCGTGAAGACCCACCGACCATCGAAGAGCAGAGACAAGATCTGATTCGTCAAGCACAAATGAAACAGCTGGCCCGATTAGCCGATGAGCGATGGGCCAGTAAATCTTCCTTCCTCGATAAACCTAAGACTGACCAGCCCACTTCTGCTGTGGAGAGCGGTGCGGTGAACTCGACGTCTAATTCTGCTTCTCCACCCGCGGAATCTAAAGTCCCCGATGCCTCAAAAAATGAACAGAAACAGAATCCATGGGCCAAATCAGACGGTAGAGTTCCTGGCGAGGGCTGGCAGCCCGAATCATGGACGCCTAACTCTCACCGGTGATATGAAGCCTGCTATAGAGAGGCAGGACTATTCAATCCAACATAATTGCACTATTCCATGCGAATTTGGTTGAATGAGTCCTAATAAGGCCTAGCCATCGTATTTCCGCATAAGAAAAAGAATTCCTCGAAGTATACATTATGGATGGATCAACCATTCCTCCATGTCCCTAGTTTGCAAACTGCGTTTCTTTGGAGTGATTGACATAATACCGTGCTTCCATGCCCTCAATCTCTCTCTAACAGATACGAGGTTACTCTCTCATCTGAAGCCGCTAAGAGCCAAACTACGGGCTTCACTCTCATGCTTTATCTTAAGGGTCTCGTGATATCACACCCTTTTATGAACAACTCCTCTCTTGAGTTATGCCGTTACCATATCTCTTGTACATTGCTCTCATCTCATTGTTTCATATACAGAAGTCTGTCAACTTTTTATTCCTACCAAGGTCTACATCTACATCTACATCAACACCAAAGTCTACGTTCACAATGGAAAACAAACCTTTTTTTTACCCGAAGGCTTATTTTTTAGTGTTTTTTATTTTATAAAACAGAATCAAAAATCAGGAAATCAAACTCGCTCGCTCGTGCTGCATAACTCTTCACTTTTTCCCACCTTTTTCTTCGTTATTTTGCTCTTTTTTGTGCTTCTGTGTTTTCTGTCAAACGCATTCAATTATCAATACGAGATTGTCAAGGAATAATACCAGAGAATGACAAAGGCAGAATGTGTGAGATCAGAATGCGAGGATGAAAGTACAATGACGCATCTATTTAGATGTAGACCATGCGCTCGGACATCGAAGTCGCGAGACGCACAACAGAATCCGAGGGAGCTGGAACATTCTGAGGGTTGCCGCGGACATCTGCTTCCTGGCTGTAGTAGGCACGAGCATACTTGCGAGCTCGATCACAGAACTTATCAGCCAAGAACGCAGGGGTAGCGTAGGAGATAGAGCGAGTGCAGCGTCCCATCAAGTAACAAATGTTGTGAGTGATTTCCTGCACATTGTCAACAGCCTTGGGGTCATTTGTGAAGATCTCATCGTGAATGATAATATAATGAGCTGGGCGGGCAGATCCCTGGAGAGCGGACTGAGCCTGCAAGTAGAAGTCCCACTGTCTCGGGCGAGTGATTCCGCGATCAAGTATAGATCCATTGTGTGCGTTCATCTTATTATCTGTGTCTGCCTTGGTTGTAGGATAGAATCGAACATTGTGTCGCTTGGTAACTACAATAACAGTCACCTTGGGTTGAGTCGCAGTCTTGTAGGTTGCCTCGATAGCAGACTTGATTTCTCTCAGTTCCTTTTCCAGGACCATCATATACTGGCCTTCGCTCACTCCGTCGCGATAGACGAGGATGTTAGCGGGCAGTTGGTCCTTGTTTCCCTTCTTCCATCGTTGAAGGCGGCTCTGAAGCATGGGCTTCAAGTCAATGACACTTTCTTGACGACGTTCTTGGATGCGAATCTCTCCAGGCCATTGTCCGGCCCGACCGTCAACACTAGCAACAATGCATGCGAGACTTGGGAAAGACTCGGGGTCCGTAGGAGACGGGTGGGTCACGTCAAGACCAACAACCATGGTGCGGGCCATGATAGGAGATGCTTGGTCGAGCATCTGGCAGACGCCTCCCAGCTTCAAATTTACCTTCATGGCGTTATTGGCAAGGTATTGCACATCTCCCCTCATGAACTTCTCAGCCTGCATGCAGTGGTTTAGTATACCAACGCGGCAGTCTCCGACAAATTTCACCCAGCTGAAGGTCTTCTCATCCATGGTGGTAAGAATAACGACCAACAACTCAAAGTGGGACTTGGCCTCCCGCATAACAGTCTCGACCTGCTCACGCCAGTTTCGGTCATGGAGCTCGACACTCTTAGTCGGTCCTGGATTGGGAACACTGACACCAAGGGACTTCAACTGAGCCTGGAAGGACCCCATAGCCCGGGCAATATCACCTTGAAGACCGTATTTGCGGAAAAGAACGAGGCAGCCCCAGGAGTTGCACTTGCCACCCTCGGTGAACTTCTTCTTCATCAGGTTCCAAGAACCACCGCGAGGAGTTTCTCGAACGTTTCCATATCGCAGATTAGGAGCACTGAGAATCCGTCCCGGGAAAGCGCACATTTCAGGAGCGATTTTGAAACCACGGACCATAGTCTCTTTGCCGTAAGCACCCATCAATTTGAGTCCATCATCAATTATCGATGCAAAATTGGCCGAAGGTGGACGGCAGCTGTGCTTGATTATGTTCTGGCGTTGAGTAGTGTGAAGTTCACCGTTGTAAACCTGGCCAGGAAGGACAGAGGCGACCTCCATAGGAACGTAGACGGGCTTGGAGGAATTGCCAATGTTCACACAAGGCTTCTGAGTATTCCGAAGTTGAATACTAGGGTAAGCTATACGAATTGTGCTTGCTTAGTTTCAAACGGGTGACCTGCAAAGAAAGGGAATAGAGATATATGTACCTTTTTTAAAGTAAGCGGTTACGGTAACCCATTGACCCTTACCTGGGTGCTCTCGGTCGGATTCATAAAACTGAATATCGTCAGGACCAGCACCCATGAACTTGATGCGGGGAGGATTCGGGTTTCCATGACCATCACGAGGTGCTGCAAGACCCCAGATAGAGCGCTGACGAAACTTGCCGTTCTTGAGATCAGGCTTCAGATGATTAAGCTCAACTCGAACACCGCGAATGTACCGGTTGAGAAGCTGAGGGTCATTTCCCCAGTTGCGTTCAAATTCCATCATCAGATTCTGCAATGGGCCAGGGCGGAAAAAGGCACTGTGATTCACGTTTAAGTTCAGGAGAACACGGCCAGCTGCAAGTCGAACACTGGAATAGAAACCACGAACACACTCGAGTCCACCGGAGAGGTCAGCATTCTGTTTGCGTTCATCAATCCAGAAGTACTTGTTGCGTCCTTTCCCGATAATTGCAACACCCTTTGGATCTTCAGCAGGATATCCAGCCATAAGGATGTTCAATGCTCGAACAGCAATGAGCTCCGAAGGAACATGTTCCTGCTTCAAATCAAGAAGGCTGCCGTTCAGAACTTTGTGGTCGATTTCAATTCCCTCAGACAGAGTAACGTCGTAAACCTTGTCTTCCTTCTTGACGCCGGCTTCGAGGCCGATCTTGAAGGCAAGAGATCCAGTGATCTTTCCCACAGTAATCACCTCAGCAGCACTATCTGATGCTCCATGTACAGTCTTGATACGAGGATCTTGCAGCAACTTCCAGAAGATCTCCTTCAAGAGGCGGCGGGGACTCGGCTCGGGCTTAATACCAACCTTGTAGCAAAACCAAGTGACTCCAGGCTTGAACTCCATGGCAAAGAAGTTGACTCGAAGATTCGTCTTCTTTCCTAATGTTCCGTATGATGGACGCAGAGCAATCTCACCGATCTTGGCCTTCTGATCTTTGTTTGTCTTGGTGACAGCTTCCTCGAACTGAATGTTCTTGGTGTTGATTGCGGGCACGTTTTCCCACATTTTGCTAGAAAATACATGTCAGCTATGCACATATAAAACAAGAGTTAAAAACTTACCCAGGACCCATCTCAGGACGAGCGAAACCTCCGCGGCCACCGCCGCGGCCTCGGTCACCACCGCCACGGTAGTCAGGACGGCCGCGACCAACAACAAGGTTGATGTCACCGCGACCTCCTCGATCACCACCACCGCGTCCTCGGTCACCACCTCGTGTGGGGAACCCACCGCCACTGCGGCCTCGATCTTGAGACATGTTTTCTCAGGAGAAAAAGAATTCGATTCGTAGAAAGGATAAAATCAAAGGCGAGAGATATCAAAAAATATCAAAAAAGATATTCGAACGAGGTTTTTTTGTCTTTATGTTTTTCTTTGAGGCGATTGATGTTCTCTGGTAAGAACGGGTGAGTAAATATCTGTAAGAATAAATTCAGTTGAAGTCAGATCCGGTGAAAGTAGAAGTGACTGAATAGAGGAGGCGAAGAATGAAGATGATAAAATGGACAACGAAATGGAAAAAAAATTGAGAAATAGCAAAAGCCGGAGGAAAACGATGAGAAAGAACTTGCAATGGGTAAAAGATATAGTAGCAGAAGATGAGCAGAAAGAAATTGAGATGGGATAAGAGGAAATAGGAAGTTGGAGATCACGCCTGATGAGGTTGAAAATGGAAGGAAAGTAGAGCAATTGGGGAAGCCGAGGAAATCGGCAGTAGATGGTATAAAACAGTGAATGGGATAGAAAGTCACGTTTTTTTCGAAAATACGCAATTCAGAGGGTATCAGGCGAAGAAACTCACCTGTTTCTGGCAGAAGTTCGATCAAAGAAGGAAGAGATATGTGTAGGAAGAAGGGATATACTGGGATGAATATGGTTTATATACCCCCGGTAGTGAATGACCAAACTTCTAAGGTTGGGCAGCTAATATCAGTATAAATTATAAAGTGACGGGAATATAAGGTGAAAATAGACATCTCCAATACCTTCAGCCTCGGTATGATATTTCGTTATAAAGTGACGGGAATACCATGAATATTCAAAAAGGGTCCTAAGGATGGGTTCCAAAGTTAACCTGGACACTACATTTTCATCCTTGGACATGCGATATACAATAGCGGGAATTTCATATCAAATTTTAAAGATGGGTTATCTTAAGCCTGGAATATTAAATTTTACCATAAAGTGACGGAATATAACAAAGTTGAAAGGAGGCTGCTACTTTGAGCATTAAATTTGTCTATAAAGTGACGGAAGTGCACAGTAGGGCATGTTAGTAAATCAGTCCCTCGCTTGAGGACTAGTTTTTAGCAATGGTGTTATATCAAATATAAATATGATGGGAATTAAAGGCACAACAATGTGCATTTGAATGTAATCAAGCATAGAAGTTTGTCTATTTAGGGCTAGCTTTCTCATATCGGCATTCAAGTTTAATCAAGTAAAGATAAAAGTTTCTGTCGCTTAAGGTAGCTCCCTTAAGCATTGAACTTAATTACAATAGTAACTGTATTTAAATATAGCTGAGTAAATATATTTCTCTCCCAAATGCATTGCATTGAAAATACAAGGTATTTCATATATTCATTGTAAAAACATCTTATTCATTTCACACCTAGTCCTCCGAATGCCCGGTCCAGTCCATCCAATTCATCCCTGGCACCATAGAGGGTGTACTGGCAGAGCTTTGTTCAGGTGAGGAAATATCGGGCAGACTCTCCAGTGGCTCCCAGGTAGAAGACCTGAAGGCTGATTTAGCTTGTGAGAGAGCAGTGATGACCGAAGCAGTGCAGGTTTTATCAGGAGGTGAAAGCGAGCCAGATAAACATAACGTGATATTCTAATTTCTAAGTGGATTAGGGAGTGAAATTTATTGCTAGGTGATCACAGTATAAATTCCAAGGTCAACGCGCTGGATTATCTCCTATGCCCTATTATATATCTAACCAAAGCCTATTTCGGAATCAGGTTAGATATTACTTACTCAGTTTACCTAACCTAATGCCAAGTCTAACTATATGTCCTTTGCTATAACTATGAATTGCCCTCCGAGATTATGTCTCGTTGTGAATGTAGTTCTTATACAATGAAATTTCATTAGTAGTCATACAGAGAGTAGAGGAGGAATGAGTCTCGTCGTCGATGCCACTACCATCTGGGAGATTTTAGTTCAATTGCAAGCTTCATTTTACTTTCATTCCACTTCTTAGATTTTACTCTACCTATTTGCCTCCAGGTGCCTATTAGGTATACTGTGTATCAGCTACTTATCCCACTTCTTCCCTTATATATTCATTTATGCATACACCTCCAGTCCAACAAAGGAGATACTATTGATTTCTATTAGCCGTCCTTTGAAGCTAGACGAAAATAGAGAAATATAGCTGCGAGCGAAACCGCATTTTGATATCTACCGTCCTGCACCTTTTACTGTTCAGGAGTGAGTGGGTTGCCTTAATTGGGCACTGGATCCCAATGTCCTCTATGGATGGATATAAGAGAACATTTTTATGGTAGTTGATCTGTAGGTATGAGAAAGTTCTTATTAACTACGTATAATCGATGATCATGTTTAGGTTGCAGACGGATATAGTATGGCCAGTGTAGAAGAATGCTAAGCAGCCAAGCAACCATCCTTCTCTTCATTCTTGTTTTGCTCTAATCTTTATGTAACTTCTCATCTTATACTTGATGCAAATAGGGAAACTATGAAATAACCCTAAAGCCGATTCTAGTTGAAAGCAGGGGAAAGAATTAGGAAATAATCAGCCCGAGATCTTTCCCGACTAATTCGAACTCAGCAGGAAATATTCTATGAGTATCTTAATAATTAAGGAAAAAGCCATACCACCTGAACGACCGAAAAAAAAAAGAAATGAAAAAGAAACAAAAACAGATTTCTAAAGATGTAATGCCATCCCGCCTTTAGTTGTTGCCACAGAAAGGATAGGGGGCATTAGGCCTAGTTCCAATAAAGAAATTTTAACGCTAGACAAACGGACACCGCTGTCGTTATCTACTGGCCGCTGGATCTCCTTTTCGAGAAACCAAGATCCTATAGGCTGGCTATCATATTTGAGGAGTTATAACTCCAAATAGTAGGCTACCAAGTACTCCGTGGCGCTATTAGTATAGCTCATAAGTATTGTAACTAGTAAGACTATATATGCTGAACTTCTAGGCTTAAGTAAGAACCACTCATCTCAGTAGATAGTGAATAGAGAGCCACTAGTATCATTAAAGATACCAATATCAAGAAAGTTGATACTACCTCCTTGCTGAAGGGGTAGCAGTCAATTGGACTAGCTTCGGCTACCTTTGGTAGCTAACTGAAGTACGGGGGAAGTTCGAAGGACGACTTCTCTCGGAAGTCTGCCAGGAGTAAAATGACAAAAGGTGCAGTGTGTTCGGACAAGAAGATATTTATAAAGTGTATTCAGATTAGACATTTAAGGTTGTCTAAAAATTAAAAACTATAAAAGTAGATCTAACATTTTGGAGTATAGCCCGGTGAATGAATCAGAAAGGGAGAAAAGAAAACACCGAAACGACCAAACAGACCCTGATATAAGAACCAACCAGAACACCGGCTTCAACGCATAGGAGATATCACAAGTCAAAAAAGAAGATGATAATAAGATAAAATGAAAAGTTACTTAGCAGAATACGGCTTCAAGAGCCTCAACATCACCGCCAGCATTGCGGACAGCTCTGAGAGCCGCCTCGCTGAGTTTGCGGCGCTTATCTTGGGCTTCTTGCTCCCGACGAGCCTTTGTCTTGGAGCTACCGGAAGGAGCAACACCAGTGAGAATCTTCTGGCTATCATTGGCAGTGAAGTTGACAAATGATACGCTTACAGACTTGTTTGCGCCGCGAGGGCTTCCAGACTTTGCGGATTTAGGACCATTCATGCTCTGACCAGGGAGTTTGCGGCTGTTCGTGCGGCGGTGAGTCGCCTTGAAAACGCCATTTCGAATATCTTTCGGTGATGTGGTGGTAGCTTTGGGTGAGAGAGAAGGCGAGGAAATATGGTGGAGCGGATGGGTAGGGAAAGGAGCCACAAATTTTTGAGAGTTGGCAGGAAGGAGGTTAGATGAGAAGGAGGAATCGGCAGAGATGTCAAATGTAGGATCCAATTGGATCATCAGTCCTCCGTGTAACATTTCATTTTGACTCCCAACAGTTCCAACATTTTGCATAGAGGGATTGGGTGTTGGAGACTGGAGGTAGTGTGTTTGCTGTTGCGCAACACGCGAAGACATAGGAGACCACCAGGTCTGATCGTGGGATTGAAGGTCTGGGGTAAAAGGGAGGGAAGAGGTGCCAAGGGCATCTGATTGCCATGAAGAGATAGAGTGGGGATCTGAAGAGTGCGATGAAGAGAAAATATCATCGGCAGAAGGGGAGCTTGAGTTTGTCAAAGCTGAGGAATTTTGATGAGAAAAAGATGCTTGTTGGTGTCTTGCCATAGCGCCTATAGGAGTAGATTGCAAAGAAATAGGTGACGGCTGGTAGAAGTGAGGGGGGATCTCGGCCGAGTCTCTGGCTTGGTTCATTGTGGTTTCGTGTTGGATGAGAGCATCAGATGGCGGAGGAGACAAAGGAAGGCGATCATCGGATCCAGCCAGGCTAAAGTTCTGGAGCCGCTGGGCCCAGGCCTCGGAGTACGCCATTCTTCCTTTAGGATGATTAGAAGAGCGCATCAAACTAGGAGAGAAGCTTTGCTTGCGCAGAAGTGCGCGACGTTCATTAGGGTCACGATGGCGGATAGATTTGGGAGTAACAAGTGCACTCTTGGTAACTTTGCGGTGGGGAGTAGTCGGAGGAGTTGATGGGGAAGTGGAAGCTCTGTTTGTAGTCGAAGCAAGGCCGGTAGAGACTTCAAAAGTATTCAGACCAAGGTCTGGGATGACAGAGGGTTGAAGAGTGTCTTCAAAAGTAAACTGGGGCTCATCGTCCTGCAGGGACCACTCTTTAGCCCAAGGTTGCGGTGACTGATGATGGCGTTGAGTGGAGACAGCAGGCAGATCGCCACCGTCACTGGATAGGGAGTCAAGCGGGAAGAACTGGTCAAAATTTGTGGAGAACGAGTCTTTTTCGGGTCCGGAGGACTCCATATTTACGTATTGATTGAACAAATCATTGAAAGAATGATCGAACTGCTGGGCGAACATCTTGCAGGCTTTGTCCGTTTGCGGTAATAGTAAGCTTGAGAGGGGGTCGAGTGAACTGAGCCACAAAGTGATGTGATTGGATAACCAAGGACCTGAGGCTCTAGTGACAAGGTTTAGGCTCAGTAGATCGCGGAGATCGGAGGCTAAAGACCGGAGTATGCAAGTATGCAGAATATGCAAAGGATGCAAAGTGCTGTGTTTGATAGTTTGTCAATCAAAGAAAACACTGCAGAGTATGCAAAGATAGCAAAGCAAACAAACAGATCAATGCGACTATTTGAACTATTGCAGGCAGTGCCAGCCTCGGGATTTTTGCTGGCATTCCAATGGAGTGAGGAATGTGCTATAAGAGATCCGGTTCGCCCGGCATGGAGTCCACTCATAGTAGGAATGATCCAAGAATTCATCTCGGGCACCAATCAATCAGCTTGGAAAAATAAAGGTAGCTTATAGAGCTGCCAAACTGTCCCCACCTTCATCGTGAGCTTTGAATTGGATAGCCATCCGATAGAATGTAACCTTCCCCCACTGTACCTAAAGCAGCAGGAGTTTGAATAAGTCGCGGTGGCGGGATATATTGATAATTCCCAATCAATACAATGAATAGATGAGCGAACCTAGGTAACCGATTAAGAGTGGAGGCAGTAGGACTATACTCCGTACATGAATATTGGACAAGGATCGGAACGCCCGAGCCGTCAGAACAAGGGACCAGGACCATAATGGCAGGGTCATCCAACGTGACTCATGAGTGTAAGCGTCATGACAGTTGGTATAGGTATTCGATCATCAACAGCTCAATCACAGTTTGTTTCGGAGATAGTATGATCTGCAGTTCTCTCAATCTTGGTCATAATCATGTTCTATCAATGGAACCATTTGACTAAGGTGTGGATAACATGGCTATCCAGTTCCCTCCCGAGTAGACTGGAATGTGAGCGTTAGCATACTAGGGGCCGATTGGAATTTCGTGCCTCCACCAACAATGTTTGTTCGATTGTGACCGATCAAGCCAATTGATGTGCATACTGAGTATAACGTGGTAAAAGTCCCGTACTGCATAAAGATCGTCAGTGCCTGTCATTGGATCTTCTCGAACAATTCTATGTTCTATATTTATCGCATAGTCTAGGATGATCTCTCAGGGCGATCTCTTATGGCACTGTCGCATGCAGTAGTCCAACTTAGACAACCCTTATCATTGGACTGAATATCACTTGACCACTTAGCATATCCATCAATTGTCTTGATCCATAACCAAATCCGGACAAGACTTCCTGGTAAAAGGGTCATTCATAAGCCGACTCCTGGACATGGGTGTGTAGCTGATTTCTTTGTTAAGTGTTGACATGGGCTAGTAGACAAGGGTTCGTAACAATTCAGAGACCGGTCAGTTTGGCTCTAAGCTCTGCAGTGATAGAGAGTGAGTTTCAAGATGTCAAGCACTATTGTCAAAGGTGACCAATGAAACACTGCATGCTTTGCTTTTCAAGAAAATTGTAGTTATCTGATTACCGGTGGTACTTTTGTCTTCTTGGCCTGTCAATTGGACCTCGGCACTTGATAATCAATATTTGCAATCGTTGATATGACTGGGAAATAGACGTAGATGTTCGAAATGGTCGGATTTCGTCAGAATGACAAAATAGAGTTCATTACTAATTCCAGGTTGAATTAAGCAGCCCAAGGCACCAATTTCCCTTCATTTATAATGAAGGTTCAGGAAGCGAAACGGGCTTAGTCAGACATTGCTGACTAAGGAACGATAGATTCCCGAGGAGGCGAAGGAAATGGAAGTGGAAGTTTCTCCTTCCTATCAGCAGATGCTTGCCATCTTCTTTACTATTTCCAACTTTCCAGCTCTTCAAATATCCCACCTCAATAATCCTCTTCAGCGCTACGGTTCCCCTGACGCACTCATATTCAGTCCCTTCACCATTCGCGCGCCGTAATTCATCGTCTCATCATCCGATCTGGTGACTCAACCGAACCCCGCGAAATCGGTCGCGTCGGATAAGATCCGACTTCTCTTCACAACCCTATTTTTTTTTTCAAAACAAGAAATCATGTTGTCCAACATTATTGTTGAAGTCTAAACGATCGTACGATCGATTACTTACTCAAAACATGGAATCTCCACTGTGTCTTCGAGTAACTTGAACACCAAAATGTCTGCGACAAGCGCCAACCGCCGAGAGTCTTGGGACTCTATGTCCTCCTCTTTCGCTCACCTCGAAGTTTCATTCTCCCACGACAGCAGCTATGGCTCTGATGAAGTCTCCGTTTCCTCCAATACCCCCACCACTCTCGATTCCTGCGATTCGACCTGCATCGTCAAGCCATCTTTTCACCCCTTGTTGAAATCTATCTTGAAGAACTCGACCGCGGATATTCAGAAAGATACCGAGTCCGACTCGGACTCCGAGTCAGCATATGTATCAGACGAAATCGACTCTGATTATGATGCCCTGTCCGAAGTTGAGGATTCAGACGACGATGACAACATGTCTGACTTTTCCGTTTGGGACGAAGAAGCCACCCATGATGCCCCTCAATCGCACGAAGATCACACCGAGCAGTTTGACGACTCCTTCATTGGATTCGGAAGTTGTGTTTGCTTCGATCCCAAGGTGGAGTATATTGAGACTCTAGACCTTGAATTCTCTGAGGACGAAAGCTCTGACAATAGCTCCGACGAAAGCCCCGTCCAGGAAATGACATGTCACGAAATGATGCTTCTTGCTCAGCAGTCTAGCAGTCTCCAAATCTCCATTCATCAGCTTGATGACTTTACTCTGGATGCCGTGGATACAGACCGGAATATTTTCGTCGCATTCATGAACGGACTACATGGGATTGACGACAAGAAATACAAAAATTACCTTCACACACAAGCAGAGAACATCCGGCAGGGCCGTCAATCCGAGTCCATGCACCCGGACGACGTACCCTGCCTGTTCTTGGAGAGTCTGACCGCACATGTGGTGGGCACATTCCGTCATCTCCTGGAGAAAGGCGAGATGGAAGACCTTGTTAGTCTCCATCAGGAGGACCAGAAGGAGTCACTCCAGGAGATTGAACGATTCCTCCGGGACCGGCTGATGGACGGCTCGATCGAGGTCTCTCCGGACGAGTTGAGTTTCCTTGCCGGAGGTGTCGAGAAGACCTTGGGGGTTTAGAAGCCACAAAAAACAAATATTGACACGATTTATGATTATGAAGCAATTAATTTCGGGTTTTCATTTCTTCTTAGGCGAATGAATATCAGGAAATCATTTCGAAATTAAAAATTGTTGAAGCTAAGATTTCTTTTCCCCTAAATAATTCATAATATCTAGGTATTTCGAAGCCTTTGGAAATACCTACAATACCTGGGTATATACGAAGAGTTACCTAGATATGACGTCCGACAGTACTGATACTCTTTGCTGGTGTAATATCTGTAGAATGATATCTAATAATCTAATAGGGCCCGTAGACCTTGTAATGACATGGTTCCACCCTTTTTCTTCTACGTACTATGCTATGTTATCTATCTCCAGAACCTATAAGTGTGTAACAATGGCAAACACATGGCTGAATGACAGAATGGTCAAGGTAATAATTTTTGGTCCAACTAATTGCGTCATAATCATAAACCATATAGTTATTGACTGTTTTTAGTGGTCTCCTCAATTCACCTCCGGCTAGGAAACTCAATTCGTCCGAAAATACCTTTGTCAAGCCGTCCAAAGGCGCCTTGAAGTTTTGTCGGAAATCTGAACCACTGGCCTTTTGGCGTGGTGGTATGAACTGCAGATTACTGATTTGAACTGCAGATTACTGATTTCTCATAAGGCAGTGAAGAAAATGCTTTGCTGCACTGAAACGTTTGGCAAGCCATCCATGGCTGCCTTGGTATATGGGTCGCTTGCGAAGAGCATTCAGCCGGTATAAAATGAATCGCTCGATTTCCTGGAGCGATTACTTCTGGTTTTCCTGATGGAAACTGACGAGGTCCTCCATCTCTTCTTTCTCCAGGATATAGCGGAATGTGCCCACTACGGTCAGACTCTTCAAGAACAGGTAGGGTATGTCCGATTGAATTGGCTTGTATTGACGACCTCATCGAACTTGGCGAGTAGATGACATGAGGGTCATTGAAGGGGAAGGGGTCCATGGTCGGTCATTGCAGTAGGTATGATAGGTTATCAATGATCTGATGAGCACGCAAAGCTTCCTTCTGTCCGTCCGTCTCCTCAAGATGTTTCAGCCTGACACTGATCTATGTCACGCCACTCAGGACTCGAAGTAAGATGGAGTAGGTTGCTATCGAGGGCGAAGTAAAGTTGGGTATATGCAGAAGTAAGAAAGGAATTCAGAGGGAAGTGGTTAAGATACTGAGATGTCGAAGGAAGAGTCACAGGATGCTAGTAAAGGTAAGAATAAAATGATATTAAAGTGAGGTTGAGGGGTTCTGCAGGGTGAACGCCACTCGGTGCTATACATGCCCACTAAGTTCTGAATAAACAGCCTTTGAAAATTGCAAGCCTTTAGAAAAGATTGTATAGCTCTCAAATTGGTAATTGCGTCGATCTTGGCAGAATCGACCATGATACTGTCCACTGCAATGATGAATCTGATAAACTTAGTGGACTTCCAATTCGCACTTGACGACGCTGCATTATATCCCAGCCTTTTTAGACCGTTCAAGAACCTTTTTAGCGTACACATGGCGATGAACCAAGATGTTATTGACATAGACAGTAACGATGATATCAAATTTGTCTCGCAAAACTGAAATTTTGCTGGTCCATCACATGTGTAAGCATCTCCATGGTAGGAGTTCTGTTCCAAAGGTGACAAGTGAGAGCTCTAAAGCATCTTCTATGCACTCATATTGCAGTAGAGTGGTTGGTGAAAAATTATTGCTTGTCCCTCCGTGAATATCTGGATATAAACGTTGGAAGAAAGGCACTCTTTCCGGGGTCCGAATAGCGAAGTGCATCCTGGAAGGTAATGACTATGTTTCATGTTGAGTTTCGCAAAATTAATAGATATCTCGTGACGATCTTGGGATATAATCAAAGGTCTATAATAAACAGTTAGAAAGCAAGCTTTGGATAATTTATCCATACCAAAATTACTCCTGAAAATGACGTTTCGGGGTTTTATCGTTTATTATCCTTGCAACTACTTTTGTTGTTCACGGGTTCTCTTGGTGGAATAAATCTTGAGTAAGCCCGTCCTTGGTTTTCTCCTTGTTGAATTCAATGAAGAATATTGAGTTCCAGTCAAAAATGATGATGTAGTATTTTTGACATACTTCCGGACCTGTTTGCTCAAGATAATCGCGTTTGATATTACAATCCGAGAACGATATCAACAGGTGGAATCGGTGTACAGTACGCTATCAAGTTACCGTCTAGTTTACTTGCATCATAGCAGACAATTTTCATGGGTTACATTCTATCGTACACTCGTTACCTAAGTTTGATTAGAAGCAACTTGGACTTGGAAGTGTACAAAAAGCGAAACTGACAGTCCCCAGAAAACACTGGAACATCTAAATAGGAGGTGTTTTTGACGTAGATGATGCCTTGCTTCGCCATTGTCACAGGTGAGATCTTGTGTCCCATAGCTAGATGACGTGGAAGAGTAAAAGGATTTGAAGAGATATCCGCGCACATACCAGACAATTTGACCCATGAATGAGTTAGCATGCCAAATACTGAGGAAAAGTATTAAGTACCTATTTAATCCGGTAAAAAAGAATTAACCGAATAATCAAGAAAAGCTGGGATAGGCTTTCGAGGTCGGCTGTCTCATTCGAGTCAAGTATCATGTCTTGAAACAAGCGAGAGCCGTGTGGGGCAAGAGATCCCTATCTCTAGTGATAGCGCCATCAAAGACAGGTCACCTGCATCTGTGAGATACCTAGGAATATCAATGATGTGACTGGGAACTGGAAAGGTGCTAGAAGAAGGAAAGAAGCTCACGATTGGCCCTGCCTGATACCGATAGGCAGGAGTAAGCCTAGAAAACGACTAGGTTGTTTGCCTATCTAAAGTCAGAAAACATGCTTAGGTATTACTTGTCTCCCTGCGGCTATCAGCTGTGTACTCCTACTTTTAATTTTTTTGTTTCACTTTGTCTTCGCTTTTACTTCATACGCCCAATGAGTTTTCCTATTTCCCTCTCATTAAGTGTATCTCTACAACTACGTTTTCATATGTTGGTTATGTCAGCATTAGAGCGAGACCCCAAACGGACCACCTCTCGAGCTCTTCCATCTAATTCACAGAATCAAACTCTACCTGGAAACTTCCTAGGCTGAGAGACTACTCAAAGACATCATTTTGACTTATTGTTGGTATTGCCGCGAGTGTGATTATCAACCCGAGAAATGACCTTACTATCAGACATTACGCAAAAACAGACCCACTAGGAAAATTCAGACAAGCGGCAGATGGAATTTTGGCCACTAATCGAAGTTGTGTGAATTTACGCAAAGTCTGGTACTCTCCCTACAGGCGCTGTGGTTGTAGATCTCCTCTGTCCACGACAGTAGATAATGTTTGCTTTAGTCACATGGCCACATCGGATATCAAAGCCTTTTTATTGCTTCAAAACTCTATACTATAGACGTATCTCAAGAGAGTTGAGACCTTGAGCCGTACTCCGAATCGAATAATCTATCAATGTACTCACAAGATTCTTTGTCTAAATGTACCTGGAAGGTTCCTTCGTATTCGTTCTTCTCTTAGGTGAGGCATTCGTAATACCCCGAGATCGATGTATCCTTTCAAAGAATTTACATTTATCAAATCAACAAAGGATGCCAGAAATGATAAATTTGAATTTGCAGTGGGGTGTCGATCTTGCACCGAGATGAGTATTCGTCTGTTTCAACGATTTCTATAAAAAAAAGGCATGTATCTCCCAGTATTGGTTATCAACATGTAGAAAGAGATCAACAGGATTAAGATAGCAATGAACTACCAATATCTGAAACAAGGTGACAGAATCGGAGTAACTAGAAATGAAAACACGGGGAATTTGACAGTCAAAGTAGCCTGAACGGGAGTAATTTCCCGAGCATTTCAGCTGGTGGAAACTTAAACAGGGCCAGGGGATTTCATCCTTCGTACAAGGATCGGCCAGAAGGAAATACCATGCCGCCACGTATTTAATGCATGCGAGAAGCTGAGGTATATGTTCAGTGTAAGGTAGAGGCGTTTGTGCAAGGGTATCGTCAGATGAGCCAATCGGGGAGAGATCAAATAAGAATATTGCGATTAGATCTGATCTATTGTAGCACGAGATGATGTATAGAAGCAGTATCTAACTGAATAATTGGTTCAAAACAGGAATTGAAACTACTCTGTACTTACTAGCAGGTATTTACTGGGATCCCGGAGATAATATTAAATCCTCTGCCGATCGTGGAGTAAAAAAGTACGGATCACCTTCAGGTACCGTCAAATTAAGTAGTCCTGCCACGAGGTGAATTAAGTTTTGCTAAGTTTTCTTGAATTTGATTTATCTGCCACAAAAGTACGGGAATACAAAAGATGAGACAGTAGGTAGCTATTGATTCGTGAATCCTGTTCTCCACATTTTCAACCAGAGGAACACGATTTGAACTATCGTAATGATTGGAAGATGTGGCGCGCGTGGGATCGACGGAATATGTAGTGGAGTATTACTTCGTACGGAAACACGGATTGGGTATCTTACCTATATATGTATAGTACTTCCATAGTAGAAGGAGGTGAAAGTACACGTGAGAGTAAGTAATTAACCCTTATTTAAGGAGTGACCTCATTATCATGATTATAAGGAGTATAAGGAGTATAAGTATGGATAGTATCGTACTAAGGGGTTCTAAAGTTCGATGAACCCTAGCCAAACAGAGCGGTTTTACCCACTTTATTTGACTCGCGCTTTATTGGGATTGTGGATCTCCTTTCTGATTTTTGGTTTTCCCCTATCATACAGGACAAGAGAAAGTGAGAAGGGAGAGATTCAGAAGAGAAAGGATATTGAAATGTAGTTAATAGATAGTAAGTAATAGATGTACAAATACAAGCAAACATAACAACAATACATTGTAAGTAGAGAGTCTAGGAATAGCCACAATTTATTACTATGTAGCTCCATTTCTCCATAATTAATTCGTTAGTCATTTAGTCATTAACTAACACTTACTCCACTTTTGAATACAATATGGAAATAATTACCTCGTGCCTCTCCTGACTCGTTTCTTCTACACATATGCATACACCCACATACTACATACACCTACATACTACACACACACACACACATACGCACTCACTCACCACGTACCACACTACCTCAATGATCTCTCGGGTATGTCTAATCTCTTCCAAGTCAGCATTTGAACCCTTGGAATCTCCCATCTTGTACGACCGGGCTCAGCCCCCAATCATGCAATACATAACCCCCAATGTCAGCTCCAATTTTACAAGTGTGTCAGACTGACGGAGTACAGGATGATTTAGAGATTTGATTTCCATCCAGTCCCACTCTGACATCGAGGGGATTCCAATCACTTTGTCCTACAAAGATCACATACCCCGGCCTTTCAGGGTCCCCATTCTTTCATCATGCAATCCTACAAAGGATCTGATTACCTGGACACCAGGTCTGCTTCCCGTTCTCGCAGTACCAGTATCTCCAGTGACTCGCAATACCCCCGAGTCAACCTCATGTCGCCACCTGCTGCCCGCCCCGCTCCAGCTTTTATCTCCTCCACATCCGCATGTGAAATCATTACATCCGACCAAGAATTTAATGCCGCGGATTTTGTCGCCGAGAATGAGGAAACTGGCACAGCCGCCGGCGCAAATGCGGTGGTTACTCCCGCTGCGCTCTCCCTATTGAACGGCTTCCTCGATAATCTTATCTACAGTATTCTAGCTGAATCAAAATCAACACAATTGTCAAGTATTCGCCCCATATTGGCTGATGTGCTGAAGCCTCGACTTGCACAGGAGGTGGTGGACGCAGCCGACGAGGAGCTGAAAGAGTACATGGGCGACGAGTTTCGCGACGGCCAAGAATCGGGCGGTGATGATTTTGATCTCATCCGCGCCTGGAAATTGACTCGTCTGCGATGCATGGTCTACACTCGATTAGGCGACATGGAAGAGGAGGATGAAGACGAATTTATAGCTCAGGAGAGCTTCGAGGAGAGCGATGGTCCATCCCGCAGGTTCGCCAACCATGTCGACAACATCACCCCCGCGGCAGCAATTTTCCTCACTTCAATTATTGAGTATATCGGTGAAAGAGCCTTAGTCATTGCCGGCGAAACCGCACGCTCGAGGCTATCAGCTAAGTTGAATGACAACGACGCAGAGTCATTCAATTCAACAGACGATCGCAAGCGCATTGACCGCCTGATTGTGGAGGATCTCGACATGGAGAAATTGGCACTGAACGCGACATTGGGTCGGTTGTGGCGCACATGGCGGAAGCGTAGACGTGGAAACGCCCTCTCGCGCACTTTGTCGCGTGAGTCCTTCCGCCGCCGCTACTCTCTGGCCGGTAGCCGAAAGAGCAGCATTGCAACCATTGAGGAGCCCCTCACTCCCAATGAGCACGAGCCTCCTATCCCGGTGGATCCTTCCACTGTACCTTTACCCATTACCAATTATGACGTTCAGGAGATCGAGGTTCCCGGCTTTTCAATAGAGCTGGAGGAGGAGGTGCAAACGATGCAGGCCGTCGTTGCTCACAAAGTGCGACCGCGGAGTTTGATGGTGTTCTCATCGCCCGCCATGTCCCAACGATCCCCTCGGTCACCTCGGTCGATGAGCAGCTCTCCTCCAGCTGCCAGGTCTCCCGTAGTGATCAAGGTAGTAAAAGTATCGCCCAAAGAGACTGCCAAGGCTCGCCATTCACGTTCGAGATCGCTGCCAAACGCGGCGCCTGACCTCCCAGAGGAGGCCTCCGAGGCTGAATCAGAGGTTACATCGGCCGATCAAGCTTCTCCATCTGAGGAGAAGAAGCAGTTGGAAACTATGTACGAAGATGAGGAATCAGCTGAATATGTCGATGCTGTCGAGTCTCCTGCGCCGGCCACTGCTATCACTTCACTTGAGAAATCTGAGGCAGAGATCGCCGAACCCTCCGAAAACGCCAGAATGCCCATTGTGCATGAAGAGGCGGAAGAAGCAGGACACGCAGCCAGTGAAACCATTGGGTCTTCCAACGATGACGTGACTGCTACAGACAACTCTCACATATCAGTTTCGTCGCTGAGCGATGAGCCAATCATCGATTCAGAGCCCGTTGAGGGACGAGGATCATGCGAACAGCTCACTTTGACGTCGGCAAATGGCCAGTCTAGTAGGGATGTGTCCAATGTAGAGCCGATCATTGCAGAGACTAGCGAGCCAGATATGCAGACGCCAAAGATCCCCCAATCTATGCAAGGGGCTGAGTGGTGCAAATCCACCCCACCTTCAACCGTTTATGAGGCTGTCGAGTCAGGAAAAAAGAGCGATCAAAACGAACCGATCATGGCCACTTTAACGGAGACTGACACCTTCGAAGAAGAGGTTTCTCCTAACACTCCTAACACTCCTAGGCAAACTTCACCTTCCGTGGATAGCGTGCGCTCAAAAAGCTCAAGAACTCCTCCGCAGCAGACACCGGCGGTTGGCGCCAGCCGCATTATTTCCCCAACCGAGCGCGCTGCCGTTCAACGTGTGCCTATTCGCTCAACTTCCGTCTCTCCTCCCATGAACCCCAATTCTCGTCGTTCTGAGAGCATTAGCAGTGCACGCGACAAGCGGCCCATCACATCTGGCTCCACTACGTCACAAGTTTCGAGTAAATTGAAGGGACTGATGGCTCGTCAATTAGAATCACCGTCGCAGCACTTGCGCACCTCGTCCGAAACGAGTCGCGTATCTGCCCCTGTTGCTGAGGATGTAGAAGACTTCGATCGCTTGATCAAGACTGACGAAACCATCCACTTCACCTTGACACCAAAGAGTGTCCGTGAGATGACTTTCCCCGATAACTCTCCTGGTCGACCTCTACCTCGAGACACGGATATCTCCCCTAACGGAGAGCTTAAAACGCCAACCGGTGACTTGACAGCAAATTTTACCGAATCTCCTGTCCTCTCTCATTCACCCCTCTCTCCTCTCTCTCCTCTCTCTCCCCGGGCGAACTCGCCTGCAAAGGTCATTCCTCCTCCCCGAGCCCGTGACGCCCGGACTGACAGTGGCTCTACTCGCGATTTCGCCAACTTCGTCAAGTCGTCCGGTCCCACCGGTGTACAGGTCCAGCAAACCAACTCCCCAGCTGCATCGATCAAGTCCCCTATCCCTCCACCTCGACTCTCAACCAGCACCGTCGGTTCAAATTCGAACCGACCTCGTCTTCAGGCTCGTGCTCCCGAGGTTAAATCGTCTGGAACCTCGGAGCTCATTGATTTTATCCGCGAAGGACCACCGCAAGCGGGCAACCGCATCCCGCGGTCCGTTGCACCTTTCCGAAACACAGCCGCCTCGGATGCATATCAAAATGACTATAACAATGAAGGTGTTACACGCACTTCGATTGCTAGCCACAGCGAGAACAAGTCCATGACCTCTCTTGGCTCGCTTGGCTCACGAACCGGCCTGCTGGAGTCATCCAACCGCTCCACTGGCTACTCCAAGTCCCCAGCTTCCAGGCCTGTGCCGGTACAAGATGAGCCGATGCCCATCCGTAAGCAACGTCGCGTTCGAGATCCTTACGCCATTGACGACTCCGACGAGGACGAAGAGCTGCTTGAGGAAATCATGAATGCCAAGCCCAAGCGCCAGGAGGAGAGTCTGATGGATTTCCTGCGCGACGCACCCCCTCCTCCATCTGCCCAGTCGTCTCCCCAACCATTTGCCATCTCAGACTCCATGAAGTCCCGTGCACTGCACGCCTCGATGTCGACCAACTCTCTGCGCTCAGAGAGCTCTCCCAACCCTCGATCTCAATCAAACAACTACACCCTCAAGGTCGGCATGGAGCGCAATCCCGGCCCCGCCCGCCAGACTGAGACAAGTGCCCTGGCAGATTTCCTCCGGAATACCGCACCACCAGTGGCATCTCCAGCGCCCCGGACTATTTCAACTCCTACAAACTCCAAGACGAAAGAAGGCTCCATATCACGCTTCTTTGGCCGCCGCAAGAAGGTTGAGGCATAGGGAATACGCGACCTAGCCACAGCCACTCTTAATGTCTTGAGCGTTTGAACCCTCTATAATGATATGCATATCTCCTTCTTATTTCCATCATTTGGACCATTCTTCATGCCGCTTAATTTTCTCTCCTCTTCTTGTCTTTTTCTCACCATTCTCTTCCTGATTTACCCTTCATGTAGAGCCTTTTTATCTTTTTGATTGTTTTGTATACACGGCTACGACCCGGTACTTTCTCTTGAATTATTTCTTTTCGTCTTCTGGGATTGGGATGGGATACTCACGACAATATGGAATGTTTCTTTTTATTCTTTCTTTTTGGTTGGATTCCGACTTGGACGTTCCTAGATTCCTTTCGAATTGCAAGATACCATGACTATCCATTTTTTCTATTCCAAAGTTTCTATCAGATCTCTGTAAATATACTCTCCTTAAATATAGCTAATCATCAAACAATTCTTTGCTGAATCCACCATCAGCTTGTGGATATAAAACTTGAATTCGTGTACACAGGACTTAGTAGTGGATTGTATATATTCGGAACATAGTTAGTCCGAACTGGTCCCCTTACCAGGTGGCACCAACACCACAAGCTCTCCTGTTTACCAGCGTTCTAACCCCGCAACCATGGGCTCTTCTCCGATCACAATGAGGTCCATTCTCACAGTCTTTCTACTAGTGATTCAACTAGCCTCAGCCCTCAAATTTGAGCTGCACGCTTCATCCAGCAAGAACGAGCGATGCATCCGCAACTTTGTCGCGAAGGACCAGTTGGTAGTTGTGACAGCCATTGTCAGTGGGCAGAAAGGTGATGGGCAGAAAGTCAACATGCATGTATGTAGTGTTCCCTCTGTTCTTCGTTTGTTCCAATTGCCCCGTCTAAGGGATTGGATCAAGATCAAGACCAAGCTGTTAGACTAAGTACAACAACTAACTCTCTCCGGTACAGATTAAGGATTCTATGGGTAATGACCACGGTCGTCCCAAGGATATCGTTGGTGAAGTGCGCCAGGCCTTTACCTCGACTGCTGATACTGCTTTCGACGTGTGCGTAGAGAACCAACTTTCCGGACGCAGTAAGTCAAACACCTTTACAACCTGGCCTTCAGCAAGGCGCTATGAATAAATTTCCGGTCTAACAAATCCCTCGTCTAGGCGGCAACTCCAATCCATCCCGTGAAGTCGAGCTCGACATCGAAATTGGCGCCGATGCCCGCGACTGGTCCAGCGTTCAGGCACAGGAGAAGCTCAAGCCCGTCGAGACCGATCTCCGCCGTATCGAAGAGATGGTCCAGGATATCGTTACAGAGATGGAGTACCTGCGTGCTCGTGAGCAGCGTCTGCGCGATACAAACGAGAGCACCAACGAGCGCGTAAAGTGGTTCGCTTTCGGCACTATGGGCATGCTTGTTGGTCTTGGAGCTTGGCAGGTTGTTTACCTGCGTGCTTACTTCCGATCTAAGCATCTGATCTAAGTTCTAGTTTTTGATGCGGTAGGCTGGTCAGCTCCGTTTTCTTTTCCTACTATTTATCCGGCCTAGATCCTTACGCAGCGTGTCTCGGCTGTCTGTATTCTTGCATGTCTTATGACATTCTGTTCTAACAGTCATGACTTCGATGAAAGAAAATATACGCTCTGCTCGCAGAGAATTAATCACTTCATTTGTTTTGAATTAACATTAACAGTAGTACTGACTACCTGGTATCGGGAACTACGTAGGTAGAGCCCTCAAAGTTATATACTAGCTCCGCGGAATTTCAAACATATCACCAACAAGCCTGGTAATCTCCTCAATACCAAAGCCACCAAGAGCAGCCAATAGTCTATCCACAAAACCCACCTCCAACCCGTCCTTATTCCTCGAATAGATATCAATACCAGGAGGTGTGAACAGCGTCTTCGCAAAATAAGTCACAACCCATTGATTCCCATCAGCAAGAGACCCATGCCCTAAACACTCCCAGTGCGAACTAGCAATAACCAGCAACCCCTTCCCGCGCCAGTCCCATGACCCTGGATTACCAGGACTGGGTGTATCAATGCCATGTACTGACTTGATTGTTTCGGAGGTAAGGGTCTGGTATTCAACTAGGTCATCTAATTTCATCGTGTCTGTCTCCGCTGAGCTCGGAAGGGGTTTGTAGGTTATTTTGACATTGCGCTTCTTTTTCCATAGTGGAAGGCTTGAATGCGTGACATGCCAAGTTCCTATTAGGAAGTCCTTTGGTGGAGAGGTTTTGGCTGGTTCTTTGGAGTGGACTTTTGGGAGGTGAAGGTCGATTGAAAGGGACATTATGAATTCAGTAGTTTTCGCTCATAGACAGATTTGAAAAATAAGAAGATTAAGGGGTTCAGATATCAAACAATTGAAGATCTATGTAAACTCAATAATACCTCGGGATATTATTAAGCGGTCCGATTGTACAGCTTGTTGCAAACAGTCCAAACACCGGGAAATGCAGGCGTCTTCGGCATAAACTACGTCAAGCCGAAGCTGAACAACGCCCTCTCAAGTCTTCAGATCCAAGACCAAGGCTAAAATAAACATCATGTCCGTATCACGACTTATTCGCAGTCTGCGACCTATGTCGCTGCCATCAACCCGCATGACAACCCGCTCATTCGGCTCTACAACCCTACGCCTCAAAGATGATTCGCACGTCCCAGCCTACCCCGGCAAGATTGAACACTTCACCGGTGGTCGCCAGGAGACTACTGGCGCTGCAAAGCCAGAGCTTGGAGTCGGTGAGATGGAAGGTATTACCTTCAAGGTTGAGCCGTTGAAGCGGGTTGGCGAGGACATTACAACCAAGCGAGCTCGGCTACTTTGTGAGTTTCAGCAACATCACTGCAAATCGCAATGAGAAAATCAAGCTAATGATAGCAGACCAAAGCCGAAAGCGCGGAATTCTGGAGTCCGACCTCCTCCTCTCTACATTCGCCGACGTCTACCTAGGAAAAATGACCGCCGAGCAACTACAGGAATATGACAGTTTCCTCGACGAGAACGACTGGGACATCTACTACTGGTCAACGCAAGACCCGCCGGCCGACGAAGCTGTAAACCTGTCCGAAGACACAGTCACTGAGAACTGGAAACAGCGCGCAGCTAAGAGCGGCGAGTGGGCGCAAACAATTGGCGCTTTCCGAGCTGCATACCGACCTGTGCCGGCGCGGTGGAGCGGCTCTGAGGTTTTGGAGCTACTGAAAGCTCATGTAAGGGACAAGAGTGCTCTCGGATTTGAGGCGGCGAAGAATAAGAAGACTGGTGGTGGCGGTGGTTTGGGTCGGATGCCGGATGTGCAGGTTTTTGACTCGTAGATCGAGTTATTTCTGTAATATAGGGTCTAAAACAATGGCCCATTGTACTATTTATCCAAAACAAAACCAAGGAGACAAGATCAAGGCAATTGGTGTATTATTGATAAGTCATCTGACAGCTAGTGCAGATGGCATAATTCAGTAGTTAGCGCTAGCAAATTAGATTCTAGAACTCGAGATTAACTTCATCAAAAACACCAAGTCAACTGCTCTGTAATCCCCCTAATCACGTGACCTTCGCTTACGGTTAGGGCATCAGCGGAACCACACGAACCAGCCAACCGGGTTAGGGCTTGAGCGGGCACGCTGCAACTCCCTCTTTGATTTTATCTCCCCAGCGTCAACGACCTACTCGCCCATCCCCCCCCTTTCATCGACTCATTTCATCATGGCTGAGCAGTTGGTTCTTCGCGGCACCCTCGAGGGCCACAATGGCTGGGTTACCTCTCTGGCTACCTCTCTGGAGAAGTAAGAAAATGATCTCGAATTGATTCGCGCTGCAGCATGTTCTAACTGTGATTCCGCCTCTTTACAGCCCCAACATGCTGTTGTCCGGTTCCCGCGACAAGACCCTCATCATCTGGAACCTTACCCGTGATGAGCAGGCTTACGGTTACCCCAAGCGCAGCCTGGAGGGCCACTCCCACATCGTCTCCGACTGTGTATGTTCTTGTTTTTTTTTTTTTTTCACCCGCCACGCTCCGCCGACTCGAATACAATAAATCTTAGATCCCATCGAAATGCGATTGACGGTAGATGGATTATATTTCGAGCGGCAGTGGATTATCTGGAGAACATGTTTTGGCTGACCGCTGGATGTATTTTTTTGTTATAGGTGATCTCCTCCGACGGTGCCTACGCTCTGTCTGCTTCCTGGGATAAGTCCCTCCGCCTGTGGGAGCTCGCCACCGGTAACACCACCCGCACTTTTGTCGGCCACACCAACGATGTCCTCTCCGTCTCGTTCTCCGCCGACAACCGCCAGATCGTCTCCGGCTCCCGTGACCGCAGCATCAAGCTGTGGAACACCCTCGGTGACTGCAAGTACACTATTACCGACAAGGGTCACACCGAGTGGGTTTCCTGCGTTCGCTTCAGCCCCAACCCCCAGAACCCCGTCATTGTCTCCGCTGGTTGGGACAAGCTCGTCAAGGTATGCTCTAATATCCCGAAAAAGAAAATCGACGCGAAGTCGGTTTTCAATTCCCCTTACCAATTCCCCACCTACCCACATGATGTTTGCATAAAACGTATTTGCTACTTCAGAGCCCTTCGGGGGCCATGAGACAACCTTTCACCTAATTTGCCTGATGGAAAAAAAAATCATACACAAAAGTGTTTTGAATTGAGAACGAGGAAGATATAAGAAGAATTTCTTCTCTGCAACTATATTCACTCAATTGATTAATTGGGAATCATTTGCTGACACTTCCGCGTTATAGGTTTGGGAGCTCGCTTCCTGCCGTCTGCAGACCGACCACATCGGTCACACCGGTTACATCAACACTGTCACCATTTCCCCCGATGGATCCCTCTGCGCTTCCGGTGGTAAGGATGGTACCACCATGCTCTGGGACCTGAACGAGTCCAAGCACCTCTACTCTCTGCACGCCGGTGACGAGATCCACGCTCTCGTCTTCTCCCCCAACCGCTACTGGTTGTGCGCTGCTACCAGCAGCTCCATCACCATCTTCGACCTCGAGAAGAAGAGCAAGGTTGATGAGCTCAAGCCCGAGTACGTTGAGAAGGGCAAGAAGAGCCGTGACCCCGAGTGTATCTCTCTCGCCTGGTCCGCTGATGGCCAGACCCTGTTCGCTGGTTACACCGACAACAAGATCCGTGCCTGGGGTGTTATGTCGCGGGCATAGATGAAATTGAGTTGTTTCGGATGAAGGGTGAAAAGGTGGAAGGGAGGAGGCCTCTTTTTGATCTTATCGCCTAGGGAATCAAAAAAAAGTTCAAAATCCAGAACAAGAAGGGCCTTTAGTTTTGGTTTTTTGGGATGTATGAGCCACGAGCAATGAAGCACTTTTAGGCCGGATTTACTGCTTTCTTTCCGTGTCCTTGGGTTTTTCCAACCATGCCTAAACTTAACTTCCTTCGCCTACCATCGAAAAGTTCGGCTTTCGTTATGGCATGATGTTCTAATACCACACGAGACATCAAAACTGTTTCCTATTTTTCTTCAACCCGTTACAATCTTTGCGTAGTTGCGTAAAGGTGAATGTAAATAGATGGTAAGAGCTGGCAGTGTCTCTACTCTAATCTAGATTCTACATACATTAAAACTGCTTCACTTGGAGCCTCCAGGTCAACCGTGGGCCGGAGGATAACTGCATATCTTCCCTGTGCATCTATCAAAACTGCCGGCGGTCGATATCTTGTGCCAGTAAGTTTGATAAGGTATGCCTCACTTACGCCAAGCAGGACTCCAGGTATCCTGCCACTATGAGAGATCAGTATATGTCACTGGGAATTTCAAGCCCTTTTCTCCAAGTTGGAAGCGCACCGAACATACACGGTATAACGATAAATGCTTGACCTGTAGAGACAGGTAGCTTTAACCGATTTCAAGCAGCGTTTACCATTTTATAACAGCTACATGATTCAAGCGCAAGTGCGACGAGCGACAGCCAACATGTCATGACTTCAAGTGACTGAATGTCCCTTGCGCCGCATGTTGTGAAAGCAATGCGCTGGTCCTACCTCCAGTTGATCTCCATAAATCTTCCGTGATATCTACTGACGTCCCCCTCCGAAGTTCTCTCTCACTTTTAGGAGACCCTTCAATTAGGGAACAGCATCTGTTCAATCATTTTCTGTATGTCGTCTCACGGACCCTCGTGGTAGTAAATGATAACGAGAATCCTTTCCTTAGATTTCTCGTGCCCACGGCCATCACATATGACTCGGTCAGATACTCAATCATCGCTCTATCCGCCTCATATCTCGCAAAAGCATATCCCGACTTTCAACGAGATGTCCTGCAGCACCAGAGTCGAGCTTTACGTGACTGAAAGATGCTTTGAGTCAAGAAGAATTTAGCACCGACTGCACACTTACGACCACTTTGATATTATGCCTGCTTGAGGTCAACTTCAATCCATAAGTCCAAGGACTAACGACGTAAACCAACGCCCTTTACATCTTCCGAGGCTCATCTAAGCGATTGCTGTGCCATCTACGAGGTTCTCGTGCGATGCTGCCAAACTTGACGTCGAGAAGCGAGACTGCTAGCTTTCTGTTGCAGCTTCTTCAATTCAGCGACTCTACAGCGAGCCTCACCCTAGTAACTTCACCATCACTTGCGTTGAATAGTGTAGAAGTGCCGATTAGTGAAAACATAGGCATGATCAACTCGCTTTATGGCCTTGCTCAACCGTACTATTTGCTCTTAGACCGAATAAACAGACATGGTAATGAGTAGTCGGCTATACTGAGTATTCCTGTCTGGACTAACAAGATGATCGAAATAGAAGTACAATTGAAGCGAAGGAGCAGTTATGAGGTCTGGCCCTTGATCACCAGGAGGCAATCAATGTCTGCGAATTCCAATGGGCCACACTGATTCGACTATACCAGAGAATCAAAGAAAGCAACATATCACCCCCAAAGCTCTAGTAAGCCATCGACATGATTAATCGCCGTACCAGCGATAAAACCAGACTTAAAGGAGATCCCGTCTACTATTCCCACTCATCATGGGGAGGCTCACAGTAGTCAAAAAGACGACCGACTAGGCATCGAATACCGGATGAGTATCATGGGATAACAGTAGGATTTGGTATTATATGTATTGCACATAAACTGGTGACATGATCTGGCTTAGGAAGAACAGCGGATAGACAGGACTGGATTGGCTTCGGGTAGAACGGGAGGAAATCTATGGATGATTCTGTTCTAAACTGCACATTTCCTTTGCAAATTTCTAAAAATGGTTAGCTTTAGATGCGGGGGTGATGTGGTGATTATAGAACGAGATTTGCTGATAAGCCTCCACTTAATGAGCTGATCTATACGACAGTGAAAACCTACTAATATTTAAATGGCCCCAATTAGTTCCTTCGATGTGTTGTTTTCCATGGTTAAGACTATAAATATCAATTCTCGCGTTTCCATCTTTGACTTGAGAATATACAACATTCCAACGCCTCAACGAAGCCATGGCTATCTTACCGCGATCAACCCTTTTGGAAAGGTATTTACCAATTTGAAAAGTACCTTTCAAATATCGCTAACATTTCAAAGTCTACCAAACCAAAAGACGAACGACTGGCGTGATGACTTCCACGCGAACGGATTCGCCGTGATAAAAAATGCAATCCCAGAAGACCGCGCAAAAACATACCAGCAAAAGGCCTTTGAATGGCTCAAGTCCTTCGGCACCGAACTGGACATCGACAACCCACAAACCTGGATAAAAGAAAACCTGCCCGTCCATACAAAGATAAACACATTCTCCAACTACGCAGTCGTACACGAGAAGTTCATCTGGGACGCTCGTCAAGAACCAGGTGTTCTTGAAACATTCTCCAAACTCTGGGGCACAGATGAGCTGCTAGTCAGTTTCGATAGTCTAAATGTTACATTTCCAAACCGCAAAGACATCCCTCGAAAGGGTGCCTGGCAACATGTAGACCAGAGTCCCTTCCGCAAGGGTCTGCACTGTATTCAGGGCGTGATCAATCTCTCGCACTCCGGACCAGAAGACGGCGGGTTGGTAGTATACCCTGGTTCACACAAGCTATTCGACGCATTCTTCGAAACAACCGATAAATCAACCTGGAGCAAGAAGGACGCATACCTCTTCAATGACGAACAGCTAGCTTGTTTCGGGATCCAGCCTGAGAAAGTCTGCGCCGAGCCAGGCGATCTTATCGTGTGGGATAGTCGTCTCATTCACTATGGAGCTGAGCCTACAGAGAAGAGTGATGTGATTCGTACCGTTATATATGCTTCTTATACGCCGGCTAGTTTTGCGACTAGGGAGGCGCTGGAGACGAAGAATGAAATCTTTAGAAACTGGGCTGGTACTACGCATTGGCCTCATGATAATATTGTGTATCGAAAGAAAGAGGCACTTTTGGATGATGGGACTGTTGATCCGAGGAATCGCAGTGAGCCGTTGGAGAAGCCTAATATCACTGATCAGTTGTTAAAACTGGCAGGGGTTGTGGAATATTGATAGCACATGCTCATGCAATTATGATTTAATTATCTTGTGAATTAATCTGCCTTTCTTCTATACATGTTATCTCTATTTTTTATTCAGACATTCAACGCAATTTTCCAATTTTCCAATGTTGTATGGTGTATTTACCTAAATTCTTAATTTAGTAATCTTGGAAGGCTGCAGATGTGCCAAAGCCTTACCAAATATCTACGAACCAATAGGGTATAGAGTGTAAGCCTCGACAATTGGCAGATGATATCTCGATCATTGAAAATATACAGCACGTCGGGTAACACCTAGGTATCAATTGAGGACAGATATGACCCTTGTCGAACTGAATGAAGCCGTCGTTTACCATTATCCCCCACCTTGACCATCCATAAACCTGGCCCCGAGGGTAAAAAGTCCACTCTATCCCATTTTCACGACTCTATTTGAATTCTAAGGTATAGATAGAGATAAACCTTAAAATATGTGGTATATAGCCAATGGAGACTATCTATATAGAACTAGCTCACCCAGAATGCGGGAGCATGATATCTTCCTTGGTACTTCCCCAAGTTGCACGTCGTGGATCAATTATATTCCAAACAATACAATCCATTTTGATATGTGGATCTCTCATGGCCACTTAGACTTGCTTCGGCGCAATCATATCCCCTATTATACACCCAGTTGGTCTAGATTTTTCCATATCACCTCAGGAGCAAAGTTTTGACGGGCAAGAAGGTTAAATCTCAATACACATTGGCTATACGCCAGTACATGAAACCAGTTGCACTTTCTGCTATTGGATAGAAGTATTACGTTGTGTATATTGGACTAAATTTGCTGTCCAAAGTGCTCGTTTATATGTTCTTTCCTAAAGCGAAGGGATATTGGCTTGAAGAATTAACAAGAGACATACATTTTATGTAGCCATAATTCTGCCGATCTTCCCCGCATTGATACGATGACGTCTCCGATGGAATTTCACAGGTTGCCTTGCAACGATAGGTATATGTGCAAATAGTTCAGCCCATTGATGCCTAAAAGTTGATTTTGTCGGTAAATTCGACAGCCTCGGCTCAAATTGAAAATGTGTGGACGCTATGCTTTAGGTGTCGTAAGTCTTGACGTTCTCACTCACTGACACCGAAGGCTGTCTTCAAATGTTCCCTAACAATATGTTAACGATGAAATAGCAAATGGCATATGTGCGACGGTCACTCCAAGATAGAGGAATGCCAGTAGACGACACACCAGAAGATGACGAAGTACGAGAAACATACAACTTAGCGCCGGGCAACGTTGGTGCCGTCTACAGAGCTGACACCCCAGAGCCAAGCTCACAACCCGAAGAGGAAAACAACGAAGACAAAAATGAGGAGCAAGATGCAACCGAGAAGAAGAATCAAAAACCAAAATATAAGCTCCAAAGTATGAAATGGGGTCTCATCCCATTTTGGACCAAACGCCAACCGAACTATGGTTCCACGATGCGAACAATCAACTGTAGAGACGATTCACTGATCGAGGATCGCGGCATGTGGACTACTATGAAGCGCCGCAAGCGATGTATTGTTGTCTGTCAGGGATTCTACGAGTGGCTGAAGAAGGGACCAGGAGGCAAAGAGAGAATTCCGCATTATGTGCGCCATAAGGACGGCAGGTTGATGTGCTTTGCAGGGCTGTGGGACTGTGTGTCCTACGAGGGTCAGTTTTCTAATAGTATCTTGATGATAGTAAAGGTGGAAGCTGACATGGATATCTTAGGCTCGGAGGAGAAACTTTACACATATACTGTCATTACGACTTCCTCAAACCCCTACTTGAAGTTCCTACATGATCGCATGCCTGTCATTTTAGATGCGGGTTCTGAAGCTATGAAAAAATGGCTTGATCCTAATCGGAAAACATGGTCGAATGATTTACATAATCTCCTCAAGCCGTATGAAGGCGAATTGGAATGCTATCAGGTCTCGAAAGAGGTTGGTAAAGTTGGAAACAATTCACCTGACTTCATTGTTCCGGTAGACAGCAAAGAAAACAAGAAGAATATTGCGAATTTCTTCGCCAATGCCAAGAAGAAGGAAGATAAAATTGGCTCTACAGTTGATATCTCTCCAAAAAGAGAGCCGGAGTCACAGAGAACTGAGAATAATGAAAAGGGCGAAAATGATGCAGACCAGCCCAGTTCACGAGGAATTAAGCGAGAACATACACCGGAAAGTCTGGGTATCAAGGAGAATGACAAGAAGCAGAAGATACAACCCTCCCCCTCGCCGCGAAAACGAGAGATGCGAAGTGCTACTCATAACACTCCCAAGAAGAAGCTTTCTACGACCAAACCAACAGATGGATCACAGCAGATTACAAACTTTTTCAAAAAGTAAATATCACTGGGTTGAAAGTTATAATATAATACACGAGGCTTTTCTACCAGGTAAAATGAGGGAACAAGACTCTTTTACTCCTTCTCAATCTCTTGCAATCGCTGTAAAATCTTTTCCTTGAGGTAAGGTGTGAGTCCCAAACTAGATATATCAGTCAGTAAAACATCCTTGTATCTGGATTTTATTAGATAAAAGAGCCTTACATTCCATCGCGAGTGACGATTCTATAAGTACCTGATCATGGTGTCAGTATAAGCTGAGTCGGGCTTTCATATAAATCTTACCACTCGGCTGATAGTTTCCATTCCCTCCTACAAATTGGCCATTCGCATCCACTTCGAGACTGCCAAAGATATCCTCAGGCCTATACAGTGATTAGGAGCAGCCCATCTGTTGGCTTATTGCCAATATCTCGACTCACCATGCGATACGACCATACTCAGGGGGTCGTCGGGTATCGGAGATATGAATCCAACCACCCCGTCCGGCGGATCCAGCACCACCCTGACCACTAGCTCCGTCGCTCCCTCCACGTCTTTTTCCCTGTTGGGAATTCAAGAACACTGTTCCAGATGTTGAAGCCATGACATGTGCCTGGGACTTTGCATCAGGATCTTCATGAGCGTGTTTGCTGAAGACACTTTGGAGAGTGCTCAGGAACTTAGGGTTCTCGGTGAGAGACTCTGTTGTTGGCGGCAATTTGGTTGTGACTCCAATAGCGAGGCTTGGGTTGACTGGCTCAGATGGAAGGAGTGAAAGAATATGAGATCCCGGTGAACTTTCACTGGCATGTACATACTATTGAATATTAGTATGAGAGGTTGATGGAGCTTGGGTCGGGAAAGCTCATACAATATGAGGATTCGACTTTAAGGTAGACACACATCGTATCTGGCTCCAGCGGGTCAGATTGAAGGCCTGTCGCCCAACTGATCTTGAAGCAAACATTTCTTGTATAATCATGAATTCTGCTCAATGGCAAGTTTCTTGAATGTCCACGATGCAGTCATCATGCTGGCATAATTAAGGCGGTGTGGATGGCGGTGACAATTAATTAGCTTACCAGTTCTCCCACGTGATATTTCCGTGATTATCAAACAGCAGTCGCGCTCAAGTTGCGCCTGTCAATCGCATTGTCGGCGCGATTTTCAGGAGCTTCAGGCTGTATAACTAGGCCTGTAGAAGAAATTAATCTTCCAAACCTACCCAGCCAGCATCCCACGCACGACAATTTCATTATTAAAGGATAGGTCAATTGCATTTATAGTGCTGTGGGCACTCAATTTTACCAGATCGTGGCAAGGTCTTCCTTAGCTTAGAAGCTTTATTTTTATTTCATAGCCTTGAGTGCACGTTTAAGATATGGCGACTCCCTCGGCCAAACCTGGCACAACGCCTACTTATCTCACGCCTTCTCCGCACCCTTCATCTGCGCCGCTCGCTCGATCTCTTGCCCATAAATCCCCCTCCACACGAACTCCGACAGCTTCAGGACCTGGTCATACACAAGGTATAACTTCTTCATCACATCAATACTCCACACCTCTTGCTGTGAGTAGCAATGTGGACGATCCTGTCAATTTCACCTCACCATCAGCTCTACTTGCGTTGGGAGGATTTACTGGAATCAGCCCATCCCCTGCAATCCATGATGGTCTTGTCGGTGCTGGCATGAATGATAGTGATATCCATAATCTCGAAATGAGTCTCAAACTTTCTGGTGGGCGGGATAGCGACGTGGAACAGAGACATCGCATTGAGGAGGTTGTTGCAATTCTCCGTACACGTGTTGCTGGATATGGAGTCTCCCGGGAAGGCGTCGAACGCCTAAGCCAGCTGGAGGGATTTGAATCTATTTGGCAAAACAATGACATCAACATTGCCGGTAACTTCGTCGATCTTGAGATTGAGTTCCATGCCGGCTATGACGTTGTGAAGAATGTTAGTCTGCGATATGCTACACCCAATTATGATGAAGGCGAACGGAGAGAAGAGGCAACCGAGGTTCTCAAACGCAATCTTGTTCAAGATATCCAAGATGCAGACACTGGAAACTGGAGGTCGCTTAAGGGGTTCCACACGAATTTGCAATGGCTTGCAAGCCTGGACAAGCTCAGCCAAGAAGTGAACTGCTTCGAGGCACTGGAGGGTCTGGAGGAGAGCTTTAGGCGAGTTTGGGAGGAAGAAAAAAGAAACCCAAATTTGGCGATGATTATGAGCATCTTTGTTATGGCGCCATTGGCCGTCCTAGAATGCACAAAGGTATTCGCATTGGACTGGGTCTGGAGTATTGGGTTGAACAGCCCAAGGCATTGGACACAAAACAGCAGGACCTGTCGTCCGATGGAATGGCCATTGATGGCGAGGAAACCGCCCGGGACCGGGAGGTAGAAGAGCAGGAACGGATGTGGACTGTTATGATTGAATGTGAAGAGGGATACCCATCCTTGCGCATTTCAAAGGAATGGATAGGAAGCGAAGTCTTCACATCTGGTGAACAAAGCGAGTTGTCCCCTGCAGTCGAGGCCGCAGAATTCGTGAATTGGCTCGAGCCACCTCCAACCATGCGACTGTCTCATGGCAATCATCCAGACCCGATGGCCGTGGACTCGAGCATGCTGGAGTCAACAACGCCCAATCGACGATTTGTCGCTAAACTACAGCCTGCACTAGATGTTCCCATTCTTGTGGCCTCTGACATATACAGACATCTTGGAATGCAGTTACCACAGGAGTTCAAATTGGTCCCATACGATGAATCGTTGGTTTCAGAGTCGAATTTGACATCCCAACTTGGCCGGAAAAAGTGCAGGACGTCCGTACACGGACTTGATTCGACCGGCCAGCCATTTACCAAGAACCATAACTACACATTTCAAGCTTTTGAGTCTGTTCCAGGCCGCAAAATCTACGATCTCCCATTCTCCCATCCTCGGCAGCTCACCGATATCATTCCAGTATGTTTCGTTTTATAAAGCATTAACTGACGCTAACAATATTTTAGATTTTACGTCAATATGCCATGTTGGCAAGTTTGATCCGGAAGGTCTTCAGTATATCCGTTCAAGACAAGGATAAGTCCGAGTCTCCAAAAGAACCACTCGCTCTCTTTGCGGAGTATGAAGACGACCAAGATATCATTACCTTGGGCAATGATGACTCCGACGAAGAAAAGCTGGATATCTTACTGGAAACCGGGTTTTCGGATGAAGTTTCGTTGTTCAGCGGCGAAGGCAAGAGCCACCTCAACAACAAGATCAACAAATATCGGATCCACCTGGAAGATGTCAAAGTGGACGTAACACTACGAACGCAGTTGGGACAGGCACCAACTCTCATGCTACTCATTACAGATCCTGGCGAGCAGATGCATGGTAACAAGACCTCACGCAGACCAGCCCAGTTTTCCCTCTGTTTCGAAGTGGGCCCCAACGGCCGCATTTCCGCATTGGAAAGTACAGGACTCATCCAAAAGACCAAGGATGACGGTGACACGGATATGCAAGGGACTGATGTAAATGTCACGCTGCAGGAACTTCACCAGAAGATCTCCGAGAAATTGGAGACATCACAAGACTTGGGAATACTGGTAGAGTGGGTCCTGCGTTGGCTGCGGCAGCGGGCCGGCAGCGGCTGAGCTTGAATGCCAGCCGAAGACTCCGAGTCTTAGGCCCTGAAATGAAATCGGGAGAATGCCTGAGTTGGTTTTTTGACAAAGACAAAGCGGGCAATTGCACAGGCGCAAATCTCCGTATGTATGAATATGCTTCTTGCCGACTGTAACTGGATAGTCATCCGTACTTTTTTTTTTTTTTTTTTTTTTTTTTTTTTTTTTTTTTTTTGACGAGGGCTAGCCTCAGATCTTGACTTGTTACGAGATGCAAGCCCTGAGATGCTACTAGGTAGATGCACTATAGTCTCAAGCCATAGTCGCAATAAAGGGCAGCTATAAATAGGGAAGCAAGAAGGTCTGGACCACAAATGTGCCGCGCTCTGAAGCACGGCCAAAGCTCTACGGAATGAGCACCATATCTATCCTGCCCTTTGGCATCTTATTACAACTCTCTCCATCGTAAAGATCTTGGCGGTCTTGATTCTGTAAGATATCATCCTTGTACCAGTGTTGGAGCTCACTACCTAGGTAGAAAGAGTCACCTGAGCATTAGATTCTAGGATTATCTGGAATGGGGAATCTCAAAGAGTCTCTTAAGGGCAAAAGTGGAAATCATGAGTGGATTTAAATCTCTCAACCCACAATCCACACATGCCGCTTCTTGGCTGAGGAAGTCGACAGCGTGTCTTGCATTTCAATTCACCGACTGATCTGCAAGATGCCAGATGGGTAATAGCTAGGCTACAGGACGGTTGAAAGTAACATCCGAGTCATAAGACATTCATATATATCAGCGGTTATCAGCGGTTATCAGTACTATGGTAATCCAATTTAGTTAGAATGGGGTGACGACCACCCTAGTTAGGCCTAGTATGATACGTGCTTATACCGTCCGAATTTGGATCTTAGTTTTTATCTGGTACGCGACGCATTTCTATGCCCACCGTCGGTGCCATATGAGATGCCTCTTAGGCCTTCTCTCTCTCTCTCTCTCTCTCTCTCTCTCACACACACAGTCACACCGTCACCACACAACACGCGATATACGAGTTATTGCACGTCTCTTAAAAGAAAAAGAGAGGTCATATACACAAATTGCCCAGCGTCTTCATATAATCCAGAACCAAGTCCGAACAGTATTAACTGCTGATAAGCAACGCTTAGGGGCTCTTTGTGTATTATCAGATGATGATATGGACGAGATATGATCTCATTCACTAATATCTATACTAATATCTATCTATATAATTAGCTATACTATCAGGTCACATCGGAATATCATCGTCGTATGTCACGCGGAAAGCTGGGGAGGAATGGAATGATATCTGTTCTCGCAAAAGGTTGCAACGTCGTCCTGGTTGGATGTTCTAGGGGACAATTTCCGGTGTTGAGAAAGGTCCATCTCTTTTTTGGGAGAAAGAATGGACTAATATCTCCGCGGCATCCTACAATGAGAAGATGGTGCTTCTTATTCATGGGTAGCCATCGGAGTTGGGCGACGATATTAGAGCCAAACGAGAGGGGAAATTGCCATATTGATTGGCCACCTTATTCGCCGGATCTAAATTCAATTGAGCAGTGGTGGAACTGGATGAAGAAGTGTATTGGGCGACGATATCGACTATTTTTGGGGGAGAAATTGAATTATGATCAGCTTCGGCAAGCTGTTCAAGATGCATAGAGAGCTATGCCATATGGGTTCTAGAGGAGAAGGTTAATGCACGCGCAGTGTCAGGCTGTTATCGAGACTAGTACTACCTGCTGTTTAAGTCTTTTATCGCGTCGCGTCTGATCTTTTTTTTGTATTTAAGTTGTTTTTAAGTTGTAAATTACATTTAGTTGTTTCTAAATAGGTCACTAATTTCGCACTATGAAAACAAATGGCCCCTACCATAGTAGAACTATCAGTATCTATTTACAAACTGGCAATTGGAAACGAGCGGGGTTTATCCACATTCCGGTGAAGAATCAGGGAGGTGCAATCCTAGAGTTAGAATAAGAATCCAGGTAGATGATTGTATTTTTGTGATTTTAGAGGAGCATTAATTCAGCATGTTTTTAGGTGGGTTAAATCCTCAGGGTTGAAGATCTTCTCAAACCTGGAGTAAATATCAATTAGGGCCATTTGTCAAGACAATGTGTCAAGCTTACGATTGACCAATAGGCAGAAGTGGATAAGCAACCCACAATTGATTTATATTGCTGGGGCTGTTGGGGACAGCATATTCTTGGTTTGGTCTGCTTTTGTATTCATGTTTCAGTAACAGTCATTTACAGATAGTACTGTGTAAAGAAAGACTCAAAAAGTAATAAAGGTCAAAATCCATTTCGATGACTAAACGAATCCTGGGTGTTTCATGGTCTATTTTTAGAATGAAGATAAAATAGAAATACTTACTGCGTAGTTACTAGAGTAGAGCTTTGTAACCAAGCACTGACCTTTTAACGGGACTCTGAAGTAGGACAAGGACAATACTCCGCTTATTTATACCTGGGCAGTGTTAGGTTAAGTAAGTTGGGGTTGAAGTTAGGGAAACTTATGAAAAAATAAGTCGATGCACAATTCCTGAAACTCCCGAGAATCCTTATTGCTCGTCTTCGATTTGTCTAGAAAATACGGGGGAGGGGATAGATCGAAACCTCGCCACCTCTAAGATATCAAAATCATGGAGAGATCCATGATTCCTATACTTCCTACTTCAGAACCAGACCCCAACCCCAACCTCCCTTCTGCCAAGTCTTTTTTCTAAATCTATTTGATCCCATTATTTCTCTTTAATCCCTCTTAATCGTAATTGAAACGTAAAACATAAACTGCGCGTGATGAGCCATACGTCGTACTGAATCCCACGGTGAATGGCCGGTGTCGGGGTGGTTCCAAAGTTACTTGGCTCAGTATGATTGGTGAATTGGCGGATGTTTCGAGATCGGTTTGCCACGCTCCACTCGACCGACGACTCTGAATGATCGATCCAGTGGCTTGGGTCCTCCATAGAATGGTGGGTCAGTTTTGATTATGTATTGTACTCCACTCTGTACCCATAGTAGGTAAGGGAGGCATATTTAGGTGCTTCAATAAATAGTACGTAGTAGATAGTAAAGTTCACTGCAGGTACAAAATTATATACTACGGAGTAGTAATTGTAAGACTGGGAACATCTACGCTGAATGAAACCGGCATTACCCAGTTTTCAGTACGATAACAAATCGCGCCATTAGCGATAAAGGTCCAAGAACCGCGAAGTGTGGAGGAGCTCGTTCGCCGAAGATATCGCGCCTCTTAAATCTACTAGATAAGATATTTAATAGGTACAGAGTACATCCCATGACTCGATACAATGCCCCAAGTAAGTCTCGTGATATATTCTTTACACAGTCTCAGTATTTATTTATTTGGTATCTACTAGTTTTCCAAATGATCGACAATATCTCTTAGGGCACAAGGCAGCTGGTACGCGCCTAACGGAGTTACCTTGGTATCCTCAGAAAGACTTTCGAGGTTGGTATAAGCAAGAGATGTGGATTCTAAGCAGCTATCTTGTGTGAAATGTCCAGTCAAAGGATCAGGATCGGGAATACCCCTAGGACTAGGATTCATCGAGGGAAATACATGGACTCTTACCAGCCTCGTGGTGGGGTTAGACAGCTAGATCTGGGAAGTGGAAGCGTTAGAATTGATAACAAGTTGTGTGTTGTGTTTTATTATCTGTTCATTAGTTAGTCTGATTACATATTTTGTATGATGATTGGGTGTAGAGGGGTTTATCAGAATAAGAAAAGAAAGAGGCCTAAGTGCGATCAGGTGGCGGTCTAGCGGTATTATATGTTAGTATCTTATTTTAACACTAGTCGATGATATGATATATCAAACTTGAAACATCCAAATTTAATCCAAAATCAACATTGAATCTAGCCAACGTACCTCTTAATGATCTTCCATGGAATATCGGCACCGATACCGCAGCATTGAGTATGATGCGGTGATGCGGTGATGACGGGTGGCGTGGAACTGTGAATAATTGCCGGTTTTGGCGAGCCGGACTCGATCTTTTACCTTTTACATCACGAGGCAAATGAAGTGGATGGACTAGGGCAACCTGGGCGAGAATGCGTGATTTTATGTAGTTCTAGTCTCGGGTGAGGGATAATAAGGTGATAAGGTGAGAAGGCGGTATTGAAAAGTACTATAATATAAAATACCGCTAGACCCGATTGAGAGTGGCTGATCCACGTCTTTCCACTTATTTTCCTTTTTTCCCTATTTTTTTGCAATTTTCCCGTCCTTTTCCCCCCAAAAAAAAGGCTCAGTGACTAAATTTAAATCATTATCTTTCCCTTCCTTCTTTCCTCCTCTACATCTAAAAACTCTTAACCTCCCCTCTTTTTGGATTCTTCATCCATCTTTGTTTTACAGTCCTTCGGGATAATTCTTGATTCTTTTGCTTTTGCAATAACAAAAACCTTCCTTTCACGCACACAACCCCCATAATCATTCATTATGGTATGTATCTCAACTCGACTCTTTCCAGATCTTATGACTCATTCTCTATCTCTAGGCTGCTGATTCAACTGTCGTCTCCAACACGGGGAATGTGCGTTTGTTTCTTGATGCATTGGTTTTCCATAATGGCCGTTGAGCCAGATAGGAAACAGACATACTGACATGCCGTGGCGGGTTGATAGCTTCTGAAGTACATGTCCCTAGACCAGCGCGGCCAAGTCCAAGCTGAGTACATCTGGATTGATGCCAACGGTGGCACTCGTTCCAAGACCAAGGTGAGATTCATTCCAATTTCCCAATCGCCGTCTTCCCCAACCTCCCAAACCCCCACTTAGGTGGGATGTCACTTATCTTTCGATAAGCACTAGCGCACGAGGCATTCCTCACGCGATTGCAACAATCCGCATATCACGTGTGGAGGAGTTATTATTGAATCTCTACTAACTCATCGACCTAGACTCTGTCCAAGCCCGTTAAGAGCGTTGACGAACTCCCCGAATGGAACTTCGACGGTTCCTCCACCGGCCAGGCCCCTGGTGACAACTCCGACGTCTACCTTCGCCCCTGCGCTATCTACCCTGACCCCTTCCGACAGGGCGAAAACATCCTCGTCCTCTGTGAGACCTGGGACTCCGACGGAAGCCCCAACAAGTTCAACTACCGCCACGAGGCTGCCCGCCTGTTCGAGACCCACGCCAGCGAGGGCTTCTGGTTCGGTCTTGAGCAAGAGTACACTTTGCTCGGCACTGACGGCTGGCCCTACGGCTGGCCCCGCAACGGTTTCCCCGGCTCCCAGGGTCCTTACTACTGCGGTGTCGGTACCAGCAAGGTCTACTGCCGTGACATTGTTGAGGCTCACTACCGTGCCTGTTTGTTTGCCGGTATCACCATCTCTGGTATCAACGCTGAGGTCATGCCCTCTCAGTGGGAGTACCAGGTTGGTCCCTGCCCCGGCATTGACAGTAAGTTATTTTTTTTTTTTCTTCTCTTTTTTTTTTGACAGGGGTGTGTGTCTTGTCATACAGAACTAATTTATCTTCACAGTGGGTGACCACCTCTGGATCTCCCGTTTCATCCTCCACCGTGTCGCTGAGGAGTTCGGTGTCCGCATCTCCTTCGACCCCAAGCCCATCAAGGGTGACTGGAACGGTGCTGGTCTCCACTCCAACGTGTCCACCAACGCTACTCGTGCCGAGGGTGGCCTGAAGGTCATTGAGGGTATGATGAAGAAGCTCGAGGCCCGCCACTCCGAGCACATTGCCGTCTACGGTGAGGGCAATGAGGAGCGTCTTACCGGTCGCCACGAGACTGGTAACATTGACAAGTTCTCATATGGTGTCGCTGACCGCGGTGGCTCCATCCGTATTCCTCGCCAGGTCGCCAAGGACGGCAAGGGCTACTTCGAGGATCGCCGCCCCGCTTCCAATGCTGACCCCTACCAGATCACCGGTATCATTGCCGAGACTCTGTGCGGTGGCCTGTAAATGGGAGTGAGGAAATCATTTGGTCTTAGCGCTCCGATACCCATCGGCATCAACCGGGAGTGAGGACCTTGAGAGTGGCCTGACTGCGTGAGGGAGCCTTTGATAGATATCTTATTTTTCTTTACCGTCTGTTTACTCTTCACTTTCTATCTGTTCTTCCTCTCCTGGAGGGTCGCCTCCTACAATCTTTTCGACTCCCTCGTTGCACTTGCCGAATCTCTAATTTTGTTTCCTCTGAATCACCACATTCCGTGGGTTATGTGTGACGTACAATAGCATAGAATCATGACATGGATGGAAAATCAACCATCGTTTGAGAATCTCTCTTTATTTGAATGTATCGCATTATTCAAACTTCTACGTAGTTGTTTCTTAAGGGCTAAATGATGCACGTGACCATAAGCATGCTTCATGACACCTTCCTTGCATGGATGTCTGAAATAGAGTACGTCCACGGGCTCGAGCTTGAATTATCTCTTAATTTCTTCTCACTGTCATTTCATTCTCGCTTCACTCTTACTCTTACTTCACTCCCGTCTCACTTGACTCTCATTTTGTTAAAAAGGAGCATGTGACCCAGCCCTGGAGGATTTGAATAGCCTTGGAAGATATTTCAGTATATATCCTTCTTCCTTATACATCACTCCCTCATCTTGGAATACAAAGACTTAATTGTCAATGATGAAGATACGTGACAATACCCAAGACCCAAGACTTTACAAGAAAGATATCGGTCATATATTCATATATTCGTCTTCCTTAAGGCACCCCCTCACCTCAGGGTACAAAGACCTCCTTGCCAAAGAAGGTATGTAACCTTGACAGGTATTTCACTCTTGATTAAAGGTCTCATTCAAACGTGCAGTCCTGAATTCTTCACATCCTGCTCCGGACTACGACACCGTTAGCATCTGCGGGCAATTAGAAGACATCCGAAATTATCTTGGCCTATCATGTCGGATTTCCATTTCAGAGCATACCAACGCAAAGAATATTATGAATGTGAATACTAATATTCAGCTGGTCTTGAAATTATTTGAACCCGCCCAAATATGTTAAAGATTTATAGCTTGTCCTTACCTTCTTCTTACTTACACATCATCTTGGAGTGAAACGACCTACATGTCAATGAAGGAAACATGTGGCGAACGCAATGGAATCCTTGCAAGCGCACTTTCTTCTCACGTTCTTCTCACTTACCTCTCACTTTCCTCACTTTGTCAAAAAGAAAGAGAGTAAACACGTGACTAGACCCTAGTCCTGGCAGGTATATAAACAGGATATATGGGTCCGATACCTTCTTCCTTAAGACATTACTCCTTCATCTTGGGGTGACATCTGAAGACCTGTTGGATTAGCAATAGGCGCCCGCAGACACAGAGCTGTCACTATGAGCTCCATGACATCCGGACTTGAAAATTCCAAGCCATCAACTTGGAGTGAGTATCTACCACTCGCGGCAATGTGCGTGCGCTCTGAGACACAATATTACACCCATCCCGGCCAGAGTATACTACTTAGATTACTGGAAATCGAAGAAACAAACCCGTCTGGCTGATTCTCAAATTGGCGCCACAGCAAATATGATATACAGAGCGCCAATGTCTCCAACAGCTACCAACCCTATCCTATCCGCCTTAGACATGCGCACAATATCAAGAATCACTATTTGGAGCCCCGCTTGGGTTGCTGCTGAATGTAAAGAAGATGCACGTTGTTTGTACTCAGGTGCTCCATTTGGGCCCAGGAACCATCAAAATGGCTTTAATCTGGGGTCTACAACTCCAGAAATTTCTGTACCGTCTGGTGCGGATCTCATATAGCCTTCCAAAAAAAAAAACAGATGAGAGCAGCAAACGCCTCAACCCCTCCCACGATACAGCCGCTAGACATGGATCATCACTATCATCCTTCGCAAATTTAATTCCAGATTTGCTTCCTTGGCCCTCGCTTTCTTCAATCAGCCGCAAGAAGCATACGAAATTCTTTATGATGATAAAATGCATCGATGTTACGACGAGAAATAGGACCAAGCATTTCACCCTCGGATAGGATGATGACTATTAGTAAAGCCTCTCCCAAATTCTTTGGGAAGGGTTCTTCCTCATTATCTGGGGCCTCACTTGAAAGGTGAAACTTCCAAACTTGAATGCCAAAAGACTTGGGCTAGGTACATTCACCTTTCAAATGAACGCATGCAAACTAGACAATGCGCGTGAAGAGCGACGTGTAATACATGGATTGACCGCCAGTCTGATATATGTGCCAGGACTTCTCTATTGTTCGATGTCATTTCTCATCCCTCCTACATCACTCCCATCCTCTTATGTGGACACACCTCTGAGGCTTGGTGTGAAAAAGAGCTCTGCTTCTATATGAAGCTTAAGGTTATCAGTCATCAATGAACTACTAAGGAATCATTGCTCAGGAGAAAAGATCTCACCTACTCATCTTATGGCGGGCACCGTAGCCAATCGACAGGGGCATATTTGAGCCACCATCGATGTCGATGGAATCATAGCCTGTCGAATCATCTCATAAGTTACTACTTGGCCAGGCAGTGCTGAAAAGGCTTATGACATAATCGATTTGATATCGGACCCCACAATTGAGTATCCTTTTGAAACTTCTGACACGTTCAAACTTGTTGATGGATCCCTGTGCCCCACCACTATATTCAAATCGACTTTCTCACGAGAATGCACAGACTTCAAGACTTCTATCCAAAGCTGAGAGATGTATTTTGAGGAGTCTTATTGCAACTCGACGCCCAATCTTATTAAAGCGCACGCACTACCTCAATATCCGCATTTACTAAGGGCCTTTTCTCCATGATCAAGTGATTTGCATCAAGAAGCAATATGATGGAGGGCTCTTGTGGTCATGATTCAATACATGCATCATGATGAGTGACAATTGATATCAAACTGCGCCCCAATATCCCGATACAGATTCGAGCCCCATCTCAAGAGTATTGTGCTTCAATAAATACATGATGGGTAGATGTTTAATGACGGTTGGTAATTTCCTTCGTCATTTTCAAATCCAAATTCTTCCATCAGATGGCCTTCATCAACACGCTATCTTCGATTTTAATATGGATGAAAACACGAATGTCCTTCTCGGTCTTGCAGGATGTGCTATCCAGGCTTCGTCAGAGGATATGTCTAACCCGTATACAGTCATGGATACAGTAGAGCCTGCAGGTCAGTTGAGACTGCTGGCCCTATCGAAGTTGAGATTGAAGCCAAAGGACATTAAAGTCCTCCCAAAGGATGACACGACTGTATACAAAGCCGTCAGAAGTTGCATACCACCTAGGTACTTCTGGCTTTCTAAGCTCCACTCCCGGGTCATGCTTTGGGAGTTCTGATGGTCCTCCTATGACCAGGAACCTCGGAAGCGCCGTGGACCAATTTCTTTTTGGCATATCTGCCTAATCAGATCTTGCAAGTTCCAAGTTCAAGGCCCTTCTAAGTTTCCATACCCAAGGAATATGACGGCGAACACAGCTTTGCGTGAGCATACCATCTGAAAATAACAGACTTCAGTTCCGTCATTGCTCTGGACAGTGGGTGTGTTCTTTGGATCCTGAATGGACCCCATAAGTGTAAGCTCCTAAAGAAATGACACTGGAAACGGGTTTCCTTTCCACTAAATTTCTTCACCGCCCACTTGGATACATCAGTTGCGACGATGGCGATAGGCTATCTTTCCTACTTCGAGCCGGGTGGTTTTCAGCTCACAGCTTGGCCACATCCCATGACAAGATTGACAGGTTCATCTTCCCACGTCGAAGTTTGTGGGCAAGCTCTCAATCTCACTTATCAAGTAGGACAAAGCTTCTATTATCATCTCAAGTGAAAAATATATGCATCAATGAAGCAAAGGCTGAAAGCTGTCGAAGTCTCGCCTATCTTGAAAACTCGAAGCGATGCTCAACTAGCCATTTCATTCTCGGTCGGTTGACTATCATCCTCTGCTCATTCGATCCGTCTCCTGACTGCTTGGAACTGAGTTGAATGTATGATACGACCAGAGCTGAACGCGCAAAGCCGAACGGATGAGCGTCAACTTTTACCATTGGGTCCTGCAACCCGTTCGTGGTGCCAGTGCTGTCCATGATGCTAGTATCCGTGGTGGCTTTCATAGTGGTCTTCACGGTGGTATTGAACTCAGTGATACTCCAATTTGAACTTCTAATAACCATCTTCTGGGCAATTATGTACTCGCTACTAAAGAATGTCAAAGAAATGGCTCGTGAAAATAAATGATTTGGACTGCATGTCCCACTTGAATCATATATTTGACAGATATTTACCCCTTCTTTCTACCATCATATTTCATGACTTTTATTAGATTTTGGTGCCTGACTCTCAGCTCTGATATACCACTTATTTACCCTAATTTCATACAAGTCAGGTAAATCTACCTTAAGACCATTCGCCATTCGTAGCCATCACAGTTGTTTCTAGTGTGATGATATTCCAAAGGTTGTATTACTATTTAATGTATAACTGGAATTGCCTCATTGATCTTCAAAGCTTGAAGGTTGGCAAGAGTTTTGAAAGAAACATGATGAGATTCTCCAAGATTCAGTATATGAAGCATCATGCATCGGATACTTAGACGAAGAACTTGAGTACGAGCCCGCGATATGGGACTTAACCCTTACAAGACACTAATTACGGAATGAAATGGGAGGAAAAATGTAACGCAATAGAACTGAGTTCATTGATTTGCAGAAATTTTGGTTAAAATGCGACACAGCATCGCAAAACGTCACCCCATCTGAGCACTAAATGTAGCGCCAGAGTAGGTCAAAAAATCATTAAAGAGCAGCAAAATTTTTTTTTTTTTTTTCGTTTTTAGGAAACACGGCACATGATAGTACGGCGAATAGTTCCAACCCGGAAAACCGAGAAACTGAGAAACCGAGAAACCTGCGTTGGAAATGTTGAGAACATAGACGACAGGGAGACTTCGGCAGAAGCTAGTTGCCGGATCGTGAATAGATTATTGTTGTCCACGGCATTAGACCATTCATTCCAGACCCTCTCACGCACTAGCTGAAATCTCATTGGGATTGGATTTACCAAAGCTCATCCTCGCCGCTGGCCGAGTGGTCAGCCGAATCAGACGAATAAGGCACAGGGGTGTCAGGACGCTTCTCACACACGGGCTCAGCCTCGGGGTCAGGCAGGCGGCAGCGGACGACAGTGTGTCCCACTAAAGTCATAAAGTCAGCATCTTTGAAGCGATAAATGTGATGGTCAATCCTTACTCATCTGGCAACGGTTGCACTTGACCTTCGAATAGTCACGGGGAAGAGGACAATCCCGGGACTTGTGGTCGGGGGACTCGCAGTTGCGGCAGCCGTCGGGCATATCGGCATATCTGGGGCAGTCCTTAGCAAAGTGTCCGGCTGCGACTCGTTAGTAAGAGCATATCTCAATAGGTCGGGCTTTCAACTTACTCTCCTTGCAGCGACGGCACTCAACGTGAACAGCCGAACGCTCCTCGGTACAGTTATTAGCACGATGTTCATCAGATCCGCAGTTGCGGCATCCGGGGTTCTTCCTGACACGCTCCTCGGGGCAGTCACGGACGCGATGTCCAACTTCACTGCAGTTGAAGCACTTGATCTCAACCCGCTCGTGAGTCGAGACAACCTCCTCAGTGCAGTTCTTGGCGATGTGTCCAACTCCCTCGCACTTGTGGCACTTCATGGCACGACGATCGAAGGGGAGTCCGCAATTTGCCAGACGCTCCATGTTCTCCTCGGGGCTCTCGGGCCAGCGCTCGCGCATCGACTTCTTGGGCGCATCGGCCGAGAAGTGGAAACCGACCATGTACTTACGATCGATATTGCCCTGGAGGTCGATAAGGGTGATCACAGGCTCGTGTTCCTTTTGCTGATTCGTAACGCACGTTAGCTATTCAATTCATCAACGATTCACCAAACATAGACCACTTACCATAGCAATCAGGTAGACAGGGAATCTCTCGGCGCGAAACAACATTTCGATTTCGAGGTAAGTGATATCGGGGTTGGCCTTGGAGAAACTACCAAAGGCTTTGCGGAAATCATCGATGTCCCGATCCTTACCGGGAGCCGATGCAGCCTTCATCATGGCCCAGGCAACCTCAGGGTTCATGTCCTCGACATCGTCCAGGTTCAGCTTGCGCTTGTTGGTGCATTCATGGGCCGCGTGGCCTTCCTCCTCGCAGTTACGGCAAAGATCAGGGCCCTTGGTAGGGCAGTTCTGCTTGAGGTGACTGTAGGGATGAAGTTAGATAAGAACAACATCTAAAGAAGTTTAGGAAAGAATGTAACATACCCCTCAAGGCCGCAGTTGAAGCAGGTTCCAGTGAAGACACGCTCATTGGGGCATTCCTGCTTGGGGTGACTGTCAAGATGAAGTTAGATATCGAGAATGATGTTGAGACAAGATAATAAGTGAGGAATATAACATACCCTTCAAGGCCACAGTTGAAGCAGGTGCCGGCGAATACACGCTCGTTGATGCATCCTTGCTTGGAGTGACTGTAGTCAAGATGAAGTTAGATAATGAGAACATAGACAAAATTTGAGATGCTGGGTGGAAACGTACCCTTCCTTGCCACAGTTAAAGCAAACGTTCGAGAATTCGCCGGAGGCGTTGTAGTCCTTGTAACAACTAGAATCGAGATCAAGTTAGGTAATTTCCAAAATACAGTGAGGCTGATTAAGGAGCAAAACATACTCTTCATGGCCCTTGTCGTAGCCGTAGTCCTCGTCATAGCCGTAGCCCTCGTCGCGGCCACTGTAATCGAGATAATGTTAGATAATATACCACAAAGAAGGGGGGAAAGGGAAAATTATAAAATACGTACCCCTCGTGGCTCTCCTGGTAGGAGCTGTAATAGATACTGAAGTTAGCAAAATTGCCCGAAGGAAATGAACTGGACTAAGGAATAAAATATACCCATCATGGCTACGGCTTTCGCCGTCAAAGGAACCCATCTTGTAAATGAGTAAAGAGTACAACAATTATCAAGTCTGAAGCTTGATCAAGGTCAAAGAAAGGGGGTGGGGGTATTGGGGGAAGATGAAGAGAGGTGAGGAGGTTGAGAAGAAATGGGGGAGAAGAAAGCAAACATAAAGGAAGCATACTAGCGCTTCAGTAAAATAGACCGTTAGGTTCCGCGCAACGACGGACAATTAATCCACACATTAGAACAGCGCTGAATAGGAAGTTTAAGAATGATCCGGAAAACTGCTTCAGTTGTGTTGTGCGCATCGTTGTCCTTAGCCAGATCGCCAATACCACATGTTGACCTGCTCCCCCATATTGGCAGCGACCGCGTGTCTATATTTCATCGATCATCTTGGCCTTTTGTGAAAGCTGCTCCTTGTTTAATGTCTTGGACAAGAGTTTAGGGGCTTTTGGGGTTTTCTTTCCCTATCACGGACAATGAAAAAGGAAGGCATTGGTTGACGTTGAGCAACGACATCTTCGTAGGAAAATTGGATTATAAACCAAAATCAGAGTAAAGAGCATCAACGGCGGTATAAGCCCTGTGGAAATATTGACCAAAGCCATAGTTTTCAACCTCCACTTGCCTAAATCTTCCCCGAGGGCTACCAATGTCACGTGTCGATAAGAGACGATAATGAATCGACATCTGCTCGATTTCCTAGCTTCAATCGAGATGGCTAGCTCTGGAGATGATTGATCTGGCTTTTGGGAGACTCCGGATCCCTCACTGCTAGCTATTCGACGAGCAATGGTGACAATAACCTACCAGCCAGCAGGAAGAGCCTCCAATCGTGGTTAAGGACTTAAGAGGGTGGATTGTCATACCTCTTTGTTAGATGCATTTTTCCTAGAAGTATCCATGGTTGAAGTTCAATAGAATGCATTGTAATTGTCAGCCTATTGAAACAATTGTACAAATATTTGAGCAGATATTCTGCGAATACTGTGAGACATCAGACGCACTTGCACCGCTAAGTAAACAGTTGCAGATAAGATAATATGAACACAAATAAAGCATCTTCATTACCTAAAGAGCCTGCCCAATAGACCACCGGCGATATTGTTGACGATGCTTCCACCCAAAGCCCGGTTTGCAAATGTTGAGGCTTGGCTAAACTTGTCGCAGCGGGAGAATGCCACCGTATTTGTGATAGTAAGGACCAAAGCAATACCTGTTTCCATCTGCTCAGCATGTGTACAAAAATCATAGTCTCGGATTGTATTTTCAGAGACCAAACTTACCAACCAAACTCAGCCAGATCACACCAACAAGTCTGAGGATAGCCAGGATAGCGAGTCCAACCCACAAAGCTGGCGTTACATAAAGGCTCAACCAGAAGAACCGCTTGTCAGTGGCTGTGATTGTACGGACATTGGGGTCAGAGGATTCAAAGACCCAGTGCGAGTCACCAGAGGATATATTGACTTCATTCCACCACCTGAGGCCTACCAATCGACGACCAGCGATGTTCTTTAGGTAGTAAAAGTCGGCGGAGAGAAGCAATAAGGTGAGAATAAAGACAAGGACACTGCGGAAGCTTGTTAGCAACTAGATGCTCTGCGGAACAAGTGGTTGGGAGAGTGATACAAATTGTTGATAAACAGTACCCCAAAGAGGTACATCAGCAAGGCACCTTTTCAAATAAACTGTCAGTCTATACCTGCTTCAATGGCTGCGGGGTAAGTACGAACCGATGCGAATCGTCAGGAAAACAAGCAGTGTGATTGGATGGGCACTGAGCCGCCAGTTCAGGTCACCTTGACCTCCTTGATCCATGGTGAGTGACAGGAACCCAGCACCTCTAGGTCCTGAAGACTTCAAAAAGGAGGGATGTCGGAAGGGTTGGAGGATGAAACTCGGTAGATGATGTGTTGTGTTCACTTGATGAGTGGCAGATTGCAGGCGGTAGACATAACGGACAGAAAGCGGTATAGAAGTTTTGGCAGAATATTCAGGTACCGAACTGGGAGTAACTACATTGACTGAGAACAGGTACTACTGCATAAGTTGTTTTACCTACACTAGCCTATTTAATAGTCATTCATTATGATCGATGCTTGATTTTCAACAGAATACAGTACTGGAAAGCCTGGAATTCATGTCCTCCAGAGCTAAAAATTAGAAAATATTTACTACTACACATCTATGGAATTGCATTGAATTTCAATGGGTCCTTGTTAGGTGGTAATTGTCAATTTAATAATGATGAATGCAAGTGTTCACCTTCAACAGTTCCCGTCTTCCAATTGAGGTCAAGACTGTAGGATTAAACATATCTTCGTAAGACCCCAGAGCCTCCACTGTTCCACATGTATTTGAGTCAGATTCCATATCAACATCTTTGGCAACCACAGTCCTTGACCTTTCATCTATCAAGAAGACCCCAGTAGCAGTGAGAGTCTAGGTGAATCGTCGAGTCTCGGTAGCAATAGTTTGAAAGGATCTTCTTCAGGAGACTTGACTGTAGCCATAAAGCTGGACATGGATATCACGCTGTTGAGATGACCACCAACCGGTTTTTGGTGCTCCATGGTGAGGTTTTATGAGGCCCAAGTCGACAGTTTAGTTATGAGCAAGATTGCAATACATGAGAGGGTGATTAGAGGTGTTTGACTAAGAGATGCAATATGGACTGCTGACTTCGAGATTGGACTCTTAAAAGAGATTTTTTGTTGTCTGATGAGAATATTTTGTAACATTTGTATTCTGGAGTGGTGGTAAAGAAGACATTGAAGACTACCGGGTTATCTCGAGGCTTTACTGGCGGTACTTCTTGCGGTTGGTATGGTGAACGATTGGTATGCATTGTGATAAACCGGACCCTTGAAACCTTGGTATTGAGTAAATTTCAAGCTGATGTTGCGAAGTACAGGGACAATTATAGTCCATTCCAAGGTTGTGGCTGAGCTTGACTATGGCTAAATTAGTTATACTCCCGAGGTCAGAGAACCTCTTTAAGCCAAAGTGTAGTGTAGCTAAAGTAGAGCTATTGAAGCCTTGGAATTTGAGAGAGCTGGTGAAACTATTTTCATTAGTTCGTTACAAAAGAAGTGTGTTGATATGATGATATCATAGGCCAAAAGGGTGTATATCCTTCCATGGTCTGGTTTTCTTCCGCCTGTGCAGCTAGGGGCAAGATCAAATTTGCATTTAGTACGGGATTGTATATTTCAGGTCGAGTGAACGCACAACGTTGGCATACTCATAGTGCAGTAGGAGTCGTCTCTGAGGTCCAAGCCGACCTCTGGAAGCCGTACAACCGAAGTGGTAGACCTTCCAACATTCCAAGGCCGAAATAAGTTAGAGGAATGTCCAATACAGCCTCGGAAAAAGAATTTGAAATGACTCCGATGAATCATCGATATCAAATAGGTTGGGTTAAATGGGACTCAACGCTAAACTGCATTAGGCCATCACATGATAGCCAGATGTACCCTGTTTTTTAAATGGTACTCCTGCGTTCCAATTTCTTAGTAATCCCCGCAGTGATGAGAACACACCCGCCCCACTGAATTAAATCTCCATTTTTGAAGCTATTTACATGCCTTTTAATGGTCTGTTTCAGTGGTTTCACCCTGAGTTGTCTCATCCGTTCTTCTCCTCTTTGGCCTAGGCGCCCGGCCTGATCTTCTTGGCCCTTCATCCTCCGAGGCTTCCCACCCTGCCCCCCTGCCGCCGATGCCTGCGATGCCCCCCCCCCTCTCCCCCCCTGCCTGAGATGCCTGTGAGGCCGCCCGTGATACTTCAAATTCCTGGTTCTCAGCTAGTATCTGCTGCTCGGTGATCTCAAATTGAGATGGTGAGCGCTGGGTTGAGCGCTGAGAGATAGCCTGCCGCGCCGATGAGGCCGGAGGACGGCCCCGGGTAATGGCCTTAGGGGGGTTCTGCACCTGAGATGCCGGAATGGGCGGAGAGAATGGTTGAATAGATGGTTGAATAGATGGTTGAATAGATGGTTGAATAGATGGTTGAATAGATGGTTGAATAGATGGTTGAATAGATGGTTGAATAGATGGTTGAATAGATGGTGCCTCTGGAAGATGCCAATGGGGGTGGAAATCAGCTACTGAGAGGCCTGGACCCCTCTTAGCGAGCAGTATCGTGTGAATACAAGGGAGTCCTGTTGTGTGAATGGCTAACCCACTACATTCTTCACGAATGCGGAGTTCTCTAGGATCTCTCTCGGATAAAAACTTATTATATATGGTGGCAGCCATATATATCGCTTTTTCCGAGATCTTTTGCTCAACAGGTCGGAGGAATTCATGAAAGATGCCTTGTTTTCGCGTATACCTTACCTCGGGCGCATCGTAGTTGGATACGATTAAGCTGGGAGCTTCGCTTTGAGACTGCGAAGTCTTGGGGCTGGGCATGTATGTTGATAGCCTCAATAGCCTGCTCAACTGAGCGGTAAAAAGGCTCGCCGTATTCAGAGATAGGCGGTAGGAGGGGGAGGGCATTGAATATGATGGACATAATGAATATAGAGGGCAGATATGGGGAATTGGTGGTGGAATTGGTGGTGGAAATGGTAATAAAACGTTCTTATTACTATGGGGATTACTAAGAAATTGGAACGCAGGATTACCATTTAAAAAACAGGGTACATCTGGCTATCATGTGATGGCCTAATGCAGTTTAGCGTTGAGTCCCATTTAACCCAACCATCAAATATCAATGAATTGAAGTTCTCACGCGGCAGAAAAGTTGAACCTCGGAACATTGAAACTCCACATCTCCGCACCTCCACAGTCGCTTGCACATATTAACTTTGAGACCTCGAAAGTGTCCTAAGAGATCCAAATTCTTTCGCATCTACATGTTCCATCTGTTCATACTTCAAAATGGCCGCCCGCAATACTCTCCGCCGCTCTCTGCTCTACGGTAAATCGATTGCATCTTCCCCGCACTCGAACAAGCTACCCCAATGCCATCACACGAGAGCTAACGTCGCTCCGAATAATCAGTTCCCGGCTCATCGCAACGCTTTCTTGATAAGTCTCGGTCTCTGGCCGCAGATTGTGTCACCTATGACCTCGAAGACAGCGTTACTCCACACATGAAGGCCGAGGCCCGCTCACTCGTGAGGAGAGCAATGGACCAACCCAAACCAACAGGGATGCGCGAACGCGCGGTACGAATCAACTCTGTAGAAAGCGGGCTAGCACTGGGTGATTTGACCGAAGTGGTATGTTACGAGACGTGTGAAGTACAGTTAAAGCCTGCTATACTAACAACGTAAGCTCCAATCACCAAACCTGACCACAATCGTCATTCCGAAAGTCAATTCCGCATCAGATCTGACCTTCGTCACGGATGTGATCACCCACACCCTACAGCAACAGCAGCAAAGCCCAGACCCAAGAACTCCCATCTCGCTCATCGCCCTCGTGGAATCAGCCAGATCAGTCATGAATCTGTCCACAATATGCGCTGCGTCCCCACTCCTCCAAGGTCTTATTTTCGCCGCTGAGGATTTTGCGCTAGATCTAAGCATCTCAAGAACACCATCGCTAACAGAATTCCTGTTCGCGCGCTCGGCTATAGCGACGGCGGCGCGCGCGGCGAATCTCCCTTCTACCATTGACCTTGTCTGCACAACCTATAAATCCGATAAAGCGGATGGGTCCCCACCTGCAGTACTGGAAGATGAGTGCCGGGATGGGCGGAGATTAGGCTTCAATGGTAAGCAGCTGATTCACCCGTCGCAGGTGAAGGTGGCGAATGCGATCTTCGGGCCTGATGCTGAGGAGTCGGCGTGGGCGATGCGGGTTGTGATTGCGGATGAGAAGGCTGCTGCTGCTGGACGCGGGGCTTGGACACTTGATGGGAAAATGATTGATGTCCCTGTTGCGGAGAAGGCAAGAGTCATTGTTAAGAAAGCCGAGGCTTGTGGTATTGACGTGGCTGCGATGCGAGAGCTGTGGAAGCATCAAGAGCCTGAATAGATAGGTAGGCTTACTCCGTATTTGAGATTTACTTTGCCCAATGAATGCCATATTTTATCTAGACACTCGTAAGGTTTAACACGTCATATCACAGCCTTGCCCGACATCTAGAGTTGACTGATAGTTTTTTACGTAGTCGGATATATGCTTGCTCAAGTACGCGGCGTTAAGAAAGGATATAATCAAAATTATCAAATTTGTAGTCATTGGTTTCTTGTTTCTATTTCCTGACGCTTGAGCAATTGAATCTTGCCGGAAAGAGTAGGTTGTCGGTCCTCTTCGGCCTCTTCACGCTCCAAGCTCCGAGCCAAAGATTTATCATAACTAGTCGGATCAATACCAAGGATGCCACCGACATAACCGCCTCTTTCACCGGGCACACTGAATTCTCGAAAGAGATACCGCCATTCGTTGAGCCAGGCTTTGACAGATTTGCCAATCTTGTCCTTGCCATTCTTCGAGTGGTGGCCTGTTCCTGTGATAGCATAGACAACCCGAAGACCTTCGCGTGCATGCTTGAGGAGAATCTTCTCCAGATATTCAATCGCTTCCTCGGGATGGAGACCGTGCAGATCGACGTATAGCTCCTCTGAGGATTCCTCCAGGCCTGCCTGGAGTAAATGCTGATTACGCTCGTCGTATAACTGGCGCGCTGCTTCTCGATGGCAGCGGCGCATTGCGTCGTTCTCAGCCTGTCCCCGTAGAGACAAGGCCTTCGCAGCACGCGCGTCATTACGGTTCCATGCCTGAGCCGCACTGTTGATTTGAAGTTAGCCTAGAACGGAAGACTGAAAACGTTAGTGAGCAAATTACCTTTGTAGGAATTTGTTTCGAACAGTTCCATGGCGAATCGCTTCTGTGCGACACTTGATATACTGCTGGTTAGCTCGGCCACCGGTTTCAAGCCAGGGGATATTCTGTGGCGCAGGAATGGATTGAGCAGCTGCACTGTGCTCACGACTCTTGGTATCTTTGGCATTTTTGGAGCCAGATTTCCCCTTGCTGGGCACAGGTGATGGAGTCATTCGAACCACATCTGCTAGAGAAGAAGGTACGTTCTCCTTGGTGTCAAGATTGTGAGTACCTCGCTTACCATGGTGCTTTTTGCCTGCGTTCTTAGCGCTGACGGAGGCAAGTGTTGGAAATGCGTCTTGATCATCTACGGACGGTGCAGAGTTGAGATCTCGGTTCTGGTGACGACTGTTCGGTCGGGAACCGGGGCGTCCCAAGTGTGACGCATTTCGTCTACCCATACCGGGGTGAAGCCCAGGTGGCACTTTACCCCCTGGAAGACCAGACATATGCATTGGATACCGGCCTCCATATTGATTTGCCCATGGGTCTTCCAAACCTCCAGTCGACTGCAAAGGTGGAAACGCATCTGAACTGATTTCTACTTGGAAGGGTGAGCCAGCTGGTGGGGAAGTTGGCCGGCTACTTCCTGAAACACTGAGAGTGGAAACGAGAGCTGACGGATCATGCGAGAATGGACAGCCATCACCAGCTAGGCAGCTACCCATGACCCAGTATCTGACAATGAGTGTTAGTAATGATAATAGGAGGAAGATCTTGATATACGTACTTGCATAAATGGCTTGTTAAATCATGGCTAAAGCGGCAATCGGCACGGAGACATTGACCAGTAGATAGAAAATATTTGCACACAACTGGACTGCGACCATGCGCCAGCGGTGTGATCGGCCGCATTTGCTCCACGGCCATTGACTTACCGACAAGAATACGACCATCATCCATTTGCTTGGGGAACGGGTCTGTATCTGTGTCTTGAGAAAGGGATGAAATTGTTGCAGCGAGATCATAGCCATTTGCTTCAAGTGCTGCTTCGATTTCATCGTTTGATCGTTTATCACCGAGTACAGTGCGCAAAATATCATGCGGGCTCATGTCGGGAACAAATTCTGCTGCGGTAGCGCTCAGTGATCCAGAAACGCTGAGACCGCCTATTGATGAGGTGGTGCTCTTCGCATCATCTCCCACCAGCCAGTCAACACTATCATTTCCGAAATCTCCGTAAAATTCAGAGAATTGGCTTGGATCCGAAAATTCATAAGCATTCAAGTTTGGCGAGTGAGGGATGGGCTGTGCGAGAGCAAGTCGAGGCGAAGGGCGTGGTGATGTAAATGGGGATACTGTTGAGGATAGTGGGGGACGGGAGAATGCCCCGCGCGAACTCTGGACCCACGAGGTACTAGGACTGGTCCCAAGATTTGAGGGGGACATAGGGGTTGAGGACCTTGCCATCTGCCATGGTGCTGGAGATGACCTGCGAATGACTGTATGGCGCTGGGGTGGAGGAGAAGAGTCGGGGAGAGTTCGATTTCGATGCCGCCATAATATGTCCAGTACTGCGTTCTCCAACGGGGAGCCAGACAGTGACGAGTTGTCGCGTAAGAAATCCTCGACTTTCTCCGCCTGTTCCTCATCATCCAGAGCCTGATCCTGAAGGATTTCCAGGCATTTATCGAGGAGCTCTTCTGCAACCATTGTTGTTGATGTTGCGATAATATTGAGATCCGGTCCTCTACCCCTCGGACAGAAGAGAATGAATCAACTTGAGGATCTCTTGTCTGCGAATCAGATCCACTGAATTCCAATGTTGAAGGCTATATCGGGGGCTTCAGCGTGCCCATTCCATAGCTTCTTCAATAAGTTATAGGTGATCGAGTTGGAAAGATCTACGGGGTGATAAAAAGGGGTGATAGCCGAGGACTGGATGTAAAGTCAAAGTGTAGGCAGTGATTACATCGCATCATTCAGAAATGAATGAAGCAGACGGTGAAGGAGGGGGAGTTGGTAAAAGAGAAAACAAAAGGATGGGGTTCCCCTTTCTCCGGATTATATGGCAAGACAGGCTCCGGGACTAATTGCAATCCCTACCAATATGATCTATTAGTTTACATCTGCTAGACCAGGCCTTTTCCTTTAATTACTTCTGACATTGAAGTATCAAGTAAAACTTTAGATGACCAAAAGCTACTTGAGTATTTAACTCCGTATACTATACTTCCGTGCCGAATAACAGCATAATCTGAAAAGGTACTTTGGCACCGACATAATGAAGCACAAGTAATGAAACGAATATTATTGATTTTCTGTGATGAAGGTCAAATTACTCCGTAGAATCTGATATAATCTATCAATGAATCTCATATATGTTGGATCAACGGAAAGCTCCCGGTTGGATCCGTCGAACTTGACTTGTCATCCGATAAGTAATTATGGGGGCGTTCGCTTCTACCTCAGCCTTCTAGCCGTACCTTGTACAACTCTCATGTTCGGCCCTACTGGGCTTTTTTTACGCCCAAACTCTTTTCTAGATATTAACTCGTTTTTATTTTGAGTCTGGGTTCTTGTGAATATCTTGGATATCTTCTATTCATATTCTGTCTTCACAGCGCCGGTCGCTGATTCAAAGCTCTCTCGGAGCTCCTCCCGTGCGCTATCCTCTTCAAATTCCAGCTATGCCTGCCGACTATCACTCCACGGCAAGGGCATTGGCCCTTTCCACTTCCCCAGATGCTAGCCCTCGATCTCCTGATAGTGAGGAACAGCTGCCATGGAGCCGCGCCGGTGGACGAGATTCGTCTAGCCGCTGGGCCAATAATCAGGCAGCCACCTACCGCGATAGGTTGATCAAATGGGGCAAAGAGACATATGACAGTCTAAATGCGAAATGGAATGGAATGACTATCTGGCAGAAAGTCGCATTCATTGCGGCGGCTTTAATAGCTGCTGCATTGGGAATCTCGTTTTTGCTTCTGTCTGGCTGGATACTCAGGGTTCTGCCCAAGGTCGCAGAAAGATGGGAAAAGTCTCCGCTCGTCGCCTTTATACTCTGGACATGTGTATTTTTTGTCTCGTTTCCCCCTTTGGTGGGATGGTCAACGATGGGCACATCCGCGGGTTTCATCTTTGGAATATGGAAAGGGTATGTAATATTTGCATGTGTTCAAAAATGATTGTGCTGACTTTTGATTCATGATAGGTGGCTGCTGTACGCATCCGCAACTATTCTCGGCTCTACCGTGTCATTCTATGTATCGCGCACGTTACTGTCGAAACTCGTCAATGCGCTCATGAAGCGCGACAAGCGATTTGCTGCACTGGCATTGACTTTGAAATATGACGGACTGAAGCTTCTGTGCATGATTCGCCTGTGTCCACTTCCATACTCCATCTGCAATGGTGCCGTTTCCACCTTTCCTACGGTCAAGCCCTTGATGTATGGTCTCGCTACGGCCATCGTCTCACCCAAGCTGCTCACCCACGTCTTCATTGGCAGTCGCCTGCGGATTCTTGCTGAAACGGGCGATCAGATGAGTACAGGCGCCAAGGCTGTAAATATCATCAGCATTATCGCATCAGGAGTGATTGGTGTCGGTACTGGATATTATATTTATCAAAGGTAGGTCATTCTCTCATTGTCCAAAGTTTACTTTAATCGATTACTAATCCTGTGGTCTCTATTCAGAACCTTGGCTCGCGCGAATGAACTCGAAGCAATAGAGCGTGAAGATAATGAGAACGCTGACCATAGTGCGCATCAGCCTCGTGACGGATTATCAGAAGATGATGCTACAAACGATGCTTTTGATATCGCCCGGGATGAGGAAGAGCTTCTTGGTTTCTCCACTCTGGATGACGACAATGTTGATCTCGATCTCGACGATGAAAGCGATAATGAACCAGGCCGATGGAAGTCGAGTCGGACATCCTACCACGATCAGTTTACGGATAATGACTCAGACGACCTTGAGTCTACAAACGATGTGGATGAGACATATGGCTTGCACAGGCATATTCAACGGAAATAGCTGCACATATTGGAGGTCCAATGCTATAGAATTAAAATTGACGGTTCATTGCTGAACACTCCTGATAATTAGCGTAATAAAAGTCAAAGTGAAGTTAAAGCAACGAAGAAATATAGTGATTTTATAGAAGGGACGAAATGAAGAGGACTCGATCGACCAGCGCGGTCTGAAATATACGCCGTTCCGAGGAATCAAGGCACAACTGCCACTCTTTTCTATCGACTTCCTCTTCCAAGTTTTTTGTGAATACTTCCAGTTCAAGACTCGATGGAAGTCAATAGGCCAGGATTAGGCTTTGGCTTTGCAAGGGACTGGGTATAGATGTAGGACATCCCTGCTCACAATCCTTGCCACCCTCCGCTCTCTCCACATTCATACTTGCAAATCTGAACCCCCACCATCTACTCCCTACTACGACGTTAACATCGACGGGCAGATAGACGGCATAATACATTTGAAAGTATTTTGACCCGCTGGAAATATACTGGCTTTTATGATTACATTCCAATACATGCATCATGATCAGTGACAATTGATCAATTGCGTTGCAATATCTGAATACCAGACATCGGGACACCATCTTAAGGGTACGTCAGGTTTTAGGGCTTCAGCTTCGAATTTCGTAACTTACCATCCCATATCTCCAGAGCTTCAACAGACTCCTCTACTAGTGTCGTGAAGAGATAGCTGGGTTGTAACTACTCAAACTTGAACATGGAGGCACCCATGAAAATTCAAACGAAGGGTTTTCCAGCCGTCTCGACGGCTACCACATACATCAACCAAATTATCACAGAGAACCTTCCTTCTACTGGTCAAGAACGGCATGTATCATCGATTGATGATGACAGCCAACCCCTTATGAAACGGCTCAAGCCCTCGGAACCCTCTCTTGGGCCATCTAACCCCATTATTACCTCCTCAGAGCTCCAGGAACTGTCCGGGAATCCTATCTCCCTCCTTCAGTCCTTTGAAGCCGATGGATCTAATTATTTGAATGGCTCTTTAACCACCACCACTCCTTATGAATCAACTACATCATCTTCTCATACAGCCTCGCGCAAGAGAAAATCAACTTCTACATCAACCACACCCGTACCATCCCTGCCTACACCGCCTCTTACGGCCGGAGTGAGTGTTTTTCATAATGGTAATATCGATTTTTCTAAATGTCGACCCCGTTCATCGATTCCCCTGCGGATGCCGCCCGGCCTTTACGGCGAACAGTGCGTGGCAGCTGCATATGCATCCCGACTGGATCCGTATGCCCTTCATCCTAAAGAACAGGCAGCGTTGCAAGAACTTCTATGTCACGTTCATGTGACTGCATACCTCAACATAAGAAATGGGATTTTGCGACTCTGGACCCGCAATGCCATGATCAGTGTGACCAGAGATGAGGCGCTCGGATGTGCCAAAGATTACCGGTGGATGGATCTTGCCTCGTTTTCGTACGACTGGCTCGTGCGATATGGCTATATCAACTTCGGCTGTGTCGAAACCCCTGTCCCTCCAGTAGTTGCCAGACGAGGCAGACGAAAGGAAGGTCCAGTCATTGTTGTCATCGGAGCTGGTGTAGGAGGTCTTGGTTGTGCACGCCAGTTGGAAAGTTTGTTCATCCACTACCGCGATGCAGAAACCGCTCCACGGGTCGTTGTACTTGAAGGACGTCGACGAATTGGTGGCAGAATTTATTCGCATCCCTTACATAGTATGCCATCACAAATTTTGCCTCCTGGCCTCGTTCCAAAGGCTGAGATGGGAGCCCAAATCATTGTTGGGTTTGACAATGGAAATCCTTTGGACCTCATAGTTCGAAGCCAGCTGGCCCTTCACTACCACTTACTGCGTGACATTTCAACAATCTACGACATCGATGGGTTTCCTGTCGATGAAGTGCGAGATACCATGGACGAAAAACTATACAATGATGTACTGGACCGTAGCGGATTCTATCGCCGGAAAGCCGTTATCAACCCAACTGCTGAGGGAGATCGGGAGTTAATTGATGACAATAGAGAATCAGCTGTGGATGACGGGCTTACTGTTCGTCAGTACGAAAATGCGCGTGCTACAGGAACAGAGCATCTTCTCGTGCCCACAAAAAGAGTTCGAAGACGTCGGGGTGTAGGACACAAGACAGCAGATGCAGAATTGGCGTACGAGATGGTAGTGGACCACATTGGCCCTTCGAAGGAACATTCAGCCGCTGTCACTTCCCAGGCGATAGGCTGGAACCTGAAACCCGGTTATACCGATGAGAACACGGTCGACCTCGATGCAATTGCAAATGTGACTCCCACGCAAACACTGGGAGCTGTCCTTGATGAGGGCGTGAAGCAGTACCAGCAGATGCTTCCTCTAACGCCCAGGGATATGAGACTCCTTAACTGGCATTATGCAAATCTCGAATACGCAAATGCAACGAATGTCCACAATCTCAGCCTGTCTAGCTGGGATCAGGATATTGGCAATGAATTTGAGGGCGAACATTCACAGGTTATTGGTGGCTATTCTCAACTTCCCTTCGGATTATATTCACTTCCTACCAAACTCGACGTACGCACAAACCAAATTGTCTCTGACATCTCATATGACCCATCTGGGAAGGGCAAGGCAGTCGTCCGCTGTGAGGGAGGCGAACAGTTTGCTGCAGATCATGTGGTTTTCACGGGCTCCCTTGGTACTCTCAAGCACCAGACTATCAAGTTCAATCCCCCTCTCCCAGACTGGAAGAGTGGGGCAATCGAGAGATTGGGATTCGGTGTGATGAACAAGGTAGTCCTGGTATTTGAAGAACCTTTCTGGGATATCGAACGGGACATGTTTGGGCTTCTTCGTGAGCCGACTAATCCTGTCAGTATGGTCCAAGAAGACTACGCCCGAAACCGCGGTCGTTTCTACCTTTTCTGGAACTGCATTCGAACCACCGGGTTGCCAGTCCTTATTGCCCTTATGGCAGGAGATTCAGCAATCCAAGCCGAGACAAGGCCAGACGATAAGATTATTGCCGAAGTCACCTCACAGCTTCGCAATGTTTTCAAGCACACCGCCGTCCCTGATCCGCTTGAGACTATCATCACCCGCTGGGCCTCTGACAAATTTACCTACGGGAGCTACTCATATGTAGCTTCGAAAGCACTTCCCGAAGACTACAATCTCATGGCCCAGCAAGTTGGTAATCTGCACTTCGCAGGAGAGGCTACCTGCGGAACACATCCTGCCACCGTCCACGGAGCCTATCTATCAGGTCTTCGCGCTGCGGCCGAAATCATTGAAGCGGTGGTCGGGCCAATTGTGGTTGCCAATCCCCTCGTTCCTGAGAAATCAGGAGCCAAATTCCCAACTCCGACGCCACAAACACAAACACAGGCTTCTCAGCCATCTCATGTCCCCCATCCTTCTCAACTCTCACAACCTGTGGCATCCGAACCCTTAGCTACCACCTCTTCCTCCCGAGGCTCCATATCTCAAGACAAAATTCGCCAGGACACATACGAACAAGCGATGTGGACAGCAATATACGCAGAGATTGGGTCAGCGCCAATCCGCCCAAAAAACACATCACTAAACCCATTCCTGCAGTACCAAAAAGACTATTGGGCAAAATGCCGCGTCCAAACCGACAATGTGCGTCGCGAGGCAACAGGCAACCCAAACGCTAAAGCAGGCCGCGATGAGATCCGCAAAGCTCTCGGCCAGATGTGGCGGGATGCTTCTCCTTGCGAGAAGCAGCCGTATCTGGAGCATGTTGAAGCGAATCGCCGCGAGAATGAGGCCGCACTGGTGCAGTGGAAGGCTGCTATTACGGAGTGGGAGAGACGTTCTTACGAGGTTAAGGATGCCTGGTGTGGAGATAACCCCTATGAGACGTGGGTTATGTCATAGCCTGCGACAGCAGGGAGTGAGAAGCTACTGTATAATTATTAAATGATTGCATCGTTCTAGCTGCCTAAGAACTCGGTCTAGATGACCCATTCCTTACCTTTTACTTAGATCAGGTTCATATCTTTATGAGTATACTTCGGATTCTGACAAAACTTACTCCGTACGATCCTTCTCGTTCAATTAGGACCGTCTTGTAGTCGGATGATACGACATTCAGTATTCAACCGCACTTCCCAGGTGGTCAAGCATATTCCGTACAGCCTAACTGACATCTGACGTACTACTGCGAAATGCTTTTCAAGTTTCATCAATTTCTATCTCTATCGGTATCGATCAACAAAAGTTTGACCAAAGCAAACGAGCCCGACTCCAAATTCTTAGATCAGATGAAGAAACAGACAAAAAAAAAATTGCCAAGTATAGCAAAGATGTATGCACGGGGAAATGATAGGCTAAGTATCCATAGCGAGGCAAATAAGTCTAAAATGATAAGAAAAAACAAAAATGGGCGCAACGAGCATGTAAACAGTACGCTCCACAATAGAGGTCGTTATAAGGTTGTGCAGTTGAATGACATTATAAGCAAGGTGAAGAAAGGATTTCTAGAGCAGCGGCTTGGGATTAAAAGCCGCCATTCTGGCGAGCGAATTAGGCGTGGGCAGTGGATCTTCGATTCACTCGGATTCAGCGATGAACTTCTCAGCATCCAGAGCAGCCATGCAGCCGGAGCCAGCACTGGTGATAGCCTGGCGGTAGCGCTTGTCCTGAACGTCACCACAAGCAAAAACACCGGGCAGACTGGTAAGGCTGGAACCGGGGACAGTGACGATGTATCCATCCTCATCAAGGTCGACCTTGCCCTTTACCAGGGCACTAGCGGGGTCGTGGCCGACAGCGTAGAACAGACCGTTGGCATCAACGGTCTCCTCAGCGCCGGAGATGATATCCTTGACACGGAGACCGGTCATGAGACCGTTAGGCTTATCCTCTCCCAAAACCTCGGTAGCGACAGAGTTGAAGCGAACAGTGCACTTCTTGTGGGCAAGAAGACGATCAGCCATGACCTTGCTAGCGCGCAGCTTATCCTTGCGGACTAGGACGGTGACGTGGCTGCCGTACTTGGTCAGGAACATGGCCTCCTCGGCAGCGGAGTCACCACCACCAATAACGTAGAGGGGCTTATTGCGGAAGATAGGGACGGCACCATCGCAGACAGCGCAGGCACTGATACCGTTCTGCCAGAACTTTTCCTCTCCGGGGAGGTTGAGGCGGCGGGCATTGGCGCCAGTGGCAATGATAACAGCGTCGGCAGTGCGAGCGGGCTTGTCATCGGGACCATCGTTCCACTCGGTCCACAGCTTGAAGGGACGCTCTGAAAGGTCCAGCTTTGAGATGGTCTCGGTGATGATTTCGGTACCAAAACGCTCGGACTGCTTGCGCATGTTATCCATCAACTCGGCGCCGCCGAGGCCTGCGGGGAAACCTGGGAAGTTCTCAATCTCAGTGGTAGTAGTGAGCTGGCCACCAGCAGCGGTGCCGTTGGCAAGCATGCCCTCATAGAGAACAGGCTGGAGTTCTGCGCGCGAGAGGTAGATGGCGGCAGTGTGGGCGGCGGGGCCGGAGCCGATAACTTCGGGGGGTTAGCAATTGTACAATGCTCAATTTTTGTTCGGCAGTATTGGTGACACATACTAACTACTTTGGAGTGCGACATTCTGACGGGGGTTATGCAATTGACGCGTGGGGGCGTTGAGAACGGGTGGGATAGGACTGTCGGAGCGGACGGGGCCTGTTGGTGGATTGTAGAAGCAGCGGCAGTGAATCCTAAGGATCGAAGAGCGATAGGGAAACGGCGAAAAGTTGAGGAAAACAGTTTGAAGGTATGGATATAAAAGGAGGGATAAATCTGAAATTAAAAGCAAGGTTTTTTATCGTAAGTCAAAGTGGGGGTTCACAGATGATGAGGTTAGCAGTCTTCCGTGTCTTTCTCCAAATTAATCATGCATCGGCGTCGAGACCCATCGCTTTCTAAGCACAATTCACGTGAGCGGTCGAGACCAAATTACGTCAGTCAGATTTTGCTCAAACTACTACCATTGTAACTATTCTAGATCAATATTTAAATATTTATTATTCAGTTTTCGTCTCATCTAGTGAGGAATTCGCGATAGATAATTATCAATTAAAGTATGTAGTTATACTGACCACATACTCTGGAGATCGGAATCAGACTCGGGTTTGCTTTGCCGAAGGCGGTCAGGTCTTTCTATATCTTGACGTGACAAGCATAATTCAAGGGAATTTTCGCAGGTCCAGCCAGGGTCAGGATCTCGGAAATTTGGAAATTTGAGATAACAGGACAGCAAGTATCTCAAATTGTCACAACCTACACTCTCACTAAATACCTACCGGATATTCATTAGTAGTTCTTGGCGTTCCCCTTCTATATTAGTGCTCCGTCGCTGCTTTTGCTCCATGAGTAGAACTGAGCACACTTGTTCCGATCAGACTTAGCAAGTCTGATTCACTCACTAAACAAAATCTAAGCACCTTAGGTTGTTTACATTATTATCCCATTAATAAATTTTGGGCCTCACTAAATGCTCGTTCATCCCAGAAATCAGTTTACTACGCCATTTTTTTGATTGATCTCTCAATCCTTATATCAGGGTGTAATCATATAGTATTTATGCTTAACGCTGGATCATATCCAATTCTAAAGTAACAAAAATACCCCAATGATCCAATAAACGAATGGTCTATGCAGCTTGAGGTCACGAAGATCGACGTAGCATCCTTGGCGGAGAAATTCTTCGGGCATAGTACCACGCTACGCCACTGTCCTTGTCCGCCCATCTGAAGAAATAACAATTTTTGTCAAAGTGCAGGGTCGGGCAGGTATATTAGGAGACGTTAGGAGCTTTCAGATAGGATTCAGGGAAGCAGCTGCATTCTAATAGGCAGGCTATAGACGAAGAAATAGCTTGAAGAGCTATGCTAAGGCAGAAGTGATATGAGGTTTGAGGCCATGTGCCAAGTCTTGGCACATCAACCTTATCTATGTGGCTGGCACCGCAATAGTACCTTACCCTCCAAGGAAAACTTCATATTCGAATACTTGCAGATTGTTATCTCTGTCTCCGAAATGATCAATTACAGATTCTCATAGATTAGACCTAACTCAATTTCACAGAGGAAAGTGATGCACTGATCAATGAACCTCTAAGATATCGTGACTCCGAGCATCGGCAATTTCGATTTGACTCAATCTAAACCATGACGTTTCAAGTCTTAAGTGGGGTATCCTATCATAGCCATAAGCTGAAATGAAGGTCGCTAGTTATCCCTTATAAAATGGTGAAAGTCAAAGACAATAATTAGACTAGTCAATCATGGCTATTGAACACGAGGTCTGTTATGCTACAGTTGGAGGTTGATACAGCTTTATTCTTTCCAGCATAGGCTGCTCGTAATAAATGAGAAATAACGCTTAAATCTGGTCTTTTTCGTGCCAAAAGAAGCCAATGTACCCTATCCAAAAATTTTATTGAGAACCTTGGAAAAGAAGTTTCTGAAGCTCTGGTTAGTCAAATTGCCAATTGAATGTAGAGAATAGGCATCAGTATTTACCTGTCAGGGGTTTCGATATAATTCGCTGTGTAATCTTCGATCTCCTGTACGTCCGAGACCAAATCAACGTCGGCCGGGCGAACGAATGATGATCTTTTGATTATTTTGGCCAGGATAAATATGACAATAAACACACCAATCATGGTGTAGCTGAAAAAGAATGTCGCGGTATCCCACTCGTCGTTGAGGAAGACTAGGTGACATTAGAAACAAATTAAAACGCTGGAGTAATTGCAAATACTCTACCTTCGTAGCCACTAACGAAAACCATCAATAAACAGCAGGTGAGACTGAAGTAAGTACTGTATCTGTTTCGGAATGAATATTTAGCAGACTTTTCATGAGTTATTTCAGAGCTAATACTCACGGCTGCCAACGTGCTTTGTAAGGAAGCAGGGTTTGAGGCCGTTTCTGAACTGCCCAAGCTTTTCTGAAGCACAAGTAAGTGAAGCAGATAACGGCAAGATTGATGAGCTGAGAAGTAGTAATCTGGTCATGTAGTAAGCATCTAGCCAATTGTTCTTTGGAAGGAAATCATCTCACAATGTTGACAAGCCATCCAAACACCTTGGCAGAACCACTGGAAACTTGCAAAAATGCCAGTAGTGATATCAAAATCACTGCAGCAATACAGAAGATTGGAATACCAGCTTTAGTTGTCTTCCTGAAAAACTTTGGTGCTTTACCTTCCAAAGCCAGGCCGTACAGGCTTCTAGATGCGCAGTAGAAGACACTGTTTCCGGTCGATAGCGCCGACAGGATAAGAGCACCGTTCACAATATGCGGCAATATTGGAATTTGAAGCCTGTTCATAGATATGACGTATGGGCTCGCACCGGCATTGGAGCCAGATGTTGAGTAGGCTGCAGCAAGGTCTTCAGAATTCGAGGGTACGACAATGCCAATGCATAGTGACCCTAATGCGAAGAAACAAGCTAAACGCCAGAAGACGGACTTGAAAACCTTCGGCATCGTGTCACGGGGGTTTGCAGCTTCACCAGCCGTCATGGAGATATATTCGGGTCCTGTCACCGTAACCGAGGCCGAAATAAGACACTGGACAAATCCAAGGAACCGCCCAGTGTTTCCCGTAGTATAATATTCTATAAAGGAGCCAGGGTCACGCCAGTATCTAATGTAGGCAATCATAGTCAGATCCTCAAGGTTTGTTTCGATATATTGCAAAAGATCGTGAAAACGTACCGGAATCCGTATTTATCGTGAAGAGGATTTCCGCCAACCATAGTTACAAATGTATATGCGGTAAGTCCAACGATGAGAAAAATCTTAGCAATGGCAAGCCAAAATTCAATCTCTCCGTAGTACTTGACATTGAAGGAGTTCACAACGCTGGTAAGTAGTGTATTAGAATTTGAAAACACTGCTGTAATGAAGTTCACTGAATGTGCACTTACATGTAGATAACCAGGATAATACTGACAACTGCCGCAACTGGAATCTTGTCCGTCCAATAATTCAAGATGATATTGACTGCAACCATTTCAAATGGAACCAGAATTGCTTGGAAAATAAAGAAGTTCCACCCAGTGGCAACTCCAAATGCGTCGTCCACAAATCGTCCTGCAAACCTAATGAAGGGCGACGAAATTGGCAGATATGTGACCATTTCGCTGCAGCCTGTTTATTGTTATTAGTTCCCTCCCTCAAGAAAGAGTTGTAGATTGCTTACACTCCGTGACACCCAGAATAACAAAACACCTAACGATATAAGTAATGTTCATCCGTAAGAAAAGATTGAGCTGCTTACCAGAATACAAACGATAGGAATAGACTACCTGGTCCGCCGGCAATAAGGGCCTTTCCGATTCCAACAAACAGAAAGGTTCCGATAACGCCTCCGATGCCCAGCAACTGAATGTGTCGTGGCTTTAGACTGCGATGTGTGTTGTCGGAAATGTTCGTCATACTCCCAAAGTCATGAGACGCAATAGAAGCTGTTTCAATCTTGTTCTCCTCCTTGCTTTCCCCGGCGTCTTTTACATGGTATCTAGTTGCATTGCCCATGGCAATGTCATCGTGGCTGGTGGTATCCATTTTGATATGGAATGATAAAATTTGTTGTGAGGGATGCGTTGCTGCAACTCACCATGGGTTGGGATCGAACAAGGCCACAGCTAGGTGGAAAGCTGAATATAAGTAGGAAATCACTTCGGTGGATTTAAGAGCATCGACAATCAACGCGTGGAATTCACATAGTAGACTAGAAATCATTAGACTCAACGTCATAAGCCCAAGCCAATAAGATATAAGCCGATATCTAAGCCGAAGCCACTTCGTGTTAGCTACTAAAGCCCCGCCAATTTTCGACCTGTGGGTAGCGATACACTGCCCAGACCCGACCTAGGTAGTCATACCCGAATATTTTATAGATTCGTTATCGGACGAAGATTAGATAAGACCACTTGCGTCGATAATTTGTTGTGTCTTATGCGTCTTATCACTATCAAATGCTGCGCTATCATATGCTGCCCGTATTCAATACCCTATTCGTAGCTAAGGCTCTCATCGGCGCTACTAAGCCCTAAACTCCTTCGTATTCTGCTTTTTTGGTTACCTACGAAGACAGGCAGTGACTACGATTGCTTCACGTATTCCACGAGTTTTCCACCCCCAACACTATAGTAAATGCGATGTATTAAATCTTTAGTGACCTATACGCTGCTGGATTGTCTCAACCCAATAGACTTATCAAGAGAGACAAGGGCTAGGTCAGTTAAAGTCTTTAATGAGGTGCAAGCTCTACTAGGAGACTCTGAACAAGGAGAGAGGAGCCACCCAGACAACGCATCAGGAACCAACATTGTGGCAGCTATCAAACTTCACAGAACCTTGGAAGCATTCCAGTGGTTCTATAATCGCGCATTGAGATAGTAGCCTCATATTAGCAGTTAATCAGAATAAATATAGCACGATTTGATTAGACTGTAAATTAAATTCATGGCGAGAAAAACTTGGATATACTTGTCCCTCAAGAGCAACGATGTTCAGGTAGCCTGGATATATTGTTTAATTGCGGGGGGTGGAAAAAAAGTACATAAAACTCATCCGTTCAAGCGCAGGTAATTGTACATATAAAAGACAATGCAATTTGCCTATCACAGCCCAGAATATCAAGGAAACATAACATTCATAAAGGTACAGCTGAAGAAAAAGTAACAGCTGAAATCCGCACACATAGTAAACATCCATCGAGGACACCAGTCCTAATCGGAACCTTGTAACCTTCGTAATAGTCCTCCCCATTCTCTCAGATTCCCATCTTCTATGCAATTACAACGACCAAAGTCTGATCTTGCCAGCAACCACCACTTTCCCAAAATCTGAAAGCACTGGTATTGAAGATAGCATAGCCGACGAAGACTCTAGTAAAAAGGACAGAAACCCCGCACCCGATCATCTTGGTAGCCATAATAAGTTGACCAATAGTATCCTCCAAGATATTGACAAATGTAATGTAAAAACAGATATCTAAGAATTTTTTTTATTCTCCGATGCAGTAGCATGTCCGAATTTTAGGACCTCGGCCAGTAACTGAGAACTTCAAAAATCTCCAAGATCGTTCACTTACTTCGAACAACACCTTATGGACCTCGACCAACGCAATATTTCTGCAGTATTTTTTAGTTAAATGATGCGACAAAAAGGACTAGTATCTTCAAACCCCATTTTCCTAAGCAAATGCAATGACCTGCTCCGAAATTCAAATCACATCGTTCCATAAGCTTAGTCTTCTGAGGTGATTCTAACCACCGTTCTGGACGAAAATTATCGGCCTCCTCGCCGTATATAGATTTTTTTCCGGCTAATAGCCCAAAAGTTCATTTCTATATAAGTGTTAAAAATCGATCGGCAGGATGGCAAGCAATTTAAATAAAGATTCGCAGCCTACCAATTTTGGTACCCCCAGGTATAAAATGCCCACATATGGATACACCTTCTGGCGGAACAATCCGAGGAAATGCAGTCCTGGCCGTATTAGCAATTCATGAAACTGATAGGGGTGCAAAATGTGAGAGATACCCAATAGGAGGGGAAATTCTGAAGACTTCTTTGATGACAGCATTAAGATACGGTAGATCTCTGATTTCACGGTAGGCAACCGGGAGAGAGATTTTCCCAAGCCTGTCTGTCTCATCAATTTCAGCCATAAACTTTCTATGGGCACCTTGATGAGTGGCGATGTAAAAACGCCAGCACGTAGCGCCATTGCGGTCGAATCCGGATCAGCAACTCTTGGTTGGCAATTTAGATCTATTGATTTGTGGATCGAAAGAAATAAACCAATCAGATCTGTCCCCTTTGTAGATCAGAGTGATATAGATGGATCGCTGACCATGACATAGTTGGTAGCAGCTCGAAAGATTGATCCTTAAAGGAGAGTGAGCAGTCTTCATACAGCAGAATTAAAGACTAATCCAAGGGAGGATTCTTACCATATTTTTCATAGGCTCTGAGGTCTGTCAAATGTTGGCGTCCGGAAAAAGCATGATATAGCATCCAAATTTTGGAAAAAGACGCAAAAAAAGGCCCGGGAACGCGTCTCAGAGGATGGAAGTACCGATTGTAAATAATGTAGCAGACAGCCAAGCTTATAGGAATAAAAATATGATATCGCGCTGCAAAAATTACAGCGTGCTTCAAATACTCAAGACTAGCCACTGCGCTTGCATGTCAACTCTGATAAACAATTTTAGCTTGCGTCTTTTCATGTTATACATGGTAAATTATAGTTTTGGATGCTCATTGTTGATAGTGGCAAAAGCAAAAGCAAAAGCAAAAGCGAAAAGCGAAAGCCGAGATTAGGTTATAGCTGTTGGCTAGAACCAAATACTCCTACGATAAGGATCTAGTTATTTATTGGGAACATGTGCTTGAACGGTCAGACTTGTTATGTATAATTCTGGACTCAGATCTTCGACTGCTCATTGACTTACGGCCTTAAGTCGGGTCGATGGCGCAAGTGCTTATTAACACTCTATTCGTCAGGCTCCCAGCTTCCTACTTGCTGGGAATTGCCCTTGTTATCATTCTGATATCTTTATTCAAGGTAAGCTCTCGGACAAACAAAATATCTCCCAGATATGTAATTATATATATACATATATACTAAGATAAGGTACAGATCGTGTCTCGCAAGACCAACGGAAGTAGCTCATCAGCCAATATTGGCTTATTTGACATCGATGGCGGACAAGAGATAGAGCCCTTGAAGAACTTTGAATGGAGCAAGACCGAGCCTGTCAAGCAGCGCCCTTTCAAGCCAATCTGGCACATGACTATGGGTAGATTCGTTTTCTCCTAAGCCAGAGACAACATAATTAACTTCGATAGGCCTTCAGGACGTACCGCCTTCAGAGTATATTCAAATAGACAAAGATTATTTGGAACGAATTCGCATGCGTCAACGTATAATTGAAGATTATTCAGATACCGTGATAGCTTTTAATGACGCAGCTCAACCAGCAATCAGGGAATTCTATACTTGGCTCATGACCAAATATCTACCGTCACGTTTCCCTACAATGTTCATTCTTTTGCATTCTGAACAAAAAGATGGAAAATCTTGTCCTAAACTACAAAATACTGTCACGGGTGCTATTCATCCAACACAGCCACCGCAGGATCTGAGACAGGCCCTCAGTATCCTTGGTGAAATGGTTGAAGAAGATTTCATGTTTTTAGTTCCATCGGGACAGGGAGATTCGACGACATTTTCCTTACAAGGGGTCGTTGCTTGCTTCCCAAGTAGCTGGAGCCCAAAAGAGAAGTGTGGGATGAGTCTTCGAGACATCCACGCACCAGTCCCACGATACAAGGAAAAGATGGCTATGAGCCTCGATCGCGTACTGAGCAAGCTCAAGAAACCTGGGAAGATATACATGAGGCAGAATGTAAGTGAATTTAGCTTCGGCTGTCCATCAGCTAGCTTATTTTCGAGTTGTAGTGGGCAGTGACAACAAGCAACAATCTATTTGCTCCTGGTGGGCAGTTCCACCTCTATGAAGATAACCAAGTCGAAGAAGAAACGGTTGAAATATCTACAGTAGGTCGACATTCTGAGAAATCCCCTCCAGCATGCCTCAGTATTAATCCCTCTCCTCGAAATAGACTTGTGTCCGGTCCGAAAGACAGAGTTTCCGTTTTCTCCCTGAATCGAAAACCATAGTTTTCTCCTTCCATTCTTATCAATATCCACTATCTCAAATCAAGGAAGAAGGATTAGGAGAAGTGCTGGCAGAAGCCATTGACGGGCTTAAAAAGGGGTCTGTTCCTGAGATTCATTATTACAAGCGTGCGCCTATATGGGCTGAACAAGTCAAATCTTATCTGAGAAGTTGAATTAGTTAGGATGGTGACACAAGGTCTAACATGAGAAGTATGGAAGGGGCCTGTATTTAAGGCGATGAAAGGAGCAAATCTCCACATGGTTGTGTGGCAATAGAGTGGGTGTGTTATAGAAAAAATAAAATAAAAAGGTGCAGGGTACGAAGCAATAATAAGCGAATAAAATGCCGATTGACGCAGATAAAGATCTAGAGCCCTAAAGTCAAGCTAGGGTACTAGAATAAGCATGAAGAGGCAACAGAGTGGAATCACTTGGGTTGCTTCTCAACTATATGCACTAGACTCTTAGATGCGACAGAAGGAATACCCTTTCCTGTACTTAAACATATTGATTAAAAATTTAGGCTGGCAGTATAACATAAGAATTTTAAATATTTATCCCAGTATACTAACTACTACTAGCAAATTCCAAATATATCAGTTCAATGGCAGTCTGGTAGTTCTGTATTTAGCTCGAACTCGATTCCATAGTTAAAGAACGGCATGAATCCTCGGCCTGACCAAGAATTCGATACCTGAGTAGGTTGATTGAATCCTTCTAATTGCTCTTCTTGGTTAGTTGTTTGTAGACAACTTTGGCTTTTTCCTGCACATTGTGTGCTCCGATGAACACCATCGTCGGGGGCCGATTGAAGTAGCTCCTGATTTTCCGCCATGGGTGGAGGACTGATTGGTATGTATATTCGCCCATACTGATTCATAGAGCTTTCCAAGTCACAAAAATCGGCCCTTGTTTTCCCATCAAAGCTTCCTGTGTCGGTTTTTAGATGCTGATAGAGTCGCTCGGTCTGCCTAAGTGTTTGTAACTGAACAAAAAGGTCAGAGTCACCATCATGCTCTTTATTTAATCAAAGTAGACGGAAAAGATGCTGGTAGCTATAAGGTGGAGTGTGACGTACCCATTCCTCTCCAATAGTCCATATGTTTTGAAATCGCTCAATATACCGGAGATTCAAGTCTGCTGCAACAAAAGAAAGATCTTTGTCACATTCTGGACTCATTCCGGGAAAGTGGGCTTCATAGAGATTCATAGTTCCTGCCGAGAAGGCACAAAATCCGACGAAAGGCGTAAAAAGTTGGCAATTGGATTTTTCAAGTTCTGAGAAGATATCGGTAATAGTTCTTGCAGCATGAAATAAGTCTTTACAACGATCGTCCCACCATCCTGTCGGGGCTTCCACTTTTATAAGTGGTGGATCAACAGGACCACAGGGTTTAGAGTGGCTTCGGGGTAAGAATGGGATGTATTCCCGGTTGAGAAGCAAGATGCTCAAGGTTAAGTTAGTCTTTCTCTTTCAGAGTGGCCTCGGATATGATTACCTCAAGTAGTAGATTAAATTGATAAACGCGAAAGATTCACCGCAACCAAGAGAGACATGGGCAGATATATTGAACTCGGGGAATTTCAAGTCTGCGTCTTGCTCCCTCCTCCAATTCTCAAGTTCATGGTTAATGTCAAACCACGCTGAACCCGGCTCCCAAGGGCATTCACTGAATTGAAAGAGTGTTGAATGACGCCTGCCACCCTCTGCAACCCACTTCAAAAGCTTCGCCCAAATGTCAAGCCCTCGTATTGTCACACTAAAGCGGTAGTTTGTAGTGCTTTGAGTACGTACCAATTGCTCGTCTTTGAAAATTTCACTGAAAGTGTACTTTCTTGTTGGGATTTGAGTATATGCAAATTCTTTGTCACCCACTGGAGCATGAATAGACATTCTCTCCAGACGAAGAGACAGGGGCCGGCCTTTACCACAAGCAAGCATCCTGTCCATAACAAAGCAGCCCCAAAATGTGCGGTTCTCGATTTCTACTGCAGAAGCGCAGTTTTGAAGATCGTAACCTGACTGATTCATTTGTAGGCCATCATTTGCTGATGACCTCAAAGATTGTGCCATGCGTGATGCCATTCCTTTTTTTTTTATTTTTTTTTAGCTTATCTCTCCCTCAAGCATAAAACACAACACATACCACTATACATCCAAGCACTGTGTCCCTTCGAAGCCCCCCATTCATACAAGGCCATCAGCAACAAAATTTGGATGGTGTCAACGCTTGGAGACTCCATCACTCTTCGCAACACGTGTTTTCTGACCTGGGATGCGTAAGTCTCGCCAGCTTGGTGCGGTATATCATAGGCTGTGTATATCTCAGGTAGAAATCTTGCGCAAAGTGCGAGCACGGCAGTGACTTTCAGCAAATCACGATGGGGAGCATTTTGGTGAACGCTATTGACGAATGTGGGCAGATGTAAGAATGCAAGCTCTGGGAATTTTTGGTTGAAAATAAGACCCGCATCGACAATCAGGTTATTCATTCCTCTTGGCATCGAATCTTCTTGAAGAACCTGTACGGACGATTGGATGCTGTCAGCCTGTGGAGTTTGATGCCCCTCAGACTGTGGTATTATGGGCAAATGTACCACTGGAGATGAACTGGTGACAGTACTCCGATCAAGTGGTGTTGAGGTGCGGCGAGATCTACTAGTAGATTGAATGTAGGGGTTAGTCAGAGCACATGTTTTCTCGCGCATCCCTCCAGCTCTTAGACATCTTTGGCATGGAGAGGATCCATTATTCTTGCACTTGATCTTCGAACTCCTGCAAAGGTAATATCAATGGTCATTATGTGGAGTTCGCTCTTGGGAATTGGTGAATTAACAAACCTGCACCAAGCACACGCAATAGTGCTTCTCATACTGCCAATAGTATTACAGAATCAATTTCGAGTATTCGGGGTTTTTTTGGGGGGAATCATCATGGATATCGAAGAAAGTGGGGTGAGATTATTTAGTACATGATAAGAGATAAGATCAGTATAAGTGGGTCTAATCCGAGATTATTTACACTACTACAGATACTACGTCTGTCATTCAAATATGAAATACTGTAAAGTAGCCTTCATTATTCTTTCTGAATTATTTTAGATTCTAGCCTCTTTCTCTGGCTCCCTCTCTCACTGGTACTCTGCGAAAGCTTTGGCCTACTCTTCTTTTCCACATCTGCAAACCACTTATCAGAGTTTATAGTAATTCTTCTCTTGTTTATTGATTAAGAAAGATCTCAACTTGGGAAACAAGCTTTGAAATAAGAGATCCATCTACTATCTGTCGAGCAGTAAAGAGTCTAATAGCCTTTCCTGCTTTTTCAGGAGCTAATCTCTGATCTAGGGTGAAGCTTCGCTATTTGGAGGATGTTCTTGACTTTGTATATGCCAATGGCTCTGGGGTATAGTAATAATAATCTCTGCTGGAATTGAGAGAGAGGAGGCTGAATTTGAATTTGAAGTTAGAAGCGATCAAGGCCTTTATTTAGATCATAGTAGATACCGTGATCCCAAGTGTAAGTACTAATGTTATCAGCGGGGTCAAGCAGGTTTATTTATAAGCTGAAACCTTAAATAGTTATCAAATGCGGAGATCTTATAACGACTGCGATAAGCGAAGTAAAAGGAGAGCCGAAAATACTAAGCCGGGAATCGGAAAAAATAACTTCATTAGTCAACGTTCCTCCGAATTCAATCTTGTCGATTATTTATCGTCCTGAATTAGACTTCTGAGATAAGAACTGATCATCCAGAGTTGAAGGCATACTGGCTACAGGCTAGTCTTGGCGAGAGGATTATCAAATGTATTCTGATGCTAATAGTCAATAGTTGAAGAGTCTTTCTCTAGTGCAAGTTTACTGATTCTGCTACTGAGAGGTGGACTCAGCGATCAGTCTATGTACCAATGTAACTAGACTCCTACAGTAAATACTTAACATACGCACTTTAGTCACTTTTATCACCTAGTATATAGGTCTAGATTATGGTTCTGCGGTATAGCTCAAGACCTTTACACTTACTTCTTCATTTGAAACCCATATTATAACTTTCTAGAGAATTGATCGTATGAAGATATCCATGGATGAGAAGAAGTATTAATAGGAAAGTAATGATGAATGAATACAAGGAAATTAAATGTGTTCGTACTGGCTAGGGAATAGATATAAGAGAGAAAGAAACTATGAGAATTTCCCGTGCTACACGATCTCGCTGTCGTACTCCCACATGATTATGAGAGTGTCTGTGTCTAGTCCGAATAATTGTCTCCTTCTGAAAAATCTTTCACGGCGATCATGGTTGGAGTATTCAGTCGTATAATCGCAGATTCATCCGAAGCTGTTTCTTGATTTGAGCTGCTTGAGTCTACAGCCTGGAGAATTATAGTGGGGCTCGCTAGGTAAACTCGGGATTGAGGATTCACTGCGTTGATTCCCATCTTTTGTCGGAAGGAAAGTTTTCTTTTCGCCGAAAGAAAATATAGGATGAAACAAAGTGAAGTTGTAGTAGTTTTATCCGTGATATAGATTTCAATAATGCGTGTATAGCCTATGATCCCAGGTTGTTTCACCTTCGAAGATGATAAGTCAATCAGTTAGCAACCGACATAAGAAGATAAAGCAGCCTCAAAGCATGGCTCATAGCTAAGATGGAAGTTTTTACTGTGGTATCCTCCTCGAGTTCTGTAAGCTTCAGAGTCGTGCCTTCTGGCACGGCAACATTCGACAAAATGATGGTGGGCATTTCTTCTGAGACTTGCTAACACTGGTAGTGTCTTCAGAGCCAACTTGGAGCTGTGGGCTTGGGAACAGTCGAGTCCACGACAGAAGCTGCCAATGTAGCCAAAGAGCTTCGGCATTGTGCAGTGCTTTGCTGGGAATCTTCAGGTTAGCCTTGGGTACTCAAAGAAATCAACTTATGGTAAAGATGATGCCCATTTTATGATTCTCTTGGTTCATTTACTTAGTATGTTATTATAATGATCAATATACGTCGGATATATAAAGTAGGCAGGCTCACACTATCTATGATCTTGGGAACTCTTTCCAAGGTCCAAAGTTTCAAGTTTGGAATCCTGTCTTACAGTATCAGAAGGAAGAGAGATTCTTGAATGATCAATATTCGCGGATATTTCGATTCAACGTAGAATATCAATATGATATTTCTGGACAATACAAGACTAGGAAAATCGCTCTGGGATATAATCATTGAATATTTAAATAAAAAACTAAAAATACAGTATATTGCAGCCGAGTTCAATACCCTTCAGCGTTTTTCATCAGGAAGGACTTGGCAAATGGCAACTTATCAAGAATAGTCAACCCAGCACTACGAGCCCAGGAAATTGGGTTCTGACCAGGAACAGTATACATCTTATGCAATAGATCACAAGCACCCATGACCTTCGAATTGGTGAAATATCGCTCTGAAGAATAGCGTTCCAAAGTGAGAAGATCACCGATGTCCATACCATGAGATACGGCATACTCGATTGTGCGAGAGAGTGCGGCAACGTCTCCAAGTCCAAGGTTTAGACCTTGGCCGGCAAGCGGGTGGATGACATGCGCGGCATCGCCGACGAGAGCGAGACGAGGGGATATGTATTGGTCTGCGTGGCGGAAGCGCAGCGGGAATGAAGCAAGTGTGCTTGTTTGCAGGCCAATTACTGGCGGTGGTGTTTGTGAGGGGAGGGGTGTATTCCGGACGCGCCATGTGAGTTCATCTTCGTGTGTTGATTCTGTATATTGCTGCATGCCCATCATGTAGTTGAGATCTGTCATTGATAGTCGGAAAGCCGCATTGATCATGGCGATGAAGGCAGGGGTGGGGAGGGACTTAAGGTATGCTGCATTCGTTGGTGTTGTGGACCAGACTAGCGATGCGTGGTTGTCTGGTAGTGGGAGGAGGGCAATCGGCCCGCCAAGATCCGGTAGGAAGCGCTGGTATGCTGTGCGCATGCTCTCCCGGATTGGAGGTGTAGGTAGATCACCCAGAGCCAGGGTTGCGACTACTCCGTGTCGATTGTAGTCCCAGCCGTCGGCGGGGATGTTGGCGAACGAGCGAACGGGACTGTTGATTCCGTCTGCACCAACGAGAAGTCTTGCCGCAATTCTGGATGGTGATTTGCCTTCGCTAGCCGGTCCAGTGGGTTTTACCGAAAGGACAGGCCATGCGGAGAGGTCAGGACCTCCGCAAGCCTGGAGATCGGATCCATTCTCGATAGAAACAACAGTGGTGTTCGAGAACAGGGTCATGTTTTCATCGCCAGAAGCAGCAATCCGACGCAACAGACCGGAGACAATATTTGTGTTCTCTGCCATGGTAGCCACGGTGCGCAGTTCTTCAAAGGCAGACGTTTCCCCAGACCAATCGAAAGATATTCGCGACCCAGTCTCGCCATCCCACACTTGCATTCCCTGGTATTTCTGTACACGTTCGAGTGCTAAGTGCTCCCATGCTCCAATATCGCGCAAAAATGAAACAGATGACGGAGTGAGACTACTGCATCGATTAGAGAACTGGTCCGATTCCATCTTCCAGGATTGGGCTTTCCGAAGGTCTTGGCTTTCAATGAGCGCGACCCTAAGCTTTGATGTAATAGGCGAAGCTCCTACTCGTCTTGACATTAGCTATCTATCTTATATACATCCTTCAATTTGTATGCAGATTGGACTCACGGAGAGAAGCCAAGAGCGACAATCCCGCAGGGCCGGCTCCGACTACAACCACGTCATAAATATCGGGCTTTTGACCTGGCTGTGTGCCAAATCGCCGCTGATTCGAGCCAATGCCATGACGGCAAGACGTACAAACGTACGGTCGCAGAGCGACTCTCGGAATTGGGCGCATTTTTGTGGTTTGGAGATTGAAGAAACCCAGCCAAGAAGAGGAATGTGGGTAGTTTCTAGGTTCACCGCCTACAAGGTACATCAACCCACAGTTATAGTTGACCAGAATACACCGTACGAATGATACTATTATGATAGCTCATGAAATTTATTGCCTGAGTAGCTAGTCATTCAAATAATATTACAAAGTCATTCTCTCCGAATCCAAGGTACCAGGGCCTCCAAAAACCTGTATAAATGAATAATGGTATTGCGGGTATGAAATGTTATCACGAGAGAGCTAAGGAAGTTGGACCTGAGCAAGCCATATTAGACCCATCCGAATAATAGAAACAGTTCATTCTATTGCCCCTGTCGCCCCCTAGGAGCAGCCGATTCATCATCAAGACCATTCTCAGAGTCTCCTTCCATTTCCGCAATGAACCTCTCCCAGGTAGAGAGAACACCCTGGTAGAAATCAACATGGGATTCTGCGAATGAGCCGAGCGAGTCGCGGAACTCAACAGCCTTGATACGCTCGAAATCTGCCACCTCGCGTACAACCTCCTCGTCAAACATTTCAGAGGTTGTCTTCGCAGACTCGACTTCACGGGTCAAGTCGTCGATGCGAATTTCAAGCTTGCGGACACGCTCGCGGCGAGACTGTTCATGATCAACGCCGCGAATGTCCTCCATTTTAGAACGGATAAAGGATGCTGGAGATGATGTGAGGGGGGTTTGAGGCGTAGTAAGCGGCTGGATTAGCGGCCAGAGTGTCACGCTCACCCACAGCCTTGTTGCGGTACTCGACCAGGGCTTCGAAATCAAGCTGTTTCTGGTCGCGGGTCTTCAAGAGCGTTTTGAGCGACATGATATACGCCTCCATATCACGTAGAGAGCCCAAATAATTTTGGTCTGTATGATCCTTCAGCTCGCGAACTCCACGCGAGGTCTCCTCCACTGAAGCCGCAAACACCTGCAGTGGCATCTCAATCGCCGGCTCTAGAGGAACCAGCTTGCGGAACTGTGTCGCCAGCTCAGTATAGTCCGTCTCGAGATCAGATTCACGCCGTGCGACCCGCGCTACGGTCTTCTCCACATGAGTCAGGTCCTCGTCCAGTTTATCAGCCTTTTCGCGCACTTCGATAAATCGGCGGTCCGGCTTATGCACCTTGCTGAACGCGTTGACGAATGAGTCGGTCAAACCTTCTAGCATTCCCGTTCCTGAATTATCCGTCGAGGTACTCGTTGACCCGCGAGACGAGTGCAATCGCATGTGTGCATTCCAATCTGGTGACTCCAAGAAGATAGCAAGTAAAGGTGCCCGCCGAAGCACCGGGTGCAGTGTCAGTCGTTTCAAAAAGCGATGTAGTGACCATGCTCGTCGCGTTGTAAACTCGGTTCCAAAGCGGTCTCCCCGCACGTACTCCATCTTGTGCTTATCCGGCAGTGGCGGGACGGCGCATGCTGCGTATTCGCGGAAGAGTGTCTTGTACAAAAAGACAAAATCTGTAAATCGTCGCCGGACACTAAATTCAGATCTTTGAAATGACTTGAAATCGGTCTATATATTTGTATTATTAGTCTGGTGATTATTATCCTGGAGATACTCTCAAATGCTGCGGATGGTGCGCAGGCCGCGGGCAGGCAGCAGCTTGCATCGTCTCATTCTAGAGAGCTGCCAGAGACAGGAAGACCTACAGATGTTGAGACGAGATAAGAGATATATGCATCCTTGGTACCATCATTTTCTTTTAGAGGGGTGTCGACTCGGCACTCAAGCACACCGTCTCCGATACCCGCAAGGTCAACGGCATCAGCGAGCGGGCCAGCCTGGGTTTCCTCATGGGCTGAGCTCATCCTCCGCTTGCCATTGGTATCATGTTCCTGTCCGTGTGGCTCCTCTGCGTCAGTACCAGCTGTTGTAGGCCGAGAGAAGTCGCTATCTGGCTCATGCCGCCAGGAGACATTATCGAAGTCGTCGTTCGGATCCATGGGGGCGGAGATCGACGAAATGGGGGTTGAAGTGATTATTTAGGCCAAGAATTATCAGGAAATAAGGAGCTGCAATTGAATTACAAGCAAGAAATGTGAAATGTTACCTAGAATGTGGGGGGGGCTGAGGCGGGAAAGAAGCTGTGAAAGCTGGGATCCAGATGATCGTCAATTAAGGCGGAGTGAGAGCAAACGTCATCATCTGTCCTATCACATTGTCTATCGTTCAGACATAAAATATTTGATCTGAGATAATTTTAATTTTATTCACTAGTAAGCCTTATTAGAATCAACCAACCGTATATAAGGAGTACATTACAGGTTCCTCGTACATCGATTTAAACCCGTTAGCCTATACTGATAAGGCCATAAATACCCGCGGATCTATTTAGTACTAGGCAGTTAGCTAGACTTGAGATGTAATCCATATATACAATTTCTGGTTTCCTTAATATAGGTTAAATTTACAGAGACAACAAAGCAGACCTTCTCTATATGCAATGCCGCCTCTATGATCAATAAATCATATCCCAAACATCTCGAAATACTAAGAAAACAGGTCCGAAATGCAAAATACGCTTGATCTACTTTTGAGCAAGCAGATGGCTGCCCGGTGATGACTCCTCGTCATCTTTTTCCGGGATGTTGGCTAGCCGGTCTCGGTATGGCTCATCATCATCACTGAAAACTTCCTCGTCACTTTCTCCGGCAAATGCGTTATATAACTCTCCTCCTCGCTGCGTGCGACCGGGACCGCTGGTCATGGGGTGTGTTTCGTCTTCATCATCAATCATTTCAAACTCATAGTCATCTTGAGGGTTTGTACGTCGACGCTTCCGTCGCTGGAGCTGGAAGTAGACTCCCAGTCCAATGAAGAAGAGAAGAATCATGACCATGGTCGAGTATATCCAGATTTGACTCTGTTTAGAAGCGCCGAAGGTAGGGAGGTAGGAGGATAGGTAGTCATTTACAGCAGTGGAGGTGGGAGAAGCAGTGCTCGTGGAAGTAGCTGGCTCTTTTACTTCTTCCAGTTCCTCTGCTGCGGGAATGGTTGAAGTCGGCTCCGCTGTTGGTACAGCTGTTGGTTTCAGTTCCTCTGGCGCGGAAGCAATTGGAGTCGGTTCCGCAGCAACCTCTGAAGGCTTTTCATTCACAGGACGGTCATGGTGATCATCCGGGTTGGCAGGAGCCTCGGTCTTGACTGGCACAGGCTCCACGGTGGTCGTAGCAGCATGGGCATCCTCGTAAGGGTGATCGTCTTCATGTGTGTCAGGCATCGGATGGAGCTGTTGTTTAGATCCATCGATGGCTTCGCCCCAGAGGTTGAGTCTCCAATCAATAAAATCACCGGAGAATTCATTGACCTCGGTATCCTTCACAATGACAGTCCATTCACCTACAGCAGACTCGCCCCTGTAATTATATCAGTGAATAAGTTCGGAGTACAACAAAAAAAACGTAGGGCAACATACCAGTGGGCGACCGACATGAAAGTCCAGTCTTCATATCCAGCTGGTTCATCATCGCTCTTGCGAATAACACTGAGGTGGCTGACGATTCCGGTTGGACTACGGAGTTCCACGCTAAGATCACCTCGACGAGTGTGGTTGACATTCATGGTGACAGTCACATGCTCAAGATGAGCGATATTCGCGTCTTTCACTTGTTCTTCTGTTGCCATATACTTACTGAGCAGACCCTGGTTACCCTGAGGGATGCTGGCATGCACACGCAACCAGGGTGAGTTGAACCATGCCTGGGGCTTAACCAGCTTCCAGTCGCGAGCCTTTTCAACCAGTGTATATGTATCAACCTTTCCAAAGCCCCAGTCGTGGCTAAACTTGCGGCCTGAGGGCAGAGTCTGCCAGCTTCCATCATTCTCATCAACGGTGACGGCAGTTTCCACCATCAAATACTGAACATCGCGCCATGTTAGATCGGGCCGCGCGCTCAGCGCAAGGGCCACGGTGCCAGCAGCAAGCGGACCAGCCGCAGAGGTACCGCCGTGCGAAGAGTAGCACTTGTCCGCACCCACGTCGGTGGTATGAATGGCATCGCCGGATCCACTACTATACGCGACCACCAATTGGGCCGAGCATGACTCCGAGTAGCTCGGGTGCTTTCCCTGTCGATCAATGGCACCAACTGTGATGCTGTAGATACTATTAGTATAGCCATCGAAATTGCAATTATCGCCGTAAAGAGCTCCGTTGCCAGCCGCAAAGACGAAAATCGAACCCTTTCCATCACGTCCATTCTGCACACCATTGACCATGGCACGCTTGATCAAAATTCCAGGCGCATCCATTGTGGCACCGTCGTCCGGGGGGCCCCACGAGCAGGAATAGATATCGTTCTTCTGGAAAGCGTAATTGATAGCTGCGGCTTCATCGATATCATCAATAGGTTTTGACAGAATCCGAATGCCGGCTATTTTGCTATCGTATGCAACTCCCACTCCACAAACATCATTCTTCGCCGCCGCAATTTCACCACAGCAGCGGGTGCCGTGTTTATCGTCATATAGAAGAGGACGAGGGGTGGGAGTTCCTTCATTGAAATCCCAAGAGCCCTCGGCGAAATAGTTGGGCTTCAAATCATTGCTGTCCATGTCTAGCCCATCATCAACCACTGCCGTCACAACGCCCTTGCCGGTTATACCCTGCAACCAGACACCAGAGACGTTCAGATCATGACCAAATTGCAATGGATTGTACAGATGCCACTGGTCTTTGAATATCGGGTCTGTGATGCCTAGTGTCGAGATAAGGTGATTATGTTGTTCTGTGGCACTCTTATCCGGAAGCTGGGCAATTCGAGGGGCCATGCCTTCTACCCGAGGTGGCATGCGCTTCTCGAGCCGTTGCCTGGGTGCTTCCACTTTCTGCGACCACAATACTCCATCCAATGGATCCGCACTTGGAGCTACTGTATTATCACCCGAGTGCCGTCGAAGCTTGCGCTTGGACCGTATATCTGCCAACAAGGCATTGACGTCCGAACTTTGCTCTCGCGGTAATGAGAAGGTATGGTGATCTGCGAGCTCTCCAATCTGGCCTTCGTGTCGGGCACCTAGGATGTTTGCAACCTGAGACGGGGGAGTGGACGGATCGAGGTGAACGGCGAAGAAATCGCGAGATTCCTGTGAGCGAGGGTGTAGACCAGCATAAGCTGCACCTGCAAGGTTGAGGGCGACAGCAATGCTGCTGGTGACGCGCATAGTGGAGAAGGCTCGGCAAGTTTAGAGGTGGTTTAGCAGTCGCTCACACTATTAAAGTAGAGCGGGACAAAGAGCTGCCATTAAATGTAACAAGCCTAACGAATGAAGGATAGGGTAAGGGAAAGCTGTGAAGGGATCAAAGGGCTGAGGAAGTTGAGGTGGCAAGTTGACACCGAGTTCGAATAGGAGGATCTTCGGGGGTAACGGGAGAGCAACACACGGGATACTGTTTTCAATAGGTAAAGAACACGATACTTTTATAAAGCCCCTTGATTTCTCTGGTTTTGTGGTTTGAGGCTTCAAAGTAACAAAGACCACGGTTGCTTCACAGACACGCTAGCACCTTATGGGGATATCATGGAGATGGTTTCAGGCAATAATAGATGTTTGACTTTTAGGGGGGCCATCAAGACCTAAGCTTGGGGGCTAAATAAAGCTTGATAATGAAAGACTTACAAATGGTTCCAAGTTTATACTAACAGTCCAATATCTTCCCTTCGATAGGAAACTGGGAACAAATGGGTTTCCCTCGAAGACTACCATATTGCCTCTGCTGAATCTTAGTTGCCGCCGCTTTTATGAGGCTGCCAAATCACATGATTGAGTAGTAAGTGCACTTAACTAGAGCTTAACATGCGGATTATCTATTGGTATCATCTTATTCACTAGACAGCGGCGGGTGACAGGGGGACCCTAGGAATATAGAGACATTCCATTTCCTAATAAGATCATTAAGATGCTCATTTAGCCCTTTTAGAAGTGTAGATATAACGTATCTCCATTTTAAGAATTTTCGGATCTACCAAGATGGGAGTTTCATGGGGAAAAGACTAGGGACTTCCTAGACTACTCTGTAAATAACGAGATATACTATATGCAATAGCTCATAGGGATTAAGGAAAATTTAGTTCATAAGGCAGCTGAACTATGCGAGGTGGGCAATGGACCATTTTCTTGATATATTTAGGGACGTGCTAAACCCACTATAAAAACTGCTATAACCACTACAATGCCTCAAATTTAAGGCTTATGTAGTGGTTTTAGCAAAATTAAAAAATAATAGATCAATCATTACACCGTCTTATTGTATAAGGGCCGACTCTGTACTTAGGAGATCCAAGCGCATAGCTATTCAATCTGAACGCTAATTTGAATCTGAAAATCCTTCAAATTTCTCATCTTAGACTTTTGCGCTCTCAAAATTCTCTCTCTCAGCCTGGGGTTTAGGTTTACGTGAAGGCCGGCTACTGGGCTGTATACGCCCACCACGGCTTTCTGGCCCTTTCCGTGGGCATCCAGGATAACGATCACCTTCCTGTTGAAATATGGCTGGTTCTCCGTATTTGAATCCAGAAGGTTCCCTGTGGACTGATCTCTCAAAGGCTGTTAAACGTGGTGACTGCCTCTGCGATTGACTCCGTGATTGAAGGGATTGAGGGAAATTAGATGCACCTCGTGGTCTTCCACTAGAACGGTTCTCTTTCCGGAATGGTTCTTGTACAAGAATCTGTTGAGAAGGAGGTGTATGAAAACCGCAAAGGTGCCATTGCTGATAGAAGTATTCTGGAAGAAGACTTGTTTTCTCGTGATAGTGTTTCTTGATGATATGTATACACGGAAACCCTGATGTATTGATTGAATCACAGTCACAAGGGCAGTTACAGCTCAATGCTTCTTCAATACCACAGTAACAGCTCTGTGGTGTAGGAATTAAAGGCTTTGAAGCTGACTCAGGGAGATGTCTTTCAAATTCGTCTTGAGAAAAATGGATACCTTTAAGCGAAATCCGACATCAAGATGCTGAAAAAGAAAGTGTGATCGCGGTGGTCGCTCCATCTTTGGAGTATCAATAGCTAGCTGGATATTTTCAACCCGGCGCTCAAGGATAAGCTCAGAGTGTTTTAAACCAATAAGAAGATTACCTGTTGAGCCTTGTAGCTCACGTTTTAGCATCCAGTGTATACCTTCAATGCGTGATGTTGCTGATTCTCCTAGATGAAGGTATCGAGAAGTATGTATGCGGAGGAATTGCTTTGGGCAGCTATCAAGCCAACTTTCCTGAATGTATTTGATCAGATTCGGGAATTCGCTATATTCGTCCCGAAACCATTGCCATCTCTCTTCAAGCTCTGCTGTGTCTTCGGCGTAAATGATACGATTCCATCGTCGATGCATATTTTCCCATCCTTCCTTCATTTTTATCCGTTCAGCCTCTCTATCATCTTGTTGAGGGATGCCAATTCGATTAATAATGATCTGTTTAGATAGGAATGGTATTGCATGTTTAGCGATATTCTGATTTATATGTCAAATACTGATCATTTTTTGTGACTGAGGAAAGACAGTGGAAAGGGCTGATTGAAGGCGGTCATCTTTATCTGATAAAATCGTTGTTGGGTATGCACACCCAGGAATGGCAATAGAATCATAAAGTCGTTTTAAACACTTCGCAGCAACGACGAAGTTATCTTCTTTTTGATCTTCAATAAGACACAAGCGATAAGAAATGAATGACCTGTTGCTGCAAATCCCACAATATTTAATAGCGGTAGCAAATATTTATTAGTTTTGAATGTTGGATCCATAGAGATAACCCAAGGACTAGTCTGGAGTAAGGATATACTGGTCTGATGTGCACAGAATAGGACAGTTGGAATATCTGATGCGTCAAGCTCAATTTGAAGAAATCATTTTCCATCCTCTGGAAGGTCATCGATTAATGCCTGTATAGGTGTTCGTCCAGCTAGATACTCAAGTTGAGTCTTTTGGATAAAGTTGTAGAGATCTTTATCAATAAGACATGACTGAGGATCATCAATCCGGAGACGTGTGATAATTTGTCGCGGTTTAGTGCCTTGCTGTAGCTGATTCTGGATAAGTTTGGATTTCTGATTTAACTCTAGGCGGCGATGAGCAGGGTGTGACGAGATATGTTCTGATGGACCATGGTTATGGTTGATATTCTCTGATGTAAGACGTAGCTGATAATCATCTGTTGCGTGTAATGAGAGGCGAAGTGGGCATTCAATTGCGCGGGTCAATCTCTCTCGTGTCTCGGTATTCGTTTTTCGCTGTCGGTAAGTCCTTCCACGAGTGCAGCAAAGATGGATAATCCGTTATCGACCTGAATCATCATTCATCTTGACTGATCGAAGAACTGAAACTGCATAACCGTGGGGTTTGGCGAAGTCATTAATCGCTTCTAAAGCTGATAGTTTGTTGCGGTATACAGTGCATAGCGCATTTGGAAATAGAAGGAGGTGAAGGTGAAGGTGTGAAGGTCATCGGGAAGTAGGCCAACGTTGTTATCGGTATTAGGCTCCATAGTAATTGAGACGTTGAAGAGAGAAGAATTTGAAAATAATGCACATTCCTGCAGAACACAAGCTCGAGTTAATTTTTTTCATTTACATCGCTGGATTTTCATATCGGTAGGCTCATTTGTCTGGCAAATGTGTTTAGTGGTTGTACGTCCATTTCATCTCCAATTGATCTCTATTTTATTAAGGTGATATGAAGCGAGTGAAGGAAATTTCAACTTAAGTGACTGATTCTCACCATCTAGATTGACTCGACAAATTTCCCGAATCTTGGATCCATTGATGAGCGGGGCTCGTTCAGTTTTAGTCAAACAAACATCTCGAGTATTCAGGAAAAAGAAACGGCAAAAATTGACATCAACGATACAAGAGAAATTGCAGCTCATAGTACGATGAAATTAAGCTCCAAATTTCAAACGAAAGTGAATCGAGTAAGTCAAGTTGAGTCTGTCTCCCACGAACTCAGATTGAAGTTGCCAGCATACTACTTCGTGGGACTCCGCAGCTACTGTCAAAAAGAAGATACTACTGCCTTATTTTCGAACGGCTCTAATCCAAGCACTTCATTTTCATTTAATCTCATTGATATTTTCTACTCAGCCTGCTCAGAGGTATTCATTGTATTTCCTAAGGAAGACAACAAAATTCTCCCTGGGTGTCAAGGTTTGACAAGGTGGTCTATATTAGCCTATATTGCTGGATTTATTGCGACTACTTTTGCCTTTTTTCTGGGTCATTTGATAGTTCTATGTTCCTGGACGGTCAAATTGTACAAGATATTACTCGCTATCTCTTCCACAGTTTGTCTATCGGATCCATCTAATAAATAGGCTAACCACTGATAGGTGTTGACCGTTTGCATCCTCACCAGGTCAGGCATAATCACAGTCAATTACCTACTGACCATTTTCACGATAGAAACCACTCTCGGAAGCTGGGGCATACATGCTACTGTTGGGATGCGCACGTTTGTGGCTACATGGCTCGCATTGGGCTTCTCCATGATCACCTGGTTAATGTGGTTAAATATCCTCATATGCTGTTGTATTTGAGACAAAAATCAGGGGTTGAGAGTATAATCTTAAATGTATCGTTGTTGATAATTTTCTTACCGTTTTTCTTTGATTACAGTATGTGCCGAAACTAGTGCAACCAGTTTCGGGACGTACTGTAATAGAGAATACACCTTTCGATTAGGCGCAGCCACTACACGGTCTTTAAAGGCGCCTTGAATGATGCGTCATTAAAAAGTTTTCTGTCGTATAGAGTAGATTCCCCTTAGACACTTGAACTTTCCTATAGGCGCGCCAAGCCAATAAGAGATATCATTATTTTGCCGTCGAAAGTGTTGTTTATAGGCCAATAATGGCTTCCTGTAACGATCTACACTTGCGCTTGTAGACTATTCCACTGAGCCAAAAAAAAAGGCTATAATAATATTCAGAACGGAAGATTATGCGCAAGTTCTATATATATATACCAACCTTGTAGAACACTGAATTGAGCATAATGCCGGTCGCATCTTCGTACGCCGTTACAGTTGACCTGGGTCGATTGTGTTTCTTCGTCCCGTTGTTTCTTGCGGCAGTCCTTCGCGAAATGTCCCTTTCGGTGACAATAGAAACATTCCACATCTCGATTATGAGTGGATTTTTCTGAGGTAGAGGTTTTACTGAGCTGGCTGGAGCGATCACGGTTCCTAGGGTCATTATCTTTCTTGGAATCGCGGCTATATCGTTGGGGGGGGGGGGGTCCTTTTGGTCTCGGGTGTCCTTTCTGGTGCGATTCTTCTTATTCGGGTGAGAGTTCTCCGAGGACTGAGTGCTAGAATAAGGTCTTTTTTGATCTGGGGTCCAGCTTTTTAGTTCCCATACGACTGAACATGCGCTAACCATTTCATGTCTTGTGGTAGGTAGGCCGTTCTCTCCCCATCTTTGGATCATATCGTCTTGAAGTTTGTCCTGGCACTTCGAGAGGAAATTCATGGCCCTATTCTTCTCGGTTTGATGATTGACTAGATCAAGCTCGTTCTCAAGGGTTTGGAGATGCCTATCGAAGTCTAAAGGGTGCTGATTTGGTAGCTGTCTAGCTCTCTCGTAAGATCTCCGAGATAGAAGAGGGGCGTACTTCTGGCATAAGCATTTGGTCCAGTTTTTAAAGGTGGCCCAGTCAGAACGGAGAGGATTGTCGATCGGTAGACGCTCGGTCGCATTATAATAGCGAAGCCTGGCCTCCTGTTTAAAATATTGGAGGGAGGAGATGATCCTATCATAATCTGGTAGTCCGATATAGTCTGCTCGAGAGAAGGTTCCTTCCACATCTCTGAACCACATAGATCTCTGGTGTAGGGAAAAGGAGGTGCCGAATTTTTCGAGACCATCGAACTTGAGCTGAGGGCTCTTGCCCGTCCAAGGGGTCCGACGAGGGTTTTGACCAGAAGGAGGATGACTTAGAGTTGAATCAAGGAATTCTCTAGGTCGGATCCCGGCAGGGGTGCTAGCGTTTCTAGGATCTCTATTGGTGGCGACGCTACGGGCCGAGCCGGCTAGCGAGTCGACTAAGTCTTGAGGGTTTGGGACTGGGTTTTTCAGTTTCTGGATTTCTCCCTCTAGGCGGTGAACAGCTTGTAGAACAGCTTGTAGGGTTTCGGCAATATTCGGTTGGGGATCGCTAGGGAGGGTTGAGCGATCGGGGGTTGATTCGGTAGGAGGTCGAGCTTCTTCTTGTGTAGCCGGAAGTCCTATCTCAGGAGTGGAGTCCTGAGTAGCTCCTCGTTGCCTTGTGGTGGGAGCCATCTCAAGGTTCTTCAGTTGCTTAAGAGAGAAGAGTTGTAATTGTAAGGGTTAGAGTCCAATACGGTTGGGCTACCGTAAACAAGAGAAGAACTAATATGAGAAGACTACCAAAGGGCAGGTGTGTGTATGGTATCCTATAGGGTTCAATTCCACTAGGGTAAATTGGGAACAAGAACAACTCTTGAAGTCCTTCAAGAGTTCGAAGATCTCAGGGAATTAAGTACATCAGGAAGTGACAGATCTCTAACTAGCTCACCCGGGGAATCAGCGATCGTCGGTGCCGCTGATCCCTGACCGCTAGTTCATAGTGTGTCAACTCTTGAGGGGCATAGTGATTCGGTCAGCTCGATTACAGAGTCGCCAGATGGAACATCGACAGAAAATAGTCCCAACCAAAGGGAGGGGGTCTCTTGGAGGAAGCTAGAATAGGAAACAGTTCTAACCAAAGGAGGTCTTGGAGGAAGCTGGAATAAGATAAAAGCGGCGGCACCCGTCATAGAAAAAACGGTATGTAAAGCTACCTAGGTATAACAACCTCAACCACTGATATCTCCACAAATATTTCACGCTACCTCCTAGGTGGGTATATGATATCTATTTTAATAGGTCGATAGTCAGGAAAGTCAGAATTCATCCAGTATTTAGTATAATATCCCCCAATTTTACGTGCAGTAGCTAATCTACGCGGCATAGCTCTAATCAAGCTGTCAATTATAGCCTATGGAATAGCATACTAAACTTTGCACATACAGGCTTTGAAATAGGCCCAATCAGATACCTAGGTATAGATCGGCCCATTTCTATTAATTCGGGTATCTTCACATAGATACAGTGGCATCCACGGATCTCACTCTAACGAACTCGTTCCAAGACCTTGATCTTAGGCAACATCTTCAACTCAACCCACCAGCCCTGAAGAACAGTCTTCCTCACAGAATCCTGTACTTGTTCCAAGAGAGAGACAGCACGCTGACCACCAATAATAGATAAAAGGCGGCGCTCAGCAGTACCACTGGCAGGGGCGCCAGGTCTCAGAACAGAGATTCCAGCGAATCCTTCAATGGTTTCGACCGTCTTCCATTCAGAATTAGGCAGGGCATTCCGCAAGTTGGTCTCATCACTATCTCTGTACTCAAGGTCTCCAGAGGCTTCGACGAGGATATAGTTAAATTGATCCCAGAAAGAACTCGATGACTTGATAGTTTCGTTCTCGGTTTTATCGTAGTTCCAGCCTGAGCCGGCGGGGTACTGCAAGAATTGCGTCACGCCAGTCTGACAGGCAAAATTCCCGAGGTAGACGTTTATATCAGCCGATGAGTCTGCATCTGATACGAGTCGGTGATGGCGATGAAGAGCGTTCAAGGCATGTGCGCCGGGGTAGTTTGCAGCTGATGCGGGCAGAAGAGCAAGGTTCGAAAGCACGAATACGACGAAGGTGGATAGCACCAGGAGTCGAGAAGCAGAGCGGGCGAAGAGAGAGCGCGAACGGTGAGTCCAGAGGTATCCAGCGCCGAGAGCGGCAGCAGCTGTAAAGGATGGGATGACATAGATTATGAAGCGCCATTCCTTGTGTGGCTGGAAGCTGTAGATCGCTAAGAAAGCCACAGATGGGATAATCAGTGAGAATGTCGATGATCGGGTTGCAGGCTGGCGCAGTGCAACTGGGATACCGACGAGGTAGGTGAGAGGATTGAGGAGGAGGCGCGGCAGCGCATTTATAAAATACCAGGGTAGTGGCTCCGTCCCCCATGCGCTGGACTGGCCTTCAACTACGTTGAAAAGGAACGCGGATAGTTCGGGCCACAGCGGCCAGCGCTGCCAGAACTGTGAGTCTACGAGTACGGTGGTAAGCAGGCCAACGCTGAGACCTCCAAGTCCAGCGATGATGGCGCCTCGGAATAGATGAATTTGACCTGTGGTGAGCAAATATAATGTCTGCGTTGCAACTAGCAGGGCAAGCTCAGAGCGAAAAACTACTCCGGAGAAAGTGAGCAAGGCTAGAGCGAGTGCACCTTGAGTTGAACGTCCAGGTCCATTGTGCGGGATTTTGTCAGGCAGGAGATATCGCATTGCGATTGTGGTGAGACCAAATGCAAATATGTTTGATAGAGGCCGCGAAGCATAGTATATCAGATGAAACTGGCTACTCTGGAAGAGAAGGTACCAAGTTGCCACGGTCTGGCCGAAGTTGCGGCGGAGACCGTATGCGAAAACAGCTAAAGCGAATGCATTGTAAAGGCCCAGAATAACGCGAGCTGATTTGTGTCAATTTAATTCTTCTCTGGGCCCCGGAGAGTGACGAGAGCGCTCATACCTAGAATCTGTCGATCGATGCCCTCATTCAAGATGAGAACTCCTTGTGATAGCTTGGCGAGTACTACAGCACCAACGGCAGTCCGAGGTACAGCTCCTGGGAATGCAAAATGATCATAATGAGCACGAGTTAGATTATTCCCAGGAAAGCCGTGGGTTAATATATCATGCACAGCTTGAACATGGAAAGACTCCTCGACCTTGGTGTAAGGCGCAACAAGGCAATGGAGCAGAATCAGGGCTGGCAGAAGAAGATTGAGGATGGGGAAAGCTAGGAATAATTAGTCAAACACGCTAAAGCTTAAATAAAGTGTTTGTTCTTGATCTGGTGCTGACTGACCATATCTCATGGTGGTATTTGAGAAGGTGATTGTTGATCCGGAGATCTGGCGCTTCCCGAACCTCACATTATCAACCTCAACCTCCACACCCACCACCCAGCACAACCATGTTGCTCTTCGGCCTTGGGAATCTCGTTTACGGTCCGTATATATAGCGCTTATTGAGACATTCAAGCTAAACTTTCCTAGTCATTGTCCTCATCATCAACGCCATCGCAATTCTCTCCGAAGACCGCTTCCTTGCTCGCAGTACGCCCCTCCTCTCCCCTTTCCAGTAGCACGGATCTCTGAGTTAGAGAAAGCTTCTAACATCCCTTCTTCTATACAGTTGGATGGGGCCGCACACAAGCTGAGCCCGGCTTCGGTGCCACTTACGATAGCACCAGTGTGAAGGCGAAGTCAGTCAACATGATCGCCAGTGTACGGACAGTGATGCGGAGTAAGTATACTTTTTTCAACATTATCACAGGCCGCTCAGCTAACACTCAATTATAATCGCAGTACCCCTTATTGTCATCAACACAACGATAATCGTCTACGAGCTTATTCTTGGATAATACCTTGCACCTTTTCTCAACACGTACCCTCCTAAAAAGAATCTAGCATTATTCTTAGTACACATGCTTTATGTGACCGATGTCATTACCTTCTATCTGGTTACATATTCCAATCTTTGAAAACTGCGGCTGCTACGGATGTCCTTCGCCATTTTTACCTTTACCTTTTAACGTACTCGGTGCAACGTAGAGAATAACCGGCTGATTATAATTGGAGATTGAAGAGGTCCTATTGATCTATGACATATCTTGATGAGTATGTTATCCAATTTATATGAGCTATAAATTGACAATCCGCATATACTATGCCTCGATTTTTAATATTACAACCTTTGGAAGCTAGACTCTATTCTATATACCAAGGTCACTTATCCAAGTATTCAAGTAAGTACATTTCAAGAGAATTGCAAGGACAAGCGACGTTAAAGTTCACAAGGTACCCTTGGCCAAGTCTGTGAGGTGAAGATAAAGCAGTAGCGAATCCGAGTAGAAAAATGCATAAGAAGTGCCACCCAAGAAAGTAGAAAAGGAAACGCCTGTTGATCCTAATTCGCTTGTACCAGCATTGTGGATAAAGAGGTTTAGAGATGACTGAACCCCCAATGTTGCGCCAAATATTTTCTGGTGTGAATGATCATGCCAGGCGCATGATAAGAAAACTGGAAGCTGTGTAAATCAGAGGTAGGAAAGAGAAGAAAGCAACGAAGTCGAGAATCCAAAAGAGCCTAAAAACACATGTTCGTGATCAACCGGGATCAATGCACAGGAGAATGGGATAAGAAGACAACAGGGTTGGTAATCGCATATTCTGAAAGTTGAAATGATGATACATTCACAGAAACTATGTGCAAAGCAGGTATTGCTTGTATTATATGTGCATGAGAATTGGCAGTGGTATCTTCGTATGAAATAGGACTGGAAGATTCCACGTATGGGAAGAAAAGCTGTGTTCCCTTGTATGTAATGTGGTTAGGGCTTAAGTTGGAGCCCCTTTCTTAAAGCTGAATGACCTCCACCGAGGATGGTGGATGTGGTGATGACCATTCTTTTGTTCGGTGTCGCTATGGTCCTTGGTTGTAGCTGCATGCTGGAGGGTGCGGAAGGGTGAGGTGTGCACTCGCGGGGACAAGGGGCGGGGGAGATCTGGGTCTTTTGAAGGTACAGGCGGTCGACCCGGCTCTGTCCCATTGACAGGTATATCGGAGTGTGGTACTGGGCTAGGTACTGAACCAGTTCCCAGATCAGAGGTCGATACTCGAAGATCTTTGTGGTTTCCCAGTCGATGGCCTAGGCTGCGGCTACCACGCTTCAAGAAGTTAAGAGACTTCCTCGGCGACCCATTCTCCGGTCCACTGTCACCCACATCGGGTTTATGGGTGTTGATTTTGCTGGCCTCTATCGCCCTCTTGATATCAAGTTCTTCTCGAATCCGCTGGTGGTCCATCTCCTTGCGACGATTTTTCTCCTGTCGCTCTCGTTCTTTCTCCGTCGCCTTCTCCTGAGCCTTGCGCTCTTTTTCCTCGCGCGCTCTATCCTTCTTCAGCTGAGATTCACTCTTCTTCGCTCCAAGAACGGGAGAATGTTCGTCAGGTATCGGGGGTAGCGTAGGATAAGATGACTGAGGCAGTTGGGGTGATTGAACAGGCTGAACAGGGACAGGCTGCGATGGCGGGAAGAATTCGTGATCCGGGGCTTCATGCTGTGTAGTCATCTGAGGAGCTGTATTGAATCGATCGACCGGAGTAAAGCGGTGGTGGTCCTCAAAAGGATAGGATGCGCTGTGCACCTGAGTTACTGGGAATAATGAGTGACCATTCGACTTCGTAGCTTCTGCTGGTTCAGCTGCTCCAGTAGTGGGTGTCTGATTTTCCTGGGCTTGCTCCTTCATCATCGCCTCCAGTGTGGTCTCCTGGTAGAACAAAACGTACGCACACGCCAACCCTGGTTTATCCCCGAAGAAATTGCGAACGTAGTTTTTATCCACCGGTTCCACAAGCTCATCGTCGAAGAGCAACCAGCCACGATCCTCAGTTTTGATAATCGCAACGTAGTGGCCATGGTAGGGACCACCTCCAATATGGACAACCACTGCATAAAGTTCATACAGACGATCCGGATCTTCAGCATCATCGGTGGTGTTGAACAGCCGGAGGTGATAGGGATACACAACCCGGTGAAAGAGCTTTTGCAGCCGCTGCAAGTCCTCTGTGTATTTGAAACGTTTGAGATGTAAAGCCAACACACGAGGGAGACGCTTGATCTTCATCCGCTTCTCTGCTTCCTGGAGACCACCGCAGTTATCGCAGTGAAACTTGTTGCGTTCACAAAGCATTTCCTCGGCCGAGAATTTTCGAAGGCAGGATGTTACTGATGAATGCTGCTCAAGATCCACTGAAAGGTCTAAGAATATTTCGTCGCGTTGCGAGACTTTCTCGCAGGTTAGACACTTCGTTTCCGATGTCAGGAGTCCCTCAAACAATTCATGCACCCATCGGGTGGTGTTAGGTGACTTTGATCCTGTGCTACTATTGACCATGCCCAGCGAGTCCGCGCTCTCTGTGGGCGGCAGGGCCTTTTCTGGAAAGCTCTGCTTGGTGGCTTCCGCTTCTACATTCGATACAACTTCGTTCAGAAGAAGATTCAAGAACTCATGGGCATCTTGATGCATAGCCGTTCGGAACATCTCGTGCTCGCGCCGTAGCACGTCCAAAAACTGTTGCGGCCGGATCACACCTATGCGATACTGGCTTCCAACTAAGGATTCAAAAATATCCTTTAAAGAGGTGAAAAGAGTTTCCGACATGCCGTAACTGTTGGCATTATTCGTAGTCTCAAGGATTGGCAGGGTTTGGAGGGCGACCTTCTTTTTGTATTCGGCCGATTCCTTGTCTTCCGGTTTCTGTGGCTGTGTTGGAGCCACGCCTGCTTGGCGTGCTGAGGAAGCCGTAGGCACTGATTTCTGCTTGGCCGCCAGAGCCTCGGCTTCAAGAAAGGTATTTGGATCTTGGTATCGCAGATTCGTGGAGAGGGCGGCCTCGAGAGTTTCGAGAGGAGTACGCTGCGGGTAATTGATGACGGCTTCGCGGAAGGGAACTGAATAGTAGAGGCATTGCAGGATAGAATTACAGTAGCAGGTATTTCCGTACTAGAAGCGTGCATGACGTTGTCAGCAAGGGTCCATTCGGCGAGAATCTGGGGTCAGTCCGAATTACATTTTCCATGCCGAAGAACTTATCACTCCCATCTCCACGGATTGGACCCATATCCTGCATCCTCATTTCTAATGGACTTTTATGCGGGGCTTGGGGGTCCTTCTTGGGTATTGCTGTAACTGGCGAAAGGGGAGGAGCCTAAGCAACGGGGTATCAGTAATGGTCGCAATCTGAATAGTCCCACGAGGGATCGGAGGAACGTAGCGCGCTGTTGTGCCACCCATCCAGAAGGGATGATGCTCGGGGAAGACTTACCCCATTGCTCCGCGAGCTCTTGAAGAGCCCCTTCATGGTTGCCGAGTATCCTCACCGGTCGGAACCCGGATTCATGGAGGAGAGAGAATGAACGGGGAGGTAGTTAACATGGGCAGGATATGAGAAAGATGAGAAGAGGTTGGAGGTTGGTGGGGGAATATAGGAATGGAGGATTAGGAGGATTTGGGCTCTAATGAGAGGATAGAGGATAGGTTTCGGAGTCGGGGAAAAAGAGTTTCCAGGAACGTTGTCTGAGCCCAAGAATAGTAGATAAGGTGAAACGCCAGGAACTTTAGTAAGGGCGGGGTAGAAGGAAAGAGAGAGTAAGGGAGTACGAGGATGTGGGAAGGATAAAAAGGGACATTAAACATTGACCCGGTATTTCCATCTTCCCTCTTTCCATGCAACGGAAACGTCCAGAAAACCACTCCACACTTAAATACCCAACAAAGCCGCGAGCCACGTGGAAGTTCTAAGGCAGGTACTTGTCCAATCGTGGACTTGATTCGGGGTAGTCATTCAATTCAAAAGTAACATCTCCTCTGCGCAGAGCTACCCTTCAACCTAAGCTGGCGTATCTCACCGGCTGTATCGGCGTTTGGATACTGGTGGATTGAATAATATCATTACCATTGGTTATATTTCCCCGGAGACCCCCGCTGTGACCATGGGAGATGCTCCTCTTCTGTACTGGAAGAATGGGGCCTGATTCATGAACTCTGGATCCGTCTTCAATTCAACTTTAATCATTGGCCATTCCCAATAAACGCTCATGGGCCATGTGTCCCCGCTCTCTCCTAGCGTGCCTCTAATGGCCAATGATCGTTGTGATTGTGGGGGGGAATCGGTCCACGGCGGAGCCCAATTTCTTCGGAATTTCGCTTATTATTCGATTGTCTTGCCTATTTCGACCCCGAGCCTGTTCCAGAGATCAAACATTCCATATTGCTGGGTCAATCGTGCAAGGAGAAGTGGACATGTCAGAAAAAGATGATATGATGTCTTCTGGTTGGTTGCGCTATCCCCATATTCGGTAATGGCTTGCGGCGGCTGATTGAAAAGGAAACCAACCCAGCATCCACACACCCGGGCGTAGTACATGTACATATGTGCAGCACCTAACGTCCAATCTGACTTGATCTTTTATCTCCATTAACTTCTCATGTGGGGCTGAGCGCTAACGACGCCGGGCATGTTGTGTACCCGCCGGCTTGCTGCAACGCTCGATTTACGTTAGCAGGGATCTCCCGAGAAACTCCTGGAGGCCTGAAAACTCTCCTAAAATAAGCACCAGTTTGGTGCTGGGAAGTGTCAAGATGATGCTGATAATGACAATCTGTTGACAAGTCTGTGCCCATTGATGACTGGCCGGTGGAAGTCTGACCTCAGACATAGCCAGGGTCCAGGGATGTCCGCTATTATATATGATACATGTGCCACTCAGCAGTCCGTTGTTGCCTACAGGTTAATTGAATGTGAAATCAGAAAAATCAACTCAAATCATGGCCAAGGTCCCGTGTATCGCCCGATGCTACCTCGATGTATGCACGAGGAGCTTGTTTGGTTGCTTGGCAGGCGATATCACCACTAATTATGATAAAAGCCAGTCGAGACATTAATCTAGCGTATTGACTAGGAATTTTTATCCTGGATGCTATATGAAATTATTGGGTTGATCCTGCACAGTGCCCATCGGGTGTTGAATCATACGAGTTTCGGCCATGAGAGACAATAGAGATGTGTCCGTTATCCAACACGCCTTCCGATAGGGTTTATCTCAACAATATTTGAAAATTGCTCTATCAAGTTTCTGCTTTTCTTCTTACAGGCAGTGGGCGCTGCTGAGCCTAGGAATTCATTTACCCTGTACTCTTGACCGGACTGAAGATAGAAGCTTAGCCAAAGTCTATCAGATGTGGTTATTAACTTACATAGATCGTACCTTTCAACATACCCAGGAATGCGGTATGAAGATTGGTAGCGACCTCCAGGATAATCATAGCAGATGATAAGAACCTACGACACCTTTCCTACCAAGTTTTTACTAACGTATTTAGTTCTAAAAAATTCAGCCCTAGGGATATATACAATCGGATCAATTATCCGGAAAAACACCCCGAAGTAGAAAGAAGGCCCGCCCAAACCCAACTTGGGCAACCAATTTCGTCAATTGTGCGCGGTTGCGTTTATGACGTCCCTTTTTGCTCTACGCTGTACCCGACGGGCAATTGTTGACTCATTTGCTACCAGCGCTTCATATCGTCTAAATATCTCGTCTAGCGTCCGGTGTGTCACCCTTAAATACTCGAATCAAATTTGTCTCCGTGCCCCCACCCCCCACCATCAAAACTATCCCCGCCGATACTTTTCCTCTACTCGTTACGCCTCGACCGACGACATGGCACCCAAGGAAAAGAGTTCATTCAACCTGAAAGTTCCAAAGGGAACAAAGGATTGGGCCGGCTCAGACGCCCTTCTCCGAGACCGCATCTTCACCACCATCGCCGATGTCTTCAAGCGCCACGGCGGTACCGCACTCGACACCCCGGTCTTTGAGCTCCGCGAGATCCTGGCTGGCAAGTATGGCGAGGACTCCAAGCTCATCTACGACTTGCAGGACCAGGGTGGTGAGATCTGCTCCTTGCGCTACGACCTTACTGTTCCCTTTGCTCGCTGGCTCGCCATGAACCCCGACGTCCGCAACATCAAGCGCTACCACATTGCCAAGGTGTACCGTCGGGATCAGCCCGCTGTGAGTAAGGGCCGCATGCGCGAGTTCTACCAGTGCGACTTCGATATCGCCGGTGCCTTCGACCCCATGGTGCCTGACGCCGAGGTGCTGCGTATTGTCAGTGAAGTGTTTGAGGAGTTGGGCTGGACTGGTCGGTATACCATCAAGGTGAACCACCGCAAGATTCTGGATGGTGTCTTTGCTGTCTGTGGTGTGCCAGAGGACAAGATCAGACCCATCTCCAGTGCGGTAGACAAGCTCGACAAGATGCCGTGGGCGGATGTGCGCAAGGAAATGGTTGATGAAAAGGGCCTGGATGGCGCGATTGCTGATCGCATTGAGACCTATGTCATGAACAAGGGCTCTCGCGAGCTACTGGAGAAGTTGCTCAAGGATGAGGCTCTTGCTGCCAATGAGTCTGCTGTGGCCGGTTTGCAGGATATGTCTCTTATGATGGATTACCTTGAGGCTTTCGGAGCTCTGGACAAGATCTCATTCGACATGTCCCTGGCCCGTGGATTGGATTACTACACCGGTGTGATCTACGAGGTTGTTACCGAAGGCTCTGCCCCCGCCGTGCAGTCCGACTCCCCGGAGGCGCAAAAGGCCAAGAAATCTAGCAAAAAGGGTAAGCCTTCTGAGGATGACGACCGATCCAATGATCCCACTCTTGGTGTTGGCAGTGTCGCCGCCGGTGGTCGGTACGACAACCTTGTAGGCATGTTCCAGCCCAAGGCCCAGATTCCCTGCGTCGGTATTTCCTTCGGTGTTGACCGTATCTTCTCCATCACCAAGGCACGACTTGAGCGTGAGCAGAGTAAACAGGTTCTCCGTCCTAGTGAGGTCGACGCATACGTCATGGCTTTCGGTGGAAAGGGCTTTACTGGCTTGCTAAAGGAGCGAATGCAGATCACTCAGAAGCTATGGAACGCTAATATCAAGGTAGACAAAAGAATGCTACTATTTCCAAACAATGCTAACCTCTGACCACAGGCTGAGTTTTCCTACAAGGTGAAGCCCAAGCTCCCTCAACAGTTCAAGGCTGCCGAACAAGGTGGCATTCCCTTCGGCATTATTCTTGGCGAAGAGGAATGGGCCGCTGGCAAGGTCCGTGTCAAGGAGATGGGTCTCCCAGAGGGCCACCCTGAAAAGGATGGTGTTGAGGTCGAATTGGCCTCATTGGTCCCCGAGCTCCAAAAACGACTTGACCAGAAGAAGTCAGGATCCGTGGCCAGCCTAGCAGAGCAGCTCCAGGGCACAAAAGTTTAAGAATTTAAAACAATAGGGCGTTGACATTTCATTTTTACAAGGGACTCTTTTGCTTCGGTTAGCAATGTCCTTTTCATCACTCAAAATACATAGATTTCGTCATTATTCCCTTTCTACTGGGGTACACAATAAGAAAGACATCTTTTTCTGGCCAAGAAAGAAAAGACCCCGTGCATTACAATACATATCATGATATACCAGCGGAATTGCCAGTACCCAATTCTCTTGTCTTCTCGATTACCTTCGAATGTAACAAGAATCTCAAGAAAAACACTCTCTCCTCTAACCCTGAAACTCATTTAATGAAATATTGGCTCAATAAAAAAAATTCAACTCAAGCTTTCCAAGGTTTCTCCTTCTCCGTAGTCGATGGCAAGACACAGTCCTTATGAGGTCTCTTAGGGCATGCTCCGGACCCAAAGCTCCACTTCAGTCTCCAGAGGTGCCCGATTTATTCGATTTAAAAGGGTCTGACTCTTAAGTAATCGGCCAGCTTTAAATTTTCTAAGCGCGATATTAAGCGGAGGACGCCGTTGCTTACGCCGTGGAAAGGCTATCCAAAATTGCGTTGGGTATCAGCCGTTACTATTATACCAAGTTGGCTTTACGTACCGTTTTTTCTATGCCAGGGATTTACCTCTCTTCTTTCTTCCTCTAACTTAGAATCCGACTTTATTGACACAACTCCTTGCGTATTATTCGTAGAGTTCAGGTCCGTTACAAAAGTCTCATTATCCAGCCTCGTTCTCGGCTCCAGATCCGACAGCTTCCTCTAAATTACTTTGTAACTATACTTCAAAGTTTATGACTAAACCAAAAATGGAAATGCGTATCGAAGCAATGTCGACGTTATTTTATTTTTCTTGATCATCGTTCCTTATTATTTCTGCTCGCTCTTACTCCTCTCTTGCTCTTGCCTTCGAAGCGACTTCCTGATCGTTCCTTTCTTTTCTTCTCTACCTTAAGCTTTTCCATTAGATCTATCACAGCTCTAGAATTTAGGTCCGTTAAACTCCTTAGTCTACAATATCTTCCCACTTCAGTGATTCCCTTTGAATATAGGCCTATAAGGGTGTCGGTTATAACAACTCTGATTGGCCAGATTAAGTGGAGGTATTTATGTATACTTAGTTGCGGCTCTGTGCGGAATAGAAAGACAGACCTTACACTTTTGCAACAGCACCTTATCATAAGGCACTGCACTGTGCGTAGAAACTCAGTCCTATCTCTTACCCACTAGGATATCACCTGATACTTTAGAAAAATCGTGTAAATGCCCTAATCTTATCAATCAATGAATCAATTCAATATTTGCATTTGATGGGTATTATGTGGTAGTTCGACACCGTCCTACCGGCAAACTAAAAATTAACAGATTCTATCCCATGTTTTCACAAACTAGCAGGAGGACCTCCTAGCCGACCCATACGTGACTCGAGCTCACGCACCCAGGGCTCGACAGTTTCAATATTTGAACGCAGTGCCGCTTCACCCTGTCCCATCTTCTCTTCCACCGCAGTAAGACCTTCACGCCATTGTTCAATTTCAGAAGTCATCTCAGCTTGGCGCTTCTCTAACTCATTGAGTGATTCTGCAGCATGAGCAGCACCGGAATGACAGGCACGCAAAGAACGTAGACGTTCCAGGACACTAGGTAGAAGCGGGTGTAGTGACTGGATGGTCGGAAGGGTTGCATACAACGCCTGGATCTTGGCGGCATATTCGTCGTTGGCTACAGAAGATCCACCTACAGCGGCGGGGACATCGGCATCAGAGTCACCAGATGCGATGCGTGCAGTCTGTGCAGACTTTGCGGCGTCAGCTGCACGCCTGCGTGCTGAAGTGAGAGCCTCTGCGTCGGTGGTCAGCTTGCGGACCCGAGAGGAGAGAGCTTCGAGGTGTGGAGTGGTTTGGCTCAACACAGTAGTAGGAGCCGAGGACGTTGGGTTTGGGCCTGTAAGAAGACTCGTCAAAGCTCCGAGACGGGAGGTAAGCTGGTCTAGGGCAGGAAGTACAGGCTGTAGCGCCGGTTCACTAATGCTGTCACCCACGAATGGATTAGAGGAACTCGAAATGCCCATAGAAGCTTCAAGTAGTGTTAAGCGACTCTCGAACGCCGCTGCGTGTGAGAGGATTCCAGTTGTTGGTGGGTTGGCATGGGTCGGTATAGAAGGAGCAGCAGCTGATGCTGATCCATCGGACGGTATTTGATTTTGCGAGGGGTTGGTGGGGGCCTGTGAGAGGAGATCGGCTTCGAGTTTTTGAGACAGCGCAGAAACAGCCGAGTGTGAATTATTCATGCCACGTGCTGAAGCATGTAAATTATCCAGTGCACGACTCAACTCAGCGACGCCGTCATTCAAGCCAACTGTAGGCTTCACAGCAGAATTATCCTGGGAAGGACTGGTCTCAGATATCGTCGTTTGCTTGGATTCCGACTGCTGTGCCATGTCCACTTTCAGATCCTCAACCTCTCGCCGTAGGCGCGCCAGCCGCCGATCGAGTGATTCGTCCTCGCTATCACTGATATCACCCAGTTCCTCGGTACCATCCTGGCGTCTTCGCCGTCGGTGCTGGCCTTTGCTCTTGCTTCGGTATGCTTGGCGTCTCATGGAAATGTCGTCGGAGAAATTGGCCTCGCGGGCATCGACCGCAGCGCCCATGAAGCGGGCACGCGCCTTGTCGGCGTTGACTCCGTCGCGGTCGATGTCAGAGTTGAAGCCAGCCTCGTCATGATCAAAGTCTGTGTGAATCGTACCTGTCTGGAATTGGCAAGGCTTGATTAGTCTTCGGTCATGCTATAGGGCTTCGGACAGACTCACGGGGACAGTGGAGGCTTCGTCGGTCAGATCAGGGGTTTCGTAAAGATCTGGGGCAGGATCCTGGCAAAGTTAATATGAGGCAAAGAACAGATGTTTCAGAGACTTACCAGGTCTGGAAGACCGGCATATTTCTTGTTGAAGGCCATGGTTGATGTTTGATCAAGTCAACAACGCGGCATCCGCAGTTACAGATGAAGGCACGTGGGCCTGCCAAGACTGTTTACAACGGAGTCGAAGTACGCATCGTCTTTGATATTATATCTGTGGAGTATGAAGTACCTATTTAATTAATTATTAATTATTATATCTACTGAAAGCTACAAATCCAAGGCCATTTTTTATATCCCCTTAGAACGGCATGAAGCCTAGTAGTTGGGCCTTGATCAGACTTTCAGGATGAAGCGAGCACTCGAAAGGAAGGGTTGGTTCACTAGGTTTTCCATATAAAGTGATTGGAAATGAATCTACTCAGTTTTCTGGTTCTAGAATTCCCGGTTTTCCAAGGTTCTCTTGTGTTGAATTTGTATTCTTCTCTGCTTCGATATTTTACCTTCTACTGTCTAAATTACTCTCTAACGGAATGGATAATTAAAGATTGAAATATTTACTGACCGCTTCTATTTACCTTCCATATCAGATTGACACCGCTTATCGGAGTGATAAGGTGGGCCAACCCTTCCAGCTATTAATTATAGTACAGGTACCTTACTTCTTCTCTCCCCACCCCACATTTCTACATAAACCAAGGTACTCTTCAAGATGGCCGCTCCAGCTGATATCACAATTAAAAACCTCAATGGACAGTGGGTGATGGTAGGTCAACTGATTCAATGAATTAGGAGCTTTCCTTGATCTAAACTCCACAGTTATTCTGAGCTGAAGTCGACTGACCATATCGATGTATAACAGGACACCACCCAGTCCAATCCCTTTGATCCTATCCTAGACCTGGTACGTATCAATCCCTCCTCATATGCTCTGGCAGACGTAATGAAATTTGCAATACACAATCTTCAATCAAACAAACACTCCCAATAACTATGCGTGAAATACCGGAGGCAATTCAGGTCAGCTAACACTCCGATAGCAAGGTGTGGGCTGGTTACTCCGCAAAGCTCTCGCATATGCCACCATTACACTTCAGATACGCGAGTACACAGATACAGAAGACTCCACGATCTATCACATTGATATTCAGCAGGTCGTGACTGGCGGTATCAATGGTAACAAGGAAGAGCGCAAGATGAATTGGGCCGTGCGTGAGCACAAGGACAATATCTTCGGAGAGGTGGCAGGCTGCTCCCGCTTGATCTGTGGAGCGAAGGGCGAAGACGGCAAAGTACGTCCCGCCCTCGATATGCAGACAAAGGTTGATGAAGAGACCGATGCCACAATCAAGCGATTCTTGCGTGGTGAAATATATGCCGATGGTTCCGCTTCTGAAGGGTTCATTGCGGATATCGTGGACGAGGAATTGTTTGTGCAAAGCTGGGTTGTGAATGCTGCTAGTGGTTGGACTGCCGAGCAGGTATGTTTTCCTCCTGTTCTAATGATTAGCTCATTTTGTTGATCAGATACAGGTTTGGGGCTTTGAGATTGTCGATGGCGAGCGCCGCCACACTCGTCGCGTTGCGGTTGCCAAGGGCAACAAGCTTGAAATGGCCCGTCTGGTGTATACCTTCATCGGCCATGAGCTTCCAACTGAGGATCAGGAGGATGATCTTGCTTATTGAGTGACGTATATCCTCACAGTTGAGCTCGAGAACAGCCTTTGGATTTTTTGTATTGCTAGTATCCTAGCTAGATACCCAAAGTTGCCTATGGCTAATCTCTATCTTTTCAGTGAACTACATTTTCAAGTCTTAGAAGGCCTCTCTCTATCTTCTACCTTTGAGGCTTAATGAGGCCTCTAGACCTCAAGCAACGTCTATCCAGCGTCAACTTACCCGGTTGACCACACATTCACCATATCACTAGTTCACTCCAGGGTTAAAATATCGACGCATCTTGCATGACGCAATCCTAGATGATACAGGAGTGAAAGCTTAGTATAGTCAAAGAGCATAACAACAGGTGACAAAGTGGACCAACATCAAATTCCAGATCTTAACTTCGTGCATCTAGCTTCTTAGATTCACCTACTAGGCTTCTTTATCAAAGGCCATGATTAGATTTCGTGATCTAGAATACTCCATGCTGACTATTTGCATGAAGAAGTGTCGAGTACTCAACATCTCGGTGTAATTCAACCGTCACAAGACTCATCAATACAATCCGTATTTTTTTTTCGAAATCTATCAAAACTCGACCTCTGATCCTTCTTCCTCTCCAACTCCTCATCAACTTCTCAAACACACAACACTACAAATTCAAACCTCACACCCGTCTACTGACCTATGCCAACTATGGAATCTGGAACCAAACCAACATCTCCTGACGAGTCCGAAGAATTGGATGAAGTGGAGATTATCCGCACGACTTCATATCATCGACGTGACTGGGATCAAGCGGTTGCCATTCCCTCTACGAACCCCTATGACCATCACGAGGTACGCAGCTTACTACTTCAAAACATCCATACCACTGACTCAAGCCTCGGAAATCTTCAATTTTTACCTCGTGAAATCGTCACAGACATATGCTCCCGACTGGACATCCGATCCCTGATGAACTTTCGCCATGTCAATCGCTGTGCCCGCCAAATTGCGAGAGAAACCCGTCGCTACGAAGCAGTGGTAACCCATGCTTCAAAGGCTCTCTGCGTAGCCTTGAGCACCAACGTTGCAGCTTGGTTCACGATGTCTGATATTTTCAAAGCACTTTGTACGAAGAACTGTGATTTCTGCGGTGGCTTCGGTGGCTTTCTTTTCCTGCCGTCGTTTCCATCGTTGATGAGGTGCTGTTTCGCTTGCATTCGGAGAGATCGCTTACCCATCCTCTTACATTTTGCAGTCATGAAAAAACGTCTTCGTTTCAGCCCAGGCTGCCTAATCAGCCCCTCGCAGGGCTTCCTACACAGACCAAAGCCTGCTGTGAGAACATTGCCAGGAATCTATTCAATGACTCGGAATGTTCGAAATAAGGGGTTCTACGTCATCCCTGAATTGTTTCTCAACCTCGAATATCTACGTGAAGAAGATTATGGTGCTGTAGTGGCGCCGTCCAACAATTCAGAACTAATTCGTTACATGGTGACAACACCTTTCCCATATCTCGACATTAGAAGCGGTAGCACTCAGAATGGGATCAGCTGCTGTGGTTGCCAGGTTTCCGTGGAAAAGGGTTTGCATTTACGAAATGTTCCGTCTGATACTTTTACTATGCGAGATAAAGTGTACTCCCATGAAGAATTCATGGAACACTTTCGTGGATGTGAAGAGGCTCAACGTATTTGGAAATTGAGCAAGGAAGGGTTTGAAATCACTACCCTCTCGAAATGGATCAGTCGTGGAGGGTGCTTTTGAAAGGAATAAGCCGCAGTCGTTGCCAGTTTGCGAAGAAGGGTTTGCGATTAGGAAGGGTTCTGTGTACTGTGCGAGACAAAGTGTGCTCCCATGACGAATTCATGGAACACTTTCGGGGCCATGAAGAGACTCAACTTATTTGGCAATCGAGCAAGTAATTCATATCATTACTCTCGATATGGATCCGTTGAAGGTCTTTCTTTCTTTCTTTTTTTTTTTTTTTTTTTTTTTTTTTTTTTTGGATGTTAACAAAACGATAACACGCAGAACTTTTATGAGTCTACATTTCGACCAACCAAGTGAACCACCTTAATCTGTTCAAGAAAACTTCAGAAATTCAAGATGGATTTTGTAGTGAGCTTTCTAGCTAAACCAAATTAACAAGCTTGTTGGCCATTTCTTTTGACAGCAGAAAAACATAATAAACACCCGGGTAGAATTGCATCAATGCAATTTAGATTTGATGTAGAAATACTTTCAAGAGTGGGTTGGCATGACAACGTTCGCTTTAGTGCTAGTAGCATCCTCGCTCTTCCAGAGACTAGTAACAGTCTTCTGTTGAGTGTAGAAGTTCAACCCAGGCTTGCCATAGAAGGTGTTAGCACCACCACCGGCTACACTCTTCTTATTACCAGTGAAGGAGAACATTGGGAGAGGGACTGGGATAGGAACATTAATGCCAAGCTGACCGGCCTCGATGTTTTTCTGGAAGCGAGAAGCGGTTGAGCCGGAGCTTGTGAAGATGGCAGCGCCGTTGCCGTACTCGTTAGCGTTAATGAGGTTGATGGCGTCATCGAGGGTATCAACGTTCAGACAGATGAGGACTGGACCGAATATCTCCTCCTTGTAACACCTCATGCTGGGAGTGACATTTGTGATGATGGTAGGACCGACGAAATTGCCGTTGGGGTAATTCGCGGGCTTGAATCCACGGCCGTCGAGAAGGATGGTAGCACCTTCCTCTTCGGCGCTAGCGATCAGATCTTCGATACGCTTCTTGCTCTCGGGGCTAATGACAGGGCCGAGGTCAGCTCCCTCCTCGAAACCTCCGTTCACGTTGAGGGCCTTGGCGCGCTCAGCGATCTCGGGCAGCCACTCTTTCGTCTCGTTAACCATCACAACAGTGCTGAGAGCCATACAGCGCTGCCCGGCAGCACCGAAGGCCGCACCGACAATGGCGTTCAGAGAGTGATTCTTGTTGCAGTCTGGTAGGACTGCAGCGTGGTTCTTTGCACCCAGGTTGGCCTGTACGCGCTTGCCATTGGCGGAGCCGCGAGAGTAGATGTACTCGCCAGCCTTGTTACCACCAACGAAGCTGATTGCCTTAATAGCAGGCTCGTCTAGGATGAAGTCCACGGTTCGGTGAGCTCCGTGAATAATGTTGACAACACCCGGTGGGAAGCCGGCCTCCTTGGCCAGCTCGGCCAGAATCATGGCAGCGCCAGGATCACGCTCTGAAGGCTTGAGGATCAGGCAGTTACCGGTAGCTGTGGCGGTGGGGATGGACCACAGGGGAATCATGGCGGGAAAGTCTAATTAAATGGTTAGCATCATGCAAGACGTGAATTGATTTGCCACATCTTTTCAACTTACTAAAAGGGCAGATAGCAGCAACGACACCTAGAGGCTCGCGATAGCTGCGAGTTTCCATATCCTTTGCGACCTCCAAGACCTCGCCGGTCAGCTGAGTTGTTATACCACAAGCGGTCTCAGCGACCTGCAGACCACGAAGAACGTCACCCTTGGCATCATCAAAGGTCTTGCCTTGCTCGAGAGTAATGGAAGCAGCCAAGCGGTTCCAGTGCTCCCGAATCAAGCTGGTGAACTTAAAAATAATCTGTTGTTTGGCGATGATGCTAGTAGCCTTCCAGGCGGGGAAGGCCTTCTCGGCCGACTGAATAGCGGCCTTGAGCTCTTCATCCGTGCTTTGGGGTACGCGGGTGACGAGATTATTTGTGGCAGGGTCGTGGATTTCAATCCATTTTGCTGCATTTGACGGCACAAATTCATTGTCGATGAAGTTAGCTGTGTCAATGGGGTTGACGATCTGCTTGTGATCCGTCGGGTATTCCGTGGCAGTTGAAGCAACTGTGGAATGGTTAAGCTGCTTAGAAGTGGCATGCAGACATCTTAGAGCACCAGGAGTAAATATTGCGCCTTGACGTGATAGCTGGACATTTTGAGAAGTGGTGATGTTGGCCCTGGCGATTGAAGGCGTGCGGGGAATGGAGCGGAGAGCGGGGATAGTACGGGCCAAAGACCTACGGGCCGCCATTGTGAATTGAGAACAAAAAGAGATCTGATAAAGGGATCAAATCTGATACGAAGATATCTAGTCGGGTGGGTAGGATAAGATTTGGGTCAGGTGGTTAGGACGTGAACAAGGGAGGTATGTACTACATGGATGTGTTTAACTAAGACCTCGGTCAATCGTAAGTCACTTCTAATCGGGTTCCCCGCACTGGATAACAACGCTCAGATAACAGTTCGGTGATATTAACCAATCATAATCAAGGATAAGTGGCCGAGCAAGTGCTTCAGGACCCGAGGATTGACCCGCTTGTTGGAAGTAGTAGTAACGAGATAAGAGCTTATCTAAATGACTGTTTACCACAATACGATCCAGATTAGAGAGGAGTTTTTATAGATTTTATTGTAGGCAATTACGAATCACAAATCTCAAATCTCAACTATTGAAGCATGAATCATGAAATCAATTGATGGTCAGAAGTATGAATACTATACCAAGACCTCCTTATTGGGAATCTCTAGCTACCGTACACACATATGACAAACAACACAACAGGGAATAAAACTTTGGAATCAACGCGGGGGCTATGCGGGCTCATTGTTTTGTAGAATTGGTTATTTTCGTCTCACACTCTTTACTCGGCAGAGGAACGGGTGGTGCGCTTGGTGGCACTGCCCTTGCCAGTGTCGGTAGAAGAGCTGACAGCCTGGCTGGCCTTCTCCTTGCCGGTGCTCTCGGCCTTCTTGCCAGTCTTCTCGGAGGCAGCGGCAGGGCTGCTGAGGCCAATGGCACCAACGATGATGAGGATGGAGGTCAAAAGGATGGCGACCAGACCACCGGCCACCTCGGGAACGGTCTTGACGGCGTTGACAGGGTCTTCCTTGGCCAGGTTGATGAAGTAGTCAACTTTCTGGCGGACGAATGTGACCGGGTCCTCAGAGAAAGTAACGGTGGTGCCGGGGGCGGGCTTCTCGGGCTTGGGCGCGGCATCCTCCTCTTGGGAGGTCTCGATGGGGAACTTCACATCGAAAGTCTCCTGGCGGAGCTTCTCAGCATCCTCGACAGAGTGACCAATGTAGATGTTGTCGAACAGAATGTCATTCTGCATGGTCCAGATCTCGAAACCAATTGCGCCCATGGGCTCAAAGTTGGAGGGAGTCTTGTCCTCGAAGTAGCCAGGGTTGGCAATCTTGCGCGGGGCCCATGGACCCTTGTAGGCGGGGTTGTCAATCAGAGGAGCAGACCACTTGCCCTTGTACTCAGGGTTCTTCTTGAAAGGAACGGTCCACTCTCCACAGCCAGAAGCGTCAGCGCACTTGGGGTTGGGGACAGTAGGGGGAACCCAGTCTCCATCCTCCTCATCATCCCAGTCCTCGGGCTTCTCAGCCTCGGGGTCGGGGATGCTAGTGGCCTCATTCTCTAGCCAGTCCTCGGGCTTCTCAGCCTCCTCGTCAAGAATCTCGTAAGGAGCTTCCTCGTCCCAGTCCTCGGGCTTAGTAGCCTCAGGGTCTTCAATCTTGCTCTCCTCAACCCAGTCAGTTGGCTTCTTATCCTTGGGGTCGTCAATCTCCTTCTCAGGGTTGACGGGAGGGCTGAAAGACTCCAGGAGGCTTCCCTCCTTGGCAGACTCGCCGTTGATAAGGATAGAGAAGGTCTGATCGGGTCGGACGATTAGAGTGTAGAGAGAGGTGACCTTGTTGGTGCGGGCAACGGTGGGAGTGCTCAGGTGCTTCTCCTCATACTCGCCAGTCTTGGGGTTCTTGTGGCGGAAGATAAAGTGTACCTTTGGAGATTGATCAGCGCTGTTCCGTAGTGTGAAATTGGGGATCTCATCATACCTTGTTAGTGGCTCCGCACTTATCGGGACCAAACATGATCACGTACGGGGTAGCGTTTGAGAACTCCTCCTGGTGGAGCTTCTTGTTCTCCTGAAGAAGCTTCAGGTAGGCACCACCGCAGACAAGGGAGTTCTGTGGCTTGACCTCATACTGAACAACCAGGGTCTGGCCCTTGTTGTCGATCTTCTTCGGGAACTTGGCGGAGATGGCGTGGTGGGCGGCTGGGTTCTTGACAACCAGACCCTTATCGCCATCAATGGCCTTGAAGACGGAGGGCTCCTCAACAGCCCATTCACCAACGTAGGCCCAGTCCTCCTCAGACTTAGAGTCCTCCTTCTTCGCGTGGGAAGGCTTCCATCGAGACTCCCAGTCATCAGTGAACTGCTCAAGGAAAGGAGCCTTGAGGGCAGAAGGCTAGAGGAAATATAAGTATTAAGTCAATTGGATGAGGAATAGTGACGTACAGTGAAAGTGGGCCTCTCAATAGCGGAGGTAGCGTCTGGAATAGCTTCAGACTCCTCGGCATGGGCAGCGCCCATGAGGGCCAGAGCCGTAATGGCGGCGTTGAAACGCATGGTGAGACAAATTAAGAATCAGGGAAGCGCACAGCACCTGAATGGGGAGACAGGGAGGGGAAAGAACGCCTTGAAGAAAAGAGGAGAAGTGGAGGTTATATAGAATAATTGGTAACTGGAGAAGGTCCAGGTGTCCTCTTCAAATTGGTAGGCAGCTCCTAATCGGGACTAGTGTAGGTACTCCCTTCGATCGCCTTCCATTTGCAGTTCACTTGCATTACTCTGCACATTCATAGTATAATTTCAATATTCATATCATTCCTTTTTTACAAACTTCAATAAAATGGTCATACACAATAAATTGCACAGATTTCCTCAACTTGAGGACTTAATGGTCAAGTATTTACTGTGTACCCTGTCCCGGGCAGGTTCCACAGCGGAGAGACTCTTTCCTGATTGGCTTGACTTGTATACAGACGATCCCCCAGCTTTTCCTACAAACCTTGCAGTATCAAAACATTAGAACATCGGGATATCAGATTACTAGAAGATATTATGTCAAGTTTACTGCCTACTATTTATGGGCCCATCAAATATCCAAGTATTACACAGACTCATCTTCCAGGGCTAATCATTGACGTCTGACTTCTAGAGCCTTCAAAATGCAAGTAGATGGACAGCTCTTCTCTTATCTTCAATACACACCAATTAGCTATATTCATTCAGCACTAGGATTAACCAGTGCAACTCAAAAGTGTCCCCTTGAAGGATGGAACTGGTAACCTTGGAGCCGAACACCGCAATATACGCTGGGATTAACCTCTGCGCCACGGCACCCGTGTAATACTCTCAATCTTGTACTTATGTAGTAAACATCACGTGACTATACATAGCAGTCGATATCACGTGATTACTCAGCCCACTTCAACGGTAGGCGGTCAGAAGTAGAAGCAATCGGAGCCAGTTATGTCGCCACGAGGGGTTAGATTTATGGTTACTGAGTTATTCTAATATGTCACGAATATCATTTATTCTATAGACTCTGTCATCTTTTGATTCTGTAAAAATTCTATACATCTTCACCATTAAATTGTACTTAGTTCTTTCCAAGCTTGAAGTGCGGAGACGGAGATCCAAACCCCGAAAATATTTATTGCGCCCCAGGTGCTCTCTACACTCTTCATCTTAGATTAACCAGGTCTACCTCGACACTGTCTCACCAGGACATAATCCAAACTCACTCTGAATCAACCAACACCATCCTTCGAAGCAAAATTTGAAGGCCGACATCCAATATGTGCCCGGGCGCCAATGAAAACCAGGTCGTCGAGGCTGGCAAGAATGACCATCTAGTGCAGTCATCTGATCCTGAACACCCGGCAAACCTGATCCCAGATCTCTGCCGCAGATTCTACAATTGGGGATGGGTCACTGGCACTGGTGGAGGTGTATGAGGCCCTTTCTCTCTTTCTTTTTGCCCCGCACATAGATACTGACTAGAAATAGACATCCATCCGTCATGGTGATCATATCTTTATTGCCCCGTCTGGAGTGCAGAAGGAGCTCATAAAGTCCGAAAACATCTTTGTCCTGCAGTGGCCCACCAAGAAGTACCCGGCCTCTGAGCGCAACTATATCCGCAAGCCTCTTAAGCTGAACCCCTCCGCCTGCACCCCGCTATTCCTGACAGCTTTTGAACATGGCGCCGGCTGCTGCATTCACACTCACTCCCAATGGGCAGTTTTGGTGACCTTGCTTGTCGAGCGGGAGAAGGGTCCTGATGCTTGCTTCGAGATCAGCAATATCGAGCAGATCAAGGGTATTCCTCTCGGCAAAGGAAAGGGTATGCACAACTTCCACGACACCCTGCGTATTCCCATCATCGATAACACCGCCTTTGAGGAGGATCTCACCGAGGGTTTGGAAGCGGCCATGAACAAGTATCCCGATACCTATGCTGTGCTTGTGCGGAGACACGGAATGTAAGAAGGACTCCAATTCTCGAAATTTCAATCTGCTAACCCTCTTCAGTTATGTTTGGGGTGACAATGTCGCCAAAGCCAAGACGCAATGTGAAAGCTTGGATTACTTGTTCCAGCTGGCGGTGGAAATGCACAAGCTAGGTCTTCCATGGCTCAAGTAGACATAGGATTCTATAAGAAAAGTATAGTTAACTATCCCATTGAGATGACGTAAACATGTTCAGTGCATTCTTTTCTAGCTTCGAGAAATACCATATTTTCAAGTAGCAAAAATAATGAAGCAGTGATAATTTCAATCAATTCAAGTAGGAAAATGTATTGTGTAAAGTCCATGACAAGGGACAACGCTAGTTAGCTTGGTGACTAAGAACCGCGGATCATCCTCCATCTCAACCGCTAAACTGCAGCTTCCAACCTCGAAGCTACTCCAATCCTAATAACTTCAGAGCTTTGGTTAAACAGAGCACTTTACCCTTTAATTTGACGACCCCCTAATATTCCATTCTCCACCGACAAATGGACCTCGACACTGGCGACTCCCCGTGGGGCGGTAGGCAGCCATGATCCCGCAGCTCTTTCAATTGAGATCTAATATTGAATACAGATGAGCCCTCGCAGTTCAAAACCGGCAATGACACACCTAAACCTGATGGTCAAGAGAGCGGTTCGTCTTGTCATTGAAAACCCTTCCCCGGCCTCCACTAAACGGTTGACTCCTTAAAGCTCCTGCCCACCCCGCACCGTCTGAGAACCGCGCAGAGGTTCGAACTCCTGGAAGAAGAGGCGGAACACGAAAGATCAGCGCTCAAGCGACGCGATTGGAAGCCGTGGATAATTCAGTCGACCCACTGGGTCCGCTTGCTGAAGCGACCAACGAGGCCAGCGTAACACCCTCCGACGAGGCTCCTGCACCTCCACAGAAAGAATCTCTTGCTGAACGCAACCCCCAGTCGTCCCTGGCTTTCTCCCATATCCCTAGTGCAGGCGCCCTGGCAGACTCTGTCAGCCTGGATGACGATGGTGCCAGTTTCCGTGGTCCTCCGCCCGTACAGTTACCGGTGGAATTCGAGGGACCGAGACGACAGTCGCAACCTAGCATGAGCATAGAGCAAGCCTCAAAACCGACTTTTGATATTCATGTGGGGGATCCGCACAAAGTGGGAGACCTGACCAGCAGTCACATTGTTTACCAAGTTCGGACAAAGGTAAATCGACCGGCCGTCGCATGACAACAATTGGACAGTGGCTAATCCTCGGCAAATGGAATAGACATCGTCCAAAGCATACCGTCAACCTGAATTCGCTGTCAGCCGTAGATACCGTGATTTCCTCTGGCTATATACCTCCCTGCACAACAACAACCCGGGTGTCGTTGTTGCTCCTCCACCTGAGAAGCAGGCCGTTGGCCGATTTGATACTAACTTTGTTGAATCAAGACGAGCTGCATTGGAGAGAATGCTGAACAAAATTGCCGGTCATCCGATTCTTCAACATGACGCGGACTTGAAAATCTTCCTTGAAAGCGAAGCTTTCAATGTTGACGTTAAAAACAAGGAGAATCGAGAGCCTGATCTTGGTCAGAGTAAGGGTATGCTTAGCTCACTCGGCATTTCTGTTGGTGGAGGCACCAAGTTTGTCGAGCATGACGACGTAAGTTCCGTCCGATGATTGTAGATTACACCTGCTTACTTTTAGGACAGTGGTTCCACGACCGAAAAGTTTACTTGGATGCTCTGGAGAACCAATTGAAGGGATTAATGAAATCGATTGATATTGTCGTTGCGCAGCGGAAGGGGCTTTCTGAAGCAGCAGGTGATTTCTCGAGCTCGCTTCATGCTCTTGCTGCGGTTGAACTGTCGCCTGCTCTATCTGCCCCCTGGATGGCTTGTCAGAGCTCCAACTACGAATTCGAGAGCTATACGATCGCCAGGCGCAGCAAGATGTTCTGACTCTGGGCATCACCATTGACGAGTATATTCGTCTAATCGGCAGCATCAAGACTGCCTTCTCTCAACGACAAAAGGCCTTCCACAGCTGGCACGCTGCCGAGTCTGATCTTCAGAAGCGCAAGAATAACCAGGAGAAGCTGCTCCGTCAAGGCAAGAGCCAGCAGGATCGCTTGAACCAAGTCAACGCAGACGTTGCGGATGCAGAGCGTAAAGTACACCAGACACGCCTACTATTCGAGGATATGGGCCGGTTGATGCGAAATGAGCTACAGCGATTTGAGAAGGAGAAGGTGGAGGATTTCAAGTCTGGCGTGGAGACGTTTTTGGAGAGTGCCGTTGAGGCTCAAAAGGAGGTAGGCTTGTTACTCAGCGACCTGATTTTGACTTTTACTAATTCACACATCGCAGTTAATCGAACTATGGGAGACCTTCCTTCTTCGCCTGGATGCTGGAGAGGATGGCGTTCCATACTACATGCCAATTGTTGAAGCCAGTCAGCACACAGAGGCCTCCGTGCAGTCTGAGGATCAACCCACCGATGACGACGAAGCATGAACGTCTGACATTTTGACTCTCAACACTTGACACAGCAAACAGACCTGTACCCAGATGTATCCATTACGGAAAAACTGCGCTCTTTCATTTATCCCTCCACGTTTGCGTCGTGACTCCCGTTCAATACCACTGTTTTAATGTATTGCACATCTTTTCCGAGTATCCAGCGTCTGAGTCTTATCATAAGACCACCTTAATATGCCTTGGTAGGCAAATGGTCGTGTGTGAAAATTTGGGCTCATTAAAATTGCCGGAATTGCCGTATGTCACTAAATCAAGCCACAAAAATAAGCATTTTGAAACGCATCCCCACAGGCCAATTCTAGTAAACACTAGTAAACACTAGTCAACACACAGCACACAACTTCAAATTTACAAAGCTAGTAGACTTTGAAGTCTCATTTATCCTATTCAAAGTTGATCTCATATCAAAAAGGGATCGAACATTGCTAAAGTGCGACCGTTTCAGAACCCTAACTTTACCCTTGATACTCGATCTCCACTGTTGCTGTGGGACCGAGCGGCTCAGCTTGAGATTACAAGGCTCAGAGTACACCAGGTATACATGGCCAACAACGGTCCATTGGGGCAGTGCCAGGGCCCAGCACCGGAAATTCGGCCTCATATTTATTTCCGTGTTTATTTGGGCATGAAGTCGGATGAAGTGTCTTTATTCCTGCCCCCACGCTCTCAGAACGGCTCAAGACCATTCGACGAATAAAGCCTATTTGTTGTGGGTATAAAATCCCTTTAAAACGCTTCGGTCTTAGTGCTTATTGAGGTTTTCTTTCCATACAAGACGTGGAGCCCTCGTGTCTTTGGACTTCCTCCTGAACTTCAAGGGTTGTTCCATAGCAAATTCAACATGACTACGACTTCAGGAACTGTTACTATAACCTTTTTAACAGAGACTGTCTCTGAGACTTCGACGGTCTCTTCGACAGTATCGGATACCGCGACCTCAACCTTCATCGCAGCAGATTACACCACCGAACCCGATTTCCAGGGCTGGTATCTACAAGCAACTCGTTCGTTTTCATCAAATTATACTGGGCTAGAGAGCAGTCACTGATATCTCTTCAGCCCAACCTATCATATGTGGAGGGACGCAAACCTATTATACCAGTAGTACCTATGCAGGCTGTTTCGATCCAACTAGCTCAATACCCCTAGCCACAGGATGCGATGGACCAACATTGCTTCAAATAGATGTCTCGGGTGCCTGGTAAGTATGCTCGACTCGGCATCTCCATCCATACATTTTTCACTGTTTAGCCATCTAACAAATCCATAGCGAGACAGATAGTGGCTATTCGTGCTCATCCTATAAGATTTTCCCCACAGAGGGATCGAACGACGCCCAGGCACTTTTTCGATATGGGTGTTTGCTGAACTGGGCTGCGCAGAGTATCTATCGCACACTACCAGCTCGATTTGCTTCATCAACTGCCGCACCAGCAGTCACAGGCACCGTTGAAACAGCTTCAATGAGTAGGACTTACGAACTCCATCGAAACTGGACAACTTCACTAATACTTCCTTTAGCCGCGATTCCCACCGCAACAACCACAGGCGCCCAATCAACATCAACATCATCATCAATCTCGTCAAAATCCCACTCCGGCCTAACAGGCGGCGACATAGCCGGAATAGTCATCGGAAGTATTGCACCCGTCGCAATAATCGCATTAATTCTCATATTCCGAAGGAGACTGATGAGTTCATTTGGAAAGGGCACGCCTGCAGAGAGTGGTTCTTCCTGGTCACCCGTCTATATGCCTCCGCAAGCACAATCTATGGCTCATACCGATTCAACATGGCAGCCGTCGGAAATGTCCTCGGAGCATGGTGCTGTTCATGAGATGTCGTCTGCTACTGTGGGCCAGCCTAGGGTGATTCATGAATTAGGCTAGGTGGATTTGGATCCTATATACCCGGAGCTTACTTTCTTTTGGAGCCCACAACTGTCATGGGCACTTTATAATAGATTATTCGGATATATGTGTGCTTTCTAGCTCTGGAGCTGAAAGTGAAGGTACGGTTAACCTTGGAATTTACTAATGCTTAAGATATTTATGAAATTTGGGGCACGGTATGCTACAAGTCAATCTTGTCGTAGATATCATCAGAATACTTCCTTATTAACATCTAGCCCCCTTTTGGTTTGATATCATACCAGAAGAGTCCAAATAGAGCCGGAAACCCCCTAGTCTGCAAGGCAGTGACTGTGTCTTGCAAAGCCACATAGAAGCTGGAATGGTTATCGTTGCCTTGGAACCGCCATACGCAGCAAGGCTTAAAGAAGAACTTTTATTAATAAAGAACATCGAACCAATGTTCAAGGCAAAGGCCACTACTCCGTTACAGCGTGGCAACCAGCAATTAACCTCTAAGTTCCCTCGTAAAGGCATTGCCCTCCGTCGTAAGCGCAATATCCCAACAGAAGCTCGCACATATCAGAGATAGATAATACAAGATGAGCTTTCTGACTATACAGCAGCCACTCCATCAGAATCAAACGAATGACTTCGAGTAGAAGTATCCGACTCAATCCGTGCAGGTGGATTTCCCCGTAACAGGATATCAAGATTCCAGTAAAAATTAGATAAACGATGAAAGATAATGGCGGGCAAACAGCCAAGAACATAGCCTTTGAATTCAAAAATCTCTTCTGGGTCAAAATTTGGCATAGCTGCGACTACCGGAAATCTTCTATATTCTTCCTGCGAGGGTGTGAATGAATAAATTCAACACTGGGTGATGTGTCTGACAGCTCTGGGCCTATCGCATACCATGCGATAGTGCCATTAGATCTAAGACTCATCTAACTCTTGCTGACCAGAGTATTAACAAGATATATGATTATACATCGCTGTCACCTGCACTTTGTGGAAGCCTTCTCTCAGGTCTCAGCTTCTACTCAAGTCTCTCGTGACCCAGCTGCCCAAGTGATGATTGTACCCTTGAAATCTACAGCTACCTAGCTATGCCATGGTTATATATATATAGCCCCAATATCAGCGGCGCCTTAAATCGATCATATGCTGGCGGTTACGTTTCTCTTGGAAATATCGAAATTGATGCACAATAGAAATAGGACACATGTATATTATACAGAAGAAAATACAACTCCCAACCATTGAAAGCGAGGCGAATTCCCCGAGTTCCTCATATCAAAATGGTCTACCCAGTATAACAAACCCCATTCAATAACCCCTCTACCACTTTTTCTTCTTCTCAGCAGGCGCAGGCTCCTGCTGACCAAAAGCACTAATCAGATCCAGCAGATTATCCTCCTCTTCTTGGTCAGCTTTAGCCTGAGCCTTAGCAGCCTCTTCATCAGCCTTCGCAGCAGCAGCGTCACCGGTGTCCGAAGCAGGGGCCGTCGCATCGAAAGAACGACCAAAGCGCGCACGGAAAGCAGCCAATCGACCAGCCTCGTCATCTTCCACGTTCATCAGCTTGCTACTGGACGGGTTCCAAAGAAGCGTGTTGCGTGTGTCGCGCGTAGAGCGGATCACGGGTGCCGGAGAGGTGGTACGGTGCGTGAAGGCACTGCCATCGGAGAGGGTGATGAGCTGGGTGAAGGTGTATGGCCGCTTAGGTCGGCGGAGAAGTGTGGCATGTCGACATTGCGAGCAGATGAAGGTTGTGGCCTTGCTTTGTGAGAGTTGGCTTGTTGGCAGGATGGTGCTTGTTGAGCTGGGTAATGTGGCCGCCGTGCGGCGGATGGTGGTGTGCATTGACATTTTTGAGAGGCGCTGAGGTTTATAGCTGGCCCGGATGGGTCGGACAGAGTTCAGCTCTAAGCTTGTAAGAGCAATAAGCCTGCAATTCGAAGGTGAGGGGAGGTTGCGTGGGTGGCTGAACATATAAACCTCTAGGGTCCGCGGACGTCTTGGAGAAATTATCTCGGTTATGTAAGCGGGACAGGGCTTTTTGCAGAACTAAATCTCCAAACATACATCAAGTCTTAACTGAACAATTCGAGTCTTTGGCAGGATTTGGATGAAATTGAGCTTTGGACTTTCCGTTTAATTCTTACTATTTCTTTCTGGATTCTGGACTTGTCGTTTAACTCGTTCAAACTGGTGCAATGAGACTATCACTGCGGCGCGTTGCGGCTCGGACAGCATTCGGAGGTGAGTTTGACAGCTTTCTTGAATAGGTCCCCAGACTAAATAACAAATGCAAAATGATACAATTAGGGCCTCTATATTCAAGAAACCCAATCTCCACTCCTTGTCTAAACTCAGGCGTCCTTCAAGTTCCATCAGGGCAATGCCTCAAATACAACGACACAGCTTCAAAACACAATCAAATAAGAAACCAGCATACCTCAGCTAATAGTTTCCAAAAACCTACAACAAGCACCAGTAATGCATCTACCTCTACCTCTCCCTCGTCCACCTCATTATCCGAGCATGTCCGCACCCTCATGCGCCAAGTACCATACCCAGTCGCCATAATCACAGCAACCGATCCCACCGGCGCACAAGACACAACCTCATTCCGCGGCATGACCGTCTCATCATTTAACACAGTAACTTTGACCCCGAACCCAGTCATCTCATTCAATGTGCGACGGCCATCAGAAACTCTGAATGCACTTCTTGCATCCGGTCGATTCCTAGTTCACCTATTAGCACCCGAGCCTGCGACGGCAACTCTGGCACGCGACTTTTCAAAAGGGAATGCTACTCTTGCCGCAATGATGAATGGACATGGCCAGTTCGAATTCAAACCATCGGATGTTTGTCATGAGTCTGGATCTGATAGGCCTTTGCCTATCTTGAGGCGGAGACCGCAGGGATCTGGTATATCTAACGAGGGGAAGGTGGATTTTCCTTTTGTCTTTGAGTGTACCCTCCACCCGAGTAAGATCGATGTGCAGGATCACTCGATTATTCTTGGTACGGTCGTTCGTGTCATTCAATGTTCGCATGATGTGCAGGGGATGAAGGATTCGCCGCACCAGCTATGCTTGACTTATGCAAACACCAAGTTTAATACTACGGAGTAAGCGTGTTGCACGTAATCCAGCTCTGAATCCATGAGCCTATGTATTTATACCCAGCATCTGAGGCGAACACATCATATCTTTGTACAGCAAGGACTAAGATCCAAGCTTGAGCAATTAAAACCACTTTCGTACAACTAGTAAAAGCCTACTTATGATACGGTCCTTATCATCATTAATCACTGCGCAGGGGAAATCTACAAAAACTCAAATGGAACATAGAACAAGCTTTTTGGACTGTAAGAGCCGATCTGCGATTGAAACCTTGTCGGAGCCGATATACCAACCCTAGAAAACCCCCCCCAAAAGCATACCAAGACCACATCTGGGCGCGGCGCGATGGAACTATAATTGAACATGAGGATGGCAAAGCACGGGCGCGAGCAACCGGGCGAATCGCTTCAAAGCCAGCATGGAAAATCAAGCAGGTTAACAGAAGACTGGATCATGTATGCATGTTTTATATCCTGAATTCTTATGCCTGTACTGACTTCGGACTTCCACTTCCACTCCTGCTGCCGCTTCCACTTCCGCTGCCACTACCACTTCCAGCTCCGCTACCACGACTTACAGCCCGTTGAAAAAGCCTTGGGCGACCATTCGTATAAGCAAAGCCATTGATATCGGGTTGCTTCTGAGAAAACAGGTCAGACAAGTCTTGGAAATTTGCCATGCGCGTGTTCGCATCAAAGAACTCTCCGTACTGGCTACTATGGGTTGAGCGGTTGGACATGGAGCGGTCCCGATTGTTAACACGAGATCCAAAATAGGAGCCATTTTTATCAGAGGAATTCAGGAATTGAGGCATAAATGCGTCATATACCGGACTGGTAGGATCTGACGATGCAGCATGTACTGGAGACGAAGATATTTGCAAAGGGCTAGACTTGAATGACGGGAAGGTGAGTCCGAGCAGCGCTCGACCGCCCAGGGCAGAACTTGTTGACAAATTCAGAGACGACTCTGTGATGTCGGGAAGTGCGTTGGTACCTGGAAGATTACCCTCGGGAGTCAAAGGACCGGATTCCATGAGCATTTGATGTTGCTGTTGCTGAATTGACTGCTCGATCACAGATGCTTGTTGCCAGAGTTGACTGGTGCGCAACTGAAAGTCTTGCACGGACTGGCTGATGCTGGCAAATTGTTCGTGAAAACTGGTCTCCAATTTAGCTTGATCTTGCTCTCGAGCAAACTGCTCGGCCGCACGACGCTCCCTCTCATTCAACCCTTGGGCGTTGGCGGAGATAATACGTTCATACTGCTCATTGACTCGCGTACGACGGCCCTGAAGACGCTCGCGTTTCTGAACAACCGTGGTCAAATCAGTCTCCAACGACGATGCTTGCTGTGCTGCAGTAATTCGGGCTGCCTGGAGGTCCTCCTTGGCTGCATTGAAACGTTCCAGTTCACGGTCAAAGTCGGCCTTTTGTGAAGACCACTTCTGAAGCTCTTCCTCTGGAACATTCTCCATGCCGTCCAGTTGTACATCTAAAACCGCAGTGTCCTCCTCCGTTTGCCGAATGCTTCGTTCAAGCTGAAGCGAGCGTTGCTTTTGCCTATTCTCGTCCGTTCCACTCTGTAGGCGATGGTTATAATTGTCTAGTTCCTTACGGATTTTGGAGATGTGGAGTTTGTGGTCGTTCTTTGTCTTTTTCAAACGCGTGCGCTTCTCATTTAGTTTGGCCTCAGCATTGATGATGGAATTCTTGAGAGTTGTAGTAGGTGATGATGGTCGGTAAGAAGGCTGTGGGGGCGTAGAAACGGCGGAGATTGCTTTTTCATATTCGTCAGGTATGGTCCCAATTCTCCGATTTTGGAAAAACTCACCTTGTTCTGCGTCAGCCGTGGCAGGCGTCTTGACACTCATCGCGCAGATCTCTTCGTCAGTATCACTGCGCACAAAGGAGCAAGTATAGGCACAATTAGGAGCAAGACCAGGGATCTCGCCTCGCCATTGAACCACGCTTGTCCCCTTGGAAGATTCCGAGACGCGGAAAATTGTGGCAGTGGCCCAAAGTGCTCCATTCACACAAACATAGAACGGCTCCATATCAGCATCAACGGTACTAGCTTCACAGGAGCTTGATGTGGTAGACTCTTCGGAAAGATCACCAGCAGCAAACTTGATCGAAGAACTATCTACTTCGGTGATCCAGACCAGCCCATCCTCAAGAGAAACACCTTGAAGGTCTTCTTCAGTCATTGTTAGTCCACGTGATGTTTTTGACGATATTCGCGAATGTTCGTATTCTCGCATAACGGTAATCTTCGTACTGGCGAGGGCAGCCCAGAACGGTTGGCGGCTTCGAACTTGGTTGGCTTGTCTCCTGCGTTTTTTCGCAGAAGTGAGTCGATCCTTGCCATCAGGCCCGAGAAGAGAAGACGAAAGACTAGCGGCAGATTCAAGTGCAGAATCCCCTTGACCCTGGGAGCCTGCTGATGCCTCTGTATCCACCCGTTTCCCACTCCGCGAAGGTGCCGGTGACCTATTCCTAGCCATCGAACGACGTGCCATGGCAGTACCTGCTTGTGCTAGAATATGAAGAGCGAGTAGACTTCTCAGCCAACTTGGCGAAGTTTGCGATTCGGTTCGGCGGAATTGGGCGGGGAGAAAATTCGAAATTTGCGAGAGAAGATCCGGACTGATAAGTTTGGTGGAAGCGAGGTGGGTTAATACGAAATCCTGGATTCCTTCACTGCGGACAATATGAAGAAATAGAACAATTCCAACACAGAGAGCATTGACCCCGCCGTTCTTTCCTGAACCCCCGCCACCTAGAGTAATGGCGACCTGGACATGGGCGAGATCGATTGCGAAGTTTTGGGCCCAAGTCCACATTATGAGACCCCAGAAAAGGACACAAAATGCATCCATTGCCATCATCGTACCCAAAGATGGTGTACCAGCCGGACCCTGGAAAATATCAAAATTTGACGACAAGGAGCCGGCGGCTGCACCGCTCGGGGGCATGAATGTCAAGGACGCGAACAAGAATTGAACCGCTGTGAGGACCATCGGGGGAAGCTGCAGGATAAAGATCAGGATGGCGATGGTGTCGTACATCGGACACGACTTTAGGATAGTAGACGCGAGGTGAAGCGGGTTGATTGAGGCGTTTGACGCCGATCGCTTTGCAGTACCATTGCGACTTGCGGAAACTGTGGTGCCACCGTTATGCGATACAGAACCATTGGCCTGGCCATTCGCCATATCCAAACCCTTGCAATTCCCATTTACCAACCCACGCACGCTGCCTTCGACCTTGGACTCATCGACCACTTTACTTGCGACACTAGGGGGTGTGATTGCGGTATCACTGGAGGAACGAGCCGAGCCCAGATCGAAGGAAGTTGATACACCCGAAGCGGCAGCGGAGCCGTTGCCTGATGAGCCGTTAAGATGGCTGCTGGATCTCTGCTTGGTTACTTTCTTGCCAGGACCGACGAGGCCATTCTCGTTTCGATTGTTCTGATTCTTCCTACCAGCAGCGGATGGGCGCGGCATGGACAAGGGAGCCCGAAACCCAGGTCCGAGTCAGCTTGGCGGGACAAGGCCAAGGACTGGGACCAGGCTGGAAGGAGAGGGGAGAAATAATTGAAAGGGAAGAGTAATATCAGGATAAGACCCCCTAGACGTCCAGTACTATCAAAGATGGGACGAACTGGGGAGGATTGAAGGGAGAGGGAAAGGAACGAAAGATTTCGGGGTAATGAAGAAGGAGGGAAAAGTCAAGGACATTGAAGTTTGAAGAAAGAAACGGAAAGTACGTATCGTATGGTAAAATGTCGATCATACAGGCTGGGCAGGCGGTGGCTGCCGCTTTCCACTTGAGTCGGGATTGGTATTGTTTACAATACTACGATACAGAAGGATCAGAAAGGATTAGAAAGAATCAAGTAGAGGAATAGTTTATTGACGTTTGTCTTTTTCTTTTTTGATTCCTAAGCTAATACGCTAACTAGTCATTACGAAAGAATCAGCAGTTTTGAATGTACTGTGTACTCTGTACTGCTTATTCAAATGTTGACCCTAGTCATGCTCTCCAGTCTCTACACTCCGTAACGGAGTATACTGGAAATTGCACTGTGGGACCCAACACAGAACAAAATATGGAGGTCATCTCCTGTCAGACCAAATTATTGTCCTATACTCCTATACCGACTATCACCATCCCTTGATCCATATACTGCGGGGTCATCCTTGCATCAAATCTGGAGGTATGCATGGCGACACGAGACCAAGCTTAAAGGTCATTGGGAGGGAGGATGGATTAGGGGTTTGCATTTCCTAATCAGGTCAAGCAGATCTGCAGAAATGGCAAATAAAAAGGACAGATGAATAGGGTCAAACAAGGCTTCGCACTAACGGTCAACAGACATCTGCATGGTGGAGATTGCAACCTTGGACCAAATTCAACGACTCTTCTTATTTCTTCATTGAAATTGATTTGGTAGATTCTTGGGTATTGGTAGATCTGTCACTTTTATAGTAAAGATCAGCATTCCATCGAGTCACTTCCATATGCGGATATACGGATGCTTTATATGAGCTGGCTTTTGTACTTTCCATTGCTGTACGCTGTACTCTCTGACTATCAAGTATGGAGTACCCAGTTACTAACTTACATTCTTCAAATCTAGACAATACAACCTTGAAAACTCTTAGACTGAAATATCAGTACTGGTATTACACCTTTCCTGATTGAGATTTTCCCGTGCTAAAAGTGGAACCAGAATCTACTGGGTCCGATAACCTTGAGTAGCTTGAGTAGATCTTGTCGTCCTTAATTCACCGGATCTTTGCCGAGGTTTTATATCTATGGCGTGATTGTATGCCATCTTTATCACTGATCAGCAGCTTCTAAGTTCTTCTACCTAGGTATCTATTCTACACATCCCGACGTTTGCAATGCTCAGGAACTCTGTATCTAACCAGATCCAAAGAGTTTGAAATGACGAGTGGAAAGGGTCCACGGGTGGAGATAAGAAAAGAGAAGATATACATGGATCGATGGCCCTTCTCTCCTTACACCTACTCAGGTAACCCTAACCTGCCTGAACAAAATCACGATGCACGACTAGGTACATGGTTCTCATCCATGCGAACGGTGTGACGTGTCACTGCTAGGTGCACAAGGAGATCAAGATTTCCCCAGAAAATCTTTGTCAGGTCAAATCTAAATGAGACGATCACTACTCGTATAGCATAACGCTTTCTGTTTCATGACCAGTACACCGTTAAAACAGAGAATACCATGGAAGTCATCGACTAATACGCTGCATAGAGACATTATGCCGTTCTAAGATTCAGAATCCTCCCGTTGGTTCTCGCCTTCCAACCTTGGAAATTTGAAACTAATTATAAAACATAGCGGAAACCAGATATCTGTCTATCTGTTCGACCGCTTCGTTCTTCGATGTAATCACCATTATCATCAGTGTCAGCTCCCGCACCCTGCTGAGAGTCTCGTCGTTTATTCTCCCAGATGTAGTAAGCAAGGAGCAGAATCAGAAACAAGATACCAATTGCAAAGCCACACAGCGAAGCTCGAATACCAGTCTGTTTGTGGAAATAAAAGTTAGTTTTTGTTTTAAGATACTTGTAATGTCTTTCCAAGATTGGGCTGACATACCGGGTATTTGGGCTCTTCACTAGCCAAGAAGAACTGGAGGCCAACAATGTTGCCCACACAATAAGCAGCAAAGACACCCACACTGACTGTACTTCTCTTCGTAGCGCCAGCGATATTGGAGGTTACAAGACTCAAGCATAGAGGAATGTTGACGGCAAATACCGCAACAAAACACAATCCAAGCATCTTGGCAGCTCGTTGAGTGACGTTGAGAGTGTAGATGATGACAGTGCCAATAAGGGACACTGACATTGAGGATCATTACCCCAATTCGTGACTTCGAAATGAATGTTGCGATAGCTGCTGTGGTGAATAGGAAGACGATTTGAGCTCATCCTAGGGACATCTGGATCAGAAGGGACTTAATATCAGAGAACCCGAATCCTGGAATTATGATTCCAGAAAACTGTTTGCTTCATTGGCATCAAACAGCATTTAGATTATGGACAACTGTACTCACGCTGGTAAGTCCACCATTGCCGATATTGACTAAGAATGTGTAAATCACGAGACACAATACTTGCGGATCCCGCGCAGCCTCCCAAACCTGAGACCACTGGAAAGCTTTCTATTCAGCGATATTAGTTTCATTTACAAGTGTTCGTTGAGCTTCAATTGTGCGTTCAATCGGTGTGAGGAATGAGGCTGTAGCCGGAGAATCAGCCAGAACGGAGAAAAGAAGTACGGCATATCCAGACGTAACAGCTCCTAAGATAAGAAACAACAGACGCCATTTCTCGATACTTGAGTCAAGATTGCCTTGACTAAGATGCGTGATAAAACCGCCATAGCTCTTGCATGCCGCATGGCACATCAATATTCCACCCCATAAAAACCTGTAATAAAGAGCATAAGTCAACTGACTCCCATGGTCTGGGACTTCACTTAACTTAGCTTTAGACTTACACAGAAACAGCCAAGTACTTCCCAAGTGGAAGACGAACAATCAAATATGATGTTGGTCAACTCCAGGCCAGATACCCAAAGTAGAAGATAGCGGAGCACCACGTTTATTGTTGACCTACAAGGCCCTTCAAGAATACTCTTAGCCATTGCATAAATATATTTGAGCAGGATTAGATAGAGCACTCACGAGGTCTTTCTGCAACCTGAGGGGTGTTACTTGGCTCAGTGCGAGCTTATCCATATACTGAAGCATATAACAAAGTCCTATAGTTGGAAGGAGGCTATAGGTAAAAGTGCTGCTTAGTACAGTGCAGCTATGACTGCTTAAATTCAACATTGGAAAATTGTTGTTACTCACAAAATGTCCAATTTCCTTAAAACTTTGCGCTCCTCTACGGGAGTAGCACGATATTCCTCAAGTTGACCGACATCGGCATCTTGTCTTATTTCGTTTGTGACATATGTACCTTTTTCTTTATAGGATATATCCTCCATGATAGATTTGCCTAATGAGCAATCACTTTGGATGATCGAACCTTGGAATATAGATAGAGTTTTTATATGATCAACTAAGCTACATGTCTGGGTAATCATCCTGCTCTTACATGGGTTGCCAGGGTTGGTATGGATGTAAGGACTGACATCCACAGATTGAGATAATGCCGTATCTGTCGATGCTGTGTGCAGTATAGAACTTAATTTAAATAGCTAAAGTTGCCGATTATCTGACGAGAGAGTCGAGGCCAGATTTGCCGATTGCCAATGTATGACATAAAGAAAATGTATTATCTCACCTCGACCAAAACTCTGCTCCTATCGATACAATAGCTACATAATGTCATTTTTGCCTATGAGAGATTTGCTGGCAGTAATTTCAATTCATAAATATACCTTCTCGGAGAATGAGTAATATCTAAGTTATTATAGGGAAATCTTCCAAGAAGTAAACATTTGAAGCAGGAAATAACGAAGATATTGAACTATACAGCTTGTTTAAGCATTCAGGTGTGAGTCTTCCATTTCCCACTCGAGCAGTGTTTGAGAATTTGATAAAGTCTGTTGATGGTTCGGACCGAGTATTTGTTTCTGCTTGGCTACGCAGTTTCCTAGCAAAACGATGGCTTTGGTAATATGATCTGAAGTTTTCAAGGTAAAAGCGAGATTGGCCATACTGGTCAGCGTAGAGGGATGGTCCTCGCCGAGCTTCGTCTTGCTCGTCTCCATCACCTGCACCTCGAGCCGCTCGGCCTCCTCCCACCGGCCCTGGTTCCTGTACGTCGATGCCAGGTTGGCCATACTGGTCAGCGTGTCGGGATGGTCCTCGCCGAGCTTCGTCTTGCGAGTCTCCATCACCTGCACCTCGAGCCGCTCGGCCTCCTCCCACCGGCCCTGGTTCCTGTACGTCGATGCCAGGTTGGCCATACTGGTCAGCGTAGAGGGATGGTCCTCGCCGAGCTTCGTCTTGCGAGTCTCCATCACCTGCACCTCGAGCCGCTCGGCCTCTTCCCACCGGCCCTGGTTCCTGTACGTCGATGCCAGGTTGGCCATACTGGTCAGCGTGTCGGGATGGTCCTCGCCGAGCTTCGTCTTGCGAGTCTCTATCACCTGCACCTCGAGCCGCTCGGCCTCCTCCCACCGGCCCTGGTTCCTGTACGTCGATGCCAGGTTGGCCATACTGGTCAGCGTAGAGGGATGGTCCTCGCCGAGCTTCGTCTTGCTCGTCTCCATCACCTGCACCTCGAGCCGCTCGGCCTCCTCCCACCGGCCCTGGTTCCTGTACGTCGATGCCAGGTTGGCCATACTGGTCAGCGTGTCGGGATGGTCCTCGCCGAGCTTCGTCTTGCTCGTCTCCATCACCTGCACCTCGAGCCGCTCGGCCTCCTCCCACCGGCCCTGGTTCCTGTACGTCGATGCCAGGTTGGCCATACTGGTCAGCGTGTCGGGATGGTCCTCGCCGAGCTTCGTCTTGCGAGTCTCCATCACCTGCACCTCGAGCCGCTCGGCCTCCTCCCACCGGCCCTGGTTCCTGTACGTCGATGCCAGGTTGGCCATACTGGTCAGCGTGTCGGGATGGTCCTCGCCGAGCTTCGTCTTGCGAGTCTCCATCACCTGCACCTCGAGCCGCTCGGCCTCCTCCCACCGGCCCTGGTTCCAAAACGTCGATGCCAGGTTGGCCATACTGGTCAGCGTGTCGGGATGGTCCTCGCCGAGCTTCGTCTTGCGAGTCTCCATCACCTGCACCTCGAGCCGCTCGGCCTCCTCCCACCGGCCCTGGTTCCAAAACGTCGATGCCAGGTTGGCCATACTGGTCAGCGTGTCGGGATGGTCCTCGCCGAGCTTCGTCTTGCGAGTCTCCATCACCTGCACCTCGAGCCGCTCGGCCTCCTCCCACCGGCCCTGGTTCCAAAACGTCGATGCCAGGTTGGCCATACTGGTCAGCGTGTCGGGATGGTCCTCGCCGAGCTTCGTCTTGCGAGTCTCCATCACCTGCACAAAGAGCCGCTCGGCCTCCTCCCACCGGCCCTGGTTCCAAAACGTCGATGCCAGGTTGGCCATACTGGTCAGCGTGTCGGGATGGTCCTCGCCGAGCTTCGTCTTGCTCGTCTCCATCACCTGCACGTCGAGCCGCTCGGCCTCCTCCCACCGGCCCTGGTTCCAAAACGTCGATGCCAGGTTGGCCATACTGGTCAGCGTGTCGGGATGGTCCTCGCCGAGCTTCGTCTTGCGAGTCTCCATCACCTGCATAAAGAGCCGCTCAGCCTCCCCCCACCGGCCCTCTAGCCAAAATGCTTTTGCTAGCATACTTAAACTAGCAAGGACATCGTCATTCTCAGTATGAAATAACCTCACTCTTTGATCTCTCGATTTTAATGCCATTTCTCTTGTATCTGTGATATTACCTATCTCTGATGCATACCATGCCCCCCTATAAAGCAATGTAGCCCATTTTTGCTGATATGTAGTTGATGATGGCCGTTGCGATATTGCGGATTTAACATGAGGGAAAAATGCCCTACACTTCTCCCAGTTCTCATACTCCCCAGTAGGAAACTCTTCGTAAAGGGTGTTAATAAATTTATCTCTCCACTGGTCTTCTTGTCTATGAGATTTCAACCACGCGTATGTAGTCAGTTGTATCAACCGATGCATTGTGAAGAAATTATTCTTCTCACTCGAAAATATAAAAGAATAATCCCTAAGTGTCATAATATCATCCTCGAAATCGGGTCCTATATCAGAATCAGATGTCTCTCCATCACTAGAGTCGTTTGAAAGGTCTGAGCTTGGTGTATGAGATTGATATCGAATAAGATCTTCTGGTATTCCTTGCCGATCGAAAAAACTCATGAAAGAAAGCAGCTCTGCTGCAGATGGCTTTATTTGGCGTATATAATCGAAGGATATTTGCCATGTCACCAAAATTGAATTCTTTGCTTCCCAATCGCGGTGGAGGTGACCTGCCTCTTTCTTCAGAAGTTTTATTGCTTCACGGTCACTCCCTTGGAAATCTCTGAGGTATTGCGACACTGAATAGCGAGGCGCCCGATTCCGAATCAAGCAAGCTGCCTGTACGATCGCTAAGGGCATATACTCTAGTGCTTCCACTAATTGTTGATTCTCTTGGCTTTGACTGTCTTGGCTCTCTCTTGAGGTATCAAGCTTTCTTTGGAGAAGATCTAGTGCCTCAGACCTTTCCATGGGTTGAACCTCGATCAGGTCCTTATGATGAACCATCTTTAACGCAATTTCTTTTGCCCGGCTTGTGATGATAATAGACCCATTTCGACTTCTTGGAACATATTCTAACAGCGGTTTTGTTGGTCCTTCTGTCGGATCTCCCTTGCCTACTACTGAAGTAGAGCAAAGGAACTTATCGTCATCGACATTATCAAGGATACAAACCCATTTTCCTATTTCCTTATCTCGGAGCCAATTCTCGACCAGTTTAAAGATGTTATTTTTGGGATCCTGGCGACCCGGGATTTTGACTTGGTCCGCAATATCCCGGAAACTTTGCTCGAACCGGGCTTCGTTGCTCGCATGTACCCAGAAGACCCATGTTGCCGGCGACTTAGATCGGACTTGATAGCAGTATTCGATTGCGAGTTGCGATTTCCTTTTAATTTATAAGTAATATATCATATAAGAGCTGATCAGCACTTTAAACTTACCCAGCGCCGCCAAGACCAATCAGCGCAATTCTCGACCCCGGAACTGAGAGTTTTTCTCTCGGATCTGATCAAGGAGAGCATCGCGGCTAACAAAATCTGGATCGGGTGGGAATGGGACTGTTGATAGCGGGCTGGGGGTTTCCGGTTGCTCTGGACAGTCATTAGTCAGTCGCCTTAACTTTCGGTTCCCTTTTCTAACTTACCCGGAAGCATATGAATCGAGCCATGGTTTTCTCCAATCTGGAGCCCACGATTACTGCCGTGTAACGATATTGATGCCATGATCAAATGAACGTGTCTGGCTTGTAGTTCTCATGAGAAGGGCTGTTGCTTGACAGTCAGCTGAAGAAGGGGGGCACGTCCTCAGGTTCACCATCAGGTGACTCCACAGCGCTAAAACAACGATTATGATTCGTGAATTATATGATGGTTGACCTAGCATAGGATGCCATAAGTTCCGCCGCTAATTTTTGAGGGCAGTAGTTTTGATCCGCTTTAATTTGTATGTCATTAGTGGCTTGCTTTATATCCCCAATTAGAATCGCCTCCTCAATCCAGTTTACCTCAGAATGTACTACTTGTTGCTATGAGGTTGTGTCCACAGGCATGGCCCATATATGGAAGAGCATCATATTCTGCATTGAAATTCATCATACGACCTTCTTTACCGCTAATGCACTCAAAGGAGGTATCTAGACCATAAGTGTGGCGAGTCACTGTTACCCCTTGACTTTCAAGAAAGTTGCAAATTGCATCATGGGTTTTATGCTCTTCGTAGGCTAATTTGGGGTTTGACCAGATCTGGGTAATGCGTTAGGAAAATTCATGCATCTCGGTTGTTGTGGATGCCGAGACTTGCTGCATGGTTCAACTCACGGAGTTGTTTGGCTACTTTTTCTAGGGTTTCGTCAATGGCTTTATGAGTCTCTTCGGGTGAGACCTCGAGGCTTTGATTCTTCATTTGCTGTTAGTCTTGGACGAATAGGATCAGAGATTTCAGAGAGAAAAGAGGCTGAAGAGATGGTAGTTCCCTCTTATAAACTTCTACCATCTCCGTCTTCAGTATCCATGAAACTGTACCCCGTATACGTCATATACATAAATTGATGGCTTATCCAATTCTTTGACTCTATACGAGCTACCTGATGATAATAAGGCGAATCTTATCATAATAATATCAGGATAACAATAATATATTTGTAGCCGAGGGAGTTTACAGAAAACGGGCTAATCAAAGGCTAGATTTTGCCGATCCTCTTCAATCTTCCGATAATACTACCTAATGCGGAGGTGTGGGGTTGCAGCATCATAGTCACTTCATCTTTAAATAGTCTCAATACACCGGGAAATTCCGTGGGTAGCATAAGATGCCATATTGTACAGACGGGAATTGCTGCATAACAACTTTTAAGTTATTAGAATTCTGTTTTGTCCCTATGAAACCCCCTAATAGATCAGGGTGATAAGGTCAAAATTGAAGTGATATTTCATTGCCAACACTGAGTCGGATCACTTTTTTTTAAAAAAAAAACTGTAATGACAGTTTTCTATCTCCTACTAGGACTATTCAAAAAAGTCCCGATTGAAGAGAATTTTGCCAAAATCTACAAACACCACTAATTTTCCCTTTTTTACACTTCTTTTCCAATCATTTTGATGTTCATTAGACGACGTTTAGAAAATGTCATTTTATGGGTTTTTTGCGTCCTTCGACCATCAAGGTATTCAGGAAGGAAGTGAGTAGGGCATGAGTTACAGTAGGCATTTTAAATCCATCATACTTTAAATCCAAATTCTTATGCGCATCTACTCAATAGCTTCACTAGGAAGTCTACTGTACATATCCCTAATCTTAGCAGTTCCACGACCTCTTACTGTTTTGCTGAACCGGTATCCTCAACAGCATCTGCACGATCCCAGCTTTCAGTCTCAAGACGACGAACTCGATCCTCAATCTCCAAAATCCGCCGCTGCCAGTCCTTCTTCGCTTCCTCCTGCAGCTCCCAAATGATTTGGAACTGATCACGAATGAAGGGCGGAAGCTCTGGTGTCTTCTGATTCTTCTTGTAGTCATATGTGACGATATCCTCATAACACCTCGCCGCGGGGCGCTGACGGGCTTCCGACAAGATTATGACCTGAAGTTGAAAAGCAGATTGGGATGAAAGGGACGAGGATGGGTCTGAAACAAGTTTTTGATAAACAGTGATCTTGTCCGGGAATTTCATAGGCTGGTTATTTAATTCGTTAGGCTAATAAACCATCATCAATGCATTTGGCTTGAACCTTGAACCTACAAATTTGTAATCAATCTTGATACTTCGCATGATCAAGCCAATACCGGTGGAATTGAGCAAATTAAGCCATTTGCTTTTGTTGGCCGGGTCAATATGGAGACCTATATTCCGCGTCCAATTCACTCGTGCCGACTCGGCATATCGGACATATGTAACATTGTTGACATGACCCATCACATCCTGGAGATAGGTCAATTACTAGTGTCAACAGAATAAAACCAGAGCTGGGGTGGTACCATTTCTCCCCACACCACATTATGCTGATACAAGCTCCGCCGCTTTTCATCTGTAAGGAAACCCTCGCTACCAGCGATCAATTCCCGCCAGTCTGTTGCCAGTTGCTGTAGTATCTTTCCTCCCTCGTCAATCTGAGCTGGCTTAAGACCGAACATCATGCACCGCCCGATTCGTCTTTTCATCATTGTAAGCCATCGTGGATCAACCGTATGCGGCCGTGACTCCTGTCTCAGGGCGTTTTGGACTGGGGAAGTCGAAGAGAGAAATCGGCATTGGAGTGAGTTGTATACGTGCAGTTGCCTTGGTAAGGCTAGTCGAGAGATCATGGTGGTGGTGTGAGAAGGTTGAATCTAAGTGAAGTCATAGTTGGGTTTCGGCTAGAACCCCCGTCTTTTGCCGCGGCCTTAGTAAGTAGACTAAATACGAATACGAATACCATTGGGGTTTGTTGTTGAGGACTCCGTTGAATAAATTTTAAATTATTGAATTTCCAGATTCACTATAGATAATAGCCATAGAAAAATTATATATTCTCGATTGCATGTTGTACATACTCCGTAGTACTAAGTCGGTAATTATGTATTGGTCCGTGTACGTGCATTCAACGTCACCGCTTCCCGAAGTTTCCTTCAACCTCTTATGAATATCCTCTATCCTCATCATTAATAACTGAGCAATTTGACTTCTCATGAACTAGCCATGGTCAACCCCGAGCTCCGTCGGCAGGTCATCAACGTCTACAAAGGTATGTAGATCACAACAGCTAACCCCTCATATGCTGATTCCATGCAGAGCTCCTCTTCATGGGCCGCGAGTATCCTCTTGGATATAAGTACTTCAGAAACCGGCTCCATCACGCATTTACAAGCCAGGCCAATCTTCAAGATGAAGAACAGATCCGTAATGGCATAGCAAGGGCTGAGTTCGTGAAGAAAGGTAGCGCTATCATTCAATCCAGAAAATATCATTGACTTTATTAATTTCATTATCTATTATAGAGGTCGAAGCCTTGTGAGTGCTCTCCCTAACCCATATATACTATCAGTATACTGTATCATCGAGACATTTTGTCATTTTTCTGTCGCGTGCCCAGGTGGCATAGGCACAGTCTTCACGCATTCGTCATACATCATAGCATCATCTCCTTTCACCACAGAACTTCGTTAAAGACACTAACGAGTGAAAAAAAACCCAGGTACTACTTGAAGCGGTACCGGACGTTGAAGCAGCGGTACGAAAATGCTTGAAATCCCAAGCAAAACCGGCAAATCTCAGGCAAAAAAAGAAAAGAAAAGAAAAGAAAAAGAAAAGAAAGGAACATGAAATCAATAGAAAATCAAAAATTTGGGGGTATCACCAATATGACGCGCAATGATTCACACTCTTTTTTAATGCGCGCACCAAAACACCGGGTTGAACGTGGTATAAGAGGGATAAAAGGGGACATGGTCATCTCTTTTGTCCCCACCAAGCACTGACCTCGAGACACTCGCCGCTGGCAAATACTCCCTTCTGGAAAAGATCTGTGGTCATCGCGACCCACCATCTGTCCCACTCATCGCGACTTTTCCCACTAGCTTCCATGAGCAGAGGCTCCATACCCTCGATCATCTTGATCACTGTGAGGAGGGCAGTTTGCCGTATAGATGCTTGTTCGGGGGTCAATGTTTTGCGGGAGCCTGTGGAATCTTTCCCTCCTTGACCCTCCCGCTCCCATCGCATATCCCCCAGTGGAATTGCGATTCGACGACTGTCGACATTCTCCATGATATCGATTTCGCTTTGAAAGGCAAGGCCGATGGTGGCGCATGGCAAAACAGTGAGTTTGCGCCTGTCGAAAGATTTCTCGACCCACGAATTATAATCGATGAGAAATTTATTCTGGGCCGCTGTGAAGGGAGTGGCGGCGGAAAATGTGTAGGTAGCAGTCGAGTTGGCGATCTCCTGATCTTTCGTGGAAACTTTCCGGGCTGGAGCTGGATTGGGGAGCAACGAGCGAAATACCGAGTCTGAGTCCCAAATTTCCAAGACACCACCAGACTTTAACACTCTCAGGTATTCTGTCAGCCCGGAAGCTTGTTGCGCGGGGCTCTGGGGAGTCATTCCGGCATCTTTAATGAAAACGAGATCGAAATAATCGTCAGGGAAAGGAAGGTGGGGGCGGCGGAGATCGTGTCGTTTAAATTGCCAGTTCATTCCCTGTTTCCGAAGATCCGGGGCCAGGGAAACCATGTCGAGGCCAACAAAGGCCACGTTCGGCTGGCCGCGCCGAACAAAGTACTCGTGGCACAAACCGGACCACAAACCGGATCCGCATGCGAGCTCCAAGACGCGCTTCGGCGGGTGATTTGAAATGTGGGGGTTACAAAATGGCCCGCCGAAGACGCGCAGTAACATCATCGTGCGCAAGCTTTGGCGGTGGATTTCGGCGATGTCGCTAGGAAGAGGGTATAAGTTTTCGGGGTCTCGGAAGTACGTGCGGTCACCCTGACGACCTAGTGGGAAGGTGGAATAGTCGGTCATGGAGGTCAAAGAGGAGGATGAAGTTGCGGCGAAGGTTGAACTGAGATTGGAATGGTTATCTGATCCAGACGCCGTAGTGGCGGAGAGCGAAGGAACGCCTGGGGTCATCATGTCCATTGTCGATGCTCTTTCTTCACATCTGGGGAGTGGAATTGGTGGCAAGAAGCAGAGAGCAGTAAGAATAAAGTGAAAATGATAAAAATGGTAGGGAGAAATGAAAAAAGTATGGAAAAGACCGGCCTGGTCCCCCTGGATGGGAAAGTTCCACTTCAAGAACTAGTGAGTTCGGCTAACCTTGAAACCAGAAGGTTTTTAGTATTTTTCTTCTCTTATGAAATCTTATGAAATCTTATGATGCCAGAAATCCCAGGTTGTACAGGAGTTTGTTATAGTTGGTACTTATCGGTAGTGGCAACCATTGACATCACCACTTTAGATTAGGGATAAATAGGAGAATGGACCATGGAATGCGAACTGGAGGTCATGTACTGGTATTTTTGGTCTTGAAGGAATGAATTTTACCCCTCTCACTAGTAATAAGTAGTTTCTTAAATTTGACAGGACAAGTGTTTCTCAGTCAGGTACCCGCATGGGACTAGAAGCACCATCTATCTGATACGCCCCGTGCCCTGTGAGATATCATATCATGATACTACATAGCATGTACGGAGTACGAGTGCTATATTTCAACCCCTCATTTTTAATACCTTCTGCAGAATGTACTTTTGCTCAATCTTGCCATACACACTAGACTCGTCAGAATATGATTTATCATTATTGATGTAGTAAGTAATCCGTACTATATCCCATTGCTTTTATGATCGTGTCGGAGACACTACTAAGTAATACGAGAAACTACCGACCTGTGCTTCCCTGTCAATACCTGCCAATACCTGGCATATTACTTTAACCCAATTCTTAATTTTCAGAGTCGCCATTTTCACCTCACTTCATTGGTTGCAGTTTGGTTTTGGTTCGCATGAATGTTATGGA